>NC_091797.1:62948000-63582666 GCF_041296235.1 Equus asinus | reverse complement strand
CCCCATGGCTATTTAGCACTTGCAATATGGCTAGGCCAAACTGAGATGTTCTATAAGATATACACTGGGTTTCAAAGACTTAATAAGGAAAAAAGAATGCAAAATATCTTAATATTTTTTGTATTACATGTTGAAATGACAATATTCTAGATACACTGAGTTAAAGAAAATACATTAGAATTAATTTTGCCAGTTTCTTTTTAATTTTGTTAATGTGGCTACTAGAATACACATGTGGTTTGGATTTATAGCTTGCGTTATATTTCCATTGAATAGTGCTGGTCTATACCATCCTTTTTTTAAAAAGAAGTTTTCTTTATTTTTAGTGGGTTTTTAAAAAACATTGCAAAATATACATTATGTTAAAATTTACCATATTAACCTTTACTTTTTATTTGGAAATTAATATACGTTCAGAGGAAGTTCACAAAAGTAGTACAGAGAGGTCCTGTGTACTTGTCACCCTATTTCTCCCAATGATAACATCTTGCCCAACTCTAGTACAATACTAAAACCAGGAAGCTGACATTGATACCATCCAATGAAATTTTTTTCGTGGAAGACCAGTCAAGCCTTGGTGAGGAGAAATCTAGGCATGCAATAGGAAATAGTGTCTTGAAGTTGTTGATCCTCCACAAAATAAACAGTACTCCTGTTGGAACAATAAAAATTAAGTGGAAATTTCAATTTAGATTTCTGTTGTCTGCACAGAAACATTTTATAGAACTGCCAACGTGAAGAGAACTGCAGCCATGACATTCACATCTTGGGAGCAGGGTGCCTATTCCGCTCTCTCCCTGCTCCTAGCTGAAAGTGGGGGTGACCAACTGCCTGGGCACCCTGTGGCCTCCCAGATACAAGGTGCTTCTTTAGCTCACCAATAATACCAAGGGCTTCATTAAGCTGTCAGGCTTGAGAGTGGCTGAGCACACTCCACCAGGGAAAGTCAAAGTTACAAGGCTGCCTGGCTGATGGACAGCAGATAAAAGGCAGACACCTTTATCTTTTCCTTCTCGGGGAAAGAAATCATATCTGAAGATTTCAGGGGCCACTTTTAACGAACTGACTGTCACAAATAAGTGCATTTGGAGATCATGCTCTCCCTCCTCCTTTACCTCCCCACAACCATTTTGTGAACTTGTCTTATGGGCCCTCTAACTGTTCTCTTTTGTTTTCCTCTCTGTCCACACTTCCTGATGTTCTTACACAACTTTGGATGTGAACTACTATGTGGGGGATGAGTCCATCAATCTTGGTTTTACTTACAACTTTGAGTGAGGTCCCTTCTCACCCACATGACAAGATGTTGATGCTCCCCCAGAGCTGGGGCCTGGGGATTCTCTCAGACAGTCCATGCTGGGGCCCACACTCCTTTGAAGGCTTGGCTTTGCCCCCTTCCCCAAGAACCTCTGATGTGCAGTTCACATAGGCACTTGCTCAAAGAAAACCTCAATCTCCACAAAGCACCTCTCTTGGTCACTAGCGCAGAATATCTCCACATGAACATTGTCTCTAAGGGCTTGGAGGCAGCCAGTAGCCTCAACCCTGACCACCCTCCAGCCATGCTCCCAGGACCGCAAGGGTCACTGTATATGTATGTGACATGTCTCAAGACTGTGTCCATCCCATTCCTTCCTGGGGACTGGGGACAGGAAATAGTGGCATTGGGTTCATCAGCTCTCCAAAGGATAAGTTTATGTATTAATTGCTGCTGTAACAAATTATCACAAACTGGTGGCTTAAAGTAACACAAATTCTCTTACAGTTCTGGAGGTCAGAAGTCAAAAATCAGTTTCAGTGGGCTAAAGTCAAGGTGTCAGCAGGATTGGGTCCTTCTGGAGGCTCTGGGGGAAGAATCTGTTTCCTTATCTTTTCCAGTTTCTAGTGGCTGCCTGTATTCTTTGGCTTGTGGCCCCTTCCTCCATCTTCAAAAACACATCACTCCAATCTCTGCTCTGTCATCACATCTCCTGCTTCTCTTCTGTAGTCAAATTTCCCTCTGCCTTCCTCTTATACGGACACTTGTGATTACAATTAGGGCCCACCTGGAAAATCCAGGATCATCTCCTCATCTTAAATCCTTAACCTGAATATCTCTGAAAAGTCCCTTCTGCCATGAAAGGGAACATTCACAGTTTCCAGGAATTAGGATGTGGACATCTTTGGGGGCCATTACTCAGCCTACCATTATTTTGTAGTTCTGTTGAAAATAAAAACTTGAAAACTTTAACATATTTTACTGTAGAAAATGTGAAAAGATAGCTCTAGGCCCATCCTTACTCTACCAGCCACACTGAAGGGAGAGTACAAGGCAGCCCACAAAGGCCAAGTCAGAGACCAAGTACCAAGGAGTAACCAAGGGAGGTGGCGTGGAGGGGAGGGAGGGTGTGCTCTATGAGGTCTTTATTTCTAAGTCAGTTAAGTTCTTGGAATATGCTTTTCTTATAGATTATATTCTCAATATTGATTAGGTTTCCAGCTCTCACTACAAAATTAATTGACTCTGAAATCTCTCTATTAAGAAGGGTTGGAGAGAGGGATTCTGGGAACTCGGAGACCAGATACGCTTCCCCTCTGCTCCCAAATCCAATCTCTCTGCCTCTCTGAGATAGGCACGAAGCTGCTGAGGCAAGTAGAGCAGCTGGTGTGAGTGAGAGCCTTCTTCCTGGAGAGCATGCCGGGCCTGGAGACCAGCACTGAGGATTCTGCGATGAGTGTAGCTGCAGGAGGTCTGTGGACCCTGGGGATCTGGCTGACACTGGTCTTGTAAGTGAACTTTATCAGTCAAGGAGGAACTGGAAAGCAAGGCTGGCACTCCCTGTTCCTGAGGATGGGATCGTATGAGGGGATCTGGGAACAGGAAGACAGGCAGTTGCTGCCATTGCTAGCCCAGTGGTCTCCTGGGAGTAGGAGATCCTTCCCTTTTATCCTTATGGAAACGTGGCCATGTAGGGCACCCCAACAACCAGACCTGAACCCAGTGAGATGACCAAGAAAAACAACAACACGCTTAAGGGACTCTAGAAGCCAGAGAGAAGAAAACTGATCCAAATAGCTGCCTATAAAATAAAGCTGCTGGGAGAGATGGACAAGTAGTATACAATAAAAGCGATTAGAGCGACTTGGAAAGAAACAACTAGTAAGCAATGAACAAATTTATGAAATTTATATACGTAGGGAAATAGGATGTCTTGATGGGAGAAATAGATATCCTTTTTCAAATAATGGTAACAAATGTATGCTTCTAATTATAAGCATCAGGCTACAGAAGGCAATCATCAAGGGCATAGAAGAGTACAACAGAATTCACAAACTACTAAAAGAGGAAAAAAAGGAATGAATAGCTACTTCATAAAACCAACAAAAACAAAGAAAGGAAGAAGGGAAATAAACCAGAATTAATAATAGAATGAGATGGAAGGAATAAAATCAACCCTACCAGCCATTATATGAAACGTAAATGGATTATCTGGGATAGACAAAACAAAACAAAACAAAACACCTAAAACAAGAGTGATAAAGACTGAAAATCAAGGGATGAATTAAGATACACTAGGCACATTTGAGGGGGAAAACACATGTTTATATTAACATTAGACAAGGCAGAGTTGAGTCTAAAAGCACTAAATTGAAAAATGAGCAACATTTACAAAACACATATAGCAGTTGTAAACCTGTATGCACTAAATAAGACAGTAACTAAGTATACATGGACTAAACTATTAGAAATGTGAGGAGAAACTGATGAAAATAAAATTATAGTGGGGAACTTTGATAGTCCTCTTTCAAAACTGGATAGAGCCAGTCCATTTTAAGAGGGCAATGACATAGAAGAATTGAATAATACAATGAACAAACTAAGTACACATATATGCAACTCAAAGCATATATTTTTTAAAAACATGTCCATAAGATATTTACCAAAATAAGCATCCACAAAAATTGGTCAAGGACTTGGCCAAAGAAAATCTTAAATCTCAGGCTACTTTACTTTTTATTAGATTTTCAAATTAGCTGCCAGAGTTGCCCATAGCTTTCTCTGACAGAATATCCTTAATATGTAATCATTAGAAATGAAGAATATTTAATGACCTAGAAAATATATTTTCAGTGGGAAAAAAAGGCAAGATATAAATCATAATTGAGATGCAATCATATGCCTTGGCCTCATAACTTTATCCCTAACTTATACCTCTATCTTCAAGGAATCATGGATCTACAATTGATAGATAGGATTTATCAGCAGATCCTAAATTCTAACCTGGTTTAACTGTACCCAGCTCTTGTGGCTTTCAGGACACCCTCACAGTGAAGAGAGAAGGCCTTTTTGCATCCTATCCCTTAACCCCCTGCCTGTGATGGATTAAGTTTGAGGATCACTTGTCTTACCTACTTAGCAATACTACCTATTTAGGAAAGTAACATTTACTGGGCATGTGTCAGCTTAGATGCTTTACTTAGTTTCTCACTTAATTTTTACAAAAACTCTACGCAATACATAAGACTCACATACATCTTATGGATGAGCAAAGAGAATCAGAGAAATTTAGTAACCTGCCTACATTTTCACAACTGGTAAATTAATTATGGCGCTGACATATGACATTCTAGGTCTTCTGACTCCAAAAGTGCATATAACCTTTAAAAAACCATATATATGTGTTTATTCACAACCAAGCTTTATTACTTTATTAGAGCTAAACAAGCATATCAAGGGTCACAGCAAGGAAGGGAGGAAACAGGGCCAGCTCCTAGGCTGGAGATGAGCCTAGAAAGGTGGTTGGTGAGGGGAATGTGGGTCAGAGCAAAATCTATGACGTTTTTACTACAACACACTTCATCTGAAAAAGTGTTTTTCTAATTAATATCTTAGACGGAAACTTCATGTTATTCAAACAGAAGAGTCCTTCGGTCACTTAGGCTGGGCTACAAAAGGCTGAGAAAGATCGAGTTGTGATTTCCAAGTTTAATTTGTAGTTCCGCTTAAGGAGTACATCTTAGCCACAGTCATTTTCAGAAATGAGAGTTTAGGATATTAACTGAATGCTGAGCAAAGAAAATTACAAGCCATCCATCTCTCGGATCACATAAAGAACTTAGCTTTGTGAAGCTCCATGGGGAGCAACAAGCCACTTGCCCAGTGTTTTTGAGTTTATTCAGATTTTGCCAGAAAAGGAAGTTGGCTGAAGCAAAGGAGAACTACAACTCCCTATCTACGTTTAAGCTATCTGCAACTCTGCCAAAGCCGCAGAGGCGGCAGCAGCTGTGGTCTGATCCGAGCTCACGGGAAGCGAGTCTTGCTAAGGAAACGGCATGTTCCTTCCTGAGGCAGGGAAGCAAGTGCTGCTGAGCTTCTACAGGACTGACGGCAGCACGAGCCATGCCCGGATTAGACAGATGACAGGGGAGCTCACTTCCCTCCTGAAGAGTCGCAGCAGTTGCTTGCTCTCTTGCGCCTAGGTTTTCTGGAGAAGTGGCCGGGACACACCCCGAGTCTGCTCTGGCAGGGTGTGTGCACGCCTGGGGAGACTGGGGACACTGAGGGGCCACTTGTCTCGAGGCTACCATTTCATGGGCTATGCCACTGTTTCACATATCTAGATGGCAGTTAGAAACGCAGGGCCTTTTTCTCTCATATTAAAAAACAATCACATCAGTGCAAGGTGATCTTTTTCTTCTCAGGCTTTCCAAACATTTATTTTCTAAAAAAAAGACATAATATTTTGCCTAACTCTAGGCAGCAGATTTCTGACAGCATCTGCTGTCTGACAGCAGTTGAAAGGACACGGCTATTCCTCAGAACAAGTGAACAGACTGGCACAAATTTAAATATATCACGCCCCCACCAGCACCTACGAAGACGACTTGAAATCCAGCCTCTATCTTCCAAACCTTGGCTGCCCACTGGCATCCCTTGGAGAGCTTTAGAATATTCTGATATTTGGGTCACACTTAAGAGATTATGATTTACTCGGTCTGGGGGGTGGCTTACATGTCAGAATTTTAAAAAACTGTGGTAAAATACATAACATAAAACTTACTATTTAAACCATTTTCAAGTGTACAATCCAGTGGCATTAATGACATTTGCAGTTTTGTACAACTATTTTCACTATCTACTTCCACAACTTTTCCATCACCCCATACCCACTAAGCTGTCACTCACCATTTCTCCTCCCTCCAGCCCCTGGTAACCTCTAATCTACTTTATGTCTCTATTGATTTCCCTATTCTGGATATTTCATATAAATGGAACCATACAAATATATGGCTTGTGTGTTGGACTTTTTCCACTTCGCACAAAGTTTTCAAGGCTCATCCAGCTTGTAGCATATATCACTACTTTATTAATTTTACGGTTCAATTCCACGGTGTGGATATACCACATTTTGTTTTATCTATTCTTCAGTTGAAGGGCATTTGGGTTGTTTCTACCTTTTAGCTATTGTGAATAGTGCTGCTATTTGTGTACAAGTTTTTGTTTGAAAACCTGTTTCAATTCTTTTGAAGTAGAATTTCTGGGTCATATGTTAATTTTATAATTAAGTTATTTAGGAACTGCCAAACTGTTTCCACACAAGTCAGGATTTTTAAAAGCTCCCCAGGTGCGTCTAACATCCAGCTGAAGTTAAGAATCTATTGAGTTAAGATCTACCTAATTTTTATACAAGATAAGTGATAAAGATGAAATCAGCAAAAATAGATACAAGGACTTACTTCTTCAGCAAACAAATTTCAAGAAAAAACAAAAGGGGCTGGCCCCGTGGCTGTGTGGTTAAGTTCGCGTGCTCCGCTTTCGCGGCCCAGGGTTTTGCTGGTTCGGATCCTGGGCGCGGACATGGCACCGCTCATCAGGCCATGCTGAGGCGGTGTCCCACATGCCACAACTAGAAGGACCCACAACTAAAATATACAACTACGTACTGGGGGGATTTGGGGAGAAAAAGCAGGGAAAAAAAAACCAGATTGGCAACAGTTGTTAGCTCAGGTGCCAATCTTTAAGAAGAAAAAACAAGAGTGAGCAAAAAAAAAAGATATATAGGCAGAACTTACAGATTAGAAGAAATTCAAGAGATACATTATCCAGAACCTTATTTGGATCCTAACTCAAAGACACACACACACACACACAGAGTGTAAAAAATTATATTTATGAGACAATTTAAAATTTAAACTGTATATTTCATGATATTAAAGATTACTGTTATTTTGTTAGGTATGATAATGGTGTTTTAGTTATGTTTTAAAAAAGAATCTATCTTGTCAGATATATACTAAAATTGTTTCATATGAAATATAAATTTTCTCAAAATAATATGAGAGGGAATGGCTGGGCATATAGATACAATATCATTAGCCACGAGTATATAATTATTAAAGGTGTGTAATGGGTATATTATACTACTCTGTCTACATTTGTATATATTCATATCTTTCTATAATAAAAAGTTAAAAAACAAGTTGGTACAGCCATTATGGAAAACAGTATAGAAATTCCTCAAAAATTAAAAATAGAATTACCCTATGATCCAGTAATCCCACTTCTGGGTACATATCCAAAGGCACTGAAATCACTATCTTGGAGAGATATCTGCATTCCCATGTTCATTGCAGCATTATTCATAACAGCCAAGATATGAAAACAACCTAAGTGTCTATCAACAGAAGAAGGGATAAAGAAAATGTTTTTTTTTGTATATATACGTGTGTGTGCATACAGATATTCATTGAATGGAGTATTATTCAGCTGTAAAAAGGAGGAAATCCTGCCATTTGCAAAAGCATGAATGAAGCTGGAGGACATTATGCTGAGTGAAATAAGCCAGACACAGAAAGACAAATACTGCAGGATCTCAGGAAAAAGGTAGAACTCATAGTGACAGAGAGAAGAATGGTGGTTACCAGAGGCTGGGGCTGGGGGCAATGGGGGAGATATTTGTTAAAGGGCACAAAATTGAACTTATAAGATGAGTAAGTTCTGGAGACCTAATGCACAGTATGGTGACTATAGTTAATAGTAATAATAATAATATACTTTATACTTGAAATTTGCTGAGAGAGCAGATCTCAAGTGTTCTCACCACAACACAAAAAAGGTAACTATGTGATGTAATGGACATTTTAATTAGCTCGATTGTGGTAATCATTTCAAAATTTATATATATATATCAAAACATCATGTCATACACTTAAATATATACAATTTTTATTTGTCGATCAAACTGGGGGGGAAAAAGTTAAAAAACAAACAAAAAGTCCCAGCCATTGCAAACTAACATACAGGGAAGAAGGTAACCAAATGTCTATTTAAGAAACCATATTTATTACTTTTTTATTAATATGAATAAATATTATTACATTTATCCCCTATTCTCCTTCCTTTCCCTAGCTAACGACATTTCTTGGGCCTATGAACTGAGTGCGGATTCACTCCAGGTGTGGTTTTTATGGTAGTAGAATGAGCTCCCCAGGTGCGGTTCACTCTAGATGCCTTAGGCCCTGTTTCCTTCAAAGACAAGGATTTTCTTTTAAGTTTTCCTGCTGAATCCACTCAAAAAAGCTTTTCAGCTCTAGAATTAGAAATAAATCTAATACTGTTTTTTATTGTGGTAAAATATACATAACATGTGCCAATTTAACCACATTTAAGTATACAGTTCAATGGCATTAAGTACATTTGCATTGTTGTGCAATCATGACCATATCCATCCCAACTTTTTAATCTTCCCACACTGAAACTCTGTACCTATTAAACACTAACTCCCTACTCCCCCCTCCCCTGGCAGCCACCATTCTACTTTCTATAAGGACCTCATATAAGTGGAATCATACAATATTTGTCCTTTTGTGCCTGGCTTATTTCACTGAACATACTGTCTTCAAGGTTCATTCATGCTGTAGCATGTGTCAGAATTTTTTTCCTTTAAAGACTAAATAATATGCCATTGTATGGATATACCATTTTGTTTATCCATCATCTGTTGATGGACAACTGGGTTGCTTCCACCTTTTGGCTGTTGTGAATAATGGTATGAACACTGGTGTACAAATATCTGTTTGAGTGCCTGCTTTCAATTCTCTTGGGCATATATATACTCAGAAGAGGAACTGCTAGTTCATATGGTAATTCTATTCAAGACTTTTTAAACCAAGTCAATATTCTTCTAACTAATAACTTGCCCAGTTTCCTGTTGCCTTTTAGAATGGGCCAGGCTGGAGGTGGAGAAGTAGAAGGCAGGAGTTCAGGTTCTAACCACAGCCTCTTCTAACAGCATGCTAAACTGTCCCACGAAAATGACACCTGTGGGAAGACTGGTTAGATTTCCTTCATTTCTTGTTGTAGAGAGTTATGCATAGAAAGAGCTCTGGTTTCTTCCTAGCACTTCTTCTTCCGAATAACTTTATGAAGACATAATTCGTATACCGTAAAATCTATCCATTTTAAAGTGTAAAATTCAATGGTTTTTAGTACGACCAAAGTTGTGCATCCATCACCACAAACAGTTTTCATTAGCTCCAAAAGAAACTCTGTACCTATTAGTTGTCACCTTCTAAACCTCCCATCCTTCCCAGCCTCTAGCAACTACTAATCTTCTTTCTGTCTCCATGGATTTGTCTATTCTGTTCATTTCATAAAAATAGAGTCATACAATATATGTCTTTTTGTGTCTGGCTTCTTTCACTTAGAATAATGTTTTCAGGGGTCATCCACATTGCAGCATGTATCAGTACTTCATTCCTTTTTAAGGCCAAATATATTCCATTGTATGGATTTACCATGTTTTATTTATCCATTCATCTGCTGGTGAGCATTAAGTTGTTTCCACTTTTTGGCTATTGTGAATAGTGCTGCTACGAACATTCTTATACACCTTTTGTGTGTGGATATATGTTTTCATTTCTCTTGGGTATACACCTAGAGGTGGAAGTGATGCATCATACTGGTGCTTCTTTTACACCCAATATAGAAGTGTTGCCTTCAGGATCTGTCAGGAGAGTACCAGACCAGCAGACACCAGACTCCTAGGGTTGGCTCCATTCAGAGAGAGCCTTAAAAGCTGTTCAAGTTTGTTGTTTGTAATTTTGCAATCTTGCCATGTTCATACTGAGTGTCTTCACTGAGTTCCTTCTTTTATAAACTCTAGTGTCCTTTAAGTATTGACTTTGCTACATGGCTGCTGGTATTCCTCTGTATGTCCACCTGTATTTAAAAACATTTTCCCTGGATGCACATTTTAATATTCTGCATCTAATGTCCTGTTACTCTATTTGTATAATGAAAACTACTCACTTGTTTGTTGACCTACTGTCAAAAAAGACAGAATTCCTGCTCTTTTCTAGGTATCTCCATTCTAGTCATAAACTGGAGTAAGAGTTGATACGCTTTGTCCTTGCAGGTTGCCTGGGGACCACCAACCAAATTACCTTCATCAGAGTATATTTTTGAGGGAAGATAGGGAGCATTCCTCCTGCAGTTTTGCAAATTCCAGCTTCTATTTTGCTTCTCCTTCTAGCATCAAATTACATAAGAGGCTCTGAATTCACATCAGTTGCAGAAAACAGGCACGTCTTCTGTCAAATATCTTACCTCTTCCAACTGTGCTACTCACACACCTTGAGGTGGTACAGACTTAATTTTGCCTTTGGTCAAAATTTATTGGGAATGGTAGTGGCCTCAGAAGTTACAAAGAGAAAAGCAATTGTGCTGTCTTCTAGGAGTTTAAAAAAGATTCCAAACAAGACTAACGGTAGATAAGGGGCTCTGAGAAGGTATCATGAAAGTAAGTTTCATGAGGACAAAAGAAAAATTTCTGCCAAAACTTTAAATATAGAAAAACTGATATTAAGCAGTTTTCCCTCAGTTGAAGAATTCTGAATCAGTAGCAAGTAAGTTGAGTGTTATTTGTGATTTCTAGACCATGTCACAGAAAATCTTATATATTATGACATTTGTTTATTACATAAGGAACCCTAACACATTCCCCGCTCAAAACCCAAGAAAACACCAAGATGCAACAGAAAATATACCTGGGGACAGACATGACTTTGGACTTAAGACTAGGGGTAAAAAAAAGTGAAAAAAGTAAAAGAAAGTTAAGAATTAAAGTTAAGAGAGAGGAAAAGTTCTTTGGGATTTTAAGTAGAAGCAAGTGCTAGAGATCTTTGAGAAAAGTTAAAAGCTGAAAATGAGATTAATCCTTTAGACACAGAAATTTTGGTCTTCACAACCATTTTAATACTTTAAAGTCTTAACACAAAAGTCTGTTGACAATCAGAGAAGGGCTTCAGAGTGGTTGCTACAGATAAAGCCTGAGAGAGCTTAATTCCAAAAGAAGAATCTTAATGTTCACTGAGTACTTACTAAGTTCCAGGCACGGGGCACTTTATACGCGTAACTGAATGCTACCCTTGCTGACATTTCTAGTAAATAGGTATTAAAATCTGTGTTGTAGGGACGAGAGGCCTGAAGAGGGTAAGCAGCCTATTCTAAATAAAGAGCTGGTGAACTGCAGAGGCGCGACTCATCTAGGCTGCAAGCCCAATGCCCCTGGAGAAACAGGCAAAGTTCAAACCATCTCATCACCACGACTCTATAAACATGGCTAATGCATCACAACTAGAACTTTGATTGACAATACACTTCAAAGTTAGGCAACAGAATATCAAGTCCAATTCATGACACAGGTCACACTGTATTTACAAAAAATACAAACTGGAGTAGGAGATTGAGAAAAATTATGTAAAAGTAAATGCTTGGTTTTAAAACAGTAGCACTTTACTGGTTTTTGACACTTTTGATATAACTGTGCTTAATATTATAGAAGATCTTTTGTTTAAATAAAGTTTAAGATTTGACAAAATTTTAAACATGTTTGGAGGAAGGGCATTTGTAAGTATGGAGAGTACATCCAAAGTACGTAGGGCTTTAGCATCAAAGGAGACCAACATTAGCTTTAGACAAACTATGATGTGCTATAAATATTTTACAAAGTAAAACTCTTTAATAGTGTTTTAAGGTATTTACAATTTGTAGCTGAGGACCTTTTCTATGAAGCATGGAGTTGGGCTTAGAAAAGTTAACCTTGTGTGTCAACTTGATTTGACTTGTGAACATGTGAGGCCTAGCACTTCCTTGCTTGTTATTTCTTAAGTTCTTGGTCACTGAATTAGAACCTGTTAAAAATGTAACACATGTACTTAAAAATGGTTAAGATGGTAAACTTTATTATGTGTATCTTACCACAATTAAAAAGTAAAAAGTAGCAACAGATTTAAACCCAAATGTGGACCCTTTCCTTTGTCCTGTACTGTAGTGTAACAGTACAGTTTTCTTCATGCCACCTTTCACCTCCTAAACAATTAACCTAGTAGATTAAAAAGCCTGTCGGTTTGTATTTAAAATATCTAGTTCTACACATATTCAAACGTTGTTGTTCTCCACCGATGTCATACCAAGAACCTCCATGTGTGATCATGATTACCTTTGGTTATAATCATTTTGGACTTTCAGCTCTTTAATCTAGAGTTTTATGTCTGAAAAATCTATACTTTTATAAAAGTAATTAAACATTTACCACATTTATGAAATTAAGAAGACAGCACTGTTCTAGGCTGCAGGCTCTTCCTAGAATGATGGAGATGACAGACATGGGGTACTGATGGGACCTGGGGTCCACATGTTTATATATGATCTACTAAAAGGATGATGTCACACAAACAGTAAAGTTCACTACCTTAGATAACAGAATTTTAGCCTAATTTGCCAATAATCCTGCTCTTTGTGATGGTTAATTTTGTGTGTCATTTTGAGGGGGCCAAGGGACGCCCAGATTAAACACTGTTTCTGAGTGTATCTGTGACGGTGTTTCCAGATGATATTAGCATTTGAATTGGTAGACTCAGTGATTCAGTTGCCCTCCTAAATGCTGAGGGCCTGAACAGAACAAAAGGCCGAGGAAGGAAGAACTCGCTCCCTTTGCCCTGACTGCTTGAACTGGGACACCTCATTTCATTTTCTCCTGTTCGTGGACTGGCATTTACATCGTTGGCTCCCCTGGGTCTCAGGTTTGCGGACTCAGGCTGGCTTTCTAGGGTCTCCAGTTTGCAGATCGTGGGACTTCTCAGCCTCCATAATTGTGTGAGCCAATTGCTCATCATAAATCTCCTTTCATACCCAATTGGTCTGTTCCTCTGGAGAACCCTGAGTAATACACCTTCTGACCTTGGGCAAATCACTTGGCCTCTCTGTGCTTCAGTTTCCTAAGGTGTAAGATGGAGAGTTTGATGATTCCCAAAGCCCCTACCACAAAAGCCACTCTATGATTCTATCATTCCACAGAAAGGAAAACATCTCAAACACCCTGGGCAGAACTTATAAACACAGGACTTCTTCTATAGATTCATGTATCCATATAGCAAAGCAGAATTAGTGTGGTTAAAGGAATCTCATTATGTCAACATGAATACTAAAATCAAACATTTGAAAGCTGCAAAAAGTCTAACTGATAATTTAATAGGTCTTTCATTTTATAGAGCAGGAAACTAAAACCCAAAGAAGCCAAGGAATGTGTCCAAGGTTTCAATGCTCATGGAGATCAGAGCTGGAAGAAATTTTACAGCTCGTTTAACTCAGGATTCTCAGGGTGGGGGAGGTGGGAGACTAGAATTTCCGAGGGGGGCTTTTCTAAACTTTTATCTTCACTCTCAATCAGAATTACTCCTGTTTCGAAACCCACTATCACTGAAGCACATATATCGGGACATTAAAAAAAGGTTAATAATCAGTGATTTAGAGCTTAGTCTTTTTGTTTTCCAGAAGGGGAAACTAAGATCCAGAGAGACTAAGACCAGGTCAAACTGCAAATTGGACACAGAACCAGAACTACAGCCAACCCACCGACCCACTCACTTAACCATCACAGACTGGTCCAGTGGTCACTGAGGGCCTATAACATGCTACACTCTGTTGCTGTACACGTGTGGGGATGGGGTTACAGACAATAAACGGGATAGGTACGGCAGATGGTATTTTTCAAAGACAGTCCTGCCACTCCACATGCTCGCCTGACAGCATGACTTGACTCTCCTCCACCGAGAGAAGGAGGTTAAGTTCCCTTTCCTTGAATGTGAGCAGGTTCTGTAACTCCCTTGACCAGTACTTTGACAGTGGAAGTGACATGGCATGACTTCTGCGGCTAAGTCATAAAGGCCATATGGCTTCTGCCTGGCTCTCTTTTGGGACTCTTGCCCTTGGAATCCAGCCACCATGTTGTGAGGAAGCCAACTCTACACAGCAAGGCTGTGTGTGCATGTTCTGGATGACAATCTCAGCCAGGCTCCCAGCTGACAGCCAGCATCATTCTTAAGACGAGTGAGCGAGTGAGTGATTCCAGGCCTCAGCTTTTGAGTCTTTTATAACTGTGGAGGTTTCTCTGTAAGACATGCCCAGTCTGAATTCCTGACCCACAGAAGCTGAGAGTGGTAATAAATAAAGATTATTGCTTTAAGTCACTAAGTCTTGGGGTGATTTATCATGCAGCATAGATAAATAATACGTAAAGTCCTTGGGTTTATAGTCTTAGCTTCCTCGATTTTCATTTCTACTATTCTGCCATTCCACATTCCCTTCCATAGTTCATGGTTAAAGTGAAAGGCCATCACTTTTTAAATGTTTCACTCTAAATTTGAAACATGATTTTCCTGCCCAACGACTTACCCTTTGTATTAGGAGATAATATTAACTGACATCTTTTTGGGGCTTACAGCCATGCCCAGATTTGAAGAGCCCAGCAGGCTTTATCAACTCTGCCTCTTAATTGCAGTATGTGGAATGCCTTTGCCTAAAAAGAGCACTGTCATGTCCAGTCAGGGCTCTCAGCCTGTATGCCTGCTGCAGAAATTTCACAGAACATCTGCATCGTGGTTGTACTGCAGGCATGATATCCCATGGTTCCATCAACACTCCTACATCCTTGCCCTAGCCCAAATCACCATGGGGCTGCATTCTGGATATTCTCCATCCAGCCTCTCACGCAACTTCAAGGAGCTGAGATGCCACATGTTTTGTTTCAGAGCTGGTGAGACTAATGATGCCACTTCAAGTTCAGAATAGCTCATGGCCATAACTGAATTGTATGATGCTGATAACTCGCTTGAGAAGGCTCATGTGACATCTGCTCTAAGACCCACGGCCATATTGAAGATCTTCATTTTGGATTAGTCTGATGCCTGGTCAGCACACCTCTGTCATTCAAGATATGATGGCCATTTTGAACTGATGTCAAAAGGTTACCCAATAATTATTCAACTATGTCTTACACAGGTGACCAAATTTACCTTCTGGCTCTGGTGACTCATGGCAACCTGTGTGGTAAGGTTTCTCTGCTGGAAATCATGTGAGCTCATGCTGATTTATGGGCAGGTTTTACTGGTAATACTAATAATTCCTGTTTCTTTGATGTAATATATTGGTAACTGTGATTTACAGACATTGAGAGGTAGACAGTTATGATAACAAGACCCCTTCTAAAGGCAAACGAAGTATTGAGTCTTTGCCCCTGAGATGCAGGCTGTCCTGGGGCCTGAATTCAGAGGGCCTAGATATGTACACAGAACTGGTTAAAAGTGAAGGTGAGGGGGCCAGCCCTGTGGCCTAGTGGTTAAGTTCAGTGGACTCTGCTTCGGCAGCCCGGGTTCTGTTCCTGGGTGCAGACCTACACCACTCATCAGTGGCCATGTTGTGGCAGCAACCCAAATACAAAATAGAGGAACGATGGCACAGATGTTAGCTCGGGGCAAACCTTCCTCCTCAGCCAAGGAGAAAAAAAAAAAAAAAAAAAAGCCAAGGTGAAGAAACCGGCTTTGTCATCTCTGTCTATCTTGTTCTTTCTGTCCTGCCAGTTTTAAAAAGTCCTATGGTTTTCTTTTACAATTCTCAAAAACACAAGGCAATTCAGTTTTGATGGGGTCAAATTTTATCCTAGAAAAATCTGAGCGCCAAAGGACTATGAAGAGCTGAAGGAAACTAAAAATATGGAAAACGAAGATTTAAAAGCATAATAAAACATTCGACCAGCAGATGGCAACAGAGGACTTTGTGAGCAATTCTGGCAGCCATGTTCTGAAATGCTGGAAGCTGGCTTTTAACGGCTATTGTATAAGTGATTTATGTATTTGGATTCTGCTCAATGTTATATATGCATTACTGAATAAAACATTCACAGTGTATTTTCCACCAGCAGCTGAGCTCCAATTCCAAGCTTCTGAGTCCTAATTCCCAAGGCTCAAAGGAGCCCCTGACATCAAATTGCTTTCCTCCCAGAATAGCCATTTCATATCCCAGAAAAAGAAATGTTTAGAGAGAGAGGGCGAGAGAGATCTGATGTGACCACATCATTAGAATGGCTTACCAAGTATGCGTTAGGAAAAGCAAATGCCTGTCAGATGGCTTCCTAAAGGCAAAGCTGCCCAGGGCTTCCCTGAGCTCCAACTGCTGTTGCCTGGATTTCCTCCATCTTGCTCTCCTTTGCTCAGCACCACTGCACTGATAGTCTGGGGTGAGAGGGGGCTAGCTTCAGCATGGACAAGGAAAAGGAACAGCTTATTTGTAAGAAATATGTCAAGTATATAAAAAAAGTGAAATTCTAATACTAATAATTAATTCATGGGGCTTTTCTTCCTGTCTTTTTCAGAGAACCCCAGCTACTCATAGTCATGGGGGCTGAGAAATCTCTCCAGCATCCCAAACACTGAGTTAGAACTGTCTGGCAACAGCAGGCATGTGTTGCTTGCTCTGAAGGCTGTGGGGCCATTCCTGGCCAAGCCTCTGCAATCCCTTCCCACGTGGTTTCTCAGCCAAGGCTACCCCAGGTGACTTCTGAGGCCTCCGAGGCCTGATGCGCTGTGGTGCTTTGATGTCCCACAGTAAGAAGGTAGGAGCCACAGAACTACTAGCATAAACCCAAGGTGTGATTCGGCTTGGTGGGGTGGCCCCCAGACAAGGAAACATACCTCCTCGAGAATGTTTTTGAGACAGAAAGGCAGGCTCTACCACCAGGCTTAGAGCTGAAAGATGTTTTCTACAGAAAGCACAGTGAGACAGGCCAATCCCTGTGGTAAATGCCAACCTACCAATTCAAGTACACAATCAACACGTTCGTATTCTGGCTTTAGTCTCTAATACATCATATTAGTTGAAGTCTGAGGCAAGCTTTTCCTGCTCCTTCTCATAATTTGCCTCCCTTTTTGTCTCTCTATTTGAGCAAAGGAAAGGAAATGTAGTTATGATAAGTGGAGATAATATTATTTTCATTTTGCAGGAGAGGAAAATGAGGTTTATAAAGACTAAGAAATGTGCCTGATTTCACACAGCTAATAAGTGGTGGAGCCAGGACCAAAATAGAGCCAGAACTAACACCCAGAGTCTGTCTGACACCAAAGTCAATGCTCCTCATCACTATGATGGTGACGGCTCCGCAACGGCTAAGGCCCTCCTGCCCACAAAGCGAAAAAAGCTTCATCTAAAGGGAAAGCAATATGACCCACGTCATTATAGGAAAAAAAATCGCAGGAGAGATGGATGCCAAGGAGGATAAAAGAATAAGCAGTTCATTTCTTCATTCCTCATGCATATTGATAGGAAACAGTATAAAGCATCAATAAGGCCACCAATATGTCTTTAATAAACACCCACCAGATGTGCTCTCATTTATACCCATGGCTTCACGACCAATGCTACAAGAGTACTGACTGTTAAATCTATATTGCTAGACCAGACCTATCTCTTGAGCCCCCAAACCAGCATATTCAGTCTTTAAATTATCTCTAGAGTTCATTCATCCTTTCCATTTGTACTGTTACCTCGTTCCCTCGCTCTCAAATGATCTCTTGCTTGGATTAGGTCTTCTACCTGGACACTATGCCTCCATTATCAACACTCTACAATTAATAATTTTCCTTACTGTAATTCCTCTAGCACACAAATCTGATACTATCACTTAACTGCTTAAACTATCTTAATACGCTCTTGGTGCATATGGTGCTTGTCACTCTGCCTTCATTCCTGCCTGGCCCATTAGACTGCGAGTGGCTTCAACACAAGGTGTGTCTCACTCACCCGTATACTGCTAGCCTGTCCGCTTAGCCAGTTTAGCAGCATCTTTCCCCTAGTCAGCCCCAGGAAACAAATACCTGTGAAGCAAATGAATTGTGCCAAGAGCTGAGGGGGCCTTATTAACACCCTGCCTGAAAAAGATTAGATCTTACTGGGAATGAAGAGGCCTGGGCATTCACATGACATCTCATGTCATCTCCTAGGTGGGTATTGTTGTTCTCATTTTTTATTAGTGAGAAAACTGAAATGCAGAGACATTAAACATGGTAACTTATCTAAGGTCACAGAGCTGGTAAAGGTAGAGGCAGGATTCAAACCCAAGTGCTTGCTTAACCACTACCACTAGGCAATACCTGGAGTACTTGGTAAACGCAGGTTCCCTGGCCCCATGCACTAAACCTACTGTGGTTGAGACCACTGGTTGCCCATTCCACAGTTGCTTGTTTTTCGCTTACTTCTTTCCCAACAAAGCCCCAAATTCTTCAGCCACCTGTAAGCTTCAAGGGAGGGAGGCCTCTTTCCAGCCCCATGGTATTGATCTTGACTGATCTAAGTCAATCATGGTCTCAATCTGCCTAACAAACAGTTTGGGTACAAGCATGTAACACAACTCTGGTCAATGTAACTAGAAGGGAGGATGGCTGGGGCCTTGTGGAAAAGGTTTCCTCACTCTGAAAGGAAGACATGAGCCAAGGACTTCCCTTTTTTTATTGTTGGACATTGCCAAGCTGGAGCCAGGAGGTCTATAGGCCACTGAATTAACCAACCTAGGACTTGTTGTTACGTAAAAATACTATGCCAGGTATTCTTATGCCAGAGATTTGCAGAGAGAGAGAGACCAACTTCCCCCCACATTGGCATTTCCTTAAGCATAAGCATCTTTCCTTAGGCTAGGAACTGATTGCTGTGCTCACCTTTGAGCACCCAGCTCACCTGTGACCACCCAGCTCGAGACAACAGACCTGCCACCCTTCTGTGTTCACTGAGACAGCAGACCTACCTGCTGTGTCCATCAATCGCTGTGCCGACAGAGCCATCTCGCGACTATTGTAAAAGGGACATTTCAATCATATGTGAAACATCCTTTTTGGGGGTATATAACCACACTGTACACCCCACTTCTTCAGTGCCCTTTCTTCCTTTGGGAAGAAAGGTCCCGGGCCATGGTCCTCACATTTCAGCTCAGAATAAATTCTCCAAATTTTCATTTATAGATTAGTTATGGATTATTTTCGGTGACACTCCGTTAGCAATTTATGGCCGTTAGCTCATTAACTCTCAGGTCCTGAGGATACAGGTCTCACGGATGGTGTCTGGCTTATTATCTCAGACACTGAAATGGAGACTAGGGAGATATTAGGTGGTTTAACCAAGGTCATACTGCATGTCACAAAGCTGGGATTCAAACCTTCTTAGATGTCAATGTCGGGTTTCAAAATCAGCTCAAACCACTGTTTGTCCTTATTGCCTCTCCTGACATTCTCCAAGTGTTCTTTGTTGGGGCAGGGAGGAAAGAACCATAAACTGCAATGAAACCTTCAGCAGCCCAATTTATCTAATCTATTCGGCTATTAAATATCCCAGGGGGCCAGCCCTGAGGCCGGGTGGTTAAGTTCGCAGGCTCAGCTTCAGTGGCTGGGGGTTTGCTGGTTCAGATCCTGGGCACGGACCTACACATCGCTCATCAAGCCATGCTGTGGCAGCATCCCACATAGAGGAACCAGAATGACCTGCAACTAGGATATACAGCTATGTACTGGGGCTTTGGGGAGAAGGGAAAAAAAGAGGAAGACTGGCAACAGATGTTAGCTCAGGGCCAAAAAAAAAATTCGAGGATTATAAGATACACTAAGGTTGGTGGGAAAAGTAATCTAAAAATCTTTGTATGTCTTATGGAAAAAAATGTAGCCCTGAAGTCTTTCACTGCTGTGGAGGTTAGGATATCATAGGGCTTCTTTTTTTTTTTTTCAAAGATTGGCACCTGAGCTAACATCTATTGCCAATCTTCTTCTTCCCAAAGGGCCCCCAGTACATAGTTGTATATTCTAGTTGTGAGTGCCTCTGGTTGTGCTCAAAGGGCTTCTTATATCTTAAAATAAGATCAATGAGTGGTCAGAGCTTTAGATAAGCCTTTCTCTGAGCTATGATTGGAATAATAAAACTATGAGACAGTGGAAAATTTGGAGCCAATGTTCCATTGAAATTAAATATAAATATTTAGAAATGTAAAAATGAGATACACAATTGCATTTAAAATCATACATGTGCATGCACATGCATGCAAACAAACACACACACACAGGGTGTATGAGCCATTCCAAGGATATGTCATCTTACTAGCTCATCACAGTACTATGTTTGTCACTCCTATAAACGACTCCCTAAAGGTAAAACATTCATCACTTAAAAATAATGTGAAGAACTCCAGGACAAATGTAAAAAGGGCAAATGTTACATATCAAGCTTTTATGCGCAGAAGCGGATGAGCACAGTGGCATGCCTCTGGCGTCCCTGAGTCCTGCTGACTTTCAGACATTCGCCCTTCTTTCAGGCTACAGTAATATGGGGTACTGAGAGGCAGTAATGTGCCACAGCCCAGCTGTTCTACTGTGAGCATGGAGAATCCTAGCACATCAGTAAAAGCTCAATGTGCAAGCTTTGTGGGAAGCAGGTGATTTCATGGTAGTGAAGCAGCACATGTTGTGGAAAGTCACTCCATTCTCAACCTTTACTCTCGAAGTTTCCAGTGGCAAATTAATAAACAGAGGAATCAACAGTGTCTACCTTCCTCACAATTCTTTCTTTCAATTTTTTCTTTCTTTTTCTTTCCCTGTTCTGTTTAACCAAGTCTGGAGACCTGAAGGCCATCAGACCTGGGCTCAAGCCCCAGTTTTGCCATTTACTAGTTGGTTAATTTATTTAACTTTGCTTCAGCTCCTTCCCATGTAAAATGGAGAAAATAATGATACCCACTTAGCAGGGATGTGAGGACTGAGGTATGTAAAACCCTGAGCACAGTGCCTGGTACACAGCAGGCTCTTCATAATTGTTAGTTATTAGCATAGGCATTCTTTCTCTGCAGTCTCTCCTGCAGCCATCGCAAAAAGCGTATGCGATACCAAATGTGCATGTGCTTTGTAAACAGTAGCATGCCAAACTCTTATTAGTTCATCTCAACTCCCAGCTTCCAGGTTTCCCCTACAAAGGCATGACTCCTGCATGTTCTGGCTCTGACTGCTTTCTTGAGTTCTAGAACTGCTGAAGAAATCTCAGCATCTCAGGAGTCCTCATCGTGTCTCTCAAGTCTGCTCCTGTTTTTGGGTTTGGTTTCCTGATGATACCACCTTTATGAGACTGCCACAGCATTCTCTTCAGTATCACCTTCTCTTCCTTCCTAATTTTGGATCTTAAATTTAAGCCCCTATCAGCTCATTCCTGCAGTAGCTCCCCAACCAGTCCAGATGACTCCTACCTCATCCCTGTCCACATTAGTACTCACAAGACATGGCTGGATGTGACCTCGACTTATCTAACCTCTTACCCAAATCTGGAGTAGCTCCAAAATGCCTTTTCTATAACTCTCGAATCTCTGTCTGACCCATCTGCCTTTTCAACCTGGCTTACCACCACACTTCCACAGATATTGCTAGGGCAGAGAGCATATTTAGGGGTTCCTACCTGCCTACTGCTTTCTCCTTCCAGTGTCCTTGCTGCAAATATTCTCCCCAGGTCACCTATGCCAATTCTACCCATTTTTAAGTCCTTGAGCAAATGGCTCCTCTGCCAGAAAGGGCTTATGCTGCCCCAAATGGCATATATTATCTGTTATTATCAATTCTCCTAGAATCTTTTCAGGAGGCAACATGGTCTAAGAGAAAAAGGATGGGCTTTGAAATCAGAAAGGCTTGTCTCTAAATTCTGGCTCAATATACTAGCTGCACAACTAGGGACAGATTACTTACTCTCTGAATGTTTGATCCCTTATCTACAAAATGGGATAATAACACCTACCTCACAGAATTATTGTGATAACTAACTGCATATAAAGTATTAACTACAGTCCCTAGGGCACACAGAGAGTCTTAATAAACATAAGTTTATCTTTCCATGGCCTTCTCAACTGGTATTTGTCATTTTCACTTTCTGGGAGAATTATTTTTGACACCATTTCATTTCCCTGGCTGGATGGTAGGCACCAGGAGGCAAGTCTTTATGGGGCTCATTGCTGCCTTCTCCACAGCATCTAGCGTAGCCCCCTCAACATAGAAGGTGATACAAACATAATGAATGAAAGAATGAAAGTATGATTATAATATTCTTGCCAACATGAATCACTGGAATCATTGAGTATAAGAACTGGAAAGGACTTTAGAAATAAATCATTAACTCAATTTCATTTTATATATGAGGAATCTATGTAATCCAGAGACGTTAAGTCACTTGCCTATGGTTAGTATGCAAGGAAACAGTGGCAGACTCAGCTTGGTGGTTCTCCTGCTCCACCATATTGCTTCCCTGATCAACGGGACGTTGCTGGCAGATATGTGATGCCAAAAGCATTTCTTAGGAAAATGTTACGGCCCATATAACTTAGGCCACTTGGGGAAGCATCCACAGGAAATCAATAACCTGTACTCTGAGAACGCATCCATAGTATCTCAGTACCTGGCATGACATAGTAGATTAAACAAGGAACCAGAGCTGGCTTTTAATTATCTTAATCCTTCTAATCTAAAGAAAAGTATATCCCGCTCTACCTTTGGTAGAAATGTCCAGTGAGAAGGCAGGGAGGACAGGGCAGCGGTGGAGGTGTCCGGCTGCCCTCGTCTAGCTCACACCGTTACGCTGCCTGTTCTTCTTCCACGGGTTGTTCACCTCGTCTGCACCCTTCCTCCCACAGTCCCACCCTTCAAACGGTCCTGTTTCCTCACTGCCTGAGTTGACTACTAGCTAGTCTCATAACCCAGCTAGAACTTACATGCTTAATGGGAACAGTTCTCAGGTAACGAGGGATTACTTGTGTCTTTCTGGAGAGGGCCCTCCTCTTTGGGTCTACTCTATTAATGGCTGAGTATGGTTTTCAGGCTGTGTCAGAAGACTATGTAATCATGTTGCTGGGCCAACACTCTGCTCACTGCTCTTTGAGGATGAACCTGCTGGTGGGTGGAGAAAGGTTATATGATAAAAGTATTTAGTATTTCATTTATCTCTAGATAATACACGTAACAACTAGGGGGATGTCCCTAATAGGATACTTAAGAACCCCTGGGCTCTCAGGTTCCTTACATGAGGTGAGTATTTGCTTAACTCTGCCCCTCTGTGGTACCACCATTGTTACAATATGCTATGTTTTCCAGTTATGTTTCTATCGAACCTTTGATAACCTGAAACACAACTAAGACCCCAGGTTACAAAACAGTGGGTTGGTGGAGAAGCCGGACACTGGGAAAATAAGATGAAGTGTTACCACGGGGTGTGACCTTGGGTAGCTCACTTAACCTGAGAGTCTCAGTGTCCTCCGTAAAAGAGAGGGTCATCAATAATACTTGTGTTAGTTTCCCCATGATGAGTGAAGGTGACATAAAACCACGTGAAATATATCCTGATACTCTTGGCAAACCTGTGATTTTCAACTGGGGACGCTCACCAAAACCATCTCTTAAAAATACATTCTGAGAAGTAGTCAGAATTGAGAACCACTGCTACACGGTACTCAAGAAATGTAAGGAATTACTGATATTTTTAGAGCTGTTTGTGAACACTTGAATGAAATGACCATATATTCTGTGAATACAGAAAGATACAAAAGGAAGCTTCTAAGAATTCCAAAAGAGAAAAAGAGACCTTATCCCTTAGAAGTAGAACATCCCAGATAAAAATGCTAAATTACAGGAATAAGGCCTGAGAACACCCTATACAGGGATACATGTCTGATTCTAAATTTCAGGTTCTTTCCTAAATCCAGTGAAGAAAATTACCTGCTAAATGTTATCATAAATGCAGGGGCTACAATTTTTGCCTAAGCTATAGAATAAACCAAGGGAAAAAACCCCCATAAATATTTAGATATTCTAAATCTTCAAGCCATTAATTTTAATCAATATCAGGCTGGAAGTTTTAAATGACTTTCTACTGGAACTACCCACCTCCATCAAGTAATTATCAGAAATATTGATTTCATTCCATACATTCAATCTTACAAGTTCATAAAATATTAGCCTATTAAGGTAACATAAATAATGTAATTTAGGGGCTGGCCAGGTGGCATAACCGTTAAGTTTGTGCACTCTGCTTCTACGGCCCAGGGTTCATTGCTTTGGATCCCGGGCATCGACCTACACATCACTTACCAAGCCATGCTGTGGCAGGTGTCCCACATATAAAGTAGAGGAAGATGGGCATGGATGTTAGCTCAGGCCTAGTCTTCCTCAACAAAAAGAGGAGGATTGGCAGCAGATGTTAGCTCAGGGCTAATCTTCTTCTTCTTCTTCAAAAAAAAAAGTAATTCAGTGTAATTGAGCAGCAGAGGGAATTCCATAAAACACCTGCAAATTGGGTCTATATAAGGAAGATTTTTGATATATCAGTGACACTCCCCTCCCCAGTCTGCAAACCTAAGTGTGGGGTCGGGGGAAGGAGGTGATAGAAAGGGTGATAACATAGCAGATAGAGAGTAGTGCGTAGGACCCACGATCATGCTGCACACAGACGAAACATCAGAAAAAAACTCCAACATCTCATTTTATAGATTAAAATAAATCAGACTCACAAATGTACGGTAATGACCCAAATTACATACTTAGTGTTAGAGGAAGGCATCAGAATCCAGGTCTGGGACTTTTTACAAACAATGTCACTGTAACAGAATAGTTGGTTGAATGGATGGATGGAAGGAAGAAGAGTGACACAGAAACAGTGCTTCTTTTCTGTACAGAATCACTGAATCTGTTATGTGGCCCACCGCTAGACTGATTGCTAATCCTACTATGGAAACACAGGGTAGGTTTTCAGACTCCATCTTTACTAGGCTAATAACTTCTCTGCTACCAAGATCACATGCACAGGATGGAAATTATGGATGCTGGCACATTCTACCATTTTTCAATAACTGAGTCTCAACAGCTGTGTATGTGTGTTTGGGGGGTGGGGAGCCATATGTATACATTATCATTTAGTGATCGTACACTTTTGTATCAAGATGTCATGGAATCTACCAGAAAACTGGGATTCTAATACTGGTTCTGCCATTACTTTGTTGTGTAGAGTAAGGCCTGTTTTATTAGCAGCAAAAAGTGGCTAACAGCCTTTCCCAGCTACTGTGAAGGTTAAAATGATAATCTATGGGAGAGCACTATAGAAAAGTTTAAAGCATTAAGCAAAGTGAAGCAAAGATTTTCGGTATGTTATAGCTCTCAGACTGTGTTTCAAGTATTATACATGCTCCCTGTGAAATAAGTATCAGTTGAGTTCTATGGCTAAGAAAAAAGGGCAGAGAGAAAATCTTGAGATATCTTTGGGGCAGGCTGGACAAACCAGATGTTCTTATCTCAAACTGAGTTCTCCAGAGGTAACCATATAGATTTATAATCTTGCTCATAGTATCAAATTCTTCAATAGGACTGTGTCATTTATCTTCTAGAGCATTTGTCAAAACAGGAGGCAATGGTAAAGAATGAATAATCCCTTATCAAATCCAAGATAACAAAGCTATACTGCTAAATCTGAAGAGGAAGACTGCTCCAGAGACACAGCCTAAACTCAAGACGAAAGGGAGCGTCCACATGCCAAGGCTCAGAGCCCCTTGTCTGCAGAGTGGCACACAAGGCCCTGGGGGCAGCTGACTGCCCTGGGAGAGGTGCTTGGACCACAGGTGCCTGCTGATGGCCAGGCCTCCCCATGGGGGGCAGGGATACTCCAAACTGAAGGAATCGAAGCAGTTATTTGAAACAGAGAGTCAGCCACAGGTAGCAAAAAGAATAAGCCGGGGGGAGAGCAAAGATGGGGCAGCAAAGTGATGGGAAAGGTGAACTGCTGAAGCTGCCGCTACATCTTGAAGGACTTCCAGTCTCGGTAAGGCAGGACAGGTGAATGCTGGGGCTGTTTGCTGAGCTGCCTCATTTCTCCAGGTGTTGTTAGAGTAAACCCCCATCCCAGATCTGTTCCGTGCAACCCGAACTTCTGCACCTCTTATTATCTGTTTCATGCACACAGAAATGGCCTAAGACAGGAGATACTACACGTCTCCTCAGGGAGAGACATCCTGACTTCTCAGCTTGCAAACCTAGATTGTCTCAAATCACAACAAACATCACAGTGATACCACAAGACTTTCTTCTAACCTCTCACTCCAGCCTAATTCCATCTTTTTAAAAGAAAAAGAAAAAACAACCTTCCAGCATTTTGAACTTTGCCTGGTGAATAACAATAAAGTGACACTGAGTCCACCTTCCAGAACTTTCTGCTTTAACTCAGATAAATAGCACAGAACTGCAAGTTAGAGAGTTTGTGACCCTTACAAAACAAAGAAAACACATTCTTCCATTCTCTTAAAATCATATGGATATTTGCTCATTGATAAAGAGATACTGAGTGAAAGCGCACAGCACAGAAAAGTATTTCCCCTAAATCATCGAGAATAACCTAGTATGGCAAAAGTTCCCATTTAATGCCTGGATTTTATTTTATGACTGATAATTTCACCTACAAACAAAGATTTAAGTGAATAAGGACTTAGGTATCTGCTAAGGACTATGATGCAGTCCTCTGATTATTAGTACTTTATTACCAGGCTCAGGCTGCAATTTCTTTACTATGTGAAGGTAGATACACAGCAACTATTTCTCACACGATCAGGTATTCACAGCCAGTTGACATTGTAAAATGTTCTTGGTATGAGCTCTGCAAACAGGAAGCAACTAAACAGCGTCTAAAGTTAAAAAAAAAAAAGGAACACTGAAATTTTATATTTACAACAGTATATGTTTTAACTAAAGAAGAAATCCTGCAGGTGACTTTAAAATAGAAACAACGCAGCAAAATCCCCAGAGGCGGCATCCAGCAGTGAGATTGGTTTTCACTTTACCTGGCTTAACTATGAAAACAGGAAGGATGGCTCCCGATTTCTCCAAGATCAACATATTAATCCATTTAAAGAAATGCCACCCGAGGCCTCTTCTACTTTTCCATGGAAGATAGATTTAGTTTGTTCTTGTTTAAAATTGAATGTCTTTCTCAATTTTAACAGCGCCTGAGCCAGAGCAGGGTAACATGAGTTGGATTTAAATCAAGCCTGTGGCAAAGCCTGCAGTGAGAACACCCAGCCGGCGGCCGCGGCTTCAGCACAGCCAGCAGGCCTGCTGCCATCCATGACTTCTGATGAAAAGAGGATGCAGGTCTTTGAAAAGGCAGGCGGCACTAAACTCCCAGGCAACACCACCACAAAGCATACCCGACTCTGTTTACTACTGGGACAGAATCAGAGAGAAGGGGGAAAAAGGAAGGACAAAGTAATCCCCGTTCCCACAAGTTATATACACATGTATGTGTGAGTGTGTCTGTACTTATGTATGTATGCAAGCACATGTGTGCATTCTGTATGTGTGTACATGTGTGTATGTATGGATTGTGTGTTTATGTACGTA
Source organism: Equus asinus (assembly GCF_041296235.1). Classification (NCBI taxonomy): domain Eukaryota; kingdom Metazoa; phylum Chordata; class Mammalia; order Perissodactyla; family Equidae; genus Equus; species Equus asinus. Next base: position 63,554,913 of record NC_091797.1, on the reverse strand, counting down.
CTTACATACATATGTATTTATATAGATCCAAGAGTAGTCAGTATTTCAAAGTATTTCAAGAAGCATGAGCAAATGTGGACAGAAAAACCTTTGGCAGATACTTGTGGCAACGAAAATTTACCCTGAACATAATGTCATAAACTAGTATTAGTAACAATATTGTTTCCTAGAACACTTGCCACAGAGTGAGATAAACCGGCTATAGGGAGGGTGCTTTCCTCTGTCTACAGCTCTTGAGGTTATGCTCCTCCAGCACAAGTCTAAATAATTATTGCCATTGCCTTTGCTAGGTTGGAAGAGGGTGAAATCTGGAAGAAGCAAAGACTTCTAGAGGCAACATGCCCATCAGTTGGAGTGGGAGTTTTTTAAAGGCTCCTAATTTTAGAGAACTGTGGGTGGGAAGAAGACCTTGGCCCCCTCACTGTGCAGGCAGGTTCGGAATGCGAAACTCAGGTGGGTCACATCGGGAAGTGGGAGGCAGAGAAGTTCTAGTGCCACTGCAAGGGAGAGTCATGGAAGGGTTTTCAACAGGGAGTGACCTCAGCAGATCTGCATCTGGGCAAGAGACAGGCCACAGAGGATGAGGCTGACAGCAGGTGTCTACTCACCCGGCAGAAATGTGAGTACAAAGGCAGGTCAGTGTGCAGTTTGGAGAGAGGTGTACGCCAGAGACATGTATCTGGGTGTCACCACCACTCAGGTCATACCTGAGGAGGATGGTGAGTGGAAGGGTAGAAGGCCAGACTACAGTGATGCTGGGGCAAGGAGATGAGTGAAGAAAGGAGGCCACAAAGGGGATTGAGTGAAGTTGAAAGGGAAGTCAGGAAAGTGGGGGTATTTCAAAAACAAGGGCAAGAGAGTTTCCCAGAGAAATAGGTCAACATATTGTCAAAAGCCAAGAAAGATCATGTAAGATAAGGGATGGAAATTTATTTTATTATAATTCATTCATTGTATTTACAAAGAAGAGGTCACCAATGACCTTGAGGACGGCAGCATTTGAAATAAAACACTTTTTTTTCTTTTGAGAAGATTAGCTCTGAGCTAACATCTGCCACCAATCCTCCTCTTTTTGCTGAGGAAGACTGGCCCTGAGCTAACATCTGTGCCCATCTTCCTCTACTTTTATATGTGGGACATCTGCCGCAGCATGGCTTGATAAGCGGTGCTAGGTCCATGCCCAGGATCTGAACCAGCGAACCCCAGGGTGCCAAAGCAGAGTGTGCGAACTTAACTGCTATGCCACTGGGCCAGTGCCATCAAACACTTTTAATGGTTCCTTACTGCCTACCATGCAAACCCCCCTCAAAGTCTCTCTCAAAGAAAAGCTGTCTTCCAGCCATCGACAGGTGAATATACTTTAGGTCCTAGGCCTTCCCATCTTGACACTTCACTCAAGAATTTTCCTTAAAACTCATACCTATCTTTACACCCACTACAAATCATACCTCTGCTGTGAAGCTCCATGGGACCTCAGTCCAAAGTTCTTGATACCTCCTTTAACTTCAAAAAGTGTTTATCTTAATATCACCACAGCCACGCTCACTCAGCACATGTGTAGGGTCTTGGAACCTGCTTTTCCTGTTGCTCATCTATTTCCCTGCGTCCTCATTTCCCCTCCCTACATGGCTTTCTCATTCTACGCCACCATCTTTTCCTGGAATGTTTTCTTTCTTTTTATTTGTTTCCCCCTGGAATCCCCTCTTTTCTTTTAAACTTCAGTTTATAACTGATCTTTTCAATAAAGAAGCAGTTCTGCTGACCACCCATCCGCAAGTAATCTTATTTCTCTGGACCCCTTTAGCTTAGTGACTGCTATTTTCATAACTCACAACAGTCAATAGTACTTTAATTTCAGGTATATCCATTTGTGTGCGTAATTTTGCCTCCTTCCTAACCAGACTCTGAGCTCCTGGAGAAGGAGCAAACCACAGGAATTTCAGTGCCTGACAGGCCTGGGTTCCACTCTCTTGGAGTGGTTACTAGCCTCACTGAATCTCCATTTCCTCAACTGAAAAATCGAGGCCAGAATGCTGAGTTTGGAGGCGTGTGGTTCTCAACCAAGTCGAGGTACGAAACGGCATCCTGCTTGATGTCCGACTTATGGTGGCAATCACTATTCGATACTCCCCTTCCCTTTCTCTGTCTCCAAGTCAACTGGGCCATAAATTTACAGAGATGAAAATACTCCAAAGGAATAAAAAAAGGGAGCAAATGATTTAGATCAGAAAAATGGAATTCCAGCAATGGCTGCGCCCTGTATTGATAACACAGACAGTTACAGTCTAACCTCTCTGGACTTCGGCTCTCCTTTCCCGTTAGACAGATGAAGAATACGATACCATTGGTCCTGTCCAACCCACTGAAAATGCCGAGAAGCTGCATGGGATCATATATACAATATAGCTAAACCCAGAAGGAGCTGCTAAATTATGGAGTAACCAAAATCTTCCAAATTATAGTTAACGGTATATAAATTTATATCTTTTATTCAATAACAATATCCTGAGCTAGTGAATGACAAACTATGCTGGGAATAAGAACCAGGTTAGGGGGGCCAGCCCCGTGGCTGAGTGGTTAAGTTCGCGCGCTCCACTTCGGAGGCCCAGGGTTTCGCCAGTTTGGATCCTGGGCGCGGACATGGCACCACTCATCAAGCTATGCTGAGGTGGCATCCCACATGCCACAACTAGAAGGACCCACAACTAAAAATACACAACTATGTACCTGGAGGCTTTGGGAGAAAAAGGAAAAATAAAATCTTAAAAAAAAAAAAGTCAGGTTAGGAATATTAGATTAAAATTTTATTTCCTGTTTGCTCTTTGGTTGGCAGAAGAGATGGGTAAAGGAAAGGAAGAAATATAATTAGTTAAATGATAAATTAGTAGAATTTACCTTTAAAAGTTTTCCTTTATTTGCTTTTATTTAGACTTTTTCTATTTCATTGTTTTCAAACTATTGTACATAAACTTTTTTCCCCAACATCTCACAACCTTAAGTAGATTACTAGATGAGTATAAAATAATCTTAGTGGTCAGCATTTGGAATAACATACGGAATCAATTAAATCAGTATAATACAAAATATTAAAATATGATATATCCATTATTTTTGGTTACTGAAGAGGAAAGCAAATAAGATATTAACCACTGAAGAAAGCAGCTACAAAAGGCGGTATGAATTATGTAAAAAGGTTAGTGATGTATTTTCATTACAGTATATCTGTATTCACAATGGCATTTAAAAAATAAAAATGACAACTGCCTCATCACCACATTTCTCATTGGAAGAAGCTGCCTGAGCTTTGTGCTCTCACTGTATTGATGTATTTGAGTTACAATCATGAATTCTTAATCAGGGCGGTGGGGCTGAGAAGGATGGAAGGAAGACAGCTGCATGCACTAACACTCGAGGCCTTTCTTGTTTGCAATAGCATTCTCCACCGAGCTAGCACTGCGTGCGCACCGTCTTCAGTGAGCTCACGGGGTAATTAGGGAGGGTACGACATCTTTCTCTTTGGAAAATCTGTGAGCATATTCTTGAGAACAGAGTTTTACCATTTCCTGTTAGTCATTCCCAGGACTCATAATCCCTGGAGAAGAACTGTAAAAAGAACAAGTACCCCTCTCCCCAGTCCAGCCCAAACATCAATTATGCAGTGCACCAGGGTTGCTCTTTAGGGCAATCAGGTATTTCAGTCTTTGCTGTGCCGACTCAAGCACCAGCACAGGTCTCAGCCATGCCTACATGTCACAATCACTCAGGAGCTTTTAAACCTCCCAGGGTCCAGGTGCACTCTGGCCCCCAGGTATCAGCAAGTTCTTAGAGCTCTTCAGATGATTCTAATTAATCAGCATGCATTAGAGCAGTGTTTTTAAGTTGGTCTTGTATCAATTTCACACCTGTTTCATTTACCTAAGAAACAAACCATTAAATCTTCAGCTTTAAGAAATTTCCAAGCACAGCACACAAAGGGCCTCCTTACTTCATTCATCCCTGCCACTTACGGGCCCCTTCATTATTTCCCAAAAGATGACACCAGTGACCAGCAGTAGTGAGCCTGATGTGGCTCTGGGTCAGGGATGAGATATCCATAGCTTAAAGACTGGATTCTGTGTTGTGTATGTGTGTGTGCATGTGAGAGAGCGAGCGAGCGAGCAGGGGAGCTCTGTTTGCTCACATTTCATGGTAATGAAAAAGCTTATTTTTTTTAGGATTATAAGTATGTGTGAAACCATCTGGTGTTTCCTGCTGTTGCATCCTTTAGATTCTGCATGTTTATATGTCCATGGCCCCAAAACATCATGAGCCTAAAACAGTAACATTTAAAGGATGTGTTTTAATGTAATCACACATATTATTGATGTTTCATTAAGCATACTATTTTAGAATGTCAGTAGTAGAAATATTTGAATATAAAAGTAAAGAGAACTGACAAGAAAAAAGGAGGAATCATTTCACGTTAACTGGCCATCTCGGTATCACCTTTTGTGAAGAGTATTTTTGTATTTTTATACTTTTACACATTTTTAAAAGTTGATTTCTTTTAAAAAATTGATTTGTAGTTCTTTATATATTCTGGATGTTAATCTTTTTTCAGATTTTTCTCCCATTCTGCTTTTTCCATTCTCTTAATAATGGTGCTCTTGACACCATAATTTTAATATGGCCCAGTGTATTTTTTCTTTTAAGGTTCATACTTTTTGTGTCCTGTTTAAGAAATCTTTGCCTACTCCAAGGTAATGAAGATGTTTTCTTTTGTTTTCCTCTAAAACTTAAATTTTTTTACCTTTCCCACTTAAATCTACAATCCACTTTTATGTATGAAATGAGGAAGAGGTCAAGATACTTTTCCCTCCAAATAGCTATCTGTGTGGCTGAACTTCACTTACTGAAAAGGCCAGCCCTTTCCCACTGCACTGTGGTGTCACCTTTGCCGTAAATCAGATGCCACTGATTAGTCAGCCTAGCCTTGTATCAATGCCACACTATCCTAATTACCAGAGCTTTAGAATAGGTATTATACACAGTAGTGGAAGTATTCTAGCTTTCTTTTTTTCTTTAAGAATGCCTTGGGGGCCAGCTCGGTACCGTAGTGAAGTTTGTGCGCTCTACTGCGGCGGCCTGGAGTTTGCAGGTTCACATCCTGGGTGTGGACCTACACTGCTCATCAAGCCAAGCTGTTGTGGCGTCCCACATACAAAATTGAGGAAGACTGACACAGATGTTAGCTCAGGGACAATATTCCTCAAGCAAAAAACAGGAAGATTGGTGACAGATGTTAGCTCAGGGCCAATATTCCCCACCAAAACAAAAAGAAAGAGATGCCTTGGCTATCCTTGGTCCTTTGCATTTCCATGTTAATTTTTTAATGAGCTTCTCAGGTTTTGAAAAAAAAAATTGCTAGCAATTTGACTGGAATTGCATTACATTTATACACTAATTTGGAGAACACTGATAACTTTATAATATTGGGTATTCTGATTTATAAACATGAAATATCCCTCCATGCACAAATACATAAAAAGGTGCTCATCTTCATGAGTCATTACAAAAATTAAAATGAAATCCACCATATGCACTAGGATAGTTCAAATGAAAAAGGACAGAAAACATCAAGTATTGGAAAGGATGTGGAACAACTGGAATATACATTGTTGATGGGAATGCAGTCTGGTACATCCACGTTGGAAAACCACTTGGCAGAATCTATGATCTAGCAATTCCATTCCTAGAATGATCACTCATTAAAAGACAAGTACTGGAATATTCATATTGACAGTAGTCAAAATAGCCCCAAACTGGAAATTACCCAAATGCCCAGCTGTAGTAGAAAGAATAAATAAATTTTATGGCGTATTCACACCATGAAAAAATATACAGCCCTGAGGACGAACCATCCAAATTAGTATGCAATAATATGGGCAAATCTCAAACAGTATTGAGCAAGAGTAGCCAGATTCCATTTATAGAAAGTACAAAAACAGGAAAACCAATTTATGTGAGAAGTCAGGATGGTGGTTAGTCTTGGTAGGGTATAGTGACAAGGAAATACGAAGGCCTTCTGGAGTGCTGATAATGTTCTCTTTATTGATTTGGGTTCTGAGTACACGATGTTTTCAGTTTGTAAAACTACACTGAGCTGTACTCTTATGATATTGCACTCATGATATTGATATTTATGTTTTAACAAAAAATGTTTTTAAAGGGATACATAATTGGGTTTTTCATTTTAAAACTGATGCCTCCTCATCTGTTCCTCCCTGGTCCCAGAGCATTTATATGACTAATAACCTAAAGGGAATTAAAAAAAAATACTAGAACCAAAAAAGAAAAGTTGTATGCTCTACAGAAGCTTTCAAAATTGGAAATTAGTTTAAATGCAGTACTATTGGGTAGTATACCTTTCAACCAAGACTGTTGAACTCTTTGTAAGCATCTAACTAGAAACATTTTCTTTACCTTTTTTTAGGTGAGAAAATAGAGAAATAAGATATGAGACATTTCCAGTTTCAATGAGTTTGTCTTAACTTCCCATTCAAATCGACACTTATTATTCCTACCCATTAGAGTGATTCAGCAATAGCTCTGGCATGGACACAAGTGCGTCTGTATTTATTTTTCAAAGAAATGTAATATCATGAAAAATGAACAGCGTCTTTAAGGGTCCCTTTAGCCATCTTTTTGTAGATTAGTTATGCTAATATCTGGTTGTCCTAATTTGTTTTTCTGTAGTTTTGTGTCAACACTAAACTAATCAGTGGATGCAATTACAGAATTCCAGGAGACTCATTTTTAGATATGGTACAACAAAACTTCCCCCAAACTTGTAATAAATGCTGGCTTATTTCCTTTTTTTCTATTTCTAGAAAACATGCTCCTGCGATTGAGCCTCGTATTTCTATAATCCAGTAATTGAACATTTAAAATGAAACTAAGGATTGTGGGAAAAGCTGAGATTGTTTAACAAAACCAGTAAACCAAAAGGCTAGATGGATAATTTTAGTTTTTTTAAATAAATTATAAAATTACAATACAATTATAATTCAAGTTTGAATAAAAGTAACAAAAATCCTCATAGAGGAAGAAAATAAGTTCTCACGTGCTAGAAGAGCAAGTGCTGTCAAAGAGCTATCGGAAGAAGATTCTGTTCTGTGTCTATTTACCCAGCTTTGGTAATACACTAAACAATCAGAATTTTTAAGGAATATACCACAGTAAGCAGCACGACACAGAGATCTGTGATGGTTTTGAAAGCTGTCTATGAAAAAAAAAATTTTAACCACATTAAATATTTAAAATTTCCATTTAAAGAGCACAGAAATTACCCAATCTAAGTATATCATGATCTAAACAGCGTGGAGCTGAGATAGTGATAGTTGCATTGAAAAGCATGATCATTTGATTTTCAGCCACGTTTTTAAGTGGAATACACCCTGTAGTTCTATTCTTCATTTTTTTTCAAGGTGTCTTATTGCCCTCTTGATTTTGGGGGTGGGGTAGGAAGCGGAGTAGAGAATGATGTTGTAATTAAGCCATTTCCTATTTGTCTCCATTTGTTCCAGGATATCTGTCAGAGTAAAAGGGAGAAAAACAAGTTTTTTCACTCCATAAATAGCCCATATTGGGAGGTATGCTGCCACCATCACCACCACCGATGACTTAAGCACAGGTAAAGCAAAATATTGGCCTAAGTTTCAAAGGCTTATTTTTGGACACAGGAGGAAGGCAACAAATAAGTGACTTAAAATGAGGAAGAATGAAATATTCATTTCTAAAAGCTCACTTGGATGAATTAATCATTAAAAACTGGGACCATTTGTACTTGAGTGAATAGAGGTTGAATTTATTTTGAGAGTTTGATAATTTTCCTTGGGTATAATTTGTTAAGGCCAAACAAACAAACAAAAAAACCCCTCAAAAAACAAAAGAAATCAAAACCAAACCCAAAACAAGCCAAAAAACTGTGTAGTTGGAAACAGTTGACCTCACAGGGGAGAAGGGGGAGGGCCACACATTTACAGAGTGCCTCCTGCATGCAGGTCCCTCCCCACTCTCACCTGTGGTGAGTCTGAGGAATAAGCGGAACTCACAGTTGAAAGCAGCCCAGGATGTATGTGCAAAACTGGTTAACCTGTGAAGATCATTTTACTGTGGCATCCTGTCCCCAAGTGCTATACCCTTAGAATTCGACAAGAAGCACTGTTTACCCTGGGGAAGTGATCATTTCAAGATGGTACCATAAGTAGATACATGATCAGTGGCATTTAAACCTTCGTGGTAATTTTTAAAAAACGGTTGTTTTTGTAAAGCCACAGAAGCCAAGTTTTGAGGAGTATTAATTTTGGAAATGGCAGATCAAAACAAATTGTTCAGAGTTCATAAGTACACGCAGATATACCTTGACTTATTCAAAAGACATATCCCAATGACTTCACTTTAAAAAATATAAATCAAAGTGTATTTTAAATAGACTAGAAGTAATTAAGCCTGATTTAAAACACCATATAGTTACTCTTTCCTGAGTAAAGGCAAAGAACCATCTGGTATGGATGCAAATTATTTTCGCTAAGTTGATTTTCCTAAAGCACGTCTACTTTTGTCATGACCCTCCAGCAGTCAGCCCACCACTGTCTGGAAGATCAAGTCTAACTCTACTCTCACTACCCGACGCAACTCATGCCAAGGCTTGAGGTCTTTATTTTAAAGATTTTATTTTTCCTTTTTCTCCCCAATGCCCTCTGGTACATAGTTGTATATTCTTAGTTGTGGGTCCTTCCAGTTGTGGCATGTGGAACATTGCCTCAGCATGCCTTGATGAGCAGTGCCATGTCCGTGCCCAGGATCCAAACCAGGAAACCCTGGGCCACCGAAGCGGAGAGTGAGAACTTAACCACTCAGCCACGGGGCCGGCCCCCAAGTTCAAACATTTTTAATAAGAAAAATCTTAAATTTGTCTTTTTATTATAAGAGTAACATACGCACAGAAGGGCACAGAATGAAAAGTTTGAGTTTCCCTCTCTCGTGTCCCTCTGGTCCCCCTCCCCAAAGATAGTCACTGTTTAGAGCTTCTGATGTCAGGCAATGTCTTGTTCTAGGTCTACACAAACACAGAAACAAAGCCATCAGTTCAGTGCACCTTGCTTGAGCTCCTTAACAGACTAATCCCCCACATTCGGCTTTGTGCTTTCTCTTCCCCTATTACCTCTTGTAACATTAATAGGTACAATGTCAAGTACATTGGCTTGTCTCTATTTTTCAACTAGTTTTATCTCCTTTCGCCTTTTTAACAATATCTCCTTTTATATCTATAGTAACACTTAGCAGGGTGCTGGGCACACAATGTTCAATGAAAGTTTTTAAACTCTGAATTCTAAGTACAATTCACTTTCCTTTTGCTGCTGTCACGGAAGAGCCTTTTCACACACAAACAATGCTGAGTCAGATATTTCTTAATGGCCTGCTCTTCACCGGGAGGAAGTGCCTGTTTATTTGGATTATTAGTAGCTGGGCTCTGATACAGAAATCCGTTTCTGGAGAAATGCATTACATTTTATTTTTAGCTATGAATGGGGTATACATTTTTTGTTTTCTTATTTAAAATAGTTGCCTCTTCCGAAAAAATACAGCATGGATAGAAAATAACAGATAATTATATCTTGTATCATATAAACGGGAAGAAACAAAGAAAAAAAACACCTTGTGTCAGAAAGCAAGGAAGTGCTCAAAGACTAATGGGACACAAAGTCAAAGGGACAGATGAACTGGGTAGAAAGGGCCCTCACCGGCAAATGTGGGATAATGTGAGCATCAAAAGGAACAAATAGGGTAAAGGATTACAATATTCTGAATAAAAAAGAATCCATGAGTCTACAGTGATATTCAAAAAAATAGGGGGAGAAGAGGGAGGGAGGAGGAAAGAATTCTTCTTAAACAGAATGCCAGCTAGTTAGAAAATCACCTTTTGAAAACCACCCATATAATAATCACTCCAGGCAAGCAAGGGCCATCACCAAATGCTAAAACTTGGACGAAAAGTTGCTGCAGAACAGGATATGCACTAGGTCTCAAACATCACTTACTACTTACAAGGAGGAAGGGAGATCTCAAGAAAATGATCAAACTGATCACTCCAGTAATGGGGGCAAAGTCACACTATGTGCCTCCCAATGTGACAAAATGGGAAACACACAACATTACTCATATCACATTCTTCCCAGAAATGTTTCACCTGAATCTAAGCATGAGGACAACGAGACAAGTACAGATGGCAGGATGTTATCCAAGACAATTGGCTTGGACTCTTCAAAACTGAAATGTCACAGAAGACAAAAATAGGCGGTGAGGTGGTGAAGAGGGGTGATGGTAGTCAGATTTAAGGAGAACAAAAGAAGGAACATGATGGCCAATAGGTGGATCCTTCATTGGATCCTGGATGAGAGGGTGGGAGAGGGAGGAGTATGAAGAAATTTGTATTGGATTGTACTGTACACTAATGAATAATATGATCACATCATTCATAACGGTCTTGGATATGGATATTGGTACTGTAGTTATATAGGACAATGTGCTTGTGTGTTAAGAGATACATGCTGAAAAATTTAGGGGCAAAGTGTCCTCACGTGTGCAACTTACTTTCAAACGGTTCAGGAAAAAAATACATATATAGGGAGAGTGACAGTGGTAGAGAAAGAGGAGGGGGAGAACAAGAGGGTGTGCAAACAAGCAAAGAATGAGCAAATGTGCAAATGCTGAGACCTGGTCAGTCAGGGTAAAGGGACACACGTTAGTGTCATATAATTGTTTCAAATTGTTTTGTATTTTTGAAAATTTTCAACATAATTAACTAGAAAAAAAGACCAACGTATTTTTGGCTTTCTCTTGCTTGAATACCAAATTTTATCACTTATATGACAGCAGTCAGATCTGATCACTTAGAGATTCAAAGGAGAGGTAAAACTGGTCAGTTTTTAGCAAGAATAAAAGAAACTAACTGACACAAACGACGAAAGGCATGAGCAAAACCTGTCAGGGCACATGAGAGCATCCTTAAGGAGGCGCTCTTTTAAAAAAGGGAATTACAGTGGTACTTTGAATGGCACAGCCAAAAGTGTAACTAGGGCAGTGGAACTGATAGATAACTGTACAAGGTGAAAGTGCCATGAATACGAGTAGGTGAACTCACAAGGGTGGAATCTGCAAATAACGAGGAGCGACTGCACTGAAATACATACCTATTTTCATACCTAGACATCGTATATATTTTTCCCAGTAAATTAAAACCTTTTTCAACCTTGAAAACAATTCCTGTCTAAGGTTATAATTCACAATTTATAATTACATGCCAGCCAATTTATTTGCTTGCCTTTTTACCGACTGTTTCTCTCCCTATTCTGTAAGCCCCACAGGAAAAGGACCAGTTCTGTCTTACCCTGGCACCTTGCACTCTGCATCTGTTGTGTGACTTCTATGAGGTTTGGAGGAAGGAGAGCTGAGCATTGTGAGAGAAAGCCCCAAGACCAAGGATAACTTGAAGTAGCTTTGAGAGAGAGATTTTAAGGAATGGCTAGCAAGGGTGCTCTGGAGGGACATATTCAGGGACCATGGACAAACACGACCACTGTCCTGGGTCACAGACAAGGGAAGCGTCCAACAACTGGGCAGACTGAAGGAGCTTAAGTTTTAGGGGATTCAGTAACAGTTATGAAGCAGAATTTTAGGAGGACTAATTTGGTTGTGATACACAGTGGGGGTTGAAGGGAGAAGAGATGATATGATTCCCAACTGGCATCTTTGAACGCCAAAGGATTTGAGAAAGCGTCAAGGTGAAGGCCAACATAACATCCTCTACACTTGAAAGCAAGAGTTTCCATTTTGTTTCTCCGGAAAGTCTACTGGAAATAATATATTGATCCCAAATAAAGTGGAACAACTGAATTCAACCGTTGGCATTTTTGCTTTTAGTTGGAATTCTACAAACCTGTGATGACACACAAATGGTCTCACCTTGTTCACAGCACTGCACTGGGATCAGTGTAGCCGTGGGGTAAGAAGGCTAGGGGGCTCTGCATTCACACTTCCCGTGTCTGCATCTCGCCTCTACCATTTACTAGCTGTGCCACACTGTGCCACTTATACAGCCCCCTAGGCTTAGGGCTCATCGTAAAGTGGGAATTGAATATATGCTTTATAGAGAGGCAATTTATATAAATATGGTAATTTATACAAATGAAAAATATATAAATAAGGTAAAGTATATAAAGGCCAGAGTAGTGCCTGGTATATGGTAAATAATCAATGCTACTTTTTATTACTGACAACTATAAATGCTTTCGATTAATAAAAATGGCAAAACAGCTGGCTTGGTAGGCAAAACTCTCTCAGAACCTGAGATTCATAGGAAAAAATAGTAAAATTGGTACTGGTGGTAAAAAGCTTGAAAACCACTTGATAAAGACAAGAATACCAGCTGGAAGACTACTGCAATAGTCCTGAGTTAAGACAAAATTCTGAACTAAGCAGGTAATTGAGATGGAAAGAGTAAGAGAGATATGGAGACACCAGACAATAAGAATAAACAGGAGATGGGGACCAATAAATAAGGAGATGTTGGGTGTGATGGTTAATTTTATGTGTCTACTTGACTGGGCCATAGGGTACCCATATATTTGGTCAAATATTATTCTGGGTGTTTCTGTGAGGGTGTTTTTGAATGATATCAACATTTAAATTGATAGACTGAGTAAAGCAGATTGCCTTACATAAAGTGGGTGGGCCATATCCAATCAGTTGAAGGCCTGAATAGAACAAAAAGCCTGACTCTCCCCTGAGTAAGAGAGAATTCTTCCTGCCTGATGGCCTTAAAAGGATCATCAGCTTTTTTCCCCCTGCTTTTGGACTGGAACTAAACCATTGGCTCTCCTGGATCTCCAGCTTGCTGACTCATCTTGCTGAACTTGGGACTTGCCAGATTCCAAAATCATGTGAGCCAATTTCTCATAACAAATCACTCTCTCTCTCTGTATATATATGTTCTATTGGTTCTGTGTCTGTGGAGAACCCTGATTAATACACTGGGCAAGGGAGGACTCCAGTTCAATCTCAAGTTTCAACCATGAGTGACTGGGAGAAGAGTGGTACAATTAAAAGACATTTGGATGCCAGGAGGTAGAGCACGTTTTGAGAGAAAAATAATGAGTTTGGCTTTGGTCACACCAAATGGGACAGTGGGATATTCAACTGGATAAATCCTGCAAGCAGGAAAAAAATGCACGAACAGATGGGGTAACGTGAAGTAGGTGAACATGACATCCCATATATTTAAAATGGTCTCACCCAAATGGCTCAAATAAATCTTTGCTAATTTACTACCGATCTTAAGCCTGGAGTAGTAGGACCATTCTATGTTTTTGCAAAATGATTTCATTCTCAGTTTCAATACTATATTATAACAGCTCCTTGTAAAATAGGCTATATATGAAGGAGTATCAAGTATTTACTAGACTGGAACAGAAACAGTAAATAACTCCATTCTTAACCTAGTATGAAAGTGACAATAATTAAAAACAAAAACAAAAACCTAGGAGGTGGCTGCAAGTCAAAGGCTTAACTAGAGTCCATGGACTCTGGTCCACAGGTTCAGGAGTTGATGAAGCCCTGGCATTGTACATATACCTACAGGCATGGTACATATACCTACAAGCATTGTACACATACCTACAGGCATTGTACATATACCTACGGGCATCGTACATATACCTATGAGCATTGTACATATACCTACGGGCATTGTACATATATATACAGGGATTGTACACATACCTACAGGCACTGTACATATACCTACGGGCATCATACATATACCTACGAGCATTGTACATATACCTACGGGCATCATACATATACCTACGAGCATTGTACATATACCTATGGGCATTGTACATATACATACAGGCATTATACATATACCTACAGGCATTGTACATATACCTACAGGCATTTTTCAAGGGGAGTATCCAAACCTCTGTCAGATTCACGAAGGGTCTGTGACCCAAAAAGTAATTAGGTGTGAAACAGCTTTTTCTCCCTTTATTCCTTTTAAATATGCCCATATGAAAAATAAGATTTCATCTAACCTCATCGTATAAGAGTAACACATTAGAATATTAAAAACAAACACACTCTCTCCTCCTAAACTGGGCACATACAAAATCTCCTTATGTGGGGTATAAATTTTGACCTTTCTAGTCTATTTCCAGTAATCTATCCTAAATGAACAGCTAGATAAGTGAACAGAGATATATTACTCACAAGGATGTTCATTACAGCACTGTTTAAAATAGCAAATCCTGGAAGTGATCTAAAGGTCCAACAATAGGGGACTGGCAAAATAAATGACAGTTAATACATTCAGTGGCACCCTACGTGTCCATTTATTTTCATTGACGTGAAAAATGTTAATTTTAATTGTTGTTGTTAATGCTGCTCCTGGCGACCCTGTATACAGCAGAGCGGAACCCTGCCTGGTCTTTCTGTGCCATCCTCTCACCTTCTGGTGCTCTATCAGACAATGCTCCATTGCTACTCATAGGGTTTTCATGACTAATTTTTCCTGAAGTGAGTGACCAGGTCCCTCTTCCTCCTCTGTGTTAGTCTGGAAGCTCCGCTGAAATCTGTCCACCATGGGTGATCCTGCTCGTATTTGAAATACCAGTGGCATAGCTTTCAGTGTCACAAGCAACATGCAGCCACCACAGTATGACATCCGACAGCGGGTGGTGTGGCTCCCTGACTGGGAAACGAACCTGGGCCTTGGTGGTGAGAGCACCGCATTTTGACCACTGGCCCACCAGGGCTGGCTTAATTTTAATTAGGAGATCATATAGTTAAGTTATAAATGATTAGTAGGATTCCAGCTCATGAAAAATAAACATTCATATGTATCTATCTTCAGAAGTAACATTCTGGAAGGATATATATGAAAATAGTATTTTACGATAGAAGAATTACAAATAATTTTTCTTTCTCCCCTCAAATGTTATCACAATAACTACGGATTATCCAAGTAATAAAAAAAGCAATACTTCCCTTAAACCAACCCTCCCAATGTCAACAAAATCCCTAATCACTCATCAATATTATATCCCTCCCTACTTCCTACCCTCTCTCTTTGTCAGGAAAAACACTAAAACACTGCTGAGCCGCCTGTCCCTTCAATCCCTCCTTTACAAGTGTGAATCACTAATGACATTCCAGTTGAGTTTATACCCGTTGCCTGAGAAAGACACACCAATGTCAAACAAAAATGAACAATGGGTGGAGCGGGGAGGGGTACAATGACTACTAAAAGAGAACCAAGACTTACTTTTATAATCAGGAATAAATCTAGAAGTTTAACTGTCCACAGTCATAAGAATTAATACCAGCTGTTATCATTTTGCTGATGCTTGTTAACCAACCGTATAAACATTTTAAGAGTCCAAAGTGATGCCATAAGTACCACTTTCTGTGGTGGAAACTCTGATAGAGCAAATTGCGGGGACTTTATGACACTGTCATGGTAGGTGCTAAGATTTCCCCCTGTGCTTTTATCAAACACGGCAGATTTATACCACATGTTTAAATGGTTTATTATTAAGACAGAGTTATGAATGGGGGGAATCTCACTCAGAGATAATCAGTTTCTAGTACGGAATACCATAAATCACCACTCCATTGGAGTAGAGTCCATAAAGCTAGCAGTGACACCCACACGGCCATGCAGGGATGCTGACAGGACTGCAGCCTGTACTTGTAGCTGCAGGTGGCATACTTCAGGAAAAGCACGCCCGAGTCTACACACCTAAGCATAACGGAACTCTTGCCCATACCCAAAAGGGCTCTGGAGACACACTAACCATGCGACTGCAGGCCTACCTGCAAGCCGTAGGTTGGCAGCTGATCTGTGGAAACATGTGCTACAAACCCAGGCACTCTAACGTGCTGGGAAAGCATGCTGGAACCTGGCTGCTACTAAGTGGAAGAGCACAGTCTGCGGGGCAGCACTGTTCAGAAAGCCCAGAAAAAGAAAGAGCTGAGAAAAGAGCATTTCCAAACACTTGGAGTGAGAGGAAGCCCTAAACGCTGCAAGAATAATGACCACAGTTTCATGAACACCTCCCTTTCCTTTTGCTTCGCCGCTAGATTCACTCAACTGCCCAATCTGTTTTTTGCAATGTGAGATGCCCCACGGAAAGTCTCTCCCCGGAAGCACTAATCATCTCGTGATTCCAACATTCTGCATCTGCAGGGCTGAAAGTTCCGCTCTGTGGAGTGGGGACCACACCAAGTGACTGCACCCAGCTTAAAGAACTCTCCATCATCTTACAGACTTCATGCTGTTTGTCAGGCAGACATAAAACATACACTGAAATCATTCTCACACTCACAAAGCCAAAACATTGACATTTGTATTCATTCTAAAGGGACATGTTAAAGCACTTGGGAGATTAAAATTACTCATTCATAGCTCACAAACTGGTTAGTTATCCGTGGATTTTTAAAAAATGGGCTTTTGATGATTTGCAGAAATAATAATTTCACCCCTTCCCCATGTCCTCAGAATATAGCAATAAAACAATATGGTATTATTTCAGTGACCTCCAGGGCTAGCACCCAGTTATGTTTTATTCCTTGGTGTTAGAAGGAAAAACAATAAGCTCCCCAAATGATGTGGAGCTCAGCTGCATAGCAGCTTCTTTACTGTCAATAAATCTATTTTCTAATTATATACAAAGACACGTTTGTCTTTGGCCCTGATTACATTAAAAACACCAGAAGTACCCTTGTTTTAACGTGCATTATAGAAACACGACTCCCCAAGTGAATCTGATCCATTAATAACATCTCTTTAACTACTGTCTAATGATTTTTGTAGACACGTAATAGAATATTTTATCGCTGTCTTCAATCATCTGTCCTTTCTTTCAATATGAATTTGCCAGATATGTGATGAAACTTCCTGTGCTTTGTGCCATTACATGTTTGTTGATACCAACACATCAATTAGACATATCAACACTGTTACACAGGCTGTATATGGAGCTATGCTCTGGGCATTGCTCAAGAAATCAGAACCTTCTGTCTGCAAGATTCTCTTACGCTACTCCTTGAGCTGGCCTAAGGTTCTACCCTGTGTAGCAGCACATTCAGGTATGCACACAAGATGTGTAGGACTATGAATCATGAGGTTTGAATCAGTCATAGAACAACTAGCTGCATTAAAGATGCCACACTTTAAAGAGCTAAATATGCTTTTAAAATTGCAATCCCTTCCTTTTAAATTAACGATAACCTATATTAACGTTTGAAATTCCACTAAATTGTTAATTGAAGACAGAAGTTAATGAGTACAAAAATGATCAATAATACCTCATGTCATATTTTAAGCTTTTTTCATTTGCAAATTTACTATTTACTAAGTGCCTGTTTGGGCTAGTCACCTGCCATGGTCAATTCTTCCGAGCATAGGGCCCATGTTTAAATATGCATGTAAAAGAGAAATTCATTTGATAAGGAAGTATGTCTGACGGTAATGAACCAGCTTTCAAATTATAGTAACTTGCTTTAAGAGCTGCTTTCAAAAGGAAGTTGTCCTAGAGATGGGGCAGATTCCCAACAGTACCGGGTGCTGTGGAACAAGGAGACCTGAGAAGGCCTATTGGAAGCTGCATACTGAGGGACCTATTCCAAGACCTGGGGTAAACGGGGTTCCAAGGAGGAAGGTCCTGGTCACCATTAACGTCACTTCTTGTACTGAGCTCCAGGGTTCTGTGAGAAGAGAACTGTCAGCCAGCACAGTACGCAGACTAGAAAAACTCGCCTCCTCTTCAGTTCTCTATTGTCAGACCTGATGTTTCCCATCATAGATTCTCTGGAAATATTCCTGGCTTCATGTCTTTTTTTTTTTTATTTTTTAAGTTGGGGTAAAGGAGGAATAAAGAGCCTCCCGCAAGCAGCTGCCTATGTTTAGATATTACAATGCATTTATATAAGAAGCAGTAAAAGCTCTATGGAATATTGAAAAAATCATTAAAATTTCACCTTCACCAAGAGAAAAACAACTGATTTCACCCCTCCAGGGCATCAGCTATGTTACTAAGGATAGTGTCACCTTTAAAATCAATTACTGTGGTTAAAATGAGGAATATATCGCTCTTTCCCCACTCCTGGCTTCACCCAGAGGTGATAATGAACAGAATCCAAGGGACACATATTTCACAGGGAAGTTTTCACAAAGACTCAAGTGACAAAAATGAAACTGAAGATCATTCACTGTGCTGCATCCTGTTTGGTATCACCAGGACATTTCTTCTCAGAGGGAGAGGGTTATTTATAAACTTAGTTAATGATTAGTTCAAGGTAGGAAGAAAAATAAAACTTTAGCTTTCTTAAACCTTTTCTTGGTGTTTCTATTTTCTTATATTTTTTATTTTATCTTTACAGTTATAATTGCTAACCGTAAGGTCCCAAATACTAAATTGAGGTGCATACATGAAGACATTATTTTTCTTCTATTTTAAACCCATATCATGCTTAGGACAACTTTAAATTCTAACAAATGATAGAAGAGTTGAGAATATAAAACGTAAGCCAATCCTCCTTCGATTTTATACAGCTAATTATTAAAAGTCTGCTCCTTAGCTAACTGGGCCTAGAGATTTCATACATATAATTAATGCACCAGAAGGCTGCCATTTGTGTGCTAATTACAGATGGAGGAAGGATGCCTCCCACTTACTGAGAACCTAGATTCCTGGCTAGAGGTTTACAAATATTATTTAAAGTAAGCAGTATTTAAAGGAGGGGCATTCCACACCCCAGTGTGGACATTTCTGTGGATAAATGCAAATGTGCGATCTTAAATATTGCCTTGTTTTATGAGTTTTGGACCTTTATGAGAGGGGTTCAGAGACAGTTCATAGACAACAGCATAAACCCAGACTCTAGGAAGGTCCAGAGGTAAAAAATTAGCGGCCCTCAGGCTAGATGCAGCCAGCAAATGCGTTTGGCTGGCCCATACCATGTTTTTAAAACAATGTGAGCCAACATTTAAAAATCCAATTTCACATTAAAATGGGGGAGATCTGGAAATACAAAGACTTCATTCCTACCTTCAGTTGGAACAAACAGCTGTCCTTTTAAAATATACAAAAGCTTTCTAGTCAACCATAGTTCCTTCCACTTGAATTTTTTATGTATGCTTATTCACCCTTCTCTTTCCTGCCTGACCTAGTGATTAAGAATATGTAAGAGAATTATAATTCTTCTGAGGATTCCAGGACAAAGGGCTGTTGCAATACTAAGGAGAAGAGGCTGGTGGTTATTTTAAAACATGGCCACAAATTTTGTGACACTCTTACCATTGAGAATTGGGAGTCTGTGTCCCCATCCCTTCACTCTGAACTTGTGACTGCTTTTACTAACAGAATATGGCAGAAGTGATGCTATGTGACTTTCAAGGCTAGGTCATAAAAGGCCATGCAGCTGTGTCTTATCCTCTGGAATACTCTCCTCTGCAGTTCTGACCACCATGTAACAAGTCTGACCACTGTGAGGCTGCCATGATGTGAGGAAGCCCAAGACATGTGGACAGGCCACATATGGAAGTTCTATTCAACAGGTGGACCTGGTCCCAGCCTAGGCACCAGACCTGTGTGAAGAAGCCCCAGGTGATTTCAACCCCAAGTCAAGTGAGTTATCCCCAGCATTCCCAACAATGGTGGTGGTTTTACATTGTTAAGTTTTGGTGGTAGCAACAGATCATTGGAACAGGGCCTGAGGAATACTAAAATATCGGAAATGGCTTCTTCTGAGCTAGAAATGCTACTAGCCTCTGCTGGGTTCTAAGCCTTATCTAAGATTTCCAAATTGAATACTCAGCTGTCTGTAATCTGTTCCTCTCCTCCTCAGGAACCAGTGGGAAGGTTAACTGGGCAGTTTTCGTTGTCTTAACTCTGGTAAGTAGTGTGGTTTAGAAATACTCCTTGGCTGCTCCGTGCATGAAGGCTAAAGCACCAAAGGAAGTTTGCTTACGTTGAAAATGAAGTTTCCATCTTCATCTTGAAAACAAGGATAATGTCAGCTGATTACCTATGTCACAGTGGTTCCAAGTTTTGGTGAATATGAATCTCAGATTTCCAAACATGGGAGAACATAATTTTATCTACACTGACATGGAGGCAGAGGTATTACTCTGAAACCTCCTGTATATTTTCCCATCACATAATTACATATAAGTGGTGTTGTACATAGCAATATGCTCCTTTAATGCTCTACATATTTAATTTTGTTTAGGGTTGTTGGCTGTTTAAAAATATCTCAAATATCCCCTACTGTGTAAATGTCATAAACATGTGTCAAACTTCACAGTGGAAATATGAAGGAAAAATATGGAAAAGTACTAATACAATTGCATCATCAATAACTGATGGAGGACTACTAAGATCTCTCATTTCTTTGTGTGTTTAAGAGAGCCGTGCTCTTGACAGGTGTGACCACTGCTGAAACGTTAGTTTTGGCAGCAAAAATCTCAGACAATTTTAGAAATTTTTCAACTTTCCATTTCTCTGCTAGTTAATATGTCTTCTTAAGGCTTTCTTTAAATGGAATAGTTGATATATTCTTAAGGATCTCAGAAAGAAGTTTTCCTAGTAATGCAGAGAGTCAGGTATAATCATGCCCTTGCTTGGAACTAGATGATCTGACCAGAAAAGCCTGCCCCTGTTCTCCGGGATGATTTCTTCCTAAGCACTGACTGTCTCTTTAAGGGCATAATTCAGTGATACACAAGCTCTCTGGTGCCAACACAATTATCATCCTAGTGAAGGATGCCTGTTTACCTCTAGACCCAAACTCCCACGCTGTCTTGCTCTGACCTACTGTTTCTGTCCTACTGCTTTGGCTTCAGGAATATTTTATTTGTCTTTTCTTCAATCCTTTCAGCTATACCTATAAATATGTCCTTGTGGTACCAGGTTATTTTGATGACTAACAAAAGTATAAAAGCCAACTACAGTCATAAGATGCTCTAACTTATTATCTTCTTTGAACAGTTTGAGGGGCTAAAGAGGAAGTTATCACACTGTAGCAGTGTCTGTCTCCTAGCATTGCAAAGAAGTCAGATTTCTTATTTATTATGATTATTAGGAAATGAAGATAGTTTTCAAGAAATATACTTGACCTCACATCTTCCTTAAGACTGTCATTTTGGGAGGTGATAATGCATTCCAGAGATGGTGTCTTTGTTCAACACATTTCTGAAAGCTGCTCCTCACCCTGGGTTCCTGCTATACCCACACATGCCACCATTTTTCACTATGTATTTAATTGTTTGTGAGAATGTCTGTCTTCCCCTACAACTGTCAACGGCGTATGAGTAAGAACTGAAATTGTCTATTCATCTTGTATGCCTGCTGTCCAGCAGAACACCTGGCGACATAGTAGGTATTCAATATTTATTGAATGAATAACTCATACATTCTTTTGCATATTGTCTGTGTTGGCTAAATTTCATCCTTTGAGGGTAGATTTACCTTTTGGAGATAGTCAAAAGTGATTCAGAGTCAAGTATGAATTAAGAGGCCATGATACTATTCCATTTTCTTATGTGGACTGGACACGAAAACTGAAGGCACTTCAGAAAAGGAAGTTATTGGAGTAAACAGGCGGGCCCTTAAGGTAAATAATTTGAAGAGTAACACTTGGATGTAGAAATTCTCATATGGTTCTTAAAAATCATTGTTCAGGATTCCTAAGCATAATTTTTTCAAAAAATAAAACTTCTAAAAGTAAACTCTTTGTGTTTTGCAGAAGTACGTGTGTGGGAATAAAAAATACAAAAATCATTTATATCACTGTTCCTTAAACAGACATTTAAATATGGATAGACTTCATATTCTGGCAATCTGTGATATTGTAAAAGGGACTGAAAAACATTTAGCCTCTCCATCGTGGCTTCCTGTTCCATATCCTCCCATTTCTCTACATCTCAGCCTGAAGTACAGCACCAGTCTAGGCAGAACTAGAAAGAGACAACTTTCTTCTTTCTCTGACTTACACCTTCCTGTGGCAGTAATTATGGGTACTGGTGTTGTGAGGAGGGTGAAATGGGTAAAGGGGGTCAATTACATGGTTAAGGATGGAAACTACACTTTTGGTGGTGAACACGCTGCAGAATAAACAGATGTGGAATTATAATGTTGTGCATCTGAAACCTATGTTATAAAGCAATGTTACCTCAATAAAAAAATAAAAAAGAAATATACAGTTATAAGACCAAAAAGAAAGAGTAATGCCCACATAAGGTTGGAAGTAAGATATGTCGAGCATAAGCATCACTATGAATTAGCAAGAAGCAGACAGCCTAGGTTCTATGTGATACCTATGTTAACCTGATTCAGGGCTGAGGCTTGGCCTCCCTCTACACTCAACATTCCTTGCTGACTGTGCTATATTTAAATGCTAACTTTTAATCCAAATGAATGGATTGCAAAGCTGATCTACCTAGAGTTTCTTCTTTTTGAAAAACTGAAGTATAACATATATAATAAAGCACATACATCATTAGTGAATCAAATTGTCTTCATAATGGCTGAAAGCAAGTAATTCTCTTCTCTGATAACTTCCAAAAGGAAAAAGTAAGTGAATGAATTCACTTTTAGTATTAATATCAATCACTTCAAGAATGAGAAGAAAAACCTAAACAAATTCAATCCTTAACATTATTTTCAGTAAAGTTCAAAGAAACTGAAAATCAGAAAAAAAGTTTTTTCAAAAGATTATGTAGCAAGGAGATTTTATGTAGTTCCTATGAAATGACAGGGGCAGGCAAATCAACACCGAGCATTGCAAAGCAAGCTGCATTCTACATTTAGTAAAAGTGGTCCTGAACGTGACTTTTGGAGCCCACTTGGTCACCTAGTCTGCCTCTGCCTCTTAGCTGCCATGGACACTGTCTTAGACCACCTAGGCTGCTGTAACAGAACACCATAGACTGGTGGCTTCTAAACAACAGACATTTATTTCTCACACTTCTGGAGGGTGTGAGCAGGGTTGGGTTCTGGTGAGGGTGCTCTTCTGGGTTGCAGACTGCCGACTTCTCCTTGTGTCCTCACATAGGTGGAGAGCAAAGAGAGGAAGCAAACTCTCTTGAGACTCTTATGAGGCTACTAATCCCAGTCACGAGGGCTCCATCCTCGTGATCTCACCTAATCCTAATTACCTCCCAAACACCCCACTTTCATATATCATCACATTAGGGGGCAGGGTCTCCACATATGAATTTTGCAGGGACACAAACAGTCAGTTCATAACAGACACACAGAACCATTTTTTAACTATGATAAAGACAGTGGGTCAGTAATCCATGACAGTGTCTAATAGCACCAAAGTGACTACAGATATGCTTACTTATGCTCAGCTAATTCTAATCAAACTTTCTGCTGGTGCCACCTTTTCACTGTTTTACTTCTCAGGGCTCTGCCTAATGTTCCTAAACACCTGTATTTCTCCAGCCTGCTTCGTGGGCTTCTGTTGATGATGTTTACATAACCCCCTTGAAAACATACAGGCACCAGCACATCCTCAGGTATCTACATACAGATGAAGATGTGTGTCCTTGTGTATGCATGACTCAGTGCTTCTGAAGGCAGGGACTGTCAGCTAATTGTCCCCCTTCCTCACAACACACACACACACACACACACACACACTCATCCCAACACTTAATCCAAACATGCCCCAAAAGAGATCTATTAGGAATTTATGAGATCCACTGGCAAACCTTATTAATCTCTGGGAATCTCATTTATGGAAGGGTCATGGCCTGCTGAGGGTAACACTTCAACCTAGTGAAGATTTAGCTGAAATTTAGACCAAAACTACTTCCCTTCATCCCTCATCTTTCCTTGGAATGCTTAGTGAAACATAAAATAAAAATACGTATTGCTGTCATTCAGGCAACATGGCCGAGACTCTAACAGAGGAGCAGACAGGTTACAGAAGTGATTGAATGTGAGCCCAGGCCAGGTTGGCGAATCAGGTGATTTTTGGGGATAGAAATGAGTCCTAGATCAATTAGCCCATCAGGCTTACTTTACAGCCCAAAGAGAAAAACAGCTTTCCCTAAGCCGCACTGTGAACTTGCACCAAAGCTACAAGGAGAGGCTAGGGGGGAGCTGCAGCCCCTGCAGGGTGGCCAAGGGTGATGTGGTTGCAACACTGCCTCATTCCCAGGGTTGGCCTGTTCTTAAGATGTAGCTCTGACCCAGGCTATAAGGGGAAGTCTAAGATTCAAAGCAGGAAAAAGAGAAAAGATTAACAAAATGAATAAACGGTGGTATTTCAAATGAAGATATGCTTTTGAAAGTTTTCTTCCAAATAGGAGAAAGGATGAGGCAGCTGCCTCTGCCCCAATCCTGCTTCGCCTGTCTCCAGGGGCGTTATGCCTTGATCCCAGTGGGGAGGTTGGAAGATATGCTACTATCATTTTGGTGCCTTACATTTATAGAGAGGGTCATGGTTTTGAAAGACTTTTTACATACATTACCTTTTCTGACCCAGAGAGAAATAGGAGAAGAAATGAATAAAATGGGTGAGGTTGAAAGAGTTTTCTCTGGTTATTCTTGCCCTGCTACAAAGGGTTAAAATACAGTGAGTTTCTTTTAAGGAAGGGGGTTTACTTACTGGTGGTTCAAATTTGCTGTTTGAAAGCCGAATAAAGTATTTATTTGCATGTGTATATACACACACATGTGTGTTTGCACAGTTACTTATTCTTGTAAGATTAGAAAATGATACATAGGGGGCTAGCCCTGTGGCCGAGTGGTTCAAGTTCCACGTGCTCTACTTCAGTAGCTTGGGTTTGTGGGTTCAGATCTTGGGGGCAGACCCACTCCACTTGTCAGCCAAGCTGTGGAGGCATCCCACGTCAAAGTGGAGGAAGACTGGCACAGATGTTAGCTCGGGGCTTTTCTTCCTCAAGCAAAAAAGAGGAAGATTGGCAATGGATGTTAGCTCAGGGCGAATCTTCCTCATCAAAAATAAAAAAAAGGAAAATGATACATAGACCATGCTCTTACTGATTTTCTTTTCACTGAGAATTAAATGCACAGTTGGAAAAAAACAAAAAAAAGCAAACGTCTCTCAATAATTCAAAGTCAGAGGCTAAGATGTCTTTTTCTTTACTGTGATAAAACATATATAACAAAATTTAACATTTAAACCACTTATTTAGAAAAATTTACTCACATATTTTTATAAAATTGTGGTTAATTAGACATAAAATTTATCATTTAAGCCATTTTTAAGTGTACAGTTCTGTGGTGTTACACACATTCACACTGTTGTGCAACTATCACCACCATCCTTCTCCAGAATTCTTTTCATCTTCCCAAGCTGAAACTCTGAACCCATTAAACAATAACTCTCTATTCCTCTGGCAACCATCATTCTACTTTCTGAGTCTATGAATTTGACTATTCTAGACACAACATATAAGTGGAATCATGTATTTGTTCCTTCGTGACTGGCTTATTTCATTCAGTACAATGTCTTCAAGGTTCATCCATGTTGTAGCATATGTCAGAACGTCATTCCTTTCGAAGGCTGAATAATATTCTATTGTACATATATACTACATTTTTGTTTATCCATTTGTCCATCAACTGACATTTGAATTGTTTCTATCTTTTTGCTATGGTGAATAATGCTGCCATGAACATGGGTGTACAGTATCTCTTTGAGACTCTGCTTTCACTTCTTTTGAGTATGTACCCAGAAGTGGAATTGCTGGATCATATGGTAATTCTGTTTAGGTTCTCTGAGGAACAGCCATGCAAGTTGAGTTTTATAATATCTTGTCCCATCACGCTTACAATACACTTTGGCTATGGCTCTGCTTACCATTAATTTCTTACTGTCCTTAACCATAGGAGATGTGACTATGTCAGATGGAGTCGTCTTATGCCAGCCACATGGGCTAATCAATTTCCTTTAATTCTAGCCACATCACAGTTTCTTAGTTAGAAACAAACAAGTGAAGTCTCAACACAAACCACAAATGATGATTCAGCTATGTAAGCAGATTTGCTTACTGGGCTAACTTGAGGATGCTGACATTTTTCATGAGATGGCTACTGATGAAATCTGAAGAGCCTGTAATCCTAGAGGCCCCTACAGAGCCTCTGGATTCTTCTGAAGTTTATACCACCTGCTTACTTCACCTGCCCAGGCCACTGTGGTTGGCAGTGCAGGTGTACACTGTGGCAGTCCCGACCCTCTTCCCAAACTGGTAGCATTATCTACCAACTTCCTTCCTTTGGTAGCTTCGGTCCCCAGCTCAGTTTTCCTGTCCACTCACTCTTCTGCCAGCATTTTTATGCTTTTCAGCATCTGTGCTAATGAACTTCCCACACCCTGGCTTATACGTGTCATCCTCAAATCTAATCATTCCCTTTGCCTCTCTAACATCTCCTACCCTTCGGTGTGTTGCATCTTGGATCTCATTGACATACTCAAGCCCCAGACCTTGATTCATTCGCAATCCTTCTGCTTTTCTTAAGTCTGTCACCCCTGAGCTTGTTCTTCCCCTCAATGTGGCCTTCAGTTGATCAGTCCCTCCCATTCTCAGAGCCCGCCTGCTCCTTCCAGCTTCACAGCTGCCCACCTTGGACCTGGTGATCAGTCCCTGCAGTGAGCCTTGTGTGAGCACCTTTGCTTTACCTGACTCCTGCTGCATTCTCCTTGCCAATCCCGGCCTGGGGAAGATGACACCAACCACTCTCCCTATCTGCTGTCGAATGTTGCAAAACAGGACAGATTGGTCTTGCTGCTAAAGTGTATTTGACTTTATCTTTGTCATCTCTGTTGCACAACTGTTCTGGTACCCATTCTTAATGAACTCCCCTCACTTTCTCTACATCTACTCTAACAAACCCTTTCACTTTCCTCTTTTCACATTTCAATCGTACAACTCAAACTTTATACAGAGTTTTGCTTTTTAATTTTTTTGAAAGGACTGGGACCATGTAAGATGAACGAATTTTCATGCCAATAAAAAAAAAGTATAAAAGAAATTGTTGATATATTTGATTACATAATTACAAGTTTTT
Source organism: Equus asinus (assembly GCF_041296235.1). Classification (NCBI taxonomy): domain Eukaryota; kingdom Metazoa; phylum Chordata; class Mammalia; order Perissodactyla; family Equidae; genus Equus; species Equus asinus. The sequence continues at coordinate 63,527,764 of NC_091797.1, read as the reverse complement.
TTACAGCCCCAAACACAAGCCAGGTTGAAAGATGAATGACAAAGTAGGAAAAAGAAAATGTGAGCTGCTTCAATTTCTTCTTTGCCTCATAACTGTCCTACGTGTTTTTTATCTACTTTCTCCTTCCCCTCTCTAACAGTATTAGAGACCTCTGTGTTTTAGGAAAGCACATTTTCCCCTGGTTGCTCTAGGACCTTGCTCCATTAAGTTTTTTCTATTCTTTATTGTGTCTTCAATGATTTCTTCCGCATTGGCTCCTTCTGCTTAGTCAACAAACATAATAAAATCTTTATATCCTTAAAAAATCCCCCAAACTCAGGTGAACCCATCTATCCATTCCCCTGATTCTCAAACAGTTGCTCTGTTCTCTCCCACTCTTCAGTATCAAACTTCTCTCCCGCATTTGGTGTCTCTGCCTCTGGACCACTAGCTTGCTCTGTGGATTCTGTTCTTTCTCATTGAAGTTGCCCTCGGAATGACAAATGGCCTTTTCCCAGACAGCTTCCTGCTGAGCTCTAAGTAATGACACAAGCAAATATCATGCTTTGAAACTCTCTTCTGGGTGTTCTTCTTGTCCTCTTCTCTCTCTGCTTGCTCCCTCTAGGCAACACAGCCCAGTCTCAGGGGTTCACTCCTATCACTAGACTTCCAAACTTAGGTCTCCTGCCCTAAGTGGCCTCTGAGCTCTAAGGCTACATTTTCAACTGTTTGCTGGATGTACCCAGAAGATACAATGCTGGTATCTTAAGGCAGAATGTTTCCAAGAGAACATTTCCTTCCTTCACATGGGTCCTCTTTGTTCCCTATTGCTAATAGCATTCCCTTTGAAAAAGCAACAAATAACACATACACAAAGTCACACTGATGTAACAAGTGAACTTTACCCATAAAAAGGCAGTTCAGATTGGCGACAAGTGGCCTGACCAGGACTCAAGTGGTATCTACTTCAGGTCCTGTAATCTCAGGTATTCTTTTCCTTTTGTTATTAAAACTGAGACAGGTATTAATCAATGTGACACTTCTGAAATCCTAGGATGTGGTGGAGAGATAACGAAGACTTGAATTAAACAATAGTGTTGATATTTTAGAATAGGTTTAGGTGTAATTGTAGCAATTGGGTTTGCAACGACTATTTTTCTGTTGCTTTAGCTATTCTTTAAGGTGTGTGGTGAGTTTAAAAGAAGCAGCTATATTAGATTAGTAACTGCTTTTTAAATTGGTTAGGGAAATATAATTTAGCTTCTAATCAATGCTTAAATGTTTAGCAAAGATCCATTTTAAAGTTTCAGTTATTGGATATATAGGATTAATATACTGATCATTAAGTTGAGAATAAACTTATCCATGGCCGTAAGCTTGCTGCACATTAACAGGCAATCAATCTTTCAGAGGTATGTCATGCAGGTCTCTTCTTATCTTTATAGTAGTTTAGAGCCATGGCTTTATCTAGGAGTCAGGTGCTCAGAACTACAAGCCTGAGCGTGTGTATTTTAAAGAGGTGGTTCTGAGAGGCAATGCTGTTTAAGAACCACGCTTTAGATTCTTCTTTTAACCAACGTGGTAGAATACGGTAACCAGTATAGCCATGTAAAACTTAAATTAGTAGTCAAATCACATTTTGCTTGACTTCAATGGACCTTCTACGTTCTTCAGATGAAATGTATCACTTTTCAAGGCCATAACCTAAGAGAGGGGAATATTTTTTTTTAACTTTGTATTAAGATTATGATAGTTTACAACCTTGTGGAATTTCAGTTGTACATTATTGTTAGTCATGTTGTAGGTGCATCCCTTCACCCTTTGTGTCATCCCCTGACGCCCCCTTTCCCCTGGTAACCACCAATCAGTTCTCTTTGTCTATATGTTAACTTCCATCTATGAGTGGAGTCATAAAGAGCTCATCTTTCTCTATCTGGCTTATTTCACTTAACATAATACCCTTAAGGTCCATCCATGTTGTTGTGAATGGGACGATTTTATCCTTTTTTATGGCTAAGTAGTATTCCATTGTATATATATACCATATCTTATTTACCTAATCATCAGTTGATGGGCACAAAGGTTGCTTTCATGTCTTGGTATTGTAAATAATGCTGCGATGAACACAGGCTTGCATGGGACTTTTGGAATTGCTGATTTCAAGTTCTTTGGATAGATACCCAGTAGTGGGATGGTTGGGTCATAAGGTATTTCTATTTTTAATTTTTTTAGAAATCTCCATACTGTTTTCCATAGTGGCTGCACCAGTTTGCATTCCCACCAACAGTGTATGAGGGTTCCTTTTTCTCCACAACCTCTCCAACATTTGTCACTCTTTGTTTTGGATATTTTTGCCATTCTAACAGATGTAAGGTGATATCTTAGTGTGGTTTTGATTTGCATTTCCCTGATGATTAGTGATGATGAGCATCTTCTCATGTGTTTATTGGCCATCTGTATATCTTCTTTGGAGAAATGTCTGTTCATGTCCCCTGCCCATTTCTTGATCGGGTTGTTTGATTTTTTGTTGTTGAGCTGTGTGAGTTGTTTATATATTATGGAGATTAACCCTTTGTCAAATATATAACTTGTAAATATTTTTTCCCAACTAGTGGGTTGTTTTATTGTTTCAATCCTGTTTTCCCTTGCTTTGAAGAAGCTCTTTAGTCTGATGAAGTCCCATTTGTTTATTCTTTCTATTGTTTCCCTCGTCTGAGGAGATATGGTGTCTGAAAAGATCCTTTTGATACTGATGTCCAAGAGAGTACTGCCTATATTTTCTTCTAGAAGACTTATTGTTTCAGGTCTAATCTTTAGGTCTTTGATCCATTTTGAGTTTATTTGGGTGAATGGTGAAAAAGAATGGTCAATTTTCATTCTTTCAGATGTAGCTGTCCAGTTTTCCTAGCACCATTTGTTGAAGAGACTTTCTTTTCTCCATTGTAGGCCCTCAACTCCTTTGTTGAAGATTAGCTGTCCATAGATGTGTGGTTTTATTTCTGGGCTTTCAGTTCTGTTCCATTGATCTGTGCACCTGTTTTTGTACCAGTACCGTGCTGTTTTGATTACTGTAGCTTTGTAGTATGCCTTCAAGTCAGGGATTGTGATGTCTGCAGCTTTGTTCTTTTTTCTCAGGGTTGCTTTAGCAATTTGGGGTCTTTTGTTGCCCCATATGAATTTTAGGATTCTTTGTTCAATTTCTGTGAAGAATGTCAATGGGATTCTGATTGGGATAGTGTTGAATTTGTAAATTGCTTTAGGTAGTATGGACATTTCAACTGTATTTATTCTTCCAATCCATGTGCATGGGATGTCTTTCCATCTCTTTATGTCGTCATGAATTTCTTTCAGGAAGGTCTTGTGGTTTTTGTTGTATAGGTCTTTCACTTCCTTGGTTAAATTTACCACAAGGTATTTTATTCTTTTTGTTGTGATTGGGAATGGGATTGAGTTCTTGAGTTCTTTTTGTGTTAGTTTGTTGTTAGAGTAATGCTAGAGAAATGCTACTGATTTATGTATGTTGATTTTATACCTTGCAACTTTGCTGTGGCTGTTGATTATTTCTAATAGTTTTCCAATGGATTCTTTGGGGTTTTTTATATATAAGATCATGTTGTCTGCAAACAGCAAGAATTTCACTTCTTCACTGCCTTCATTTGGATTCGTTTTATTTCTTTTCCCTGCCAAATTGCTCCGGCGAAAACCTCCAGTACTATGTTGAATAAGAGTGGTGAGAGTGGACACCCTTGTCTTGTTCCTGTTCTGAGAGGGATGGCTTTCAGTTTTTGCCCATTGAGTATGATGTTGGCTGTGGGTTTGTCATATATGGCCTTTATTATGTTGAGGTACTTTCCTTCTATACCCATTTTATTGAGAGTTTTTATCATAAATGGATGTTGGATCTTGTCAAATGCTTTCTCTGCATCTATTGAGATGATCATGTGGTTTTTGTTTCTCATTTTGTTAATGTAGTGAATCACGTTGATTTACTTGAGGATGTTGAACCATCCCTGTGTCCGTGGTATAAATCCCACTTGATCATGGTGTATAATCTTTCTAATGTATTGCTGTATTCAGTTTGCCAAAATTTTGTTGAGGATTTTTGCATCTATGTTCATCAGTGATATCGGCCTGTAGTTTTCCTTCTTTGTGTTGTCCTTGTCTGGTTTTGGGATCAGGGTGGTGTTGGCTTCATAGAATGTGTTAGGAGTGCTTCATCTTCCTCAATTTTCTGGAATAGTTTGAGAAGGATCCGTATTAAATCTTCTTTGACTGTTTGGTAGAATTCTCCAGAGAAGCCATCTGGTCCTGGATTTTTATTTTTGGGGAGGTTTTTCATTACTGTTTCGATTTCTTTACTTTTTTTTTTAAAGATTTTATTTTTTTCCTTTTTCTCCCCAAAGCCCCCCGGTACATAGTTGTATATTCTTCGTTGTGAGTCCTTCTAGTTGTGGCATGTGGGACGTCGCCTCACCGTGGTTTGATGAGCAGTGCCATGTCTGCGCCCAGGATTCGAACCAACAAAACACTGGGCAGCCTGCAGCAGTGTGCGCGAACTTAACCACTCGGCCATGGGGCCAGCCCCACGATTTCTTTACTTTTGATTGGTCTATTCAGATTCTCTATTTCTTCCAGCTTCCATTTTGGGAGGTTGTTAAGAGTCTAAGAATTTATCCGTTTCTTCTAGGTTGTCCAATTTGTTGGCATATAGTTTTTCATAGTATTCTCTTATGATCTTTTGTATTTCTGTGGTATCCGTTGTGATTTCTCCTCTCCCATTTCTAATTTTATTTATTTGAGTCTTCTCTCTTTTTTTCTTAGTGAGTCTGGCTAGGGGTTTGTCGATTTTGTTTATTTTTTCAAAGAACAAACTCTTTGTTTCATTGATCCTTTCTACTGTCTTTTTTGTTTCAATTTCATTTATTTCTGCTCTAATTTTATTATTTCTCTCCTTCTACTAACTTTGGGCTTTGTTTGTTCTTCTTTTTGTAATTCTGTTAGGTGTCATTTGAGATTGCTTATCTGAGATTTCTCTTGTTTATTGAGGTGAGCCTTACTGCAATGAATTTCCCTCTTAGGACCGCTTTTGCTGCGTCCCAAATGAGTTGGTATGGCATGTTTTCATTTTCCTTTGTCTCCAGATAATATTTGATTTCTTCTTTAATTTCTTCAATAATCCATTGTTTGTTCAGTAGCATGTTGTTTAGTCTCCACATTTTTGCCCCTTTCCCAGCTTTATTCTTGTAGTTGATTTCTAGTTTCATAGCATTATGATTGGAAAAGATGCTTGCTACTATTTCAACCCTCTTGAATTTGTTGAGGCTTGCTTTGTTTCCCAAGATATGGTCTATCCTTGAGAATGTTCCATGCGCACTTGAGAAGAATGTGTAACCTACTGTTTTTGGATGGAGTGTTCTATATATATTTATTAAGTCCATCTGGTCTAATTTTTCATTTAATTCTATAATTTCCTTGTTGAGTTTCTGTCTGGATGATCTATCCATTGGTGTTAATGGGGTGTTGAGGTCCCCTACTATTATTGTATTGTTGTTGATGTCTCCTTTTAGTTTTGTTAATAAGTTGCTTCACATATTTTGGTGCTCCTGTGTTGGGTGCATATATATTTATAAGTGTTATGTCTTCTTGGTGGAGTGTCCCTTTTATAATTATAAACTGCCCGTTTGTCTCACTTTATCTGTTTTTCTTTGAAGTCTACTTTGTCTGATATAAGTATGGTGACACCTGCTTTCTCATCTTCATTATTAGCTTGGAGTATCGTCTTCCATCCCTTCACTCTGAGTCTGTGTTTGTCTTTGGGGTTGAGGTGTGTTTCCTGGAGTTGTTGGGTCTTATTCTTTAATCCATCCTGCCAGAGAGGGGAATACTTTATGTTATAGAGAGATTTCTATTGAAAAAAAAGATTTAGTTTGCACTATGTTTTATTTGTATAATCTAGCATCTGCCACATACAGTTGTAGAAACTACATCATAAGCACAAATCTTAGATTTTAAGTGAGAATACCTGACACTCACATATTATTTCATTACTAAAGGCTTCTTTCTCTTCCTCTGTCTTACTTCTCCTGGTCTAGTTTCCATGTGGAGAAAAGTTAACATACAGCCTGTGTGCATTTATTTAGAAAAGCATTTGGGAACTGGGTCTCTAGCTGGCTAAGTGAGAGTTTATGCACTAATGGCTACAGGAAAGAGAGAAAATAAAATATGTTGCTTTGTAACTTCCGCCCTTTCCTGTGATGTATAAATGAAAGGCTCCTGGTGCTTTCTACCCTGTCTAGCACTCTCCAGCTGTTGTTGAGGCAATAATCTTAAAGACTTAAATGTGGGATTCTGCAGCTTTAAGCGGCATGCATCTTTCCTTTCTAACCTTAGTTGGAGAAAACAGGTTATATAGTGTCTGGCATATAAGAAACATAATAAATGGCAGCTGCTGTTATTATTATATTTGGAACTACTATTTAGTGAAGCAAAGGTTTCCCATCCAAAAGGGATCAACTTGTACCAATGTAAAAATCTAAGAGTTAAAAAAAAATTTTTTTATTGTGGTCTAAACAGTTCATAACTGTGAAATTTCAGTTATACATTAATATTTGTCAAAAACCATATAAATGTGCCCCTGTACCCCTTGTGCCCACCCTCTCCTCCTTACCCTTGGTAACCACTAAATTGTTCTCTTTGTCCATAAGTTTGTTTATATTCCACATGAGTGAAATCATACGGTATTTGTCTTTTTCTGTCTGGCTTATTTTGCTTAACATGATGCCCTCAAGGTCCATCCATGTGGTTGCAAATGGGACAGTTTCATCTTTTTTATGGCCGAGTAGTATTCCATTGTGTATATATATACCACATCTCCTTTATCCACTCGGTCATTGGGCACTTGGGTTGCTTCTACGTCTTGGCTATTGTGAATAATGCTGCAATGAACATAGGGGTACATAAGTCTCTTTATAATTGTTGATTTCAAGTTCTTTGGATAAATATCCAGTAGCAGGATAGCTGGGTCACACAGAATTTCTATTTTTAATTTTTTGGGAAATCTCCTTACTGTTTTCCATAGTGGCTGCACCAGTTTGCATTCCCACTCGCAGTGTACGAAGGTTCCCTTTTCTTGACAACGTCTCCATCATTTGTTATTTTTTTCTTGGTGATTATAGCCATTCTAACGGGCATAAGATGATCTCTAACTGTAGCTTTGATTTGCATTTCCCTGATGATTAGTGATGTTGAGCATCTTTTCATGTACCTATTGGGCATCTGAATATCTTCTTTCGAAAAATGTCTTTCACATCCTCTGCCCAGTTTTTGATTGGGTTGTTTCTTTTTTTGTAGTTCAGTTGTGTGAGCTCTTTATATTATGAAGATTAACCCCTTATTGGATATGTGATTTGCAAATAATTTCTCCCAGTTGGTGGGTTATTTTTTAATTTTTGATCTTGGTTTCCTTTGCCTTCCAGAAGCTCTTTAATCTCATAAAGTCCCACTTGTCTATTTTTTCTTTTGTTTCCCTTGTCTGCGTGGACATTGTATTTGTAAAGATTCTTTTAAGGTTGATGTCAAAGAGTGTACTGCCTATGTTTTCTTCCAGAAGTTTTATGGTTTCAGGTCTTACCTTCAAGTCTTTGATCCATTTTGAGTCTATCTTTGTGTATGGAGAAAGATAATGATCTACTTTCATTCTTTCACATGTGGCTGTCCAGTTTTCCCAGCACCATTTATTGAAGAGGCTTTCCTTTCTCCATTGTATGTTCTTGGCTCCTTTGTTGAAGATTAGCTGTCTGTAGATGTGTGCTTTTATTTCTGAGCTTTCAATTCTGTTCCATTGATCTGTGTGTCTGTTTTTGTACCAGTACCATGCTGTTTTGATTACGACAGCTTTGTAATACGTTTTGAAGTCAGGGATTGCAATGCTACTAGCTTTGTTCTTGTTTCTCAGGATTGCTTTGGCTCTTCGGGGTCTTTTGTTGCCCCATATGACTTTTAAGATTCTTTGTTCTATTTCTGTGAGGAATGTCATTGGGACTCTGATTGGGATTGCACTGAATCTGTAGATTGCTTTAGGTAGTATGGCCATTTTAACTACGTTTATTCTTCCAATCCATGTACATGGAATATCTTTCCCTTTCTTTATGTCATTATTGATGTCTTTCAGTAATGTCTTATAGTTTTTATTGTATAGGTCTTTCAGCTCCTTGGTTAAATTTATTCCTAGATATTTTATTCTTTTTGTTGCTATTGTAAATGAGGTTGTATTCTTGAGTTCTTGTTCTGTTAGTTCATTATTAGAGTATAGAAATGCCACTGATTTTGTACATTGACTTTGTATCCTACAACTTTGCTGTAGTTGTTGATTATTTCTAAGTTTCCCGATGGATTCTGTAGGGTTTTCTGCATATAAAATCATGTCGTCTGCGAACAATGAGAGTGTCACTTCTTCAGTGCCTGTTTGGATTCCTTTTATTTGTTTTTCCTGCCTAATTGCTCTGGCCAAAACCTTTAGTACTATGTTGAATAAGAGAGTGGGCATCCTTGTCTTGTTCTTCTCAGTGGGACGGCTTTAGGCTTTTCTCCATTGAGAATGATGTTGGCAGTGGGTTTGTCATATATGGACTTTATTATGCTGAGGGATTTTCCTTCTATAACCATTTAGTTTTTATCATGGATGCATGCTGGAGCTTGTCAAATGCTTTCTCTGAACCTATGGAGATGATCATGTGGTTTTTGTTCCTCCTTTTGTTGATATGGTGTATCATACTGACTGATTTGCAGATGTTGAACTATCCCTGTGTCCCTTGTATGAATCCCACTTGATTATGGTGTATGATCTTTTTAATGCATTGCTGTATCTGCTTTGCCAATATTTTGTTGAGGATTTCTCTATCTATGTTCATCAGCAATATTGGCCTGTAATTTTCCTTCTTTGTGTTGTCCTTGTCTGGTTTTGGGATCAGGGTGATGTTGGCTTGAAAGAATGTGTTGGGAATATTTCTGTCTTCCTCAATTTCTTGGAATAGTTTGAGAAGAATAGGTAATAAATCGTCTTTCAATGTTTGGTAGAATTCTCCTGAGAAACCGTCTGGTCCTGGACTTTTATTTTGGGGGAGGTTTTCGATTACTGTTTCAATCTCTTTACTTGTGATTGGTCTATTCAGATTCTCTATTTCTTCTCGATTCAGTTTTGGGAGGTTGTAAGAGTCTAAGAATAATCTAATCTAAGAGTATCAAAAAAATTCCTGGAAAATGAGCCTACTAGTAATTCTGCTAAGGCTATAGAATCTCCTATTTTGAGTTCATTTCTTTCTACTCTCATACCCATTGGTTCCCCCCTTCAGATCCACTAAATCAGGTATGTGGTATAAAGGTGGTCACTTCTTATCTTTTGACTGTGTGACTAGAAATAAAGAAAAGAGGCAAAGAAAAGAATCTGACAACTAAATGAGAAAGCCTGGATCTCATTTAAAGCTCTGCTTGAGTTGTTAAGAATAATAAGAACCAAAAATCTTATTTCCTTTTCTTGTCTCTCAGACGGTTCTATGGAAGGGACTAATGGGGTAATTTAGTCCATTCTCTTGTCTTCAGACTTGCTTGCCCTGAAGACAAATGATTTTTCATATATATATTCTTAAATGTCCACACTGTAGGTACTGTGCGTTAAAATAAATAAACAAATTCCAAAAATCTAAAGCAGAATCCAAATGGCGAGTGGCATGGAATTTTACAATAAAGGGGTTCAAGATTACAACTGAATACTCTCCTCTCCTTCCTCAAAAGAGCTATGTCTTTAAAAGAAACAAGGTTATATTTTTCTTTTTTTCCTTTAGAAGGCAATAGATATTAATCAACTCTGTGTTCACACTTGTATTAAGACTCGATTTTAGTCTGTGGAGATGCTGTTAAAATGCTACAAAAACAAAAAGGACTTGCTTTTTATAAAGATCAGCCTTACTAACATTTTAATAAACTAATTTAAGCCATCTGGTGTTCAGAAAATGGGTCTGGTTCTCCAAAGAAAATAAACAAGATACAAATATCTCGAGTTCATGCTTTTTTTTTTAAGGAAAAGAAGACCTTTTTGATCATATACCCTGCATTCTAACATTTACCCATTCACCCACCAAACCCTGCTGAGCCTACTGTGGATCAGGCACCATTCTAGGTTCCAGTGTTAAAGACAGCCTCTGCTCTTATGGCACTTCCAAAGGGCAATAGTAAACAGATGATGGGCGCAGAGATAAACATAAACAGATGATATGCGCAGAAAAACCATAGTGGTGGAAGTAGGAGAGAATAACTGTGATCATTTCACACCTCCAATTAAACCCTCAAGGGCCCCTCTCTCAGGATACAGCCCAAGTATGGTCTCTGGCTCTTATTATCTCTCACAAACTTGACCTTTCTCCTTGACTTCACCTGGCTAACTCCTATTTGCTCCTTGGCTGGGGCTTCCGGAAGCCTTACCTCAAACGCTCCTCTTCCTCCCCGCCTCCCTGGCCCTTGGATTTACTTTGCCTCATTACAACAGTCTCCTACACTAGCTCCTTGAGGGCTGAACCTGTCTTACCGCCACTGAATTCCTAATGCCTGGGTGAAAGTCTGGCACAAAGGATAAATATTTATTCCATGAATGAGTGACTGAATGAGGGAAGAAGCTGTGTCTGTTGGTGACTAAACAATGACTGAAAGCCTGCCTTCTGCTCAGGACCGAGAGGGACAAAAGCTGAGCCAGGGAGCTGGCACGGTGGAGAGAAAGAGCACCGGCATTTAAAATGGTTACAAAGGGGATTTTCCTAGGAGATCGCAGCTCACCTCTCTGATCAAGTCTAAGCCTCTGGAGACACCAACAGATGCTTGGAGGGACGGGTTTTGGTTTCAGAGAGAGCAGTGGAGTTGGCAGAGAGGGAGAAAGTGAGGTTCTGGGAGAGCGGACGGCTGGAGAGGCAGGATTACCCTCTCCAGAGGAGGAGACTGTGGTAACTGAGAGCAAAGGAGAACCAGTAACTTTGGTGAGAATAATGGATGCTTCTTCATGAGGTAAAACGGAGGGAACTAAGAATTTTCTGCCCTGGTATGTTTGATTAAGACCAAAATATCTACGTATTCAATAAATGGTATTGGGACAAGAGGTTATTTTGGAAAAAGTTAAGCTGAACTCCTACCTCCATTCTTGTTCCAAAATAAATTCTAAATGCATCAAGAATTAAACATAAAAAAAAAAAAAATCTATACAAGCACCACAAGAAAATACAAGAGAATTTTCGTAATCTTGGAATTTGGCATGATGCAAAATTCAAAGGCAATAAAGTAAAACGGTAACTACATAAAAATTAAAATCTCTGTATAAAAAAATGTAGTAAACAAGGCCCCCAAAATAAATGACAAATAGGGAAAATATGTTTGTGACAAACATGCTAAGAAATAAAACAGTGAATAAATTAATATAGAAAAGAAACACACATGGCTAATATACATAAACTAGTTTTAATTTGACTTATAAATAAAGAGATATCATCTTTCACAAATTGGATCGATAGAGATGAAAATGTTTGAGATTCTCAGGGCCGAAGAGTGAGGGTGAAGATAGATTGTTGGGACGGTAAATGGCTGGGCAATGTGGTAATGTTGGTTTACATTTTCAATGCCCACACCCTCTGACTCAGCTCTTCCACCTCTCGGCCTTTATCCTACACAAAGACACAGATACTAATATGTCCACTGCTGTACAGTTTGTAATCGCAAAAAGCTGAGGACAATGTAAATGTCCATCATTAAGGCGTCAGTCAGTTAAATTATAACATATTCATACTGTGGAATACTATTCAGCCATTAAAAAGAAAAAGGCTACATGTTCTGATATGGGAAAATGTACAAGAAATATTCTATGAAGTGGGCCAAAAAGAGGGTAGTACAAAAGAGCATGTAGAGCATAATGTCCTCTGTTTTAAACAAAAAACCACATACTGTCTCTAAATGCAGAGGAAAATTTCTAGAAGGCTACAGAAGAATTTTAATGTGGGATGTGAGATTTTTGAGTCAGGAGAGGACAGTGAGGAGAAAAACCTTCTTTTTGTCTTTTAAGTTTTTTATCTTGAGGATGTACTATTTTGATTAAAAGATTACAAGTAAATAAATATAAATTTCAGAAAGATCAAGTTACCTAACTTGCAAATCACAGGGGAGGTTATTGGCTGTGTTTTCTGTTCCCTTTCATTTTAACATATGATCATGATAATCATATCAAGTCAACAGCTTGGGCTGTCAGTCTGAGTGTGAATCCTGGCTCCTTTACTTACTAGAGTGACAGTAGGTACATTAATTAACTGCTCTAAATTTTAGTTTCCTCACCGCATAATGTTGGTTGGAAGATTAAATGAGACAAGCACAATCATTTACATCAAATGAGGTAAATCATTTAGCATAGAGTTTGGTACAAAATAGGCGCTCAATAAATGTGATCTATTATCATAAATAGAATTCTTTCATCTTGCAGTTTTCTGGTGCCCTATTACATATAATTATTACTCGACTCTTCCTTTTTAGATTATAAAACCTTATTATCCTATCTCAATTTCACAACAGCCCCATTTTTACTGAGTTTCAGAGAAATTAAGCAGTTAGTTTAAGATCACAATCTAGGATATGAATGCAGATCTTCGGCTTAAAGAGTTTCTCCCTCTCCATCATAGCTACTGGAGGACCAGTAAGAGCACGGTCCCAATATTTTGCTGTGAATTTACGTTGACTGTAATTCCCTAGGCATTAGGGACCATGAAGATCTACATTACTCCATGTGGTTACGTGGAGAGAGCAAACCGAAGTGCTACCTATAACTTAATTCTGTTGATCACAGCTTTCCTTAAAAAGACTTTAAATTTGTCTACAGTGATTAGCAGTGACAGTATAAAGAGTTTAAAAAGCACAAAAAAGAAAAAAACCCAAAAAGGTCACTAAATCACCTGTCTAAGAAATCAATACATGCTTCATTTAATCTATGAATTTAACCACTGCTATCCCCAAATCTAGGCATTTAATCTGTGGTCATTAGGAGTACTACTGTGTTCAATAATTCTTTATGAAACAAAAAGTTGATTTGATCCAAAGAATGTTTTTCCTGGGCTAGAAAAGTAGACTGATATTGGCATTTTCACTTAGTAGATAGAAGCAAAGAGAATTTGCTTAATTTTCCCAAGGTCCTTCAGTGATTTAACGGCAGAACCAGATTTGAGTTCAGTCTCTTGCTTCTTAATTTGCCTCAAATTCCACACAGAGGGATCACACTCTTCCTAGCTTTAATTTTTTCACAGGATTTTCCTGGAACATCAGTTCTGAGTTTATTTTGGAATAATAAAGCATTACACTAAGCACATGGAGTAGATAGTACTGGAGCTGCAGTAAATTCCTTAATAGACTCAAAGTAATTGATTTCCTTGAGGTTTTTTTTTTTTTTTTTTAACAGTTTGGCTCAGCTGGGGAATGCTCAAGATTTTTTCATAGCTATGACTTCTAAATGTTCTCCTTTGATATAGATACATATTAGCGCAGTGTAACTCAGCTTAGGAAAAATCTACTTGGAAGAAAATTTATTTGGTATTCTGCAGTAGCACTATCTCTGTTCTGAACTATCTTAATGAGGGATCAATTGAATGTTATTTACCTAATTCAAATGACCTCACCTCACACATATACATATGCAAACACACACACGCATGCATGCACAGCATAACTTGACCACCTGTCATGTGACTGAAAACATCTAATTCTAGAAAACATTATTTTAAATCAGTTATCTTTCTCAGACATCTTTGGAAGCATTCTGAGTCAGGCTCTTTCCTGGGATGTGATGAGGTCAGAAATCTCTGCCATGTCTCAGCTGCCCAAAATGAGTACTTGGAGGGAATGAAGCAGATAGTATGGCTAATAATTCCTATGTTTTAATGGCAAGGTGGAAGGATAGCTCTTGACTTAAGTGACCTCAAAATCCCAATATTTACCTCAGTAAAGGCTGCATCTCAGCCGAAAGAAAGATTAAAAAATGTCTGGGTTGCAATTCCCACTGTGGAGATGTTCCCGGGTTAGAGTCCCAAGAGTTCAAATCTAGGCTCCCTTATCATGATATACTCTAAGATCTTAAGTGGGAAAGATATATCAGTGCTGTGGATTGGTCAGTCTAAGGTTCTAAAATTGCTTTTCCAAATTATAAATAAGTTAAGTTAGAATGACTGGATTGATGTAATTCTGATCAGGGAAAATTCAAACCCAAAGTGCCATTCTAAAAATTGCCATGACCCCACAATTACTAGAATTTTAGTTGTGGAATACAAACAAGTGAGTTATCGATTATGAAAGGTGAAGCATTCACTGTGTACTGAGGATTACAAGAGAAGCTGCAGGAACTGATTACGAATATAAAATATCACAACTCTATTCTCAAGAAATGAAAATCTGAGATGCGATCATAAGTATTTCTTATCAACATAATGGAAAAGCTCCTAACAGTCTCAGAACTACTTATTAGAATAAAGCTAGTGTCTGAAACTGTAGAATGGTGTGATCAGAGTGAGCCAGAGGGAGCTTCTTGGACAATGCAGTCTTGGGTAATTTCCAAAGTTCAATCTTGCAAACTGAAGTTTCTACACCTAAGCCCAGGGCTTCATTAAACCCAGATCTCGTATGCAAAACGTTGTCTATATGTATAGATGTACACATTTCTGGGGAGAGGGGGAGGAGCTTTTATCAAAGATACGGCACTGTGTTTAAAACTTGCCTCATAGACCTTAAAAACACACATAGTCTTTGACCTAGGAATTTTAATTTTAGGAATTTGTCTTAAGAAAAGAGTCAGGGATCTACATAAAGATATTTATGGCTACACTGTCTGTAGTGGGGTGGGGGGAGAAACCAAGTAAATTTTCAACATTTGGGGGATAAAATAAACAAATCATGGTAAGCTCTAAAATGAAATACCGGAAGCCATAAAAAAAAATCATGAGGCAAAAGAGAATTGAGTCACATGAGAAATGCTCACCATACATTAGGCAAAAAGAAGTTATAAACCTAGTGTGCAGTTATGATCCCCAAAGATGCTCTAAAGGCGAAGCCAGGTCTCCATTTTCATTCCCGGAATGGTCCACGTTGGTTGAGTGAATGTCACAGACAGCTCAAGAAAGCCACCTGAAGTCCTTCTGATACCAGACTGACCCCAAGCCTTTCTGAGTGGAAACAGTGGAGCCATGTGACACTCTGGGAAAAATATAACTCCAAGATAAAGCCTCAAAATGGGTTAGTAGGGTGTAGTTTCCCTGAGTCTTGGGCTAAGATCACGAGTGTGTTAAACTGGGAGAATTAAGACAGATTAGTGAAAAATGTAACTGACTGTAATGTAGGCTTTATTTTCATTAAAAAAGGCTCCCCCAAGTAATATGTAGAAGCTAATGAGGTGATGAGAGAATAAGAAAAGTCACTCATCTGCAACCACTAAGGAAAGAATTGATTCAGGCAAGATGCATTAATGGGTCTGAAAACCATTGGGTGAAGGCCTGTTGGGGAACAGGTTATTTATTAACTACAAAGAGAAACAGGATGTTTATAATGGAAGTATCTGGTCGACTCCACTTTAACAAATGATCAAACTTAACATAAATCAATAATGATACAACTGGCATTACAGGCCTCCTGATGTGATACAACGGGAGAACATTGTATTACCTATGCAGTGTTCCTGCCAGTGTTTACTCTGAGTGTAATAACAGATAAACAATCTGACAAATGCAGATTGGGGAACATTCTAGACTAAATATGTAAATATCACAAAAGTTAAGAAAAAGGCAGAGGAACTCTTCTTCATTAAAGGAGACTTAGGAGCCATGACTACAAAATACAGTACTTAATCTTTGAGTGGATTCTGGTTTAGAAAAAATTACAAAAAGGTATTAGAGGATAATTGGAGAATCTGAAAATGGACTGCATATCAGACAGTATGTATTGATGTTCAACTGTGAGGTGTGAAGACAGAATTGTGATAAGGTAGAAGGACGTCCTTATTCCACAAAGACATTCATTGAAGTCTAGAGAGGTTGTGTTATGCCTGCAACTTACTTTCAAACAGTTCAGTGACAAAAAAGGAAAAGGAAATAGATATAAAGCAAATGTGGCAAAAAAACATCAATATTGGTATAATTAAGTAAAGGGTAAAATATTCATTCTTTTACATAAACTGTTTAAGTTCAGGTAAAATAATTTTTTACAGGAGAAGACCATCCAGAAAAGAACAATATACTACTTTTCATTCACAAAAAACAGGCTTGAGAGACTAGTTTTAATAGTCAGCCCAGAAGCAATCCTAGGCTCGCTCCACAGGCACTGGGGTGATGCATCCCGAGTAGGGCACACATGCACACATTGAGAAGGGTGCATAATGAACCTCTTCAAAGTTAAATTTACAAACCTCACCAATGCTCTCAGTAAATATCACAGGCATTATGAAATTAAGATGAGAATTTAACATACAACAAAACGTAGATACCCCCCAACATTAATAATCCAAGAAATCACTTCCAGTCAAAATGCAGAGCCAATGAAAGCCTGAGATTTAGAAAAGGCAATGAGTGCATTTATAATCCATCTCTTCAGAGACATAAAGTCTGTTTCCTTTGCTGACCATCTTGGAGTGCGCTCCCCACAGGACCTGGTGAACGTTATTTAAAGTGCTCTCACTTCTACCCGAAGATAATGGGTGGTGGAGCTGGGTGGAGAGAACTGCTGGGGCAAGGAAGGAGGGCCCAAGGGCAGTACTTGGCCCCGTCACCTGGGGAGCAGGATGAGAGAAGTGCAGACTGTGGCTACTTCCTTCTCACTTTCCTGAATGTGCTCCAGATGTGTTCTGAAAAAGACTATCCCTCACACACTCTCCCAGATGTGACGTGTAGCAAGGATCTATTAGAAAAAGATTAGGGGCCAGCCCAGTGGTGCAGCAGTTAAGTGCACACGTTCCGCTTTGGGGGCCTGGGGTTCGCTGGTTTGGATCCCAGGTGAGGACATGGCACCGCTCAGCATGCCATGCTGTGGCAGGCGTCCCACATATAAGGTAGAGGAAAGATTGGCAGCAGTTAGCTCAGGGCTAATCTTCCTCAAAAAAAAAAGAAAAAGAAAGAAAGAAAGAAAAGAAAAGAAAAAGAAAAAGATTAATGCAAACTTTAAAAAAAAATTCTGGGGCTGGCCTCACGGCATAGTGTTTAAATTCAGCGCATTCCAGTTTGGCAGCCCGGGTTGGTGAGTTCAGATCCCAGGTGTGGACCTATATTACTTGTCAGCCATGGTGGTGGCGACCCACATATAAAGTAGAGGAAGACTGGCATAGATGTCAGCTCAGGGATAATCTTCCTCAAGCAAAAAGAGGAGGAAGATTGGCAACAGATGTTAGCTTAGGGCTAATCTTCCTCAGCAAAAGAAAAGAAAAAAAGAAAGAAGAAAAATTCTGAGGGGCAGGCCCCCATGGCCTAATGGTTAGATTTCGCGTGCTCCGCTTTGGTGACCCAGGTTTGGTTCCTGGGCACAGACCTACACCACTTGTCGGCAGCCATGCTGTGGTGGTGACCCACATGCAAAATAGAGGAAGACTGGCACAAATGTTAGTTTGAGGTGAATGTTCCTCAGCAAAAAAGAGGAAGACTGGCAACAGATGTTAGCTCAGGGTAAATCTTCCTCAGGAAAAAAAAATTCTGAGGTCCTGATCATTACTATACTGTTGGGAGATTTCGACCTTTGTGTCTCATGCTTCTCTCACACTAGAGCAAAGGCGAACGCTTGTGAAGGCGAACATCACCACCCTGCGGGCGTGGCACTGCTGTGCTCTTCTGTGATTAGATCAACATTTCTGAATTGGTGCAAGGTGAAACGACATCAAACCCACATCAAGCCGTGTACTCTCATGTATCCAAAGTGTGTTTGGGCACAACAGCTTCCTGGTTTGTAGTTTGGTAGACATATGTAATAAGCATGGAGTCCTACAGGAGAAGGCCTAAAATGCAAGATTCCTTGAACAAGCAAACAGGAGGGCTGACATCACAAAAAGAACCTGGAATTACAGTCACTTTCCTCTCCTATGACTGAGCGATAAGCTCTATCTTTAGCATCTCTATGTATTCATGGGATGTGATAATTTTCCCATATGATGCATTAAAAACAATGGCTTGATAGCTTTATTACAAGCAGTATTTCTGAAGACCATTTCAAGTTGGAGCTCAGCCACTCCAACTGAAGAAACATGTAAGGAAGGGCAGGGTTCTCGGACTCTTCCCAAAGCATATAATCTTTAGAAAGAGATTAGAGAAAAATGGCCAGAAAGAAGAGTGCTAGACTGTTAGCAGAGAGATTCTGTATATAGCACTTCTGTTCTTCCTGTTCTGGTCTTTGAAAAAGAGGCAGCAGGGAATCTTAGAGAAGTGAAGTCAGGTGGTAGGGTGTGTATGTAGAGGCAGTAAAGTAGTTTCCTAGCTTGTCAGAAGTGCTAAAAAGGCAAACGAAAGTTGCTCTCTAATTACTAATCTAAGTAACAAGAGACCATGTCTATGGTTGAGACGGAAGCAGCCACGGAAAGATGACCAGAGGCCCTGACAAGCTCCCTAGGCTGAAACACAGTCAATCAGCAAAGGCCCCTGGAAAGTCTGACAGACAGGACTACGGGTGACTTAAAGGAGCCTCCCAATCAAAGCTTGCATATATGGTTTGGTTAGGAGGGAGAGGACAAAGCTAAGGAAAGTGGGAAAATGAACGTATGGCGCCCGGGTACTTATTATCTCCCACATTTTAACGCAAAGAAGGAGCAAAATTAATGGTTCAAGTTTAATTTCAGCTGCTCTAACAGAGATACCATCAGAAAGTTTAAAAGTATGCTAAGTAGGCCACGCCCAGCCTCAACAGGCTTAGAGCCTGTATTAATCAGGATTCTCCAGAGAAACGGAGCCAGGAGGATGTGTATATATAAAGAGATTTATTTTAAGGAATTGTCTCACTTGATTGTGGTCGACAGACTGGAGACTTAGAGAAGAGCTGCAATTCGAGTTCAAAGGCCCTGTGCTGGCAGAACAACTTCTTGCCTGGGTGGGTGTCAGGGGTGGGGAGGATTCAGCCTTCTGTTCTATTCAGACCTTCAGATGATTGGCTGAGGCTCACTCGCATTAGGGATAGTAACACACGTTACCCCCAAGTTTAAGTCCCCCAATTTAAATGTCAATCTCATCTAAAAACACCTTCACAGAAACATCTAGAATAATGTTTGACCAAATATCTGGGCACCTTGGTCAAGGCAAGTTGACAGATAAAATCAACCATCACAAAACCCTATCTTTGGGGCCTGAAAAGAAGTAACTCTGTCACCCAGGGGGAGTAAATCACGGAGACTATCTCCCAAATTGAAATTTGCCTCTATTTAAGAGTCAACTTGATGCTCCCAATTTGGGGATTCGAAAAGAAATGTTACCTCCTCTGATAAACTGAAAGCTCCTTGAAGGCCTGGCTCATTGCAGGTTCCTAATAAATCTTAGGATACATACTTGACAAGGTTTTGCCTTGAGGTAAGAGCAGAGGATGGCAATAATAACAAAAAATAGCTACAATCCTTCTTCTAGCAACATGAGAAACTGGTGAGCATTCACCTTGACCCATGGTAACAGGTACTCCCTGGTGTACTGCTAGTTATGAGCATCAACTTTACAGTCCTTAAGTTTTTAAATTTATGTTCTCTGGCAAAATGATGAGGTGCTAACAGTCCTGGGTATAACCTCTAAAATCTTCTGTTCCCTCATCTCCAAAGTGGGTATAATACCTATCTCATGGGCTCCAAGGAGGATTAAATGCAATAAAACCAGTAAGTCTTATAAAAATGTCAAGTATTATCATTTTTTTTAAGCTCTTCTGTAGGGGTGAAAGTATAGATTTTTCCATTCATGTGGAAAACCATTATCTTTAAAGTTGAAAATTGTCCATAAATGGCCAAATCAGAAATAAGGAAAATATAAAAATACCATTTCATTATTGCAATAGCTTCTGGCTTTACAAAGCTCAGGTATTTTGGTAAAACTTATAGTGGTAGGATTTAAGCTTTTTAAATTTTTTATCTCATTAGCAAAATGTTTATACATGCAACCTTTATGTATGTTTATATATATATTTATATTTATTTAAAAATTATCCACATGTGCTTCTGTGCTACTAAATAAGGCGCGTTATAAAATATATACAAGAATGTACAGTTTAAAAGATGAGATAAAAATTATAAGCAGAAGTCCCATATTCCTTCTTGTACCCAGGATTGCCTTACAGGATTACCCTGAGGTGTACCCACCTCACCTTGGCAATCTAGAGGATGACAGTTTTAAAGTAAAGAAACATTCACATTGCTGTTTTGATCACTGGTTGCATTAAATTAACCTTGTTTTGCAGAGATGTTAGGAACATTATAAAATCCCACAGCAGGAAGCCCCTCTCACAATGACCTCTGCCAGCCTCTGCCTGGACACCTTCACTGATATTAGGGAAAAGGACAGGGGTCACTATCTCAGAAGAGGCTCGTACAGGTGCTGAGTGGTTATTTTATTGATTCACATAGAAATTTCCTTTCTCTTTAATACAGAATGTAAGCTCCACGAGGGCAGGGCCAGGGACTAGATCTGTCTTATTTATTGATGTATCCTAATGTCTAGTACATAAAGATTTCCAGAATTATTGTATAAATGTTGAGTGATTTCTTAAAGAAATCTTCCTCACACCTAGTCTGGCTTTATAATGTAGTAACAGCAAACTTTTATATCACACTTACTATGTGCCAAGCACCATCATAAGCACTGTTCGTATATTAACTCATTGAATCCTCAAACAATCATATAAGGGAAGTACTGTCATCACTCCCATCTTAGCTGAGGAAACTGGAACACAGAGTGGTCAAGTAACTTGCCCCAGGACAGGGGCTGGTGAGCGGCTGAGCTGGGATTTGCTGGGGGCAGTGTGGCTCCACAATACTCCCCTCATCACGTCAGAGGACTGGGCCCGGGCCCTCTTCTGCTGTCTGGATGCACAGAAGACAACGACTAACCCGCCTTCATGTGATGGTCTTTCAGGCACAGGAGGACAGACTTCGCAAGCTTTTTATATTCATCTCTTTTCTAAGCCAAACATTCTAGAGCCTTTAACTGCTCAACAGATGACGTGGATTCAGCCCTTCAACACCTGGGTCTCCCTCTCCTGTGGGTTTGGTCAAGTTTGTCCCTGAAAGGTGAAGAGTCCAGTCATGGACTCCTACAGCTCTGGGTTTGAGTCCTAGCCTTGCAAAGTCACTGTGTGATTCTGAGCACGTAACTTCAGCTCATAAAGCCTTAGTTTACTCTTCTGAAAAATGAGTTGATAACGCTTCCTTCTTTGTAGAAGTGCTCACCGTTCTTCTGTGAAAATTTCCTTCTTCAGGCAGATCCTTGGCACAGCACATTACTCTCAGGGGAGATACATTAGCATTCATTTGGACGGTGACACTGAACTTTATGGGAATATATTGTACTGGCTTGGGAAATAGCTTTCTTCGATTTTCATAGGAATGATTTGGCTCTTTAACTTAATTTTATATGGTGACAATGACTCAATTCTGTCTCTTGCTGTACAGTTCCTCCTTTCTCATAGGAAAAAAATCCTCATAAAAACAATTTATCATACATCAAAATATTGACAGAAGTCTTAAGCCCTAATGTCTGAAGATATCTGTGGGCATGATTTATTATAGAAGTTCCACTGTTATAACTTGGCAATTAGGAAATATTGATAAATGCAAAAACATTATTGATGTCAATTAAAAAAGCACAAGATTGAGGAGCCTCCCAAAGTGCTTTGACACAAGCAGTTAGAGAGCAATGCCCATCAATATACATCTAAGCACAATAAATGTCCTGGGAAATTGGGCTGCCAGGAAACAAAGGGTGCTTTCACATTAAAAGTGAGATTATTTAAACAAAAGAGCATCTAGTCAACAGGATTATATAACAAAACCTCAAGTAAAGTCCTCAGGAAAAACAGAACGCTTACTGGTGATTCATGATAAAGCAGACAAGGACAAGACTCAAGAGAAGTCCAAGAACGTGACCGCCTTGACTTAGCTAAAGGGTGGGCCAAGCACCTGACTTGGTTGGACCGGATTATATAAGTGAAGAACACATGCCAAGCCAGAACCTAAAGAAAAAGGGAGTTTTTAGGGTATTATCTTAGAAAATATTTTAATGTTTCCTATTTTGGAGGACCTGAAAAGAGTCTTAGATTTATTTTAAACAGAAGACATAAACAATCAAGGCTCCATTCTTTATGTACAGGGGTGAGGGAGGATTTGAGCCTGGGTTACTAAGAGAATGGAGATATTGGGAATTTGCGAAGGAAAATTAGTTTAACGGGAAAGGAAGAAAACTAAGTATGTTTTGGTCATGATGGGTTTCATGTTCTGGTAAAACACCCAAGTGCAAATATCTACTAGACACAGAGGTCAACAGTTTGCATGAAAAGAAGACCAAATATGACGTTTCAAGGAATAAACCTCATCAGCTCTGTAAAGAAGAGTAAGGATATAAGAAAGACTGACTGACGTAGCCATAAGGAGGTCTAAGCTAGAGTTCAAAGAAAAAGTCAGCTCGACACCTACTATGTGAAAGAACTCTATGAGGTTCTATGAAAGGCAAAGCACATTATCCTTGTCTATCTGGGAATCTCATTCTCTTCATTCAAAGCTCAGGGAGGGCTACATGGAACAATAAAAGACAGGCATTCTCATCCAGAGCTTCAGGTCATCCGAATCCACACCTGGCTACCCAAATCACATTGCAAACCATACCCATCTGTTATAAGCACTGTAAAGTCAGCAAGGGCTTAAACTGGTTCTCAGTCCACAGAGAACTGGAGTTTAGATATAGAGAAGAAGGACTGGTCTAAGGTTCATGTGGACAAAATAAATAAACAAAAATTTAAAAAAATCTTAACCTTCTTTAGAATGTTCCAAGAGCAAGTAGGTCAAAGTTAGCTTTCCAATCTAAATCTGGTTGTTTTTATGCACAAAAGGTATATGCCATACTACTTCCCAACCACTGGGATGGTTTAACCAAAACAACAGATAATAACAAGTGTTTGCAAGAATGTGGCAAAATTAGAACCTTTAGATACTCCTGCTGATGATGTACAACAGAGTAGCCACTTTAGAAAACAGGCTGGTAGTTCTTCAAAAAGCTAAACCTAGAGTTACCATATGACCCAGAAATTTTACTCCTAGGTATATACCCAAGAGAAATGAAAACATATGTTCACACAAAAATTAGCACATGACTAGGAAATTTCCACACAACTGCTTGACAAAAATTTGGTGTACTAGCCTGGTTCCTTTGAGCACATGAATGTTCATAGCATCATTCATAATAGCAAAAATGTGGAAACAAATGTTCATCAACTGATGAATGGATAAATGTGGTATGTTCATAAAATGGACTATTATTTGGCATTAAAAAGGAATGAAGTATCAATACATGCTACAACATGAAAGAATCTTGCAAACATTATGCTAAGTGAAAGAAGCCAGTCACAAACATAAAGTCCACTTATATGTCCAGAACAGGTAAATCCTTTGTGATTGGTGGCTGCCTAGGGTTAGGGGAAAGTGGGTTGGGGGGAAATGGGGGTCACTGCTAATGGGTATGGCATTTCTTTTCTTTTTGGGGTGATGAAAATGTTCTAAAAATGACTGTGGTGATGGCTGCCAACTCTGTGAATATACTAAAAGCCATTGAATTGTATACTTTAAATGGACGAATTTTATGGTATGTGAATTATATCTCAACAAAGCTCTTATTTAAAGAAAAAAGGCATACACTGAATGTTCCAGCAAGTTGAAGAACACATGATCTAGTGAAATTTATACAGTATTGGCCTTCACTAGGGAAGAACAGATTGAGCACCCAGTGAAACTGTCTCAGATTGTTTCATCAATGGGCTGAACCTTGAGTGATTCTGGAGTTGAGAAAAATCAGACTAGGAAACTTCCAGACAATTGCTTGAGAAAAATTTGGTACACTAGCCTGGTTCTTTTGAGTGCTAGAACATTTGGCCCAGTGCGTTAATTAGCATTTATCACTGGGCCGGCTCCCAAAAGCCATTGCCCTGCTCTGCTTCCACTGGTCTCCTTGCTCCTCCCAAGGTGATCTGAGAGTAGATGCTGAGGACAACTTGTGCAGCTGAGGGCTGCAGACAGTTTCAAAACAGACCAAAGGAGAAAGCATACTCATATCAACTATCTTGAAGGGCTGAACAAATTCTACAAGTATCTTTCTCGGTAGATAGCTTTTATATTAATATTAATGTATCTTCTTTTTTTCTATATAGTCCTCCTGAAAGGAGAGAAGCTACATGACGCCTTTAATAATTTTACCTAAAGTTGGACTCTAACTTGGGAAAATGCCTGCTATGAACATACAGGACACTGAGGATATTCTTATTGCCAGGGTTTATATGACAATCAGAAGTGTAGGACGGATGAGCTACAATTTATATGAGCAGCAACTCGCAGTTGCCCTAAAAAATGCCCCCAAAAGAATGTTAAATAACTTTTCCCTGAGATGAGGACTTCATTCCTGAGCAGACATCTCTGCCATGCTTTTGACACTAAGCCTTGTTATTCCACTCGGTTAAGAATATTGTCTTGGAACATCAGCCTAACTGCAAAGAACATCACCAGGAGTAAGCACTCCTTCCTAGAAGGGAGCACATGAGATTTTCAGTTATAAAAAGAGAGAGTTACACTGTTTAATTTGTTAGAGAACTTAAACAGTCTGAATCTCTGTAAAAAGTGAGACAGGATAAAAATTATCCTCAGAACAAAATTTAGAGAGATCTAGAGATCAGTAGTCACAAAGTCAAAGACAATTTGCCTCCAGGACTAGCCTTCTGGAGAACATGCACTTTGCACAGGGTCACAGGTTGGGGAGACCTGCTTAGGGTCCTTCCCTAGCTCAGCACAAACTCTGGTTCTCAAATCACCTGGGAGCTTTAAAAATACTGATGCCGTTGGTATGGAGGGGCCTGGTCATAGGGATTTGTAAAAGCATCCCAGCTGGATCTAATGTACAGTCAAGGTTCAGAACCACTAGTATGAGTAGATCCCGTCTTTGAAGATGCTGCTAAAGGCCCAGTAGGCTTTGGTCCCCCCAGTAATGCAGTTTAAAATATAAAGTTGAGTTCACCTAAATTCCAAGTATACTACAATACCCTAGGCACAAAACATTTTAAAACTAAGATGAAAATTTTTCTTTTTCTTGGGGAAACATATTATGGCTGTGTAGAGATTGGTTATAATTTTTCTTTCCAAATATTACAAAGTGCTTCGATAAGGGAAAACTTCACTTGTGTATGATTTAAAGTAGCTGAGATGAGTACATGAGTATAACACAGGTATCTGACGTGGAATGCACTAGTCTTCCTTCAGCTTCCTTTCACTATCCAGGAAGGGGCACGAGCAGTCTGGCAAACCTTAGTACCATCTACCTGAAGGGTCCTGTGTGGACAAGTGCACAGACAGGCATACATGCTCTTCCCCATCTAGCCAAACACTTCAGATCCCTGACCGTGGCCTGGCAACATACTAAAGCCTCAACTGGCCATCATCTAGGGGGCAGGGGCTCTGATTTGCTCATGCCACAAACTATTCCTTTTCTTTGAGTGAGTCATTTCACTGGTCAGACTTCATCCTCCTTTCAGCCTCTGCTCACTTGGGGTCTGGCCTCCTGGCTCACCTCCAGAGTAAATGTTTGCTGCTTTCAGAGGGAATAGTCTGTCTTTCAGATCCTGCCTGCAGCAAAGCTGTAAGAGCTCTAAGGGCTCAGGGTCGCTGCGCCTCATTTCTCTCTGTGAGCACCTGAGGACCCAGGGCATGGGGATTCAGGAATCACAGGGCGGCGGGTGCCTTTCCCAGAGACCCACTCCTCGACTTGGAGCAATCAATGGCTCTCAGTTAAAAGGGGTTTCCAAGGCGACAAAAGTATTCTAATCAAAAGTTTTTTGTTTTGGTGAGGAAGATTTGTCGTGAGCTAACATTGTTGCCAATCTTCCTCTTTTGTTTTTTTTTTGCTTGAGGAAGATTAGCCCTGAGGTAACATCTGTGCCAATCCTCCTCTATTTTGTACGTGGGTCACTGCCACAGTGTGGCTGATGAGTGGTGTAGGTCCGGTGCGTGCCCAGGATCCAAACTCACATACCCTGGGCTGCCGATGTGGAGTGCACCAAACTGAACCACTATGCCATGGGGCGGTCCCCCTAAATCAAATTTTTATAAAATTAATTTTATTAAAATGCAATTAAGGATTCTACTGTGAGGCAACATGGTACAGCGATGGAGAACTCAGCCCAAATCTTGGCTTCAACCAATACTGGCTATGGAGTCTCAAGCCTCCATAGTCTTAATCTCCCTGAGCTGGTTTCTTAACTTCTCTGAGCCTCAGTTTCTCACCTGTAAAATGAGAAAACTCTGCAGAGCAGTTATAAATCAAATGACCCATGCCTACAGCATGTGGCAAATAGCAGGAGATGATGAAATGTTAACCCCTTTTCTCTCCATAGTCAGTGAATAACCATAACCACAATTAGTTTTTATAGGTGCTCAATCAACCTCAAATTACATTTTGTTGGTAATCTGAATTTTCATAATGGATTTGTTTAAACAAAGTACCCCGGCAAAAACATTACTACATTTGACCATCCTACATTTTTAGGCATGTCTGAATTCACATCAACAGAGTTCTCCCACAGGGTAAAGGTGAGCAAAGCCATATCACAGTGAGGATCTTTGTGTTTACAGCACCTTTATTCCATGAAGCTCCAGAGAACTGAGCAGACAGGCAAGGCTGATGTCCCAACTTCCAATCTCCTTACACAAACAAGAGGAATATGAACCTTATGCCACCCCAACAGGCTGCCAAAGGAAGAAGTAGGCAATGGAAAAAAGAAGCAGCCTAACTCAGCAGTCTTTTTCATTCAAATCTTTGGGCAAGCATTACTTGCTACAACAGGCCTTTCCAAAGTTGCTTTGGTCATGCCACTCTCTTTATTCCTGCCTAATTCTCCCAAGAAGATATGAATAGATTGTTGTAAGTTGTATGCGTGTCAAGGGTGCCATTTGCCTCCAAAGAGAGAACTATTACATGGTTTTAATTATTGTTCCATGTTACGGATACAATTTAGTTAGCTCAAGTAAGACTTCTTGCTTTGCTGATAAAAGCTATGCCATAAATAGAGTGAATGACACAGAGCCACTACTAGGAAATTCAAGGATATATAATTCAGTCCTTTAAAATTAAAGCATATACGGGGCTGGCCCCGTGGCTGAGTGGTTAAGTTCGCGCGCTCTGCTGCAGGCGGCCCAGTGTTTCGTCGGTTCGAATCCTGGGTGCGGACATGGCACTGCTCATCAAGCCACGCTGAGGCAGCATCCCACATACCACAACTAGAAGGACCCACAACGAAGAATATACAAGTATGTACCGGGGGCTTTGGGGAGAAAAAGGAAAAAAAAAAAATCTTAAAATTAAAGCATATAATTCATTCAGCAATATTTTCTAAGCTGTATCAGCGTGTAAGGCACTGTGGCTAAGTGTGAGGATAGACACAGTCCTGTCCTCAAGGAGGCAAGGATAAAAACCCTAATAGGGTTCAGCCTGGTGGTGCAGTGGTTAAATTCGCACATTCTGCTTCAGTGGCCTGGGGTTTGCTGGTTCAGATCCTGGGTGTGGATCTAGCACCGCTTGTCAAGCTATGTTGTGGCAGGCGTCCTACATATAAAGTAGAGGAGGATGGGCATGGATGTTAGCTCAGGGCCAACCTTCCTCAGCAAAAAGAGGAGGATTGATGGCAGGTGTTAGTTCAGGGCTAAGCTTCCTCGAAAAAACAAAAAACAAAAAACCCCCTAATAAACTGAGAAGCCAAATGCACAACTCTCATTACCTGTCTACCTCTACGGAGGCATGTGTTAGAACATGGACACATGAAGTCTGCCCTTCATCTGTCCTTAGAAAACAAGTTCCTCAGATACTCTCCATTATTAGCCCCCCTGCTCCTACTTTGGTAACACATTCCAGTGGACACCCAATAATGCTTAGCAATACAGATTCTCTGAGATGAGTATTACAGAAACCTAAGGAAAATCTCACCCCTGCTCTGCTAAGACGTACCTTGTTTATCAGGCACTATTCTCTGTATATGAGTGTGGACGAAAAGACACTATGGAACCAGATCTTTCTACCTGTCCAGTTTGCTCTGATCCTCAGCCTATTAAGGGCTCCTAGTTCTGCTTCCCCTCTTCCGAATTTGAGGACACCTTTATTTATTCAAATTAAGGCACCTCCGGTTTTCACTTCCAAACACCAACTTGCCCTACCTGCTATTTTCATTTTCCTGTAGCCTTTCTTTCATTGCATTGCCTAATAGTCTGCAATGCGATGGGAAGATTTAAAGTAAGGAAGTAAGATTATGCAGACTGAATCTCCCTTTTGCGCTCCCAGTTCTATTTGGTGGATATACTTTTATTGGCACGTGATAAATATTTCATACAGAAACTGTCACTTGGAATTTAGTCTTCACAGTTCCACTGAAAGCACTGAAAAGCATTTGGGAAAGTCAGGCCTATATTACAAGTCCCATATGCCAGGAGCCTGCAGGTTAGCACAGCCTCTCGAGTCAGCACAGTGGAGACTGAGGACAGACCTGCCTGAAAGAGAACCAGCAGCACTCCCTTTCTGAATATTTAGGGGTCTGAAACCAAACTGTGGTGCAGCTCCATTATTTCAGCACTCCAGGTTTTAAAAGAAGCATGGAAAAAACAATCTGAAGCATGGATGAAGCTGCAACTATCTTTCATTTATTGAACATTTACCATGGGCCAAGCACTGTGCTGCATGCTTTATAAAACACATTTCTCACTTTCTACAAAGTGTGAACACTTATGGCTATTTTACAGAACAGGAAAATGAGTTCACTGGAAGTCATTTTCCTAAATTCATAAAACTAGGGAGTGACAACCAAGATTTAAAACTACTTCTGACTCCTTAGTCCCCTTGCCTTTCATACCTCCCAGTGGGGCAAGAAAATGCAATGATAAAGAGTTTCATTTCATACTGCTGCAATTCACCTCATCAGATCACCTCTTGTTTTCAGCTTATTCTGGCAGAGCCCATAGGCTAATTTCCAGGAGTTCATGGCTTCCTTTCTGGTAAGGGAGAGGGCCACTTCCTCAGCCAGAGCAGGATTTTCAGTTTGAGAGTTGGTTAGTGAAGGTCAACTCTACTCGCTGGTGAGTGGCTTTGCTGATTTCAGAGGGCGTCAGCACGGTTATCTCACTTTGTATTCACTAAGATGCCAAGTACACAGGGTAGGTATCTTCACACATTAGAAAACCTCAGGTCAGAAAGGCCAAGTCTGCTGCTCATGCTGCAAGTCAGAGGCAGAGCCTGGGCTGGAACCAGTCCTTCTGAGTTTCAGTTTAAAACTCTTCCTTCTGTGTTCTCCTACCAAGCTATTAAGTGTTAATGGAGTGCTTAGTACATCTATGAGGGACTGGGAGTCTCAGGGTGAACAAGAAAACAACCCTGTCTCTCTGGAAGGTCAGAGGCTAAGGGCAGAGATGACTTATTACCATGTCAGTGCAAAGCCATGTAATAAATGCTGTACAGCCACACTTCAGTGTTTTGGTGGCCCAGAAGACAACAAGATTTCAGCAGGCAAGAAAGGGGAAGAAGGACATCAAAGGCCTTCCCTCTGGGAGCTGGCGAATGCAGAAACGAGTTCACTGGGCATGCACTGGGCACCCTGTGCTGTGCTGGTCCAATGGACATGGAAAGCCTAGCCCTCAGGGATCCCACAGCCCAGCTGAAGAAAGACTAAGTTACCCCCAGTCGTGAAGCAATTGCAATGCTGCAAAGGCAGGACATGAAGTATGACTGTCCATGGGACAGGCTCCGCATGATACAGAAAAAGACAGGAGGAAGCTGTTTGCCTAATGGTTCCCTAAACTGCCTGGAATAGAAAAAAAAGTGAGCAATGTCTTATAGAAAATATGGGCTCAGTTTTAAAAAATATTTCTAGTAATAAAAATACTTAATATTCTGCAAATTTTAAATAATAGCTGAGAGTTATTGAAAAAACAAAACAGTAAGTCTGGCACAGCTAAGACAGATCCTGATTCAAAGCAAGAGGAAGAATCTCATTTTGCTCTTTCTTCTGGCCTCCCCTTCCCCACCCCACTCCTCAGAAGGTCTGTTGAGTCCCAGTGAAGAAAGCCTCATTAGTAAATGAGGAATTTATGATCTGTCACCTGTATGAAAGGGCAGGTTCTGTTCACAGCTCACAAGCCTCCTGAAGTCACCAGGATCCGTGTAACATTTCTGCCACCAGTGGGTGTTAAAAGCTTTTACAAAGTATAGCCAAGGGCTTTTCTCGAATTGGTCCTGCTGCTGAGGCTGACTGCGAAGAACTAACCTTATGTAACTCAGCATTACATAACCCAGTTACTCCCCCATGCTCAACAAAACATGCTGCCTGTGAGCTCTGGGCAATCCAGTTTTCTTTCTAAAGTCAATTCAGTAAATAGAGGTCAGTGACATAACTCACCCTTGGTCAAAATCCAACATTCACAGGTATGTTTCTGGGACCTAACAACCATTATCAATTATTTTTCAGAATCAGAAAATATCAGGCGTGAAAGGGACCTTAGAGAGCCATAGTGGGAACCTCTTCTCACCACAGGAGGAAACTGTTATATGACTGCCTGCTAGCCAGTAGGGGGTCCAGGTCTGCTGGCTCCTGGGCCAGTGAGTGTTCAGTAATTGAGTATTTACTGAGCTCCTATAGCATGTCTATCTCTGTGTAGGCAATTCTGGAACACATTCACTTAGTAGTGAAATGGCATAACCTCATGAAAGAAACCCCAAATCCAATCTCAACAAAGCAGTTAAACTTAGGTTTTTTAAATACAGTAGATTCATAAAAAAATTCTTGTGCTATTAGGACCCTGAAAACCAATGCACTCAATTCCTTACTTTTTACAGATGAGGTCTAATGGGTCAAGGACTCTGGTGATGCTATCACTAATCTGTGACAGACTCTGAAGGGGAGTCCATGTGACCTCTAGGTTGGTACTATTTTTACAGTAAGGAGGTGAGACGGGTAGGGAGAAGAGAAGTACCTCTTAGGCTCTACGAAGTGGAAATGTTTGAAGAAAAGGAAAATATTTAAAATGCTGATTTAATTATGCACTAGCATTACTTAATAAAACTAAGATTATTATAGTACCACATCTTAGAGAATTTTTAGCGCCTTTTGATTATTTATACCCAACCAATCCATAAAATGACAGCCTTAATTACCAGATTGGGGAAGAGAGAAAATTTCTGACACTTCATTTCGTTCTGGTATTTCAAAAACACAGCAAGTAAAAAACTAACATTAACTTAAGATTGGCATTTCTTTGCCTTTAGTAGAAAAATTGAATGATAATGTTTTAAGAGAGATTAAATATCATGACCAAGGATAGAGAGTTACCTAATAAGTGTTAGGATTGAAATTTAGGTGTATCTTGTTCAAAACCTCTTCTCTTCTTTTACCCACCACTCCTGTTACACCTCTGAGTAGAACAACAGTTTTTAGACTGATATTAAATCATGAGAAATCTTCCCAACAGCACCAGTGAAACTATCCTTCATATATATACAGATAAAACCCATCGAATTTGAAAAAATTCAACTGCAGGCATCAAGTGCTCAAGAAATGAGTACACGTCCTCATATACACACTGGGCATGGGGGGGTCACTACCTCCTTGCCATCTCAGAGGATGTGGTAAGAAACACAAATTAACATAAACAGGGGTGAGCTCTTTCTACTGCCCTTCCTAAAAGATGTGACATTGTTCCTTTGTCATCTGGGGAGAAGATCTCCTGCAAAAGCATGACTGGAATTAACTCTGATTACTTGAAAGGACAAGCCAAGCAGCAAGGCATCAAAAGGTTTCCACTGAAGGGCACTTCAGTGATAGCTTGTCAGGAAAAGCACAATTGGAGCTGCAACCTTCAGATCTATGGGGAAATTCTGAGCAAACACTTCTTAAATAAGGTGGCTGAACTTCAACATTTTCAGACTGTGGTTTCTGTATCTTTTTTTCTTTTGAAGGCAGAGAGAATGAGAAAGAGTTTTTTGAGAAATGATAAAGGATTCTAGCTCCTAGGGATAAACTATTAATAAGCCTACAGAAGGTAAGCCGTTATCCTCTAATAAGAGTTCTAAATGAACAATTAGAAAAAGAAACACACATCTTGCCTTCTCTCATCTCCAACATCTTGCTTACCTTCTGTTAAGTTAAAGCCACTCATGGTGTGAACCCTTTTCTACGAGCTGGCTAAAAAGTGAGAATAGATGTGGGCCCACCATTCTCCTAATTGTGTGTCCTTGGGAAAATTATTCAAACATGCCAAGTCTGAATTTCCTTATGGAACATGAAGATGATAGTATCTTTTTCACAAGACTGTTAAGAGAAACTGAGACAATGCATTAGAAGTGCTCAGTACATAGTGTTGGTGCATCGAGAGGGCACGATGAACCAACACCGACGACAAGCACACATCATCATCACCATCACCATCACCATCTCCATCAATAAAATCGTCCCTTTACAGATGTGGTAAATAAGGAGAATAAACAGTTTGCCCAAGACCACACAGTAAGTTACTATCAGAGCCGAGATGAGAACTGCCACCTCTTACCCATGAGATCAATGTACTTTCTGCTCCAGAGCTGATGATACCTACTTCTATTTTAGATGCTTCAGTAACAAAAATAGTTCTTCAAGGAATTCAAGATTGAACAGCTATAGTGCACTAGGCGGGAGAAGGATAATAAAAATTCCCAAACGAAACTCATGCAATGCTTTCCTATAAATGGCATTACTACTGCCTTCTTCATGAGCTGTTTTGAACATGAAAATATGCAAAACCCTCTCCCCCTTTATTGTATATGAAAAATGCAGAGGTAGATAGGCTTCTTCTAGAAAGGAAATGGAATCTTGTTTTGTGCATGTCAACCTTGGAGGAATCAAGCAAATTTAATAGGCAATCTCCAACTGAGAGGCATTTTCTCAACAGGAATGACAACTGTGGAAATACTACTGCCCCAGACTTAAGGACTTACTGGAATTTCTAGAAAAAGCAGAGAGGGAGGATATTAGTTTAAATTCTTGTATGAAGAAGTCTTTTCATAGCTGCAGAGGAATTATATATTGAACAGACTGAAAAAATGAATGTCATACATAGGCCAAGTTATAAAACTAAACACTCTTCTCACTGTCTTGCTTTCTTAAACTTTGATGGGAGCTGGGGAATTTTTCATTCATTTTCAAAGAATTCATATACCCCAAAAATACAGGGTTCACTTAGGGGACAATTCTGGTCATTGTATACAAATTCATGTTGATTTCCTGAGGATTTTTATTGAAGTCCAAGACAGAGCACTTAAGTCTTCTTTGCCTCTGCTTTATTATTATATTTTAAATATGTAGATTGATCCTTTGATTTAATCTTAGTTGATCTATACAGGTACAGGAGAAAGTACTGCTGGGATGTGCTTTTAAACTCTTTATTTCTGTTTTAGTTAATGAGTGAGTAGATGGGATCTACGATGGAGAGGAGGGGTTTGTCTCCAAAGAGCCAAAATGAGAAAGAACTTCTACAAGGTTCTGATGGACCTCATAATTCCATTCCAACTTTGCCTTCAAAAAGCTTATAAAGTCAATTCATAATTAGGTGGCACAGGGTGGGCACTCAAACATCTAGGGAAAGAAACTGTGGGCACTAATTACAAAAAATACAGTGCATTTGATTTATCTAGCAGGTTGTGTTTAATGTAGCTGAGAAGCCAGCCAGGGAGTAGGGAGAAGTTAACTCAAGAAGAAACTAGCGTTAACATTAAGGTGTGGCTTAAGGAAAGCATTTTAATCTTTCTCTTGCCTATCAGTTATCACATTATTGCTCTTCAACTGCTGCTGATCAGAGATATGTTCTAGTACTGGACACGTATCTTCTACCAGAAAGGAAGAAGGCTAACAGCAGAGGTGCTAGCAACCTTCATAAAATAATTCAATTTTCTGACTTTCCTTGAAACAGAAAGGTGAGACCCTGAGAAGTTTTGAAATTTATGATGGTATAAGTATACAGCTGGCTTAAAACTTTGCTCATTTATAGCCCAAGTCTGTAGAGTTAAGATACTGGTGAAAAATGGTCAAGGCAAGGTGAGCACAGAGTAATTTACTCTAAAATCTATCAGTAAGTTTCGGCAAATAAAGTAGGGCCAGATATTTATTTGAAATGTTGAACTATGGAATTCTAGAACTGGACCTAGCCTTAGGAATCACAGTATAATTCTTTGATTTTATAGATAAGAAACTGAAGGCTCACAGATATAAATCCACTTGTTTAAGCTTCAAATGACTTAAGCATCCCACCCTCAAACACCAGTATCTGAAGCATTTAATTTTATTTCTCCCAATTAAGAGAAAAAATGATGACTAGCTATAATTCTTTTCTTGGAGGGGAAGGGGAAATATTTTTTACTGTGAAAAAAAAAAGTTACCATACTGACCATTTTTTTTTTTAAGATTTTATTTATTTATTTATTTATTTATTTATTTTTTCCTTTTTCTCCCCAAAGCCCCCCGAACCAATGAAGCACTGGGCCACCTGCAGTGGAGTGCGCGAACTTAACCACTCGGCCACGGGGCCAGCCCCCATCCTGACCATTTTTAAGAGTACAGTTCAGTATTGTTAAAAACATTCGCATTGTTGTGAAATGGATCTCCAGAACTTTTTCATCCTGCAAAACTGAAACTGCACCCATGAAACAACTCCTATTTCCCTGCTTCCTCCAGCCCCTCACAACCACCATACTACTTTCTGTCTCTATGAAGTTGACTACTCTAGGTACCTAATATTAAGTGTAATCATACGGTATTTGTCTTTTTGTGACTGGTTTATTTCATGTAGCATCATGTCCTCAGGGTTCATCTGTGGTGTAGCATGTGTCAGAACTTCCTTCCTTTCTAAGGATGAATAATATTCCTCTGTATGTGCGTAGCACATTTTGTTCATCCATTCATCCATCTGTAGAAATTTGGGTTGCTTTCACCTCTTGACGATTGTGAATAGTGTATTTAATTCTTTTCACGTTTTTAAAAGCTCCTAATGTAGGGACTAACTTTCTTTTACTCCGTCAAAACAACTGCCAAGTAAATTTTTGAGATTCCTCCAAACTAGCAAAATGGTACTTAAACTAAACGTCTACAAGAGGAGAGACAGAGAGTGCACTATTACTTTTCCCCCAAAGGATCTAAAACAATCCTACCTTTTCACAGGCTGCTCTAAAGGATGAGAGCTGTGGGTAAGATACTAATTTAACTCAAGTTTTAACCACTCCTCAGGGCACTGGGGTGGATGCTGCGGTGACTGACAGTGAGAGAAGACAGCCATCGTTCACTAGCTTCTCGTCTCAGAACAGGCACATTAAAAAGTAACTGGTGGACATTTCTCTTGAATGATCATTTAAAGACTAAACCATAAAATAGCAAATAAAAGTAAAAAAATACAGTTTCAGAGACTCTCATCTACCACCACATAAAATGCCAATAAACTGGACAAATTATTTTGCTTTTAGTGATTTACAAATACGATAATTAAGTGTAAGCTAAGAAACACTGAAAATGCTTCATCTCTCTCTCACACACACACATACTCAGGTTAACAAAAATGCATGCTACTTATAATATCAACCCCTTCCCTGCTATCTTTAATGATCACACATAATGCCTGCTCACAATCACTTACAACTCCAGGGTCACAGTTCTGGGTCTGATACATCCACTATTTGAATTGCTTCATTAAAAAAGAAAATTAGCTTAAGAACAGCCAAGGTGATATAAAATCGTCATCACCGAAAAGCTCCTGGCAAGACTGGGATGACTCTAAAACCTTTGCTGTTATCCAGAATCAGAAAATATCCAGTTTATCTTCTCACCGTACAGTTACATACTACAGTAACAATGTATTTCTTCATCTTCATCCAAATAGTTAAGTCACATCCAACTTGTTCTGTTGGATGTAGTCCTTACTTCCATATTCAGTATACATGTATTCCATCCCTGGTAGGGTAACCAAACATTATGTGGATGTAACTTTAGTGCTAAATCCACTAGCCTACTTAAGCTAGTGGTTGGGAACCTCTCAATACAGAATATTTGTTCCTTTCCTAGAGATCATGATTTTACCCGGTTAACTACCTATGAGAAAGGTCTATAAAACGCACACACACTCCCCCCAACTTCTGTTACCTAGGTTTGCTGCTATATGAGAATCTAGAAGAACTGAAGGGTCATCTTCATAGGATGCCCTCTAATGAACACTGATAGCATTATATAGTTGTAAATAAACCCAAACTTTGCACAGAAATATATTAGTTTTCACCATGTTTTAAGAAAAAGTTGCTACACAATTAGGATTTCACTGAATATTCCTCCAGTCAGTCTTAATTCACATATTCAAGGAAATCTTGCTGAAGTACAGAAATAGAGGACTGGCAAATACTCCATTGCTGCAGCTATAGAGTTCCCCATTCCCAACTGTCTCTTCTATTTCTTCTCCTCTCACAGATGTGTGGCTGTGTAGCTAGGAACATAGCAAAGATTACAACTCTATTTCAGAATGCTTGGGAAATATTTTCTCTTTGGTGAACACCAAATCTCTGTGAACTACACAGGGAGAGAAGGCCCCCAGGCAACAGCTGATGCTGCGGGTCTTTACAGGACACTTTGAGTAGCAAAGTTACAGAGCACAGAAGTAGTGATATAAAACAAGGCACACTATGGTTGTTTAAAATCCAAAGGGGTATGACGAACTGCAGAGCTATAAGTGGGGGTGATTAACTGACAGTTATTCTAATTAATGCCTTATAAATAAGACTCAGAAGGAATACCTTCAGAAAAGCAAAATGCAAAAAAGAACAAAGACAAAAGCAAAGTCTGGTTGACCTTCTTGCCTCTGCTTCCGACATGAAGCACGCAAGGAGGCCTGTCTACTGCCTGAGGTGGAAAGTCCTTAGGTGCTTCCTTGCTGCCCAGATGGTGCGAGAGCTGTTTTGTCCAACCCTACACACAGCCCAGATTCTGTGCATCCTTTCTGACACCATCTGGCACATACACAAAAAGTCTCTTGAACTTTCTGATCCCGCCTGGGAAGCAGATAGGGAGGCTGGGTTTAGTGGGGGCTAGTCCAGAACTTGCTTCAGCAGAGAGGAAGAACTCATACAAGCTGCCAGGGTCAATCTGTCTTTACAGAACTGTTTTATATGAAAATAATGGGAGTTTATAGAAAGGTTTATAGAAAACTCTGCTGGTTTTGGGGTATGAGATGGATGCATGTAGCTGGAAAGGGATTAGAGACTGACAGACTGGATTACAATTTTCAAGAGGAGAGCTGGTCCAAGAAGGTCAAGGGAAGAACAAGTTATGCCAGGCTTTTATTCAGTGGGTCATAACTACGCAGAGTGAACAAATTACTTGCTCATAATGGAGGAAAAACAATCTGCCACTTTACTTCTTGAAATCAGAGTAATCCTTAGGAGTGGTGTGAAAGGCTAATAAGAAATGCTGATGCTATTTAGAATCCTTCAGAGTCACCATGATGAAGACTAAATATCTCTGAGGAGAGGCTGAATTAGGTTGATGCGGTCCTGAAATATCTTGAGAACAAAATGGGAGGATGACTTAGGAATATCTTTATCCTTCAGTTTCCACTGACTCAGGAGCTCTCGTCCTTAAACTTCTGAGTTTGCTCTAAGGAATTAGAAGACCTGAGCTCAGGTCTGGCCATGTGGCTGTGGACAAGGCATCCAGCTTTTTTGAATCCTGGTTTCTCTACCCAAAAAAGAAAGAGAAGAAAATCTTTGCTCAGAGACTTCTTTAAAATTGCAAAATCTTACCATGCTTACGGTTGTATCATTAGCATCACAGCTGATTGAAATGACTGAAGAAACATCTGTAGAAAGCAAGGTCCACTTTAAAGACTGACTAGAAAGCAGGGAATTAGGAACAGCATTGAGGGAGGAGAAAGTCAGATGGAGGATTTTAGTCTGAGTACTGCTTGTACAGATGTGCACATCTGGCAGCTGGAAAGATGTCTGTGGGCTTCTCATCCCTGGAAAAGTGGTGCTGAGACAAATGTGCATCCTGGTGGAGGGTCTCTGGTCCAAGTACTCAAGTGGAAGAGGGATTTGATATGAAGGATATTACAGCGCCTGAGGGTAATGTCTCAGGATCCTCATCAGATTTCTGCTTTCCTCTCAGGGTTCACTTTCTCTGAAGAGAGGTTCTGGGAAGCCAGCAAGATACCACAATTTTGGTGGCAGAGACCCCTTGTCTGAGGTGTATGGTTGATCTCAGGGGCAAAACTTCATATATCCATTTAGTCCACATAATAAGATAATAAGATAATAAGAGCAAACTCTATGTGAGGCTGTTCTAGACCCTCTGGATAACAACAATAGCAAGTGTTTACCACACGGCAGCATCTCTCTAAGGGCTTTACATATATTAACTTATTCTGTTCTCGCTGTAACCCATGAAGTTGGGCGTTTTCACCTGCATTTTGTATTAGCAGCAACAGGTTAAATGTCTGGTTCAAAGTCACATAATCAGTAGGCTGAGTCAGGATATGAACACAGGCACGCTGGCCCCAGAGCCCAC
Organism: Equus asinus; assembly: GCF_041296235.1. NCBI lineage: Eukaryota > Metazoa > Chordata > Mammalia > Perissodactyla > Equidae > Equus > Equus asinus. Next base: position 63,488,941 of record NC_091797.1, on the reverse strand, counting down.
ACTGTTGCCCACCAGGCAGTGGTGACCTCCCTGTCTTCAAAGAAGAGGAGGAAACAGACAAGGCAACAAGTAATGTTGTTTTCAGTACTGATAAATGCTGTAAGGAGAAGTAAAGCAGAGTAAGGGGACAGAGTGACAGAGGGAAGGAGGCTATTTTATTTTAATTTTTTTTGTGAGGAATATTGGCCCTAAGCTAACATCTGTGCCAATCTTCTTCTGTTCTGTATGTGGGATGCCTCCACAGCATGGCTGATGAGTGGAGTAGGTTTGCACTGGGCACCCAAACCCGTGAACCCTGGGCTGCTGAAGTGGAGCAGAACTTTAACCAGTTGGTCACGGGGCCAGCCCCCGGAAGAAGGCTATTTTAGATAATGTGGTCAGGGAAGCCCTTTGTGATAAGGCAAAATCTGAGCAAAAGCCTGAGTGAAAGGCAGAATTGAGCTATGTGAAGGTCTGGGGAGAGACTATTCCAGGCAGAGGTACAAAGGCTCTGAGATGGGAACAAGGTGGGGGTGTACCAGGGACAGCAAGAAGGTAACTGAAAGGGTGTGAATGAGGGAGACTAGAGCAATGAGAGCCTTTGTGAACTGGTAAGGACTTCAGATTCTACTGTCTGGGTGCTATGAAGCCCCTGGAGGGTTTTGAGCAGGAGTGTAACCTGCTCTGACTTTCCTTTTAAAAAAGATCACTCTGGAGCCAGCCCTGATGGCCTAGCAGTTAAAGCTTGGCACACTCCGCTTCAGTGGACCAGATTTGGTTCCCTGGTGCAGACCTACACCACTCGTCTGTCTGTAGCCAAGCGGTAGTGGCAGCTCACACAGAAGAACTAGAAGAATTTACAGCTATACACAACTATGTACTGGTGCTTCACGGGGGAAAAGGAAGAAAGAGGAGGAAGATTGGCAACAGATGTTAGCTTTGGGCAAACCTTCCCCTGGAAAAAAAAAATCACTCTGGCAGCATGTGAAGAACAGACTACCGGGGGGAAAACAGGGAGGAAAGTTAGAAGGCTATTATAGTGGTCAGTGCAAAAAAAATACCGACACTACTTCATTTTAGGCCTTTAGGCCAACGTCAACTTATACCAGCTGACAGCATGGTGGCTCAGGAGTCTACTACGTCTCAGAAGCTAACGACGACAAATGTTATGCTTGGATTCAGGAATAGTCTTGATGTGAAAGGGAAGGGAAGAGAAACTTCCCAGTTGCTGTCTTATAACTGGCTAACCAGTTCTCCAATGGAATGAGAATGCTTTCATTTGTCAGGGCTTCTCTGAGGAGGGTCCTCAGAGATAACCTAATCACTTGCTGCTCTACTGGTTAATATGGAAGCCCTGGCCCGCAAGTAGGCAGCATGCGTTTCCCACCATCAAGGAAGGTGCACCTGCCAGGCTGTCCTGGGGAGGGCGCCCTGACGCCAGCACATGCCAGCAGCTCTACTGTTTGAGTCTGTTTCAAGTGTGAATTTACTGGGGATGTCTGAAGATGGCCCAGTCTAGGGTTTTCGTTTGTTTGTTTTTTGAAAGGGTAGTTTTAGCATTTCAAACTAAGAGGTGACTGGACAATTATATAACAGAAGAAAAGGTGGCACAGATTACTTACAGGTCTCCTTCTCTAAGCAGTTTCTACTCTGAGCAAGCTTACACTAAAAGATCAAACCAGCCTGTTTTGGAGATGCTTACCAGCTTCTACACTGCAAAGTGCCAAAAATTTGAACCTCTCTAAGTTTATGCAAAATAAGGACTCAGGCTGATTGTTTTTCCAAGTACCAGTGCTAAAGGAGCCCATAAAATTCAATCACTGGAAAACACCATCATTCTAGAGTTTTTGAAATAGCAACTGTATATCTGCCACTATCAAAGTATATGCAAACGTGCAGATCAGTTTCTTTTTCTGACTATCCTATTATCTTTTCATGCCTTTAGTTAAAGATCATTTCCCAGGCTTGTCCGAATGTGGCAAAGTTCTTCTATCGCTAGGTAACTGTAGAACTCAATGAGTTATCAGAATCTGAAATGTTATTCTGGAAGGGATTGTTCCATTATGCAGACAATATAACAAGACTTTTAATTTTGAGATAAAATGAAAACTAGAGTTTTTAATATGGTTCTTTTTTGAATTCTGTTTAGAGACAAGCATTAAGAAGGGTCAGAGATACATGTACATCTCTGATATATATATGTCATATATTATATGATATAATGTCAGCCAGGATGGCATCTCCTGATGATGCTAAAGAAGCCCTTTCCAAAACACTAGCAGAACTTAGGAAAATGGTGAGGGGTTTCCCCTCTACACTTTATAAACAAATTTACTGCAAATAAGAGAGAAAAACGAATGGAAGCAGAAATGGAGCTTAGAGAATAATTGTTGCCAAATCAAAGATTCTTTAGATAGTGAGAAAACCAATCGATAGCAGGCTACTTTAGCCTTTGGATTAACTAATTTTGCAGAAAGATGGACATATCACATTACCCAGGAGACCATGCTGTTGCAGATGCTCCGCTCTACCTCATGAGAAAGAGAAAAGCAAGCACAAATCAAGGTGATCCCTGGCACTTCTACAAGATGAAAACAAAAACACCTTCCAGGGGCCTTTATGGGGTCAGTATCTAAGCAGTTGTGCTGTCCAAGTGGCAATAAAATTTAGGTTCATCACCAATAATGATGTCTTCAAGAAAAGGGCAATATTTTTAATTATTTAAAAATACTAGGAAAAGTAGAATATATTTATACTCTTTGACTATCCACTATAAATGTGTAATGGATCTTACAAAGAGACAAATTTTTTAAAGTTTCCCATACTTATAGCATTAGCCTCCAGTAAACTATGAGAATTCAGCTCCCCAGAAGGATGCATTCCCTGGAAAGTCTAGAAAGCTGATATTTTCCTTTATGTTCTCCTTGAATTCAGTAACATGATAGGTCACCTTTCTATGTCTATATGAGTAAAAGGAACGGAGTTTCACGATCCTGTGGTGTAAATTATAAACACCAAAGCAGTGATGTCCAATCAAGGGGGATATGTCAAAGCTTAAAGCTCTTAATGAAAAATAGTGCAACACCAAACCATCTTACCTGTCGACGAATTATTTCAAGGTCTCTTTTGGCCTTGTTCACTAAGGCTTGAATTTCTACAGGATCCTTTACATTCTTATTTTCTCTGAAGGCATCTCTTATCCTCCTGACAGCGTAAGTTCTAAATCAATTCAGGGAAAAAAAAGAAAAGGTGTCAGCAGTCTGAAGCTATGCTTTTAAATGAATTCAAAAGCCTTTCTTTAGGAATTAACTGTCTGATTTTTCTCCTATGGATAATCTACTTTGATCTTTGCTCCTGGGACAGACCCATCCATTACTATTCTGGGATGACTAAGTAAACAGGTTTAGGGAAATAAATCTACCCCAAACAAGTCACATATATATGGCAAACTGCTACTGAAATGCTCCTTAGATTACTGGTTCTTTCGAGTTATTCACGTCTGCTTCCCTCCATTAACATTGATAATTGACCTCTAATATACAGAGACAAAGCAAGAATTAAGAGGTGAAATGACGCGTCACAGATGCATGCACCAAGACAGTGACCCATGCGGAACTCTGGTCAGCTTTCCAATTGTCTCATCTTCTGGCTGTTTCTTCCTCTTGTGCGATATAACATGTAAAAATCCACAGTGAGATCCTACCACAGTGAAGAGCAGAGATTACACCAAAATGCTTTTCTCCATCTTTAAAGTGTGTACATACGCACACACATACCTCCCCACCCCGATAAATTACACGCAATACAGGACAGCAGTCAAGAGCAAGACTTTCAAATCAGACAGGCTTGGGTTTGAATTCTAGTTCCAGCTCCCACTGTTTGTGTGAATTTGGACAAACTTCTTACCATAAGCTTGTTTCCTCATCTGTCAAATAGGCACAATACCACCTACCTCTCAGGGCTGCTGGGAGGATTAAGCTTTATAATGCGTGTCTGAAATGTGGCACAGAACCTGGTGCACAGAAAGACTCAACAACAGAAAGCTCTTCTTCTTTTTGTTATAGCTGAATGCAATCAGTATTCCCCTCTCCTCACATCACGGCCTCACCTTCATCCTGCGTCCTTAGGGTCACACCACAATGTGTGTAGAGAGTGTAGAATAGTCTGGACAATTGAAGAGTTCTTAACCTGATACGGTCCCACACTCAGTCAAGGCCCTAACCCTTACACCCACTCCATCTACACCAGACTGAAGACAAGGGACTAAGAGAAGCAGCCCAAGTCAGACACATCAGACATGATTTTCCTTAGTCCTTTCATAATCTCAGATGACTCTGCTTTTAACTTTAAACACCAGGTAAAGAATTCACATGAAACTATTAGTAACATTTAGAAATAGAAGAATGGAATCAGAGGCAAACAAATGAGAGAAGGGGGATATAATTCCTTGAGAGTTGCGGGGGGAGGGTGTTGGGAGATGGATACAACTTACTAGGAAACTTTGAGAGAGGACTAATTTTGCTTTAGATAAACTTCTAAAATAAAAATAAATTTTAAATTAAAAATTCAAAAATCAGGCCCACTTGCATTTAAAAGCAAGAGTAAAATGAAATCCTGTAATGTTAAGAACCATAACGGAGAATGGAAGATAGTTTAGGAACTTGCACTTCTTAGGATATAAGCCACTACTGAGACTGTCATCTTAATCCTACATGAACCAACTGGATTATCTGTAGAGGAGCTTCTGGGCGCTCAGTATCAATCTTAGGGCGACAGTGATTGGAAACGGAATCCTTGTAGTAGCAGACGCTATATTATAACGGGCTCATTCACTTAAAAAGGCATGTGGGAAGATTTTACTAATAGACTATATTAAATATAGATTTTCCTCATGTATAGCTGCTAATCTAACAAAATATTAGATAGTAGCTAGGTAACCTAAAAGCAATTTCTGGTTTATTTTCTTGTCCAGCGTAATGGTTATTTATATAACACAACACCACTGTTCTTCCTCCCACTCACACATTCCTCCAAAAGTTTCTCTTTTGCTGGTGATGGGAGTGGAGAGCGGAAAAAAGAATTTAATTCTAATATTTTGTTTCATATGCAGAACTGGTTTTATAACAGGAATTTACTTCAGGGAATCACTCATTGTTTTAATTCTTCACTGAGGACGCCACATGGACTTTTGGTCATTACTAAATCCATTTTTCTAAAAGCTAGAGACTAGCCCAGAATAGCTAGGAAAAAAGGAGTATGGCTTGGAATGCAAAGACCTAGTTCTTCCAAAGTTTAACGAAATCAGAAAACAGCTTAAGACACTGGACAATTTATATCACTTGAACTTAAGGTCCAGCATTCTAAATATTCTGCTGTGTATTCTTCTTGTCTCCCCAAATCTCCAAAGTCCATATCTAAAAGCATAAAGCTCTAGATCTTCAAATTAAATGTGTCTAAAGCAATTGAAAGTTGTCATTCTGATTTTGGATGCTCATTTGACATGACTGACATGATGGTTCCCTCCTCTCTTTCTTGCTCTTCCTCCTTTATCGCTGTCTAAAATACAAAGTGTCTTCTTTCACCCCAAGAGAAGACACTGCACTGGCTCAGAACCATAAAACTAACTCCTACTGCATGAAGAATTTTTCATTTGTACGCATTCTTATTCCAAACGATCAAAATGTTCTGAAGGTATCACAAATCTGGCTGAATCTTCCAATTTTGTAGGAGAGAGCTAACCATCAATTATTTCAATCCTGCTCCTGCCTTGGTTTTTATCATTTACATTTTTTTTCACTGCTACTAAGGGTGACCATTTACCCTTGAACACATTTTAGCCATCAGCCTCTTGACTGTATCACTGAGTAAGAACATTTCAAAGAAAAATGTGCAGATGCTTCAATGAAAATGGCAGCCAGCTGCTACACAATGCTTTACATTAGGATGATCCTAATATGAGTCAGATGCTGTTTGAAATAAAGCATGAAAAATTAACACATCCAGGGCAACAGCAACAGCTACCAACTATGAGAAAGTAGACTGCATCCACAGAAAGAGTAAGGCTATGCTGCTCACCTAATCACCGCTCTCCCTCTACCCTCCTGGAGCTTTGCAGAGTTTCTTTGTGCAGGAGATTCCCATTTAGCTTTTCTTTTCCATCCCAGACTTTACCTTCGATCTGCCATCAGACCTCCAAGTATACACAAGTTCTTCTACTGGCTTTCCTTTCACCACTGCAAGGATCAAACTCCCTTATGAGATTCTTACACCCATCACTATTTCCCAGCTAAAACAATACAGCAAGCAGTAATGAAAGCTCTGTAATGCCTGAGGTCCCGCTTCACTTTCACCCTTTCCAGAACCACTATCAGCCAAATGCAGGTCATAATCATCTCAGCCTCCTTAGCACTTGGAGGCTCACGTTGGTTTTAACATTTGAAAGGTATGATCTGGAAACCAGCTGATATAACACCCTTCATTTCTGTCATCCTTCATCACCACCCAACATGCTGGTTTCTCTGCTTACCATCCTGTAAAAATACCTGTGCTTTTTCCTCCTTCCCCAACTCCAAGTCAAGTATCCCAGTAACAAAACAACTCAACCCTTTCTACTGGCCTCTTTGGGCCAAATTCCTTCAATTGCTTAGAAGGACATACCCTCCATCTACTTGCCTTAACTCAAATGTGCCTTGCTCCTGAAGACAGTGCTTCCTTTACAGCCATTAAGAAGCTGCTTGATTCTGCCTTGCCTCCAGATTGCACGGGGCTGGGAGGAGAGTGCCAGGGTGTTCTTGGATTCTACTGCTGCTTCCGGATCATTGGTTTACCTGTATACATCTTTGAGGCCATGCTATCTAACAAAATCATCCTGTATGCCTCCACGATGATGCTGTCTGCTCACTTCTTGAGGACAAGACTTAAGATTCATCAAGCCTTAATATCTAAAAAGCACTCAGTGCATATATGGGCCACCAATTTTAGATAACTGAAAATAATTTTATTTAAAGTCTCCTAGCTATTTCTACCCAGTCTTCGTTGTGGGCTCATCTTATTCTTCTGCCTCTTATATGCTGCATTCTCTAGGGCTCTGTATTGGACATCTTTTCTTTTTAATACAATCTCCTTTACTAATTGCATGTGTCCAAGGTTTTGATTATAGCATATATATGCCATTGGCTACCAAATCTTTCTCTAGCCCACACCCCCATCTAAGTTCCAGATCTATGTAATCCAATCGCCTTTTGGACTTGCAGCAAAAGGCACCCACTATACCCACTACAGACTTTCCCACTGAACACGTTCAAAACTTAAGCCACCATCTTCCTTACCCTTGCCCTCAATGGCCAGTATTTCCTTCCTTGGTAGGAGCATCTTCATATAGCCAATTGTCCAAGTCAGACATTTGGAGATCATTCTAAATTCTTTCCTTTTCCCGAATTCCTTATATTGGGTCAATCACAAAATCTTAACTGTTTCAACCCTCTACATCCCTTCTGAATCACCTTCCACTTTTCCAAACCCTCGACCCTAATCTTGGTTCAAGCTGTTATCTCTCAGACTAATGCAACAGCCTTGTGATTATGGTGTATATGTGTGTGGTGTATAATAAAATGGATAGTAACACCAATAGAGAGAAAGCTCAGGGACCATCTGAAGGTCATAAGTACTCTGGGTAGATAATAGAGTGAGGAACAGAGCAGAGAGCGTCCTTCTTATGAATGTAAGTTCCTACTAGAATGTAAAGCCCACACAGTAGGGACTTTTACCTTTCTTGTTTACTACTGGATCTTAAGTATCTGGCTCAGAGATGATGCTCAATAAACATTTACTGAATAATGAACTTCCTGAAATATCATAGGCAATATTAAAAAGACACTCAAGAAAAATACCAATAACCAATAAGAAAGACCCAACAAAAAAAACTAAGAAATTGAATAAGAAATAGAATGAAAGAGTTTGCAGCACAAAGACTGAAATAAACTCTGAAAGGTAATGATTACAAAATTTGCAATGAGAATTCATTGAAGAAATATATATTGAATGCCTTATCAGGCCTACATATCAGCACTGTGCAAGGTGCTTGGGATACTGTGAAGATCAACAATGTTATTGGCTTCAGTGAGGGGTGGGGGATGAAATCTGTATACAAAGAGATGAAAGAGGAAACTGAAGCTATTCTAAGTGAACACAAAGAGGCTAAAGAGATTTTTGTGGGGGTGGCGTTTTCATATGCCTATATATTTGTCAAAATGTTGAATTGTACAATTACAATGGATGCATTTTATTGTATGTAAATTATTCCTCAATAGGTTGACTTTTTAAAAAAATTAAAAAATAAATAGTGTAGGAGTTATATTACATTTGCCCACTTTTAAGAAAAGCAAAAAAAGACAAGAAAGGAAAACATAAAATAAAGATTGCAATGCTAGAGTAATTATGTACACAGCTGAAGGAAATAAAAATTAACACTTTTATATAAAACAAAATAGACAACAAACTAGAAAATCAAATCTAAAACATAGAAAAATTAAATAAGTTGGTAAGAAATATGTGAGAAAAATTAACCTTCAAAAAAAGACAAAGCTATATAACCTATGAATAATAAGTGTGACAAACTGAACCGAGCATGTAATTAAAGTTATAAAGGAAGAAAATGTCCCAGAAGTGATTATAAAAAATTGAGAAGACTCACTGAGATTTAGCATCTAGAGGACACGCCAAGATATTTACTCAGAAAACCCTGCACCCCAAGATCAGAGAAAAAAATACTTTAAGAAAGGATAGAGTAAGAACTTAAAGCAGATAATATGGAATTGGAATATAGATAAGTATATCCTCAGATTCCTGTTTTCAAAATCCGCCAAGAAGAGGACTGATTTTCAGTCATTTGTTGTGCTGTTTTGAGGGTCTGAAGAATAACAAAGTAATATCTACGATTTATAATACAGGTGTCATGCACAGAGTACTGTGCTAAGTACTGGATATACATTATCTCATCTAACACAAATGAGATAAACAAACTATGACTCAGAGAGATTAAAAAACTTAGGCCAAGATCACATATCTAATAAGTCGCAGAGTTAGGTTCTGAACCCAGCTGACTACACCCTGTGAAGTTCAACACCAAGCTATGCCTCCTCCAGAGGCTGATATACTCTATCCAATCTCTGATAAGTACTTGATATAAGCCAAGTTGTTATCCATTTGAAAAGGCATTAAAAAAAACCTGTCTCTGGCATTACAAAGCTTAAAAAGATCATCTCTCTCCACACTACTTTAACTGTTCCTACAAATAGTTCAAGTGCCAAGCATGTCTTAAGAAAAGGTAAGTGGTTGAGAGCATTATAAGGGAAAGAGTTATTGATATACACAGCAAGAATACGTGAAATAATTGTGTTTTAATTGATTTAAAAAGGAGGAGAGTGACCACTGAGAATTGCTGTGGAGTGAGGAGCTGGAGTTACTATCAGAAAACCTACTTTGGAGACCAAAGCTTCTCAGTTTTGGGGCAGCTGTTAATAAAACCTATTGTATACTTCCCTGTTTAAAATTCCCTAATGGTTTTCCATTATCTTCAGGATAAGGGTCAAAAGTATTAGCATGGATGTATGTATAGTCCTGTTCATCAATCCCACTCCATCAAGTACCACTTCCAGCATGGCCCACCAGCTCTGGTCATGTGGAAAGACATGCAGTTTTCTTAGCTCTCCCTCCTTTGGGCCGGGTATTTCTCCATACATGGAGTGTCCTTCTCCAGCTTGATTCCTTGGCTAACTCCTACTCGTCCTTAAAGACCTAACCCAGTTAGAAACAAATATGACAAAAGATTAATACCCTTAGCATATAAATAGCATAAATAAATCAAGTAGAAAGACATTAGGACCACAATAAATAAGGGAGAAGCATGAAACAGCAATTCACAAGAGAGCACAAAGAGTGGCAATTTAGAGAGATGGATAGATACAGATATGTGAATGTTCAGTCTCAGTTATAATAAAAGAAATGCAAATTTAAACAAGGTGTAATTTTCTGTTCACCGAATTAGCAGAATTAAAAATTTTTTTTTTAAAAAAACAAAAGGCACATTCATCCTGCTGCTGGGAGTATGAACTGTACACTTCCTGTGGGGAAAATAGCATAATAATGTGTAGTAATGTTCATAGTCTTTTATCCAGTAATTCTACTTTTAGTGATCCTCCAGAAATAACTTAAAACATATACAAAGATGTATACAGAAAGATGTCCATCATAGAATTATTTATAAGCATTAAAAATAGAAACAACCTTAAATGTTCAACAATGGAGAAGTAGCTACATAAATTGTCACTATGTAGCTTTTTACATAGATGTTTCAAAAAACTTAAGGTCACAGGTACAAAAGTCAAAGGTATAAAAAGGTATAAGGTGAAGTATTGGTGTCCCTCCCAGTCCTGTCCCTCAGCCGGTACGCTGCCATCCCTCGGTTCCCCTCCCTGGACCCCCATTCCTCAGACGGCATGCTGCCGTCCCTTGGTTCCCCTCCCTGGACCCCCATCCCTCAGACGGTACACTGCCGTCCCTTAGTTCTCCTCTCCGGAATTCTTAGAAATGGAAGCGGTAGGGCAAAGGATATGTGTATTTATAGTTTTACTAAAATATTGCCAAAATTCTCTCCATAGAGGTTGTACTAATCTACGCTTCCACCAGCAATGTATAAGTGTGCCGTCTCCCAACACAATCTATCATCAAACTGCTGGATCTTTGCTAATCTGACAGGTGAAAAACAGTATTACATTTTTAATTACATTTTTGTTATGGATGATACTGACTACCTTCTCATAAGTTTGTATTTCTCTATTTATATCCTTTGCCTTTTCTTAAGTGAGTTACTTGTTTTTTTGATTAAGAAGGTCTTTGAGAAGCCAAGTCCTGGGGCCAGCCCTGTGGCCGAGTAGTTAAGTTGGCGCACTCCAGCTTCTGTGGCCCAGAGTTTCACTGGTTCGGATCCTGGGAGCAGACATGGCACCGAGGTGGCATCCCACATGGCACAACCAGAAGGACCTAAAATAGCGTATACAGCTATGTACTTGGGGTTTTGGAGAGAAGGAAAAAAAATAGATTGGTAACAGGCGTTAGCTCAGGTGCCAATCTTTAAAAAAAAAAAAAAGAAGCGAGTCCTTTGTGAGGAGTTGCAATATCCTCCCTGGTTTGTTAATTGGCTTTGTTTACAATGTGTGTGTGTTTTTGTCATGTGGAAAAGTTCAGTTTCTATGCAGTCAAGTGTATTAATTTTTATGTTATGGCTTATAGGTTACATATCATATCATATGGACAAAAGCCTTCTCTACTATGAGGTTACAAAAACCATTCACCCACGTATTCTTGGGAACTTTTATGGATTAACTTTTTACGTTTAATTTTTTGATCTCTGTAATTTATTTTAGTAGAAGATGTCGAGTATGAATTTGACTTTACTTCTAATGTTAAGTGTTTTAAAATGAAGGATCTAACTTTATATTCAGGATGATCTCAATTATGGAAAATACAGGTATAGAAAAACTACAAGGAAATATAACAGCATGTAAACAATAATTACTTTTGATTACTGAAGTTTATGCTTTCTAAATTATTACAGTAACCATTATTTCTTAATAATTTTTAAGTTCCTAGTGAAAAAATAAAATCAGTAATATACCACAATAAAGAGAAATCAGCAATAAAGGAGGTTAAATTTATGTGAGAAGAGATTGGGGAAAGAAAACACTTAGATAAGTACATATAGCCAGGTGAGATATATTATGCGTCATTAAACTAAAGCAGTGCCATGGGGAAAAAGAAGGGATGGATCAAGAAGTATTTAGTAGATAAAACCAATAAGCTCAGCAAATTTATTTTTAGACAGTTTATATTGAGGCAACGTCCAGCAGGCTGCCAGAAATATTGTTTTGGATTTCCGGCGAGAAGCTCCAGGCTGGCAATGAATTTGAGAATCGTCAACAAGCAAGACTGAGGCAAAACCATGGGGGTAGATGAATTTGTTCCGAGGAAAGCAGTAGAAGGGGAAAAGAAGCTAGCTTTGCAGAGACCTGGAGAAACAGTATCAATATTTAAGAGCAGGCAGAGAGGTCAGAGTACAGGCAGGAAAGAGAGGAGACAAGAAGGCAAACCTTAAGAGCGGAGAGGAGATAAGATTGTTCAAAAGTCCTAGAAAGGATAAGACAACGGCTAAAAAGAGCCCCAAGGAATTTAGCAGTGAGGATGTCATTAGTAACTTCAGCAAGAACATGAGCATAGACTTATGACTACAATGTAGTATACGTATGGAGAAAAAAATCAAAATTCTTGAAAATATACTCAAAAATAATAATTAGGCCTAGAAATAAATTCATTATATGATAAGAAAACATTTGTAAAATAATGAAAAAGATAAGGCATAAAATCTCTGGAATGTCATCAAAGCCATACTTGGATGAAAATTAATGGCTTATATATGCTAACTAGTAACAAAATAAATTCAGAGTTTAATAAATTAGGAATATTTCCTAACATTTTAGAAAGGCAAAACAGTATCTCACTAGAAAATAGGAGGACACAAGGTATTTAAAAAATATGTCAAACAAATTAAAAAAAAATTTAGTGGAATTAGCTAAGACAACTGAGTCTATTCTTTTATGTTATGGCTTCTAGGGTATACATCAGAAAACAAAATTATGAGAAAAAAGAAAGAGTGAGGAGGATTGGAAGTTTGAGAAGAGGGGTTAAAACAATCATTTCAGAAACTGAGAGCACGAGCAGACTGCAGGACTTGCTAAGCAATAAGAAGGGGTCAGTCGAGGTTGGTAACATCCAGTATGGTGGTACCAATTTGCCAAACCAAGTGATTTTTCTCCAGCTGTGTTCAACCGCCCAGGTGAAGTTATAGAAAAGACAGATGTCTGAGGAAATCCACAGTTGCAGTTTTGACAGGTGAGTGTAACAGAAGGGCAAAGAGAGAAAGGAAAACTTTCCAGGGCTCACAGGAGGTGGTGCTAGGAACTTCCTCCCCCAAGGTCATGAACTTCTGAAAGCACCAGTTCTTAGAACTGAGGCGATCCCGCCCCCCCCCCCCCCCCCCCCGACCCCGTCAACCCCTTCTGCAGGATTCAAGTCCTAATCTCAATGTTCAATAATAAACAGTCAAGGAAATTATGGTAAATTAACAGACTATATCTATCAAAATAAAAAGCCAAAAATTACGTACCAACAAGGAAAGGTATATTCCACACACTATGATATGACCTAAAAAACAATTGTACATATCTGCAAATTTTAAGTGAGGTTCTTTGGAGATTTTTTTTTTAAAGTAACTTGTCTCCAAAAAAAAAACCTAATAGAAGTAATGGAAAAAAAGAAAAGCACCACCATCCTGTAGCAGGTACTCCCTTCAGGCCTTAGAGGAAAAGTTTGGGACCATTTCTGTCCAGGCTTCCTTTTGTGGTGCTTTAAAATGTTTAAGATCTTTAACCTATAATTTATCAGAATTAAATTTCTAATTATCACTTGGCCTATCTTCATAGCCACTGACATTTTGTTGCAAACAAGATTTTTCAACATGTAAACCAATTTATCAAAGTAAAGGCCACCCACAAAATGCTGTCTAGCTCTTTTGCAGTAAGGCATACAGATCAAGCAGTGGTGAGGCCCGGCTTCTCTGTTATTTGGTTGCAGACGTGACTATTAGACAGTGCAGTACCCCGCAAGCTGGAATCTGAGAGCTGATGGCTGCAGCTAAGACCCACAGTCCCCTCCGCACATGTTCCTGGACTAAAAATGAACACGTCCTTCCTCTGTGGACTCTTGCAAACTACTCTTGTGAGGGAAAAAACAAAGATAATCCTCAGGTATTAACTGACCTCACATCTACATATTGTCTTCTTACGGAACTGGCCATATTCGTTTTAAAAGTATCTCTGTGACATAAAAGCTCTGAGTGCAGCGATGGGATTTTCTGGCTTCTTTTTTTCCCTCCACCTACCAGAAATGAGTGTGACCTAGTACCAAAATAGCATGTTCAAATTTTCATCATATAATAAGGGTTAAAAGGCTACAGAATATAATTTTTTAAATTTTATTTTAAAATTATACTGTGAACCAGCCAAAAGACACGACCTTTAAATGATTTAAAAATTATAGAGAATAACTATCTATGGCAGAATATTCCATTAATTCTGGACTTTCCACTTTACGGGAAAAATAAAGCACCAGCAGTGGAAATTCCTCTTGGTCGTTAAACTTAAATTTCTTCATTGAAGTTTCCTACCAGTGCTGCTAAAAAGAAGCCAAATAAAACGTCTTTTGTTTTATCCTTTCCTCCTGCCATTAGTCATCACCAAGAATAAATGAGCAAGGAAGCTGAAAGAGCACAGGGGACACAGATAAGTCACCTAGCTTGTGCTCAACATATTATTAAGGATAATTCACATAGCAAAAAAATGCAAGTCAATCAATGTGACACACCACATTAACAAAATGAGGAATAAAAACCACATGATCATCTCAATAGACAGAGAGAAAGCATTTGACAAGATCCAATATCCATTTATGATAAAAACGCTCAATAAAATGGGTATAGAAGGAAAGTACCTCAACATAATAAAGGCCATATATGACAAATCCACAGCCAACATCATACTCAATGGGGAAAAACTGAAAGCCATCCCTCTGAGAACAGGAACAAGATAAGGGTGCCCATTCTTGCTACCCTTATTCAGCACAGTACTTGTAGTTTTGGCCAGAGCAATTAGGCAAGAAAAAGAAATAAAAGGAATCCAAATAGGCAATGAAGAAGTGAAACTCTCACTGTTTGCAGACAACATGATTTTATATAGAGAAAACCTAAAAAATCCATTGGAAAGCTACTAGAAATAATCAACAATTACAGAAAAGTTGCAGGGTACAAAATCAACTTACATAAATCAGTTGCATTTCTATACTCTAATAATGAACTAACAGAAAGTGAACTCAAGAACACAATTCCATTCACAATCGCCACAAAAAGAATAAAATATCTTGGAGTAAATTTAACCAAGGAAGTGAAAGACCTGTAGGGGAGGAAGACATTTCCTCTATCTGCTCTGGGTTTTTCTGGCCAGAGAACGAATTAAATTCACATGACACAGACACAGGAAAAAATTAAACAAACCTTCATAACATGTATACACGGGAGAGGCTCAGGCAACCCGAGCAACTCACCAAAATGGCAGAAGCCACCACCTTAAATATCATCTTCAGCTAAAGACAAAGGAGGATGTTGGGCGTGGGGGGTGTCAGTCATGGGAGATTACCACACAAGTACAGTAAACAAGAGTCAGGTTATTATGCAGACTTGAGTCCTTGCCTTCCACATTGATAAGAGTTTCTAGAGATAAGGTCATCCCTCCTGCCTGGTACAGAGAGGGAGACAACTTTACAGATGGAGATTTCCTTTACAATGTAAATATCTCTTAACAAAGAGCAAGTAAATTCTATTTTTCAGAGTTTCTTTCCTGTCTGCAGTTTTTTAAAAGTAACCAGCCCAAGGGGCCGGTCCGGTGGTGCAGCGATTAAGTGCGCACGTTTTGCTTCTTGGCGGCCCGGGGTTTGCCGGTTTGGATCTCGGGTGCGGACATGGCACTGCTTGGCAAAAGCCATGCTGTGGTAGGCATCCCATGTATAAAGCAGAGAAAGATGGGCACGGATGTTAGCTCAGAGCCAGTCTTCCTCAGCAAAAAGAGGAAGATTGGCAGTAGTTAGCTCAGGGCTAATCTTCCTAAAAAAAAAAAAAAAAACAAGTAACCAGCCTGAAATAATCCTCATGCCCAAGAGACATATCTTGAGGTGGCCAATTCCAGTCCCCCACAGACCTATACAATGAAAACTACAAGACTTTTCTGAAAGAAACTGACAATGACAAAAAGAAATGGAAAGACATTCCATGCACATGGATTGGAAGAATAAACAGAGTTAAAATGGCCATACTACCTAGAGCAATCTACAGATTCAATGCAATCCAAATCAGAATCCCAATGACACTCTTCATAGAAATAGAGCAAAGAATTCTAAAATTCATATGGGGCAACAAAAGACCCTGAATTGCTAAAGCAATCCTGAGAAAAAAGAACAAAGCTGGAGGCATCACTATCCCTGACTTCAAAATATACCACAAAGCTATAGGAATCAAAACAGCATGGTACTGGTACAAAAACACCGATCAGTGGAACAGAATTGAAAGCCCAGAAATAAAACCACACACCTACGGACAGCTAATTTCAACAAAGGAGCTGAGAACATACAATGGAGAAAGGAAAGTCTCTTCAACAAATGGTGTTGAGAAAACTGGACAGCCACATGTAAAAGAATGAAAGTAGACCATTGTCTTACACCATTCACAAAAATAAACTCAAAATGGGTCAAAGACTTGAAGGTATGAGCTGAAACCATACAACCTCTAGAAGAAAATATAGGCAATACACTCTTTGACACTGGTCTTAAAAGGATCTTTTCACATACCATGTCTTCTCGGACAAGGGAAACGAAAGAATAAACAAGTGGGACTTCATCAGACTAAAGAGCTTCTATAAGGCAAAGGAAAACAGGATTGAAACAAAAAGACAACTCACCAACTGGGAAAAAATATTTGCAAACCATATATCCGACAAAGGGTTAATCTCCATAATATATAAAGAACTCATGCAACTCAACAACAACAAAAAATCAAACAATCTGAGCAAAAAATGGGCAGAGGATATGAATAAATGTTTCTCCAAAGAAGATATACACATGGCTAACAGGCACATGAAAAGATGCTCAAGATCACTGATCATCAGGGAAATGCAAATCAAAACTACACTAACATATCACCTTACACCCATTAGAATGGCTATAATAACCAAGACAAAAAATAAATGTTGGAGAGGTTGTGGAGAAAAACGAACCCTCATATACTGCTGGTGGGAATGCAAATTGGTTCAGCCACTACGGGAAACAGTATGGAGATTTCTCAAAAAACTACAAATAGAAACACCATATGATCCAGCCATCCCACTACTGGGTATCTATCCAAAGAACTTGAAATCAGCAATTCAAAGAGACTTATGCATCCCTATGTTCACTGCAGCATTATTTACAATAGCTGAGACGTGGAAGCAACCCAGGTGCCCATCAACTGATGAAGAGATAAAGAAGACACGGTAGATATACACAATGGAATACTACTCAGCCATAAAAAATGACAAATTTGTCCCATTCACAACAACATGGATGGACCTTGAGGGTTTTATGTTAAGCAAAATAAGCCAGATAGAGAAAGACAAACACTGTATGATTCCACTCATATGTGGAGGGTGGGCACAAAGGGTGAAGGGGTACATTTATAAGATGACTGACAATAATGTACAACTGAAATTTCACAATGTTGTAAACTATCATAACCTCAACAAAAAAAAAAGAAGAAGGGGCTGGCCCCGTGGCAGAGTGGTTAAGTTCGCGCGCTCCGCTGCAGGTGGCCCAGTGTTTCGTTGGTTCGAATCCTGGGCACGGACATGGCACTGCTCATCAAACCACGCTGAGCCGGCGTCCCACGTGCCACAACTAGAGGGACCCACAACGAAGAATATACAACTATGTACTGGGGGGTTTTGGGGAGAAAAAGGAAAAAAATAAAATCTTTAAAAAAAAAAAAAAGAAGAAAAAATGCAGAGCACTTTCCCCTCCCCCTTCCTAGAATGTATGAAACAGCAGAATATTTGATACATCATTCAGAAGGAAAAAAATTGACATAAAAACATTTCAGGTATATAGCAAGAAAACTAGAAACCAGGAGGTAAATAAAAAAGGTCTTGGGGCTTGGAGTTTATGGCAGCAAAGTACAGTCAAAACTTTGGTGAGCCTCCCCTGACTATTCTGGCTTTGAAAGGACAGCAAGGGACAGCTAAGTCTCTGTTCTCTCAATCCTTGAATAGTAGATTGAATCCAGGGCAAGGCAGCCCATTAGCTAACTTTACTTTGCCTACTTGGAGTTGAAGGGTTTTGAACTCTATATGTAATTTTATGCAAATTAACACATTAATCATATCCCTGGATTTACTGACAAAATCTGGTAGCCTTTTCCCCCTTTGGAGAGCTTTAATTTTGCCTTTCATAGAGAAAAGGCATCGCTAAAGTCTTGTCTAGTCTAAAATTCTATGAATTTAAAAATGCAATTAACCTCTATATCTCCTGGGATGTCATAAGCAGCATCAGGCATGGAATACCATGCACCATAATAAAGGGATGGTTATTTTGATCTGAGTGCTGTGTTGCTTTGAAATAAAGTTTGTTTGCTCAGCCATTTACAATACAAATAACTTGTTATTGCATCTTTCTTCTAAGTAGGTCAAAATATTTCCGTGCATTACATAATTTATTTCCTTAACATCGCTGTGAATCATCTAGTAGGTGTTTGTGTTAGAATTTAATTTTATTTTAAAGAATTTGAGGACTTTGACTGAAGAAAATTGAGTAAACATTTGCATTTACAAGTTGTTACTATTTATCATACTACTTTTTCATATTAATACTGAATAACATTAGAATGATGCTTGGCATTTATTTGCCAAAACAAGAAAAAAGTATACACGGTAGGTCAAACTAGAAATGCAGTCTCAAAATAAACTCTGATGATTAATATAAACCTAACTCGCCCCATAGGACCGGTGACCTGAGTCTTTCCCTGCGGGCATATTACATCTCTCCCCTCAGGGCAACTGTGGCTGAAGGAACCTGGCCACAGGCTGTCCCCGTTACCTTCCATGTCTGTGGTCACTACACAGAGCTCCTGTGCCAAAACTGCCTGCTTGACTGGACAGCCGAGCTCCTGGAAATTCTCATGATTCTCCAGGGTGGTGACACTTTCTGGACACTTAAGAGCATGCCTTGATTAGAAGACACGGAAAAAACAGGCAATTGAGTGTCATTACACGACAGGAGCCAGGATACTTGACAGAAGTGTAGAGACGTGCAGGAGAGGAATGTCCTACATTGCTAATAAAACTCTTTACTATATCTCACTGCATGTTTTCCTTCGAAATTTGATATTCTTCTTATTATTGCTTAGGTCCAAGGTTCCAGCAATTGCTGCTCTTTGGATGCTGACCATAACTGTTTAGATACCAGGTCTAACTGGTAAAATATGAAGAGCTTTATACTGCACCACTCATATTTTAGCATTCAAAACCTTAGGGATCGGAAATCTGCAAAATAGTTTCATTTTGAGTTGCATGAAACTTTATTACTTGGCCTAAATCCAAGGCCAACTTTTCAATATACGTAAATGTTCAGAGCAAGAACATATTTGGCCTCAGTGTTGTATTTAATTCCATGCTCCAATAAGCCCTGTCCAGAATCGATAAACAGCATGTTCACAGGGGTTATTTAGCAATCATTTTAATGTAGAGCAGACCAACTTAAATGAGTTCCATCTTCTTTATCTACCTACTAAAATTTTTAAATTGTCCATCCTGCATTAAAAGCCACATAACTGTGACAAATTGTATTTACCAAAATACTTAAAGGAACCACTGTCAATGGATTAACACAAAACAAGAAGCCCCATCCTCTCAGCCCATGTTCAGTGCACTGGGTTCAGTCAGGAAGCTCTCCCCTCTGCATTCTTGTGCAAAATGTAGGTTTCCTGGAAGTAAGGAGGTCTCATGTCTATGATCAACAATGGCAGGCAGAAAATGAGTGATTTGGTAGATTTGGGGAGGGCCTTCCAATTTCCTAGCTGTGCTTTCAAGAGCCTAAAGCAGGTAAAAATCAGATTTGACATGTCGACCAGCATTTCTCAAGTGCTATCTGAAAATCATCCCCTTGGGAAGAGTTACAAAGAATATTTGCACTTTAAAGCAGTGAAGAAACGTGGAAAGCTGAGAGACAAAGTCAAGACATCTGGATTCATTCACGAAACCTCTCCCCACTACGACTCATACCCATTACATTATGGGAAATGCTGATGTAGACAAACTTCTACCCAGGCAGCTCCTTCAAGGTTCAGAGCCTGGAAGTTGAATGGGCAGGTCCCAGACCCTGTGGCAACAGTTCCTATAGCCAAGTCCTGATTAATTCATTAAAGGCTATTTACAGAGTATCAGAACCAACTGTGAACCCTCCTCTCACAATAGCTAACTGATCCAACACACTTATTGCACACCAGGCAAGGCTTTGTTACTTTACTTATATCTCTTTAGCCCTCTAGCAACACAGCCTAAGAGGTGCATCAGTGGATCTTAGATGTGTGAATTCCATCACTTACAGCAGAAATCTTCAATATATGCCCCATCTCCTTCTCCCAAAATGTCCCCTGCCACACAGATCCCATAGCCAGCTCCAAAGTCAGATCACAGTAATGAAGGGGATCAGAACATTGCACCTCCAAATATGCCACTTTGGCATTTGCTTATTTTGAGCTGTGGCAACTAAGGAACAGCAGATGCAGGAAAGGCTCTCTGTCCTCCTCCTTTCTGCCTGGAAGCAGGGCATACATTTCCCACGAGATAGGTGTCCTCCCGGTACCAGGAAAAACAACACCCTTGTCACCAAAGATGGGAGTCTATGCTGAAATGAGTCTGCATAAACAAACTGTACTAAAACCATCCTTATCCTCCATTAGTTTCCCCCATATATTTCCTACTCACTTTCCCACTAGAAGCCCAAATCTTTTCCTTTGCCTAGTCACTTCTCCACAATTTAATCCTCCTTTGTTAAAATGGTATATGAGCCCCCAAGTCTAACTGCTTCTTTGGGGTTTCACGTTTCTGTGGAGACCCCTCTCCTAAGCCATATAAAAATATTAATATGAAATAAAATTTGTATGCTTTTTCTCCTGTTAATCTTTTAACAGTTTAATTTGCAGGTTCCAGCCACAGAATCTAAGAGTACCCTCTTATATTTTTCCTCCCCTACAGTGGTCTATGGGATTGCTCAGGATTGTGGGCAGTTTTGGCTTTCAAAGATGCTGAACCAAGGAAGTGGAATTGGTCTGACCTGAGGATCTTTCATCAGATTGGTATTCTGTAGCTCTTTCCCCAGCTTGTCCCTTCACTCCTCCACTGTAACTAACCACCTTGCTTTGCTTAAAGAAGGGTGGTCAAGAATTTGACTATAATTTCAAGCTATATTTCTTAAAACAGCCTGTACCATATATTTTCTAACATGATGTTAAAAAAAAAGGAACAAAGTAAAAACTCTCATAACAATGAGATTTAAAAAGACTAAATTTAGCACTGCTTTATATTTGAAGTATTAGCTTTTGGGGAATCTTCACCATTATTTAAAAATATTTATTCTGTTTCCAAAATCCCTGACATGTGGAGAACACTACTTTTGTGAGATGTGCTTAGTACTCAAAGGAAAGTCATTGGTCAATTGTTTGTTCACTCATACACTCATCCATTTAGGCACCAGATACTGTGTTAGCTACCAAAGACTCAAATGGAAACAGGCCAAGGCTTGATAAAGCTCCTGGGGTTAGGGACACATTATAAATTGCTACACCAAGGGTATATATACGCAGTGTTCTGAGAACAAAGAGGAAGAAGGGAGTAACTCGGCCTAGGGGTTTGGGACGTCCTTCTGGGAGGGTGACGTCTTTGAAGGATGAATACAATTTCACCAGAGTGGAGAAGCCGTTCTGCAAAGGGAGGTCAATGATAAATGTAGAACTCAAAATCCCATATTTCTACATGACTGGGAAAATGTATGGAAAAGGAAAGAGAAAAATATGGAAGAAAGAACAGAAAGTTTTGGAGGAAGGAGAGAGGGAAAGAGAAAGACTACTTTTTTTTAAACCTGATTACCTGAACATGGGATGGAATTCTCTGGTAATATTTAGTTGCTTGATTGAGAGAGAAGGAAAGCACATTTAGTGAAGTTGTAGTTTCAGAATTAGAGCTTGCAAGCAAAATTTAGTTCCCTCTAATGAGCACATCCAACTCCTGTGCCCCACTGCTTCCTAACAATGACCCCACTCCCAGGCCACCTCCTGCCTTAGGGTTCTGTGGCACTTAGTTTCTAGCACTATTGCTTACCCTCATTATACTGCCTTGTACTCTAGGATTTATGGACAGGTCTGTCCACCCACTAGGTTCTTCATCTCTTCAACAGGAACCCAGACCCTGTTCATCTTTACTTCCCCACAGACCATACTACGCTTTGTGCATAGTAGGTGCTCTATAACAACTGGGTTTTTTTTTTTTTTTTAGAGTGAAGTATAATTGACATATATTAGTTTCAGAAGTACAAAATGATTCAACACCTATGTACATTGCAAAATGATCACAATAACCCTATTTACCATCTATCACCATACAAAGTTACAGATTTTCTTTTTCATGTGATGGGAACTTTTAAGATTTACTTTCTTAGTGACTTTCAAATTTGCAATACAATATTATTGACTATAGTCACCATGCTGTACATTACATCCCCATGACTTATTTATTTTATAAGTAGAAGTTTGTACCTCTTGACCCCCTTCACCCACCTTCAACTTCCCTCCCCTCTGGCAACCACCAATCTGTTCTCCATATCTACGAGTTTTGTTTTGCCCAATTATTTCATTTTTTAGATTCCACATATAAGTGAAATCATATGGCATTTGTCTTTCTCTGTCTGAATTACTCTACTTAGCATAATATCATCAAGGTCCATCCATGTAGTTGCAAATGGCAAGATTTCATTGTCGTTAATAGCTGAGTAGTATTCTATCATATATAAATACCACATCTTTACACATTCATCACTTACTGAAGAGACTGTCCTTTCCCCATTGTATATTCTTGCCTCCTTTACTGTAAATTAATTGACCATATACGCCTGGGTTTATTTCTGGGCCCTCTATTCTGTTCCACTGCTCTATGTGCCTGTTTTTACAAAAATACCACACTGTTTTGATTACAATAGTTCGAAATCAGAGAGTGTGATGCTTCCAGCTTTGTCTTTCTTTCTCAAGATTGCTTTGGCTTCTCAAGATCTTTTGTGATTCCATATCAATTTTAGGACTGTTAATTCTATTTCTGTGAAAAATGCTGTTGGACTTTTGATAGGGATTGCACTGAATCTGTACATTGCTTTGAGTAAAATGGGTATTTTAACAATATTAATTCTTCCAATCCATGAGCATGAACTATCTTTCCATTCATGTGTGTCTTCCTCAATTTCTTTCATCAATGTCTAAATTTTCAGTGTACAGGTCTTTCACCTCCTTGGTTAAATTTATTCCTAGGTATTTTATACTTTTTGAAGCAATTGTAAATGGTATTGTTTTCTTAATTTCTGATAGTTCATTTTTAGTATATAAAAACACAACAGATTTTTGTATACTGATTTTGTACCCTGCAACTTTACTGAGCTCATTTATTAGTTCCAACACTTTTTTGGTAGAGTCTTTAGAGTTTTCTATATATAAAATCACATCATATGCAAATAGTGACAGTTTTACTTCTTCCTTCCCAGTTTGGATGCATTTTCTTTCTTTTTCCTGCCTAATTGCTCTGGCTAGAACTTCCAATATTATGTTGAATAAAAGTGGTGAATAAAAGTGGCGTTGTCTTGTTTCTAATCTCACAGGAAAAGCTTTCTGCTTTTCAGCATTGAATATGATTTTAACTGTGGGCTTGTCATATATGGCTTTTTTTATTTGAGGTACGTTGGGTCTGTACCCACTTTGCTGAGTCTTGTTTAATCATAAATTGATGTTGAATTCTGTCAAATGCTTTTTCTGCATCTACTGAGATGGTCATATAATTCTTACTCATTTTTTTTTTTTTGTGAGGAAGATTGTCCCTGAGCTAACATCTGTTGCCAATGTTCCTCTTTTTGCTTGAGGAAGATTGTCGCTGAGCTAACATCTGTGGCAATCTTCCTCTATTTTGTATGTGGGATGCCTCAACAGCATGGCTTGATGAATGGTGCATGGATCCACACCTGGGATACAAACCTGTGGACTCTGGGCCACCAAAGCAGAGCACATGAATTTAACCACTACACCACTAGGTCAGCCCCTATCCTTCATTTTCTTACGTGGTATGATGTTGATCAATTTGTGGAAGTTGAACTATCCCTGCACCCCTGGAATAAATCCCACTTGATCATGGTGTATGATCCTTTTAATGTATTGTTGAATTCAGTTTGCTAATATTTTGAGGATTTTTGCCTATGTCCATCAGGAATATTGCCCTGTAATCTTCTCTTTTTGTGGTGTCCTTGTCTGGTTTTGGCATCAGGATAATGCCAGCCTCGTAAAGTGCGTTTGGAAGTGTTCCCTCCTCTTCAATTTTTTGGAAGAGTTTGAGAAGGATAGGTATTAAATCTTCTTTGAATGTTTGGTCGAATTCACCAGTGAAGCCGTCTGGTCCTGGACTTTGTTTACAAGGAGTTTTTTGATTATTGATTCAGTCTCCTTACTAGCAAATCAGTCTATTCAGATTTCCTATTTCTTCATGATTCAGTCTTAGAAAATCATTTCTTCTAGGCTGTCCACTTTGTTGGTATACGCATGTTTACAATAATCTCTTATGATCCTCTGTATTTCTTGGTTTAGCTGTAACTGCTCTTTCCTGATTTTATTGATTCGTTCTGTCTTGCTTTCTCAGTGAGTCTAGCTTACAGTCTGTCAATTTTGTTTATCTTTTCAAAGAACCAGCTCTTAGTCTCACTGATCTTTTCTACTGTCTTCTTAATCTCTATTTCATTTATTTCCACTCTGATCTTCATTATTTCCTTCCTTCTAAGAACTTTGGGCATCATTTGTTGTTCTTTTTCTAGTTCCTGTAGATGTCACGTTAGAGTTTTAAATATTTCTCTTGTTTCTTGAGGTAGGCCTGTACGGCTATAAACTTCCCTCCTAGGACTGCTTTTGCTGCATCCCACAGATTTTGGCATGTTGTATATTCACTTTTATTTGTCTCAAGTTATTTTTTTATTTCTCCTTTGGTTTCTTCATTGACCCACTGGGTGTTCAGTAGCATATTGCTTAATCTCCACGTATTTGTGATTTTTCCAGTTTTCTTCCTGTAATTGACTTCCAGTTTCATACCATTGTGATTGGAAAAGATGCTTGGTATGATTTCAATCTTCTTCAATTTATTGAGACTTGTTTTGTGGCTTAAGATATGATCCTATCCTAGAGAATGTTCTATATATATCTCTTAAGTCCATTTGGTCTAACGTCATTTAAGACTGATGTGTCCTTATTGATTTTCTGTCTGGATGATCTCACCATTGATGTTAGTAGGGTATTAAATTCTGCTACTATTATTGTATTGCTGTCAGTTTCTCCCTTTAGTTCTGTTAATATTTGCTTTATATATTTAGGTGCTCCTATGTTGAGTGTGTAAATATTTACAAATGTTATATCTTCTTGCTGGATTGACCCTTTACCATTTGTGATGCACATCTTTGTCTTTTATTACAGTCATTTTTTTCTTTTCCTCCCCAAATCCCCAGGATAGTTGTATATCCAAGTTGCAAGTCATTCTAATTCTTCTATGTGGGATGCTGCCACAGCATGGCCCGATAAGCAGCGCGTAGGTCCACGACCAGGATCCAAACTGGCAAACCCCGGGCCGCCAAAGTGGAGCATGCAAACTTAACCACTTGGCCACAGTGCTGGACCCCTACAATCTTTGTTTTAAAGTCTGTTTTGTCTGATGTAAGTATAGCTACCTCAGTTTTCTTTTGGTTTCTATGTGCATGAAACATCTTTTTCCATACCTTCACTTTCAGTCTGTGTGTATCCTTACATCTGAAGCAAGTCTCTTGTAGATGGTATACAGATGGGTCTTGTTTTTTTTTTATCCATTCAGCCACTCTGTCTTTTGACTGGAAGATTTAATCAATTTACATTTAAAGTAATTATTGATACGTATGTACCTGTAGTCCCGCATCAATTAATGATGGGGACACTTTCTAAGAAATGCGATGTTAGGTGATTTCACTGTTGTGTGAACATCATAGAGCGTACTAAGATCAACCTAGCTGATATAGCCTACTACATACCTAGGCTATATTAATCTTAATATTAATATCAATCTTATGGGGCCACTGTCATATATGCGGTCTGTTGTTGCCCGAAATATTGTAATGCAGTGCAAGACTGTATTCCCATTTTGTTAATTGTTTTCTGACTTTTCTGTAGTTCTCGTTTCTTTTTTCTTCTCTTGTCCTCTTCCATTGTGGTTTAATGCCTTTCAATAGTGTTATGCTTAGATTCCTTTCTCATTATCTTTTGTGTATCTACTATAGGTTTTTGCTCTGTGGTTGCCATGAGGCTCACAAATAACAGCCTATATAGATAACAGCCTATTTTAAGTTGATAGCTAGTTAAGTTTGAATGCATTCTAAAACTCTACATTTTTACTCTTCCCCCTTTACATTTTATGGTTTTGAGGTCACATTTTACATCTTTTTATTTGTATATCCCTGAACTAATTATTGTGGTTATAGTTATTTTTACTACTTTTGTCTTTTAACCTTGATACTAGCTTTATAAGTGATTAATCCACTACCTTTGCTATATATTTACCTTTACCAGCGAGATTTTTACTTGCATTTGTTTTCTTGTTACTAATTAGTGCCCTTTTTTTTTTAGCTTAAAAAAGTCCCTTTAACATTTCTTGTAAGGCTAGTTTAGTGGTGATGAATTACTTTAGCTTTGTTTATCTGGAAAACTCTCTCTCTCCTTCAATTCTGAATGATAATCTTGCTGGGTACAGTACTCTTGGTTGGAAATTTTTCCCTCTCAGTATTTTAAATGTATCATGCCACTCCCTTCGGGCCTGCAAAGTTAGTGTTGAAAAATCTGCTGATGGTCTTATGGGGTTCCCCTGTATGTAACAAGTTGTTTTTCTCTTGCTGCTTTTAAGATTCTCTTTAACTTTTGACATTTTAAATATAATGTGTCTTCATGTGCGTCTCCTTGGGTCCATCTCGGTTCAAACTCTCTGAGCTTCCTAGATCTAGACGTCTGTTTCCTTTCTCACGTTAGGGAAGTTCCTAGCCATTATTTCTTCAATTAAGTTTTCTGTCCCTTTCTCTCTCTCTTCTCCTTCTGGGACCCCTATAATGCAAATACTGTTCTGCTTGATGTTGTCTCATAGGTCCCTTAAACTATTTTCAATTTTCTTAAAATTCTGTTTTGCTGCTCTTTTTGGGTGAGTTCTACTGCCCTGTCTTCCAGATCACTGACTCTTCCTTCTGCTTCATCTAGTCTGTTGTTGAACCCTTCTAGTGTATTTTTCAGTTCAGTTATTGTATTCTTCAGTTCTGTGTTTTCTATTTGGTACTTTCTTATATTTCCTCTCTCTTTGGTGAAGTTCTTGCTGGGTTCATTCATTCTTCTCCCAAGTTTGGTGAGCATCTTTATGACCATTACTTTGAACTCTTTATCAGGTAAATTACTCACCTCCATTTCATTAATGTTTTTCTTCTGGGATTTTTATCTTGTTCTTTTGTTTGGAACATATTCCTCTGTCTCCTCATCTTGCTTGACCCTGTAGGTTTGTTTCTATGTATTAGTGAAACAGGTATCTCCCCCAGTCTTGAAGGGGTGGCCTTGTGTAGAAGATGAAATTTATTGTTTAATCTTGCCTTAGCTCTTGGTTGTCTCTCAAACTTTTGTGATTGCTTAAGTAGCTGGATTTTTTTCTTGATAGGTCCCAGTTACTGAGGGTATGCCAAGACCTGTGAGTGTTCTAGAGGGAGAGATCTCAGTCAGCACCTAGTTATAGGGTGACTGAAAGCTAGACCCTCAGGCAGCAGCTTTTAAGGTATGCAAATATACACAGTCCCATGGGACCACAATCACAGACCCTGCTGGCCTCCAGACCAGGCCGTCTGGAGGTGTCCCCTTAGCAACAGTTGCCATAATCGGGATTCCAGACAAGTGTATGAGCTCCTTTCTAGGAGGTACCAGCAAGCCATAGCAAAGCCAAGGGACACCACAAAGATGGCATCCCTTAGCCCATGTTCCCTGAGAGCACTTCACAGTCTCTAGATATGTGGTAAATCTGAAGGCTGCCCCTGAGGCTGATGCTCTAGGACAAGTAAATAGGCCTATTTCACAGGAAGACTAGGTGTGTTTCAGTCTGCTGTCTGTGCAATGCCTTGGAGGTGGCAGTCTGCCAAGACTCTCCAATTGTTACAGATCTGTGTGGGCCAGAGATGCACTGCTCCCTGGCCACCAGAGCCAGGTGCTCAAGGGGTGTCCCCTGTGTGGGCTGAGTGAGCCTGCTGCCTTTGGTGGGGTCATGTGAGCAGTGCAGGTGTGGGGGTCTCACCTGGTTGGCTTTGGTAGGGTCGCAGGAGGGGCAAGGGGCATGTAACTACTGTTGAATTGAAAATTTTTATTTAATTAGAAAACAAGGAAACAAAAACTCTCAGAGAAACCTGTGCCCCAGTGGTAAATGTAAGATTACTATTCTAACAGGAGTAAAAATTCAATTACATTTAGCCAGAAGAATTATACAAATCAATAGACTAAACTGATAGTCACTGATTTTTTTTATTCTAACAAGCAATTTCAGATTCTTTTTTTTTGAGGAAGATTATCCCTGAGCTAACATCTGCTACCAATCCTCCTCTTTTTGCTGAGGAAGACTGGCCCTGAGCTAACATTCATGCCCATCTTCCTCTACTTTATATATGGGATGCCTGCCACAGCATGGCTTGCCAAGCGGTGCCATGTCTGCACCCAGGATCCAAACCCGTGAACCCTGGGCTGCCAAAGCAGAATGTGCAAACTTAACCACCATGCCACTGGGCCAGCTCCTAGATATTGTTTTTATCTTTCACCTACTAATTACATGTTTATATATTTTCTTCATTATTCATTTAATAATCATAGCAAATTATTAATATTAGACAGTTCTGGAAGTAATTTATATATATCTCCAATTAGTAGCATAGTATATTTCAATATTTGCTGTTAGACATAAGGTATTTGATCACACAGTTGATCATCACAATTCTACTCCTGTAACAAAATTTAATATGTGGAGGTAATTACTTTCTGATACTTTGGACTGAAATACTTACTAATATGTTAGACAGAAAAATAATCTAGTTGTGTTAGTCTTAAAAACACAGTTTAAGGCCAGTTCTTTTAACTCTGTGTCCAAGCTTTATTACCTGATTACAAAGTCGTTTCATCACAAAAATTGTGTTTACTGACAGATTGCTACTAAAAAACTATGAAAATATAAAATATTCTCACTAGTTTTGAGATTACTAATATGTATATAATATACTGGCTTGGAATAAAAAAAATGTTACCACTATGCTAAATGCTAAACTCTACCTTTCTGAGGGAAACTCTATGTCAACAAAACTATGACTACTCGAGAAGAGCAAAGTCTAGTTAAGTCTCTCTCTCTCTCTGAGCACACAGGGAAAGCCATTTTCCTGTCAGCAGATATTGAGGTTTTAACAAACAAGTAGAGTGGTCCAAAGAGATAATGGCTGTGAGCTCAAAATACTATTTTAAAATCTAGCTTTAGATAAAACTTTCTGACACAGAGTCTTAATTTTTGGCACATGTTAAGAGCTCAAACTAACCCTATAGAATAAACCAATTTAGTTACATAGGGGTTCATTTCAAAAGCAATTTATTTGAATGTCTCATTGAAAGCTATTTTGTTCAAAACAGATGGTCCATCATAATAGCCCATAAAAAACATCTCTGGGACAGAACTGGAGGCTTGGAACTTGAGTAAATCCAAAGTTCTTAGGGGTCTCTGGCTCTCTCCACAGTAAATCCCTCAAGGTAAAGGTAAATCTTTTACTTTCTACTCAGTCTAGTGTAATCTGTTATAACTTCACATCCATTGCTTTTCAAAAGGTATCAAAACTTTGACTGAAATAAGTACTATTCACGGGAGACTGACTAAAGGCGAGCCCTCTATCTATTCCTCTGGATACTCTAAACTCTATCTGTGGGTCGCACCAGGGACCTGCAATCTTGGCCTCTTGCAGAACTGCCTTAATCACTGCGGACTCGTGCCATTAGGTAAAGTTAAGAGATGCCAGAAGAAACTGCTGTTTGAAAGTGGTTGTATTTATGCCGACAACATTGCCCTTCATACAAAGAGCCACGAGAGAAATTTCTTGGGCTTTAGTGCCAGGAAGAACTGTTCTTCTAAGCAATTGGCTGCTTTTATATCATGGACACTGTACTCAGATAACTAGCCATGGTCCTCTTTTCACACAGGCTACTGGGAAGCTCAGAGCCAGACCTGGGGCTGTGCTCCTGGCTGCCAAATGTCCTGTCTTCTAAGCCCTCAGCATTCAAGGTCTCATTTTGGTTTTCCTATCCTTATTTTCCTGATTTTATCACTTCAAACACACATACAATCCTGAATCACTGGTTAAACACATATTGAAATAAGTTATGACTAAAATTAAATGCAGCTTGTTTTCAGTTTATTTGAGAAAGGATGGGGTTCCAAAATTTCTTATTAATTGAGAATTTGGAACAACACTACTAAAAGAGGTAAGGTTCCCAAGCCAGTTCAAGGAAATTTATTTAACCACAATATAAAAAATGATTGTGTTAAGAAAAGCTACTGTCATTCAAGACAGGTTCTGCAGGGTAATTCTCTATTTTAACTCAGTGAGAGTAGGGAAGTGAATACAGATATTTGAAGAACAATAAGATGTTTATTTTATGATCCTTTGTATTTTGGTAAAGCTTCTATATGACAGGACGCAAATGTGAATTTTGGTTCAGGGTCAATTCTTAATATTTCCAGCAGCAGAAAACTAATCTATTTGAATTTTACAAGCAAATTCAACATATTTCACATAAACATAATAATGTATTGGACATAGTTATTCATAGTCCTAGACTATGGCTTCTATTTACTGGGCTCTTATTCAGCATTTATTCATGTGCATTCTACCTAGTCAAATTTTCTTGAGAAATTTTAGCTTCTAAAGGAAAAATTCTGCTTCTATTAACCCTTTGTGCTACTTTTAAACACATGACTTCATAGAGTGGCACAATTAGATCTGAGATTTAGAAAAACATTCTGGTGGCAATATGAAGGATGCCTGGTAGAACTAAGAACTGGAGGCAGAGAGATCAGTCGAAGTCTGTTATAAAATCCAGACAAACACTGATGAGGGCCAACAAAGACAATCACTGTGAGGACACAAAGAAAGTTCAGTAACAGAAATATGTGAGAAAGAATCTGCTGGGCAAGAAGACCGATGACTACGCGTAAAGTAAAGAGAAAAAGAAGTGATTTCCAGCTTGAGAGCTGAATATTCAGACAATGAGAAGGAATGCAGGAGGGCCAAGTTTGCTGGGAGGGCTGGAATGGGTTAGGGAGGGATGCAGAGCTTGAGTTTAGACACACTCAACTTGTTTGCACACCCAGAAAATGCAGGAGGCCCTTGGAAAGAAGAGTTTGCAGGCTAGGGGAAAGGATCAACCAAGAGGTGAATCATCAGAGCACACAGGTGGAGGCTATGATTGATGAGTGCAGCGAGGGAGGGTGTGAGAAGGTGGAGATGGAATAGAAGAGAGCTCTCATATTGAAGGAAGAGAGTCAGAGGAGGAGCGTCAGCAAATGGGGAGGAGACTGGGAGACAGTGGTGTCCTGCATGCCAGGGAGGGAAGGAAGGAAGGAAGGAAGGAAGATGATTGTGCCAAAAGCTGAAGACATGCCAAACGGGCCAAAGACAAAAAGTAACAGAAGGCGTATGGCAAGACAGACTGCAGCGGAATGAGGAGTAAGAGAAGCTGACAGACTGGAAAGAGTGTGTAGACCATTCACCGTGAGCAGGCTGTCGGGGATCATCTACATCCTCAGTGGCACAAACCACACTGGTCTTTTTTCTAGGGGCTCTTTCAAAGTAATGATGTCTTCCTACAGGACCTGTTTATTGTCCTATGACAAAGGTTCCTTTAGCAAAGAGCCTCAGCCACCATTCTAGTCATCTCCACAAGGAACAGCACACAGACCCGAGGCAGAACAAGAGCACGAGCAGACAGAAGGATAAGACGGAAGGCAATGACTGCAGCCAGGACGCTCACACCTCCCTAGCTCTACCCTACCCAGAAAGAAACTGGGGCCTGTGGTCCAGGAAGGTTTCCTTCCATTACAGTAAGTGGGGCCATAAAGTGGCCTTGGCCCAAATGAGATTCATACCCCCAAGAGACTTTCCTGGGAAAGACCACCTTTAGGCAGTCAGCCCCGCTCGGGGAAAGCCAGCCTCAAGGTCTCTGCTGAGAACCTCTCCTCACAACAGAGACCTTTCCCAGGCTTCCTGCTGTCTTCTTGATTATTCTCTCTGATAAAATCCTGTCTCCTATCTTCCCTTTCTCCCTTTTTTCCTCGCCCTTTACTACTACTTAGCAGAAATATTTTACATTAACACTGCTCCTGCCCCTCCACTGATATTTTGAAATATGGCATGTACCCAAGTTAATTTATTTTCAATTTATAAAACTACAGCCTCTGTGATAATATTGCCTTAGGGTATACATACACAATACAAAATATTTACTTAAGAAACCTAAAACAAATTATCTGCTGCGAGCAACATCTATGAAAAAAACCATGGTGAAATGACAGTTTTAGGTATCTATTTTATCCTATCTTAAAAGGTGAGCACACAAAGGGGCAGCCAGCCTGTGGGAGTAGAGGAGTTCCAAAGCCAAGATATCTCTGCTGAAAGGATTCAGGGGCTTCCAATCTCCCCACAGACAGGACAGTAAACCCTCAGTAGCAGTATTCAATGTCAGTTTTAGCTCTGTGAGCAAGGCCAGGAAAAGGAAGGACTAACAAGAAAATGCAAATAATTATTTAGGGAATTAAATTATAGAGCTCAAACTCTCACCTGCACTTTGAAGTCAAGGGGTAGTGAGTACAGAAAGAGATCCGCTGTGAGGCTGGCAGGAGCTCTGTAGCAGGGGTTTTCACATGCACCCTCTTGGCAGGACACCAGAATGTGCTAGCCTATCTCTTATGTAAAGAAGCCTGTCCAAAGGTAAAGAGTTGCAACTTCCTGCAGAGGCAGGTGGAGGTAGAGAGGGCTACCTGTCCCTAAGTCAACACGGAACACGGGGAAAAGCCTTGGCATCAGAGAACGCAGGTGTCAACCTAGCTCCACACCAGCTGCATGATTTTAGGTTTGCTACTTCAATTCTATGAGCTGCAGCTTCCTCATCTGCAAAATGGGGGAAATTAAAAGTACCTGCTTCATAGAGTTTTGATGTTGATTAAATGAGATAATGCAAGGAGAGGCCTACCATGTCTGGCCCATGGGAAATGCTTAAGTAAAAAAATAGCTATTATTGTATTTGTAAAATGGAGTAATAATACCTATTTCATAGTGATTCTATATTAAATAATACATATTAAAGTGCATAACATATAGTGCTTGATATACAGCTGGTGATCAATGTTAACTCACTCTGAAGCCTCCCTTTCTTCTTCTACCCGCTAACACTGGGGGATCTGTGTGAACATGGAACAGATACCCCTAAGGCAGTAAACAGCCTCAGCGGCAAGGACAGATTTTATTAACATTATAGCTTTAATCAGGATTTAAATGAAACCAATTCTCCTGATGCTTTGATCCCTGAAATGAAACTGTAACTCAGCCTCAGCAGAATGCAGAATCTGGTACAACAGAGGTCTCTGTGAGTCTCCTACCTGCAGTGGATCTAGTAATCAACAGTACTGGAGGGTTTGTTACTTCACAATCTTACTAGAACGAAGGACCCTGGTAAGTCTTATTCCTGCTGTATCCCCAGGGCCAGCCCAGTCCTGGTACACAGTGGAAGCTCACTAAATATTTGTTAATTAAATGCACATGGCTCACAGGCATATATTATATATCAAAGAGTGTCAAACAGTTACTGTCCACAAGGATCAAGGAGGGGACAACAGGCACTGGAGGTAACTGGCAGCTGTTGTGTTGGTGACAGACAACTCACATACTATAAAATAATGACACATGACGCTGGTGTGACTCAGGAATACTGGGGGTTCCAAGAGAGCCCTTCATCTTTAGCAAGGCCACAAAATAAGATTTCAACCTAAATAAGACAAACCCAAACACTGCCAACCATGTTACCACTCCTTGGTTTGTAAGTGCTTTACAGATTATAAAGCCTTCACTCACAAATTCTCTCACTTAATAATTTGCTGGCTTGCTTTCACTTTTTATTAGAGTCCCTACTACAGGCAAAGCCAGTAGCATACTAAAAAAATATAAATATGATAGGATTTCTGCTCTTAAAGAACTCAAAATATAGTAGAGACCAGCAAATCCTTCAAGGGCAAATTCGGCTAACTTTGTCCGTCTGCTCCATCCACACTTGACTCGAGTTCTGCCTCCATCCTGTGCTTCTTTCATTCACAGGCTCCACTACAGAGGCAAACATCCAGGGCTCTGACCCTGGGTGCGCAGAATGCTGCTTTCTAATCCTGCTGTCCACAGTGCCCATTCTCTTGCACAAGTTAAGGACTTCAACCAGACTCTCGTTTCTTAGGTTCCAATATTCTGAACATATTTGTCTTAAGGCCAGCAATGAAAATATAAAGGAATTGCAAAATGAAAACAGGCTGTGCTGAAAGATAATAACTCTTTCCTCCATTCTTAAACAAGAAGAAAAAATGGAGGATACAGTACAAATAAACACTGGATTCCCTTTTATTTCCTACAGAGTTAGAAGGAGGCAGGGAAACAATCCCTCGTGATAATAATTATATACCTGAAATATATAAAATGTTTCAAGTGATTGTGGATTAAAATTAATTACTATGGAAATAATGTTATTGCCAGCAGATGACTGTATACGTTAGTAATAGAGGTTATGAAACAAGTAGTTTTTTGCACTTTGGTTATTTTTAATTACCAATTCATTAAAACAATTATTTTGGTTGTTTAAAAAAATTTTTTTAACAGTCGGTTTTTTTTTTAAGATTGGCACCTGACCTAACAACTGTTGCCAGTCTTCTTTTTTCTTTCTTTTTTTTTCTTTCTACTTTTTCTCCCTAAACCCCTCTAGTACGTAGCTGTATATTTTAGTTGTGGGTCCTTCTAGTTGTGGCATGTGGGACGCTGCCTCAACACAGCCTGATGAGCTGTGCCATGTCCGCACCCAGGATCCGAACCGGCGAAACCCTGAGCCACCGAAGCGGAGCACACAAACTTAACCACTCGGCCACGGAGCTGGCCCCTTATTTTGGTTATTAACTATTTAAAATAATTTGGCTATTTTAATTGCTTATTTTAATTTAATTTAAAACAAAGAGGCTTATTTCCCTCTATCTTATCTTACATACTGGTTCTTCTGACCTTTGAAAATTCTTCTCAAACAGATGGCGGCATCTTAATAAAACAATATGTCCACAATCACCACCAGTGACAGACATTTCCAACAACATGGCCCTTTCTTCTTCCCATACCAAATCTTATTCATCATCTGAGATGTCTCAATATTTGGGATAACTTTTTCTTGTGTTTTGATTTTTTTAAAGGGAAAATGAAATGGCTTTTAAGAAACTATATTTTCAACACATCTTGCTTCCTGAATTGAGTCTACTCCTTAATAATGCTAGTGATGTGAAATCACTGTAATAGAGCCCCCTCCCCTGCCCCTGTTCCTCCTTTAGGGGACAGACAAATCTGAAGAGCTCGGCGTGGAAGAGTACCTGGCTGAGGAGCCAAAGGCAGAAGAGCAGGAATGTCGGGAAAGGAGGAGAGAGAATCCTGTCTAAAGCAGCTCGTGAGTTCAGTCAGAACCTAAGAAGAAACAGTCCCAAACCCGGGCCCTTCCCTCTGTGGTGAGCAGCAGTTCTGCCCTAGCTTGGGATAGAGGGTTGGGATCTGCTCTCTCTAGGCCCATCGAGCAGGAGGCTCCAAGAGGGTCTCAGCAATGGTGCAACGTGGAGGGGCAGCCCGGCAGTGGCAGGAGGTACATGGCAGACACAGTGAACCAGTCTGTGCAGCCAGTGAGCGGGAGTCCACGGTGGGCTGGGCTGGGGCAGGTGAGCGGGCAGTCCCCTGGTTCATGCTGCTGCTGCTTACACTGCTAACGGTCTTCCCCAAGCTTGGGGAAGCCAGCCTGGGAACCAACCACTCTACAGTTGTGTGATTACTTGTTAGCAGTTTGCTTGACTACACATACAGTACATTGATCCCAATGAGAAAGAAAGAAATGCTGGTTTCATTTGCAGGAAGACCTTTTAAAATATCAGGTGAATTTCTGGGGAGAAAAAAGGACAGATATAAATTTGGTTTGGGAAAACCAAAACCTATCTTAAAATTCTCTGAGATTCCTCTGTATTCAGATATGTGAAGAGGAATGAAGGAAAAGAAAATTATGTGACTGTGTAGGCCCTGAACATGATCACCCCTGGTAGTTTATCAAAATCTTTTCACTCCTACTTGTTAATAAGCAGTTGTCCATACACACAGCATTCATCCACACTGACCACATCTCTTAGGCTCTTACAGTGTGCTACCACTGAGGAACCAAAGCTGACTCAAGCATGGTTGCTCCTCCCTGGGGATGAGAGTCTGGCGAAAAAGGGGCAAGAGTGACGGGGGATTAACACGGCAGGACTTTACACGAGGTGGAACAATGCGGGAGGGTACCGTGAATACAATTCATACATTCGCCAGAGTTGAGCACCTGCTCATGCCTGGCGTTGATGCTGCGGTTATAGTGGTGGCATCCTTGACCTCCTGAGGCCTGCAGTCAGACTGGGGGGAGACAGTACTCAGATAATCGCAGAGTGCACGCAAAATTCCAGCTGGCGGGTGTGTCACAACAAAGAAGTCTACAGGGCCATGAGAGCTTACTTACAGGACTGGGGACTGGCTTCACTGGGTCCAGGTAAGTGAGCAGAGAGGGGTGACCTATACGAAGGGAGAAGAAAGACCTTCAAGACAGAGGAATGGCATGAGTATGAGGGAGCAGAGGACTTACAGGGGTTGAGAGAGAAAAGACCAGTGCGATGAGAGCACCTCCCAAAACAGGAAGGTGAAATGATATAAGGCTAGAGGGCAGGGAAAGTGACCTTGCAGGGAAACATAGGCCATGGTAAGAATTTTGGACTTTATCCCAAGAGCAATGAGAAGCAACTGAAGAGTTTTTTTCCCCCTTTATGTTTCTTTTAAACATCACACGATAAGGGAGTAAAGTGGGGTTGGGAGGTTTCAAAGAGCTTATCAAGAGTTGGCCTATTAGCTGAATTTTGAAGGATGATTAGAAAAATTTGCTGTATGAAGAGAAGAAAGCATTCCAAACACAGGAATCAATACGTGATCACAAAAAGGCCTAAAGCCCCGTGGCACCACTAGGAAAATGGAAGAAGTCTGACTGGCTGAAGTGAAAGCAGATAGGAAGAGAGGAGGCAGAGCAGGAAGAGTGGCAAAGGAAGCTAAGAAGAAGGAATTTTACTCCAAAAGCCATGTAGAACCACGGTGCATTTTAAGCAAGGGGAGTAGAGTGGTTGGGTGAGAGCATACACATTCTGGAATCAAAGTTTTGGGTTCAAATCTTGGCTCCACTCCTTACAAGGTCTTTAAATTGGATAAACTATTGTACTTTTTCCTCAAAGAAACCATCCACTTACCACACTTAGCCTGGTGCTCAGCACCCAGCTCAGTCAAGTTAGCTACTTGCATTTTACAAACTTCATGGTCAGAGCAGAGTACAGGGGGGACATATAGCAGAATACGGCCGTAGCCATGGAATGGGCTAAGGTAGTGGGGACAAAGAGGCGGGGATGCACTGAGAGGGATCCAGACAGGATGGAGAAGAGCTGGCAACTAGGCAGAGAAGAAGGCACCCTGGACGAACGTCTACTGCCCAGCTCATTGAGGCAGGTTTAGACGCGGTGTGAATTGCCTACTGCGTCTCTGAGGGGCACCTGCAGGAGGCCAGTGACTAATGCATCTGGTGCTTGGGACAGGGGCCTGGTCTGGAAACAGCCTTGGGAGCCAACAAAGAGGTGGCAATTGAAACCATGGATTGTGATATCATTGCAGGGAAAGTAAAAAGAGGGAAAAGAGGAAGGACCAACTGCAAGAACCTGAGGAGTATGGATATACCTTTGGGTATATATTATAGTCTCAAGTGAAAGAAGTTCTTCAGGTATGGGGAAGGAGGGCTGTGTAACCCAGGTGCTGAGACTCAATGTTGTGGTGAGGACTGTGGGGCCTAGAGTAGGCGGAGCGTGGGTGCAACATCCCTTCCAGGAGGTGCCTGATCAGGGTCTGCTTTTATGTAGTTATACACCCACTGGGAAGTTCCTTCTGTTAGAGTCTCAAGTTTGGTGTTAAACATTAAGTTGCCACTAAAAGCTGTGCTTATGCTTCAGTGTCTCCACAAGTTTAGAGGTCCACCACAGTGCTAAATCTTTTCATCCTTAGTCTGAGAAGGAAAGAAATAGAACATTAGACTCTAGTACAGAGTGAGTGATCAATAAAGATTTGCTGAATGAACAAAAAGGAGACAACTGGACCAGGACAGAGGACTGATGGCTTTTTCTGGCTCCAGTCTGGCTGCAAGGAACTATTTCTCAATTTATTTAGCCTTTTTGCTTAGCAAAGGGCAAAGAGGATTTCAGTTAAGAGATGCTTCTGCCTACAGAAATGGTTTCTGGTTAAAACAAGATCACTCTTGGGGTTGGCCCCATGGCCAAATGGTTCAAGTTCTGTGTGCTCCGCTTCAGCGGCCTGGGGTTTGCTGATTCAGATCCTGGGTGCAGACCTACCCCATGCGTCAGCCATGCTGTGGAGGCACCCCACACGCAAAGCAGAAGATGACTGGCACAGATGTTAGCTCAAGGCTAATCTTCCTCAAGTCAAAAAAAAGGGGAGGATTGGCAATGGATGTTAGCTCAGGGTGAATCTTCCTCACAGAAAACCCCCCAAAAACAAGATCACTCTTAGCGATCAGATTTAGGGGAGGGATAATTATATAGAGAAAATATTTGCATATATTCTTAAAAGGTGGAGGAGCAAAAAGAAATATATGAAGGGATTACATGAATAATTATGCTCTAGAGCAATATTCATAATTACAATGAATTGATCATATAAGTAACTTTGAATAAACCCCCTCAAAAAATTACTCCAGGAATAAAACAATAAATATAAAGCTAATAGATGCATTAATGACATCCAATGAAGGTAGCAGCTATCTATCAAATAAAACAAATAATTACTTTGAGAACCGACACAATCAACAAATTGAACCCTGATGAACATTAACTGGCAAATTAATAACATTAATACATAAAAGATACATAATTGGAGAAAGAAAAGTGATATAAGCACATAGAGAGTGCTGCAGAATAATTAACACCCAGGGCTAAAGAGACGCTTTAAGATGGTGACTGAAATGTCCAGATGCTCCCCTGGAGCTACATCACTGCACACGAAGTACTCACAGAAAATGCCTTCCTCACACCAAGGAGCCACTGTCCCTGATATATGATGCTTCTTTTGGAATGATTTTTCTTGTTCCAATTATATTCTCTCAATCTAAGTTCAAGCCATTCTCTCTAATCCAATATATTCAACCTATCACTAAGACCAGCGAATTCTATTTCTCCATATATCTCAACAACTAGCCCCTTCTCTCCATTAACTATCAGCAGTGCTCCAGTCAGGCCTCTACCATCATTTGACTACACTGAACTAATGCGATTACCTCCTAGCTGGCCTCCATGTCTTTAGTCTCCTTCCCATCTGGGATGACTTGGCTAAAAGGTGTATCTGCAGTCCTCTTAAAACACCTGAATGGCTCTCCACTGCCTAGAAACACGTTCTAGCATCTTGGCATGGCATACAATGCTCTCTGTCATCTATGGTCCCAATTACCTCATCTCTCTACCCTCATCTTCTCTCACTGCCTGCCATCAGTGATAGTAAGTTCTGGTAGTTCTTCACCCACCACCAACTACAGTGTTTTTCTGCATCTGCCCCCTCTGCTTCTGCTTCTTTTCACCAGCGAATTCCTACCGAATCTTTACAGCTCAGGTCAACCACCATCACTCTCTTAACCCCAAACCCCTTTCAGGGCAGGCTATGTTGCCCCTCCTATCTGCTCCCACAATAACCTGTTCAATGCTCTATAGGTACATCGCCACCACACTGTAAAATTCTCAGTGAGTATCTTACTCTATGCACTGAACTCCAAGCTCCTCTTGGGCAAAGATCATGTTCTGTTTATCTCTGTGTCTCCAGCAAGGAGCAAAGGGTCTGGCACATCACAGGTACCCAATAAATACGTGTTGAATGAAGGCTCAAACCAACCTCATCATATGAAAACTATGTATTACAGTGATAGAGTTCTCTGGATTGCTAGTAAATACCAGGCGCAGAATGTAGTTCAACAAGTTTAAATGAGTTGGTTAAATAACTGATAGCTACTACAAATTTCAAAGATTTGGCAGTTGGAAAGTAAGAGATAACTATGTAGTAACTAGTTTACTTGTGTCTGCTGAGATACAGAAATAATTCTGGAGTACCTACCACTGTATGCCAAATATTCTGACAGAAAGTTTTGCAACTCTAGCATTCCTAATTTCTAGATGATATACTGGGGAGTAAATGATTTATGCCAAGGTCACAGAGCTAGTAGCTAGTTGACCTCAAATTTGAACCAAAGTTTCTTGCTTTAAAGGCCAGGAATTTTTCTAAACCAAGATTGCCTCGCTCATGATTCTCATTGATAATAGTGAAAACAATGTTTAAAGCAAATTAGTTCAGGAATCACAATATTAGGGAAAGAAGCGAGGGGAAAAAGAAACAGGGGGGAAGTTCTAGTATCAAGTCATTGTGACTTTCATTTCTCTTTCGTCATGACAGATAATTTCTGTGAGCTGTTTATTTTAAATCTCAAAATATCTGAGTTAAAAAAAAAACTATTATACTTTCAAATAGAATTACAATAATGAGTGGCTACAAAGCCAGATAGATAATCAAGATGCCATAGTGACATATGATTATGTTATAACTGGCAATTTGGTTGAGATCAGCTGAAAAAATCTTATTTGAGGGGCTGGCCCCGTGGCCAAGTGGTTAAGTTCATGTGCTCCGCTGCAGGCAGCCCAGTGTTTAGTTGGTTCGAATCCTGGGCACGGAAATGGCACTGCTCATCAAGCCACGCTGAGGTAGCGTCCCACATGCCACAACTAGAAGGACCCACAACGAATCTTTAAAAAAAAAAATCTTATTCAAGGCATTCCTATTACTAATCTAGACAAAAGCCAGGTGGACTCACCTTAATTTAGCTGAGTCTTGCTAAATCTAGAAATGCACAACTTGATTCACGCCACTTATCTAGTTTTATTACTTAATTTGGTTTCTCAAGGTTAGAATTTTCCTAAATTGGCTAGGTACCAGTTAATTGAGAAATAAATGCTAAGACGTATGTAAAAATCTATTACCTGATGAAGTGGGTTTCAGTGTCAGGAAAGGGGTGATAGAGGAGAAGTAATACGATATGAAGGACCTTTCATCCACAACGAAGTATGCAAATGGCTAATGATGCAAGTCATTAAGAGGCACTCAATTTTCTATGATGCTCATTATAGCAGTTTTCAAGCAGAATGCTTTCTCAGTACACTTTGCACTAAAAAAAAGCATTACCTTACTGCAACACAGAATAACTTAAAGATACTTTAATGAAATCCTATTTACTTGTAATTGCATTTTGCGGTCTAACTTTACTCCTCACTTCCTTGTATTCTCTATCTTTATTTTCTCTTTGCCCTGATTCTCTCATTTACTATTTTTAATTATAAGAATTATTTCATTTTATTGTATGTATTCTTGTAAGTTTTAAAAATGCTTTAGGGGCCAAGGTGAAGTATAAACAGAGTAAGTACAGTTTGGAAACTCTTACAAAATAAAGTCAATAAATCAGCAATGACACAAAGATCTAATAACTTTTTTAATACTTTCCTCTATTGTGAAGAGTAAAAAATAATACATTATTCCCCACCACCTCAAAATTAGGTTGCTGAATATCTTAAATGTTTTCTTCTTCAACTTAACCATACAATTTTTACTTATTTTTGAAAACCATTATCACTCAAAATGGAAGAACTTAGCAACCATAAGAGAAAAAATGTATTTTTCCGGAAACTCCAAGCATACTTAATGATCATGAAAAATCAATAGTCTAAGAAACTGTTTTTCTTCGCACAAATGAATTGCCTCTAATTGTTGTGGGGCACTGTAGAAGGAAGTGATCGGGTAACAGCAGTTCTAACAAAGTGCCATAGGCTACATGTGAGCACAACAGCATAAATTCAGAACAAATTTAAGACTTCATTGGGGAAGAACTTAGAAAATTTAACACTGGTCTTTTCTCTTTTATTCCTTCCCTCCTTCTCTGTGTAGCCTGTAATAAACAAGCTAAAGCAGTTCTCAGAGAGAGGTGTGATTTGTTCAAAGTTTTTATAGTGAACAAAAATCTCATTTGGCTGCTTATAACAGAATTCTACGGTTTACGTGATTACTTAGACATATACATTTCAAGACTTAAGAAGAGGGAAAATGTTTTACTGGGGAAACAAAAATCCTAATAATCTTGTTGTTAAGAATACCAGTGAGCAAAATGCAACATTTTATGCTCATGAACCTGATACCGTCCCAGGTGATGCTTGTGTAGCTCTAAATTGACATAAGGGATGAAGGAGGAGAAAGAATGAGAGGACAGAAGTTCCCACATATCAGCAGCTTCTGGTTAAAGGCAGGTTTTAGTTTGAGAACAAAGCAAAGATTTTCCCAGTGTGGAGGCTGGAGTTACGTTTATGAAAATGAAGAACATATTTAAGGATTTTAGGTTTCTAAATGAGAAGAGATGTATAAAGTAAAACTGGAGTGGAAGCTAGGGCTAGAGGATTGAAACCATCACTACAATGTTATTTTTATAATATCTGCACAACATTGTAATAGATAACTGACAAAACATCATCGTGACAAGTGTCTCTGCAATGCTACTACATTCAGCAAATCTTGAATTTGGGCATTATCTCAATTTGCATGTTTCCTCTGTGAGTTTCTTGAGCTGTCCTTTTATGTACATTTCACATGCCCAACTATACTACAACCTTATAACAGCATCTTGTGTTTGTAACCCATCTACCCTGAAGTCCTAGTGTGATAATACATTTACTATCGGTTTTCAAGAGATGTTAGCAACAAACTGATTTGTCTATTTGTTCCAAGGTGAAAGAACATTTGGTATTAATGTCTTCAGTGTAGCTGTCCTGTTTTAGAAAGGGAAAGGTGCTTGGTGTTAATACCATTAACATTAGAGTTGGTACTATTCCCCTCAGCAGAAGAGGAAGTCATTGTGAAAAGTTCTACAGCAATGAATACAGACACAAGTGAAAGAAACCCTCTGCCTGGTTCCTACTTTCTCCAGGAGCTCGCAGTACCAGGTCCTCTGCTTCCAGTTCAGAAAGAGAACAGACTTCTGAATATGAGTCATTTCTTAGGTCATTCATTAAGACTGCAATCAGAGACTCCAACAACGTTGCATTCAATTGTGTAGCACATAGTAATTGAGACCTGACATTTATCAACGGTCAGTCATTTCAGCAGTCATGAAACTAGAGAGTCTGTTTAGCTATTTCAGCTGTAAAAAGAAACTGTGAAAACAAGTATCTTCGGGTTGATGTTTCTAAAACTTTGG
This sequence comes from Equus asinus, assembly GCF_041296235.1. Classification (NCBI taxonomy): domain Eukaryota; kingdom Metazoa; phylum Chordata; class Mammalia; order Perissodactyla; family Equidae; genus Equus; species Equus asinus. The sequence goes on along the minus strand of NC_091797.1, from coordinate 63,445,251 downwards.
AAGGCAGAGTCAAAGGATGCATGGGTTGAAGGAAGTTTCTACCAAATGGTGTGGAATTGTGGAAAAAGCAGTGCACTGGGAGCTGGGTGGCCTTCTAGTTCCCACTCTGTCAATTACCAGTTGTGAGACAGTCAAGCTGCTTATCCTTTCTATGCCTCACCTTTCCTTTAGACCCATTTTGTTACTTGCTGGCTATTTCACCGAGCACTCAGTCCTCTATGATCGAACCCCAATCCAATGCTTCGGCCCCAATTACCTACATCTGGTTCCAATGTGCCCCTTGCACTAGACTTCCTCAGTGCCTTATTGTTTGTGCCCGGAGTGCTCCTCAAGCTATGTCCACATGTCCCCATCTGTGACAGACACTAACTGTTGGCTGACCCAGCAGTCATTAGCCACCTTCCACTATAGAGGCTAGAGAAGCCATAGCCTAATTTTCCAGCCCCTTGCTCAGCTAGCGGTAGAAATGTAATCGAATTCTGGTCAATAAGGTATAACCAGAAGTCTGCTAGAAAGCTCCCACGGAAGTGCAGCCTTTCCTCATGAAAAGAGAGCTTATCCTTTCCTGGTTGGGAGTGCCCTTCTTTCTTCTTCTTGCCTAGAACAGATGATATTTGGAGCTTCAACGGTCATTTGCAACCACCAAGCATAAGCATGAGAGTAAAACTGAGACTTGAAGACATCTTGGCATCCTCTCGCTGATAAATCAGCTCAAGTAGTTACATATCTCTAGACCTTTTCTATGCGAGACGAATAAACTCCCTACTTACTTAAGTACTGTGTAAAGGTTTCCTATTACTTGTAGTCAAAAGCATTCCTAATGATATCTATTTTTAAGGTGGTGCCAAAGAGGCCAGCTGCTCTATACAGCCTTTCTTCCTTCGTACTTTACTGACAATCTTCTGATGGTACTTACCACTCTCTACTACCATTAATGGGAGGCTCATTTTGATTTGCAGCTCCTAGCACAATGCTTAGTGTCAAATAAGTATAATAAAGGCTCAAATATTTAATGAAGAATGAAGGAGTTCTGACAATCGATTTGGTAAGCATTTGGGCTTTACTTTTGCCCTTTCTCACAATTTACAATAATCTATTTTTTTAATCTATAGGAGAAAATGGCTAATAAAAATTACCTCTGGAAAAAATTTCCTTTTGCTTTTCAACAACAAATATTTATAAGCATATACTAGGCAGGTATTGTGCTAAGCACTAGGAATAGAGATTAGACAGAATTTCTGCCTTCAAGAAACGAATGGCAAAGAGACAAATAAACCAACAACTATAAGTGTTTGATATGTGTAATAATAAATATGAGAACATGGTTCTTCCTCACATCCACTTATCTTTTACTTTATCCAGAAACTGGCTGTCAGTCTTGGCATGAATCACCTCAAATTCCCATCCTCTTACATTCCAACTTATCTTGACCTCCTTCACTACACTGATGGAAAAGGAAGTGTTCCTCCTTTTTCCGAGACCAATCCTACCACCTGTGCTCGCAGATACACCACTTTTCACCCCTTGTGGGGTCTTGCTCTGGTGGTTGTCCACACTCCTGTACCATGTTAACCAAACTTCCTGGTGGGGGGGGGTCTACATTCACTGGGGCAGTTTACTTCCTTCTGATTCACTTCTCAACCCTCAAAGGTTCTGCCTTAAGCACTTCACTAACACTGCTCCGGTAAAGGTCCCCAGAGATCTCTATATTGCCAAATCCAGGGACCACATTTCTCCCTTTATTTACTGGACATTGCCAAAGCAAGTGAACCTGCTGACCACAGCCACGTTCCCCAAATAACTGATTGTCTTGACTTCTGTGACACTACTCTCTTTGCTTGTTCTCTTCCTGCTTTTCAGACACTAGAGTAGTTACCCGAGTGTGGCCCAGGGACCACTAGGGGTCTCTGAGACCTTACAGGCGATCCATCGGGAAAACTATTTTCATAATACCAAGAAGATAGGATCTTTTTCACTCTCATTCTCTTATGGGGAATTTCCCAGATGCTAGATGATGTGTGATACAGGCTAGGGGGAAAAATATAAGAAGCCAGCCATCTTCTACTAAGCCAAACATTAAAAAGATTTGCAAAAACCTCAATGTCACTCTTGCCACTGATTATTTTGCGGGAAGAAAAATGGCTATTCTTCATAAAAATGTTATCTATGTTAATATCTAATGTGTTTATTAAGTCATTTAAAAATAGGTGTTTTAAAATGTTTTAATTTCTAACATAACATTGATAATTATGGCCCACGTAAACAAAAGCTTTTTGGGGTCTTCAGTAACATTTAAGAATGTAAAAGGATCCTGAGACCAATAAGTTTGAGGGCCACATTCTTAGACTGTGTCTTCTTGGCTCCCTTTAGTGGTTGTTCTTTGGCCAATCCCTTACATTTTGATGTTTTTTAGAACAGCATCCTTAGGCCACTAATTTTCTCACCATAAACCAGGATTTCTCAACCTTTGCCCATTTGACATCTTGGGCCCGATGAGTCTTTGTTATGGTGACTATCCTGTGCTTAGCAGCATCCCTGGCCTCTAACTACTAGATCCCAGTAGCATCCTCCCACCCAAGTTGTGACAACCAAAAATGTCTCCAGACAGTGTCAAATAAAACTGCCCCTGCTTGAGAACAACTGCCCTAAATACTCCTCCTGGAAATTTCACCTAACATCAAGATTTTAATTCCACTTATTGAGTGCCAACTCTGTGGTAGGCACAAGTCTAAGCACTTGACATATATTAACTCATTTAAACCTTACCATTCTATGAGATAAACCATTTTACAGATGAAGAAATTGCAAAACAGAGATATCAAGTGACTTGCCCAGGGTCACAAAGCGAGTGAGTGGTGATGACAACTCCAGCCCTGACTGCTTCCCTGAACTGTAGACTCTTCTGAATAACTGTCCCTGCTGGGTATCCCAGACGACATTCACTCAAGATGTCCCAAAAACGATCTCAAGTCTTCTCTCCACAAGACCAGTTATTTCTGCATTTCTTAAATCAGTAAATGGCACAACTTTTACACTTAACCTTTCTGTGCCTCAGCTTAATTAGTAACATGGATGTCATTCTACACTCTGCTTGGATGCTCCCTTATTTGTGAATCCAATCATTCAGAGTTCTAACAATTTTACCTTCTAATTATTTACCAAATATGTCTTTCTTTTCTATCTTTCACTATTCCTACCTTCAACAGTGCCCCAATCTCTCCTAAGCACTGTTGTCATCAACTCCCATTTGGTGTCCTTGTCTATAGTACTGAAAATTATCCTCTGCATTGCTGCCAGAGTGATCTACCTAAAATGCAAATCTAGCCACATCACTTTGAGCTAAAGCTCTTTACTGAATATGTGGCCCTTTCCAACCTCAGTCTTGTCTTCTCACCATGCAATCACACTTAACTTTCCAGAAATTAAACAATCTTCTACTGCTTGTTGTTAATGGAGCACACTACACTGCTTCATTCCTTTGATCCAGTGCCATCTTCTGGGAAATGTCCTTGATTCTACACCCAGTGCATACCTGTCACAGCACTTTACAGTGAAAATGATTTCTATGACAGTGTTCCCCAGAGGTCTGTAAAAAAGCCATTGATGGTAGGTGCCTTGCTGAGCCCAAGGCTCTCATCTTTCTATCTCCATGGTCTGGTATGGCACTGGGCAAAGAAGTCTTCAGATAAGTGTTTTGGAAGCACCGAAGTAAAAGCACACTTAGGAAGAGGACCTCTTTGGATGGGGCTGGGGGCTGTGGACAGGAGAATCAGCAAAACCTTTGTCCTGAGAAGGTCATTGTTGAGCTGAATCTCAAAGGAAGAGGAAGAAATCAAGACAAAGCTTATTAAAGGGCATGACAGAGAGAGAGAACAGTACAAAGGGCAAGGGGTTGTCTTTGAAATCTGCAAGACATAGCCTTAATACAGAAGAATATATTTTATAACAAGTAATTTTATTATCGCAGGAGATGATACGAGTGGGAATCTCAGGTTTTAGGTCCACGATTTCAGGAAACGGTGTAAAACGATTACCAGATTCCTCTGGATAATATATTTACATGTGGATAATAAATTTAGCTCAAAAGCATTACTCAAAGGATAATTTGAACAATCATTTTCTAAATGCGTATTACCTTATAGTGGCTCACATAGAAAGTCATTTCCAATTCCCTGCCTACTAGCTACAGCTTTGAATGATTTTCCTGCAGTTACCCCTGTTGACTTGGCATTTATTCACTTGGTAAAAACAGCCTCATATGTGGATTTCATCATCTGGCTCATAAATCATTTCCAAATGGAATTTTAGAAATGGAAAGGTTCTTAGAGCTGACCTGGTCCAACAGGTTAATTTTACAAACAAGGAAATTGAAACACAGGTTGAGTGACTTGTCCAGGGTTATATTATTCTGAGGGCTCCTACTCCACTTTTCTACAACGTGCTCTCATGTCCACCCTAACCGTGCCGCTCTGTCTCCAGTGTGTGACCCACGGCTGATTCTCAGTTCTTGTTTCTTCTCAGTAAATTTAAAAGACAAAATATCTTCCTCCAGACTGTGGCGAAAATTATTTCTTTCCACTTATTCACTTGCAAATTTTGTGGGTTCCTTCAACAGATGGGGTTGAGTTCTTGGTGCCAAGTACTTGGCTAATTTTTCATTAAAAATTCCACCAGTATCTCTGCTGTTCACAAACTTTACTTTCAAAAGCCAAAGTCATTAAGCAAAAGCATGCTCTTCCAAGAAATGTTTCTTTTAAGCACATGACTGAGTGGATATGACCTCATTGGTATGACCTAGATTGTCATTCTCATGAGTTGAGAAGAGTATTTTTTCTAGACAAGAATCTAAAAATTAGACAGTCACTGCTTGAGAGGTTTAGTGTTCTAGGGGATAACCAAGGTTGTACTGGGTCTACTCATGAGGGGGCCTGCCAGCTAGCTCATAGACCTACTGGGAGGGAGGGGCCTATCTAACTAGCACTGTTCCAGGGGTAGGCTCTGCTCCCAGGACACCCAATCCATAGGCTGGCCAGTGACCAAAAGTGAGACCTGCTGTGAAGGGATGAGCTGCTCTTATTGGATTCGTGCTTTGGGAATATAGCTCAAATTCAGAGAGAATCAGGTAGTTAGCAGAAAACACCACATCTGGAAAAAACGCAGAGAAAATCCATAAAATACATACACTAACGATGGGTCGAAAGTCATAAGGAAGCAAAAAAGAAAACAGAGGCTCTAAGGTAGACAAAACATAAAGAGTCAAGAATATGAATACCGGACTCAAGAGCAAATGTGAGAACGGGGCAGGCATGGAAAAAGATGTGTGCTACATTAAGGATATAAGAGTTTAGACTCTCACTCCCCTGCTGCTAAGATCCTTGACGCTGTATCCCAATTTGACGAGGCCAAGAAACCGTTTCAGCTCCTGGAAGCTGGCGAGACCTTTTTTCCTTTACCGCTACTTGTGCCTCCTTACAAACCCCGTTCTCCCCCGCCCCTTCCGGAGCCAGAACTGACTGGATTCTTGCAACCAAACAAACTAATGAAGACACCCAGGAAATGGAAGGAGGGATAGAAGCGAGCCTGCAGCTTTGGACATGTGCTGCCGCCCGGTCACATCCAGTCCCCCTGCCAGTTCTTTGGGAAGTTCTAGATGTGCAACAACCCGGTCCTAACCTGAGCGCCTGCAGCGTCCACGTCTGTCCTATCACCAAGCATGCGCCCAGAGCAGGGACCCCGGGATCCCACTCGGCGGAAAGCGTCACGAGGTCTGAACGCCTCCTCTGATACAACCAAGGGCAAGCCCCCTGCCCTTCCCCCGAGGCTTCAGGGGGCCACACATGTCGGCAAGGGCACCCTTTTTGGGGCGAAGCCTCCCGGGCACCGTCACGGGACAGGGGCTCCCTGCACCCAGGGCGCCCCCGACCTCCTGGCCCCGCCGCCCGCCGGGTCACCTGTAATTGTAGGCGCTGAAGTGCTTGCTCTCTCTCAGCATCGCCCGGTACAGGTCTAACACTTGTGCGCGGCTGGAGGCTGCCATTTTGGAAAGAAAAAAAGTAAACGGGTCCTCTTCGCGGAGGCCCCGAGTTTAACCCAACCCACCAAACTTCAGTCTCTGCAAAAGCGGCGATGGAGACCAGCGCCGCGGGCTCGCTCCTGCGGGGGGCCGAGCCTCGGCATAGGAGAGCAGCGGCGCGGCGCGCGACTCGGAGGCGTGCGCAGGCGGACCCCGGGCAGCTAAGGGGGAGGTGTTTCCGCTCGCCGCCCCGCCCCCCCGGGAGGCTCCGGCGCGGAGCGGCCCGCGGAGCGGCGGAGGGGCGGAGCCGCAGGGTCCCCCGAGGGGAAAGGGCTGGGCTCCGGGGTTGGCGGCGCCTCGGCACTGAGCCTCCCTCCTCGTACAGCCCGTCAGGGGGAGTCTTGGTGGACTGCCCGCGTGCCGGCGGGGACAGCGAGATTCAGAGGCAAGCGCCAGGTCGCGCCTCGCGAGGCCCGAGGCCGCGTTGCCCGGGTTACCGAGCGCGCGCCCGGCCGCCGCCCCGCCCCCCGGCGAGGCCGCCCTCGGCGCTGCCTGAGAGGCGCGCGGGGTCTCGGGGGTGCCTTCGCCTCGGCCACGCTCGTTCGGTGGCTCGGCGCGCGGGGCACTGGGGCGCGGGGGCGCGGAGGTGACGGGGCAGGGCCTCCGTGGCGCTCCGGCTCCGCTCAGGGCGACCGGCTGAGGGGCCTCGGGGGCAAGGCCCACTCTCCTGTCAAAATGGCAGCGCCCAGCGTGCTCTGAGGGGAGCTGAGGCGGGGGTCGCTTCCTGGGAGAGGAGGCGAGCCTGCTGCGCTTCCGAGTTGAAGCTGCCGCCAGGGTGGGTATCTGGGCGAGCGGCGGGTGAGTGCGGGCCCGCTGCAGCGTGGCTCGAGCGGGCGGGTGGCGCGGGGCGGCCCCGCTCGGGGGGCATCGGGTCTGCTCGGAGCTCCCCGTGGAGTGCGGCGGCCAGCCGAGTCTTGTCTTCTAATAAATACGCGCAAAAGGCAGGGGCCCCGGGCCCCGGGCGTGGGGCGTTACCTGGGGAAACGTCAGGGATTTAAGGGCTGCTGGGGTCAGTTCAGACGCCAGGCAAGCGGCAGGGCAGGGCTTCTCTGGGAGCTTTCGTGGCTGACCTTTCTCCCGTGGCCTTGCTCGGAAGACTTCGAGTTTTCTCAATCGCCGCCTTACAGTGGCGGACAGAGTTGTCGTTGCGGTCCCTGTGGTGGGACCCGGCGCAGGGAAGGAAGCCAGAGCTGGTTCTGGTTACTGTGTGTGCGGAGCACTTGCCCTGGTTTTGGAATATCGACGTTACGAAGAGCCACAACTCTCTTGCCCCAGACACAGCGAGGAGTAACTTTATACGTAACAAACAAGTTTGCGCTGACGTCCATCTTTCTCTAACTACGGAGTTATGGTTCTATTTCATCTCTCTAAGTTTATCTGATGTTGCAATGACACTTGCTTTGTAGCAGAGCAACCTCGATTTTCAGGAACTTTAAGTTCAGGACACACTTCTCTGACCTTCCTACACTTTAGTGTACTTGCAACGTGGTGTCTTTGCATCCATACTTATTAGTTATATTGCAATCGCATTGTTAAAAAGATATATAAGAGAAAATACTTTCATTAAAATCTTTTTAAGCTCCCTGTCTGATTTTTTTAAGGTCTGATACATCTAAGAGTCTCAAAATAAGATTTTTTACAGGGTAGCAGAACCTCTGCTACTCTGGCAGGTTGATCAGGCCATCAGGCAAGTCTTGCGTCAGGCTTATTGAAAGGGCTTTTAATATTTTGAGTTCATCCTTTGGTATTTCTTAAAGGATTAAAAACTGAGGGAATCGCACATTATTATAGGATAAGATCCAGAGCCGTTTTCCCTTAATATCATAGACTGTTGAGGGCTGATGATGTGAAATGGTTCTGTGGCACCTGGGAAAACTGCAGTGTTAATGCAACTTAAAAATAGAGAAAGTATCAAAGTTAGAAGAAAAAATATTTTGGCTTGCTTAAAAATAATGGGGATTACAGGGTCCAGCCCGGTGGCTCACAGGTTGAGTGCGCAGTCCGCTTTGGTGGCCCTGGGGTCTGCTGGTTGGTATCCCAGGTGCGCACCTACACAGGGCTTGGCAAGCCATGCTGTGGCAGGCATCCCACATATAAAGTAGAGGAAGATGAGCAGGGATGTTAGCTCAGGGCCAGGCTTCCTCAGCAAAAAGAGGAGGATTGGTGGCAGATGTTAGCTCAGGGCTAATCTTCCTCAAAAAAGAAAAAAAAAATAATGGAGTTTACATTATTCTGTTTTGCTTTCATCTAGAAGGTGAAATTGTAATAATCATTACTGTATACAATCATTTTTGCCTAATTATCAATGTACTCTGTAATGTATACAATTAGTGTATCTAGATGACTTTAACTTTGCTGTAATCATATAAAGCTTTCCAAATAAATATATAAAGTTCAGTTTGTTTGGGTAGCCTAGTTATCTGTTAGTACAAGAAGTAGTTGAGATTAGCAAGGTGATAGCTTCCCAGTTGATTTTAAACTTTCACAAAAATACTTTTATTTGAATTACTGAATTTTGTTTGAAACAGTTTGTTTGAAACCAGTATATTGGATATCTTTGCCTTGGAAGATTAATAAAAAAATAGTCACATTTCAAAGTTAAATCTCTATTTTTGTATAGCTTCATTGCAGAGATGACTATTTTCAATAATTGTTCTATTTGTGATTGAAAGGGCTAGAAGCTGAGATGGACCCTACTCATATGTTGTGTCCTTAATGTGCATTCTATTCTGGGCTGAGCATTTTCTTAGGTTTAATATTCACCTGTCTGTAGTTAGGAAATACCAATAATTCTTTAACTACCCATGTAAAATCATGTATTACTTTGTATTAAAATTAGGACTGCTAATGAGTACTTAATGCTTTTCGAAGAGCAATTTCTCCAACCATAATAAGCAGTATAACAACAATTTACAGATGTTTTCCCAGAGTTTATAGTTTAAATACAATTTGTATGTAGTTTAAAACATGGGCTGGAAAGTACAAAGTGTGGGAAAGGAATCACTGGTGACCCGCTATGGGGTCTCACATCCATAGCTGGTGCCTGGGCCCGACCTCAGACCAACAAAGTCCATGTGGCTGGGGCCCAAGCTGCAGGGAATTGTTTTTTTAATTCTCCAGGTGATTGGATGCAGCCAGGACAGAAAAACATTGATCTGTGGGAATTAGGGAGCTTTATGGAGGAGGTAATGTTTGTGTTGGATTTGAGAGGATTTAGGTTTGAGCTGGGCGTGAGGAATCACAAGGTTTGGATGTGTGGGTGTGGTAAGATGGCTGCTGTGGGCGGGAGGTTTATCCTTGGAAAGGGTAGAGGAGAGTGAGCCTGAGAGAGGTCTAGGGAAAAATAATCGTGGCCAAGAGAACACCTTGGGAGGGCCTTGTGTAGAGCAGCAGAGTACGTGAGGGCCAGTACAGTAGATGTGGCTGGAAAGGTAATCAGAGCAGCTCTCTTAGGTGGTAGATGTGAGTTGAGGCCTTATATATCTCAGTTAATCCTTTGGAGACCAGATGGGAAAGCTGTCTCCATTTAAGGAAAGGGAAGCGAGAGTCAGGCTGTTGAGGCGGTGGGAGTGGGCATGGCCCAGGTTGATCTGTCTGGCTGCAGCACTACACTGCTTCACAGAAGGTCCTCAGTGCCAGCTTCAGGCACTGGACGTTTCATGCTTGGATAATGTGGGTACATTTTAGTCATATTTGAATTTTAACTTAGTTGGATTCTCACTTATTCGTAAAGCTAACTGGTTTGTATAGGAAATATTACAAATATTCAGAGACTCTCAAATGTTGATTTTTCTGCTAGCTTTTTAATCTTTTAAGATAAATTTACGTTTTTTTCTATTAACATCTCTTTGAAAATACTTAGTGCTTTTTTAAGGTTGTCTATTCATGTGCTCGTGTGAGAGACATTACCTCTTGGGGGATTTTTTGAGACTCACATTTCTGTAGAAGCTCTCTTCAGATATACTGAAGAAACTTTGTTCTCTGAGAAATTTAGAAAGCAACTAGATATTCTAGCTTCACTGATTGGAGGCCAAGGGTTCCCTTCTTTGTGGGCAGCACCAAGAAAACTGACAATTGATTTTGTGTAAGGTGTATTAAATGTACTTACTTCTAGAGGGTCTTTTTTTCTTTTTTAAGCAAATTAATTCTTTGCCTTCTAAAGGAAAGAAACCATCTTTTCCTACTACATATCCCTACCAACACGAGAATTCCTTTACAATGTGATTAATGGCAATGTTCAGTTACAGATCACCTTCATTCTTCTTTTTATTACTAGTTTTGAGGGATAACTTTTAGGAATAATGTTTTCGTGTTGTCTGGATGTTTTAGAATGATTTGTTAATCAAAGTAGCTACATGTGATGATAATGATAGCTATTGTTCATTTAGAGTTTATTTTTTCTTCCAGGAGCTTTGCTGAGCACTTTACAAACATCCCATTTCAGTAATTCTTCTAAAGACAAATTTGGAGTTCTGATTGACTTCTTTGAGTGAGAAGTAATAGCTGCATCTCTTCTTTGTCCAAATCAGTTGGTTATTTACAAAAACACTTAGGATTTGCATTGTTCACTCTTGGTTTGGAAGAAAGCAGTCTGTGTTTTGGTAATCACTGGTGAAATACTAGGTCACTGTCTTAAGATATGCAATACTGAGTTCTATGAAGTTAACTCATCTCTTGGGAGGACCATATATCTTTGACACTTAGTCTCTTTGGACTGCTATAACAAAATACCATAAACTGGGTAGCTATGAACAACAGAAATTTATTTCTCACAGTTCTGGAGGCTGGGAAGTTCAACATCAGGGTGCCCGCAGATTCAGTGTCTGGTGAGAGCTTCCTGGTTCATAGACAACCACCTTTTTGCCGTGTCCTTGCCTGGTGGAAGGGGCGTGGGATCTCTCCAGGGCCTCTTTTATTTTATTTATTTATTTATTAATTTTTTTAAAGATTTTATTTTTTCCTTTTTCTCCCCAAAGCCCCACGGTACATAGTTGTATATTCTTCGTTGTGGGTCCTTCTAGTTGTCGCATGCGGGACGTTGCCTCAGCGTGGTTTGATGAGCAGTGCCATGTCCGCGCCCAGGATTCGAACCAATAAAACACTGGGCCGCCTGTAGCGGAGCACGCGAACTTAACCACTCGGACATGGAGCCAGCCCCCTCCAGGGCCTCTTTTATAACAGGACTGATTCCATTTCTCAGGGGCCCTAATGATCTAATCTCCTCCCAAAGTCCCTGCCTTCTCATACCATCACCCTTAGGATTTTAACATGAATTTTTGGGGACGTAAACATTCAGTGCATTGCAATACTTTACTGGAGAATCTTATTAGCAATAGAAGCTGTACAGAGAATTCACGATTTCTTTGCCATTATAGTGAATATTTTTATATCATTTAATATTTTATAACTCTTTAAACTAAAAACTTATTTGCTGAGCACAATTGAAGCGATTCAGCTTGGCAAACCTGTTTCCTGTATGTGTAATTGTGAATTTGAGTTAACTAATAATATTTAAGAGTAATAAAAGCCTAGCTTGTGTGAAATGGATTATACTAATATTGGCAGATTAGGTAATACAGAGTTAGCTTCAGTTAATGAGGATACGTTTCTTGGTAGAATTATCCTTATAACAATTCCTAGAATTCTAGAGTGCAGGGGAAAGTGAAAATAGAGAAGTCATAAATAGAAGAAAGCTTATCAGGCAGCATCCTTTCTTGCCTCCTTCTTGACACTTCGAGGTACAGACATTGTTATGGTTCAAATCTTTGAGCACTTTGAAACGGGTATGTGTGCCTGAGCGTTAATGTTGGGAATCCCGTTCCCACCTTGGCTTCCAGCTGCAGTGAGGGCGCCCCTAGCGTCCTGAGACCGGCTGGGTATGATGGTAGTCACCATACAGCTTTCATCTGTAGAGCCCCAGTCTTCAAAGAATCGCTATATGCACCACTTTTTAAGCCCCTGAGTAAATTTTCCCAGATTAATACGTTTCAGGACGTAAGCTCAGTTTTACCAGAACTGCCCAAGCTGAGTCAAGATGGCCCTCTGTTGAGGACCTTGTAGAGGAGAGTCCATGGATGCTGAGTTACAGTGTTTCCTGAAAATCGTTTTCTGTGGTCTTGAAAGCTATTTGAAAATAAAATGTTCAATATAGTACCAGTCCTCAGGTAGATTTATATGAATTAATGTTACCAAACTATAGACAGTAATTTATATGCCACCATCCCTACCCCCTCTAGTCCCCCCAATTCCGACCCCACTCCCCCCACCCCCAAACCTGCAACACTTTTAGGATAAAGTCTAAACTGCCCAAATAGCCTATAAGATGCTGGGAAGTGTGGCCCCTGCCTACTTCTCCATCCCCATATCCTACCGTATTCTTTTTCACTTGCTGTTTTTTAGTTCTTTAGTGTTTACCTCTTTCCCGTCTACCCTCGGGGCCTTTGCAAATACTGATTTAGCTGCCTGAATGTTCTCCCCTCCTTTCCCAGTTCTTCAGATCTCAGTTTAAGAGATCCTTACTCAAAGGTACGTTCTCAGTCTTGAGCAGATCTTCCTCTTTTAATCCCTCTTACTACTGTGAACTGCTTTTTAGCTGAGAGTGACAGCAGTTGAAAGCAAAAGGAAACCAAGTGGTATTGATTTAAACCAACATACTGGCTTTATTGTCTCATGTATCGTGAAAGTTCAGAAGTCAGATGGGCTTTAGGGTTGGTTTATTTGAGTGGTGTTTGCCAAGGACCTAGTTTTATCCTTTTCTCCACTCTGTCTTCTACAGTATCAACTTCATCCTCAGGCTGGTATCCTCTCTTGGTTGTGGAAGGCCACCAGTAATTCTGGGGTACTTGTTTCCAGAATGTCAGAAGAGCAAGAGAGCCTCTGCACCAGGAGTGCCCAACTGTCCTCTTCGTTCACCTTGTTGACCCTAATTGAGTTGTGTGCTCCATCTTTGAACTGTGGCCAGGGCGTAGAATTACGAATAGTTTAGGCTTGAGCCACCTGCCTGACTTCTAGAGGTGAGAGTGGGGACAGATGCCCCCAAAGTATACAAGCTGTGAAAGTCAAGGGATGGGTATGTAGGCATGGGGTACACACGGTGAGATTGAGGTAGTTACTAAGAGAAGGGGGGATTATTTTTTGTAAAAGACAAAGTTCACTACAGCAGTCTTGCCAGAGTTACGCATTTCTTTGATTATTTGATTAATAGTTTTCTCTGATATAGGCCATATATTCCATGAGGACAGGGACCATATCTGTTTTTGATTATGATTGTTTACCCAACACTTTGCATATACTGAATGATCGATAAATGTCAATGGTTGAATGAGTGAATATCACATAAGCTCTAAAAAACTCACCTGTAAAAATTATTGGGTGACTGGTAGATAGTGTGTGTTAGTTGGCTAAACAGCAACTATATACTTCTTCCTGGCCAACAGAAAACTCTGATTTTGTTTGGGTGGCCATGTGCCTAGTTCCTGGAAATGAATAATAGTGGTATGAAGCAGTCATGCTCATTCCATTCCCTTTTTCCCAGATGCTTGGTTTTCCAACCTTTCTTATAGCCAGGGGTAGCTACTAGACAGAGATCTGGTTAATTAGACAAGGAGAAGCCGCCTGGAAGTTTTCTGGAATAGATTTTGCTTTCTGTTAAAAGTTAGGTAGTACAGAGGAGGGCTTGTTTATGCCCTCTCTTCTTTCAGTTTGGGATGCTAGTATGAGGACTAATGCTTGAAGCTCAACAACCATCTTGTAACCGTGGGGAGAAAAGCCTGAGGGAAAGGACAAGCGAATACAGAGCTTCCAACCCAGTGCCCTGACTTTTCTGAGCTGCCTAATGAACCCTGGAACTGGATACCACCAGACTTGTTGATATACAAGAAATGTCTTTCTTTCTTAACCCATGATTATTTGGGCTTTCTTACAGCTCAACACATCTTGATATAGTGCTGAAAATAGAGTGTCATTGCTTCAGTCTTGCCAAAAGTCTTTATTTGGAATTTACTACACTTGTTAGTTTAAGGTCGTTTCTCTTTGCTACTTGTGAAGCTTTGGGACATTTTCATTATAGAAGTCTGTTATGTGTACACACAGGCTAGACTTTTTTCCACTTCAGGACTTTTGTACATGAGCGTCCCTCTCTGGAATAATCAGTCTTCTCCCATACTCTTCATTTGATTAGTAACTACTCAGCTTCAATGTCCCATCTTCAACAAGGTCTTCCCTGGCCACAGTGTAAATTACACCTTCTTTATTTTATTCTTTCTTATAACATCTTATTCTTTATCTTAGCTTTTTATAATTGATGAATTAAAATTATAAAATTATATACCTGCATAATTATAACTTATTGGTTTAATGTTGATTTCTCCCACCAGAAGTCAATGCCATGAGTGCAGGGCCCATGTCTGTTTTGTCCATCACTGTAAGTGTAGTGCCTAGTAGGTGCTCAGTAAACATTTGTTGGGTGACTGAGTGAAAGAGAATAAGACTGAAATCCTTGGATTTCTGGATCTTCCATCTTGCTGTCCCATCACCGTCACCAATTTAAGGCAACCTGAGATGTTCAGCCACAGCACAGAATCTTTCATTTGTTCAGATACATCGTTCCCTGTTGGCCAGAGTTTAGGTTTAGATTTTATAACGGGAGTAGTACTCACTTAGCATACTAACTGAGAGAGCGTCTTGTCAGTTTTTTTTAGAAGAGTGATACATATTTTGGACACTTTTTCTCTTGTGTTATGATTTATTCTCCCAGAATTTTGCATTATCTTAAAATAGGTCTTATTGGCACTGTTTTTCTAATTTAATGTGAAGAGTCTGCTAGTGAACATTTTTATTTTATATTTTGGATAACCCTGGAAGCGTAGAAATGGAGTCTCATTTTAGCAGGTTATTGTGCTTGGTTACTAGGCATATTATTTAAAATTGCATTTGGAATCCCTGTATTTTCTTTCTAAAAGAGTAGTCTCAGGAGAGGCCATATCAATTGTTATTATTTTTTTTCTAAGATTGGCACCTGAGCTAACAACTGTTGCCAATCTTTTTTTTTTCTGCTTTTTCTCCCCAGATGCCCCCAGTACATAGTTGTATATTTTAGTTGTGGGTCCTTCTACTTGTGGCATGTGGGACACCGTCTCAATGTGGCCTGACGAGTGGTACCTTGGCCACGCCCAGGATCCGAACCAGCCAAACCCTGGGCCGCTGAAGCCGAGCACGCGAGCTTAACCACTCGGCCATGGGGCTGGCCCCCATATGAGTTATTGACACAAGTTATTGACTTACAATGAAGATGCTTTTAAATAAAGCTTTTTAGTTTCAGCAGGCTATAATCCTAAATTGTTGGTAATAGTTTTACTGTTTCTAGGGAGATTTATTGTGCATTTTTGAAATGATTCTAAATGCTGTATGTATGTGATAGTAAGGGAGAAAACTTGACTAGGATTTGGTTGATTTGGTTACATTTCACAGCTCTCTCATAGCTTTTCCATATCATTTTAAGTAAGTCACTTAATATTTAAGTGATCATATAATTTATTTCCTAAATCAGGATACTTGTGAGATCAGTGAAAATGGGTGCTATTCAGTAGTGATGCTGGGGCAACAGGCATAAATCTAAACTGTCTTGGGGAAACCGAGATGTATGGTCACCTTATTTGGTACAATAGTCTGTGATGATGATGTTACTCTGTTTACCCTTGGCTCTGAGGACTTTCCAAAATTAGAGATGCCTTCTCTGTTGTGACAAGGCCTTAGATTGTTTTGTTTGCAAAGAGATATAAATTGCAAGAACCACTATTCTGAGGCTCATCAAAGGCTTCACTTCCCTTTTATTCCCTACAGGATCCCTGTGACCTTGCTGCCCTCTGCCCAGAGATGGGATTGTCCAATTGTCTGGATTCCCAATCTGCTGTGGCTCCATTGGCACTAGGAGATCGGGGGTGGAGTGGTACAACAAAAGGATTTTCTATGCTTTGAGGTTGAATCTCTGTGTATGACTAGTTGGCCGTGCTAAGGTATGAGAGGAAGGGAAGTGTTCTGCTGCTCTTGTTTCACCTAATACAGAAACTGTGGGTGTGTGGTGATATCTTATCACAACCATATTTTGTATTGTTAGGGCTTCTAAAAGAAAGCTTCTGCATATTAATAGGAACATAGAAAAAGGTGTCAGACATTTCAGAGCATTTGCAGGCTTTTTGGGTTGTTTTCCATGTTGCAGGTCTGCAGCCTGTTCTTTGGAAGGGGTCTGGGTTAAGACAGTCATAGTCTGTTAACTCACTCTGCCCCCATGAGAAGGAAAAATGATCACATGTCAGTGTTTGTGGTCCTGAGCCTCATGTAACCGATTTTCCCGAGGGTCACAGACAATCCTTAGAGTCCTCTTCTTTTCCAAACATTTTCTAATCCATTGCCAGACACTGCAAAAGACATCTGACATACACCCTCTTGCTTGGTTCTCATATTAACTGAATGAAGTAGATATTGTTACTCAACTTTTACCAGAAACAAAACAGAAACCCTGAGGCTTAGAGAACTTAAATAAGTGGACCCAGTTCACATGGCAGATTTGATATTTGAACTGAGGACTGTTTGTTTCCAAAATGTTTGTATTTTCCAGGCTATATCATGCCATATTTGATTTGGTGGTATGAAGCATGAAAGCATCCTTGAGAAGCTAAAAAGTGATTTACATTGAAGTCTTGTTTTCTATAATTAGCGTCCTCCTACAGTGAACCCTGTTTTACCTCTGGGTAAGCCTTCATTTTCAAGCCCTAGTTGCCCAAGGTTTGCGTTATTTTGCATTCTCTTTGGTTCTGTGCTTGAAAAAATTCAATTAGTGTGTAAATGCTTAAGTAAATACGATTAGAGTGAATGATCATTACTATGCATTACTAACCAAAACATATTCACTGAGTATTTGCTACTTGGTCAGTAATCTGATAAAACTTAGGCTTTGGCATTATATTTTGCTAGATCTCTCTGAACCTTTTTTCAATTGCACTATCAGTTTTTGCCCCCCCTAGAACCGCTATACTGCAGGTTCTGCAATTTTAGCCTGAGGAATGTGAATCTTAAAAGATTCGTGGTGCTATCAGTTAGCTCAGTCAATTAGAACAGTGGTTTCCAGTCCTTGTGCTAGAAACTGTGGGAGCCACAGAAAGAAAAGGCTTATGAATTCCTATGTTTCCGACATATGCTTGTCCTCCCATTTTTCAGTTATATGTGGGTAGTATAGTGATTGGAAAAATATTCAGTGATTAAAAGCTACTGTGACCCATTAATGCTTTTAAGTAATTTTGAATTATACAGCAGACGTTAAAAGTATATGTCTGTGATCTTGTGGAGATTGGATAGTTTTTCAAAGTTAAAATTTATTCTCCAACTGAAATAGGTTGGAGAATTCCTGGTTAGGTCATAATACTGCCAGGAATGTTTCTCCATGCTGTTACATTTCTCTCTCTTCAGTGGCTGCAGAGCACATTCTTACCCTCTGCATGAGGCAGAAGCATGTCCTCTCATCGCTCAATCATTCTCCTGGGTCAGGTCATCCTTGGCTCCTACCTCTCTTTTTAAGTACAAGCAATCAGTCAAGTCAATCTATGTCACCTTTAATCTACCTCCGATTTTGTCTATGGGCCAAACAATATTTTAATAGCAGATCGATGCTGAAATAAATTATTAGATTGTGCTTTGCATAGGATTCAATAAATATTTGCCAATTGACTTATCAATAAGTCAATGGAATATCCTACTAGTGCTGTAGTTTCATGATTTACTACTGTCCCTTGGTTTTCTTACCTCTTTCCCTCAAAATTAGATTTCATTCATGCTGCAGGATTCTTGCATTTTAAGCTAAATAACGTGAATTTTGTGGCTATGTTTTGACAGCTCTGTTCTTTTTCTCGTTCGCCCCTCTGTCATCCCTGGTTCACAGCTCATGAGCTCCCACCTGCACTGAGGGGATTACTCTTTGCTTACTTTGTGCCAGGTGTTGCGCTAGCTGCTTTATGTGTTAACTTATTTAATACTCATAACGCTCCTATAGAATGAAGAAACAAATAAATAGTGGCCTGGCTGGGATTTGGAGTTAAACACATTTTATTGACTGGCCCTCCTACATACTCGCAATTTTAAGCATTTCTCTTACTCTACTCTTCCTACCTTTCAGTTTACCCTCTTTGCTACCACTGCCCCACAAGCCTTTTGTCTCCATCAGGACTTAGAATCCATTGGCCTTTCCCCCTTTTATTGTGCCGTATCCCTCTCATATCCTTACTTCCCTCCTTACCCACCCTAGATTTTGTGTTCACTGCTTTTTAGTATCATCCTAATTGGTCTGCTTCAGACTAGTGTAGTTCTCATTCTTAATTATTTCCCTACTCTGCTTTGTTGATATGCTTTTATTAGTAGAATTGATTTACAGTATAAGGAAGAAACATTGGGGGCATGTGTACACCTGGCTACCCGCCATGTATTTCTGCTTGTGATTCAGTGATATTGCATATGTAACCAATATGTTGACCCCCCAGTACCTCTTTAAGATTGTGTTCAGTAGGGTAATACTCTGCCTCTAGATGAAAACTTACTTCTTCCATCACCCACTCCTCCTGCAAAGGACTCTGTGATGAGAAAGGGTGGTAGCGTGTACCTGACTTTTTTCTCTTTCTTTCCTCCTCCTTCTCCCCTGAGCTAGCTGTCTACCACTTAGGCCCCTGCCAGGGTTCAGGAGTGGAGAGAGGAGAGGAGAGTATAGGGATTCGATTCTACATTAGCTGGGTCACTTAGTACTCTAGATTTGACAGTCTAATTGGGCATTTTTCTGAGTTCTTCAGAGGACCCCCCTACTGCGTCCTTCCAACTTCAGCTTCCTTAACTTAGGTGATTCTTCTTTGACTTTCTATGCTCCCCTTCACCCCTGGCTCTTCTGAGGTCCCTTCCACAGAGGAGATGTTCATTGTTGCTGTCCTCTCACCTGCCAGGTGCTCTTGGGCAGTGCTTACAATAGCTCCGTGCTGGCTCTTTCCTCTTGTCCTCCTCTGGCCCATGAGACATGCCAACCAGTGGTAGGTACAGTAACTTCTCTAACAGAGCCCTCTGCTCTCTCTCCACCCCGCCTCAGGTTTCTAGCATTTTCCAGTACCAGTTGGGTGCAGGTTCATGGTCTCCCTCACTGCGTGGAGTACGCATCAGCCCTCTTTCAAAGGGATCCATTGAAGTTCCTACTCCTTGAGCTAAGGAGGCAGACACCCCCTCTCCTTCCCTGGAGGGAGTGAGGCTAGAGGCTCCACCAAAGCTTTCTCTGAAGGAATCCTCATAAAATCCCTTTCCTTTCTCTGCTCTGACCTCTTTTTGTATCTTTGGGTGATTATAGTCCTAGAGTTGTGCAAATGACTTTCACTCATTTCCTTTGTAAACTGCATTTTGATATGTGGCATTTACTCAATTTTGCCTCATTTAAAACTTCAATTTAAAATCTTGACACACAGTTTTTCTAAAAGTGACCCATGCTCATTATTTAAAAATCCAAATACATTAGAAAAGTAGAGAGACAGTTAAGCCACCCAAGTCTTACAGTCTAGAAATAACTGTGGTTAATATTTGGTAATCATCATTGTAAACACTTCTCTGAACTTTTACAAAGATTGATAGAAGGATGGGTGGCTAAAAAGTCTTTTACAAAGATAGGATCATATAATATAGTATTTTTAATTTTTAAAAATATATTTAATTTTATTTAAATGTAACAGAAGAAAAAGAAATTATAGAACTGAAAGAGTTGTTGTACTTCAAAAAGTCATGGAACACTGATGTTTGGATCATTATGACTTTTTTTGACAGACTTGTTTTGATTTTAGCTGGTGTATATGGTTCCTTTGAAAGATGGAAAAAATGAGTGCATTTGCGTTGCCTTCTGTCTTTCTTCCCTGCTCCATCCTTTGATTTGTTAACTTTTATTTTTATGTTGTCAAGATCTTTGACTTTCTTTTCTGTTGCCGATAACTCCAGTGGTTGTTAGCTATACTCTTTTAAATGGTTTCAGTGCTCACCAACAGTTCTTTTATAACAGTTTTTCCATTTCTTGGATATTTATTTTGACCAATCTTTTTTTTGGAGGGAGGCTGGATTTTTTCAAGGGCTTATCAGTGTTAGGTCCTTGAGTTCTTGTGTGATTGAGAATATGCTTACCTTTATGCTGGAAGATACCTTGGCTAGCCTTAAAACTGTTGCCAGACTGACTTTTCTCTGTCCTTAGGTAACTTGCTTTTTCTGCCTAATAACATGAAATCTAGTTCAAGATGTCATACTCTGAACCAATCTGCTGACTTTCAAAGCCTGTATTTTTCCCTTCTATTTCTTGAGCTGGACCAACTCAATTTTTATCCTCTGTTGTCTTCTAATCTCCTTTATGATCTCTTGTATATCTTCTTCGGTGCTCCTCAAGACCACTTTATCTTTTAATTTTTTTTTACTTAATTAATTTCTTAGATTTTGGAGAACAATTTGTCTGAATGCTTTCTTTGTTTCCTAGGGTAATTTCTCTCTGATGAACATTTTCTTCCTTTTTGCTTATATTTTTAATTTTGTTTTCATTCACCAGTTTCTATGGATAGTCTTTGGCTTGTTTCTTTTCTGGTAATTACACATCTCTGGATCAAGGCAGTTTCTGTTTGCTGAAGAATAGCTACTCTGCAACTTCACTTCAGGTTTCGTTATTTCCTAGTCTGAAGACTCCTCAGTTTTGGATGTTCAGGTGAGTGTGGTTTATGTTAAAAACTCTGTATTTTGTAACATAGTGACTGCTGGTTCCCTCCATCGCCGCACCCCCTTATCTTAACCCTGTCTCTCTGGGCAGTGACTCACAGGTAGGTTCTAGATGTAAAGATAGTGCGTCTTTGCTGCTCCTTCTCCTTCAGCTCTACCTTCCCCTGAGTTCCAGGGTGATGTTTATAGCACATACATATGTCACTGTGTTGCTCCTCTAATATCGACTTAATTTACCTAAAGGATAAAAGTCAGGATCCTTAGCGCCTCAGGATATGGCCCCAAACTCCCTTTCTTTTTCTGTCCGTTACCACTCTGTCACTTGTCCTCTACACTTCACTCATCCTAAACTACTTGCTCTTTCAGAATCTTCATACTCTTCGTGCCTCTGGTCCTTTGCCTGTATGGTCTCCACTGACTAGAAGTTTGCCATCAAGATCACTGGTGTGCCAGTAGGTGTTTAATAAGCGATGTTTATGGAAAGGGAGCCTAATTTGTAGTGTTGGCTGTGGTGGGTGTGTTTACACCCAATTTCAGGCTACTGACAAAAAGCCACAAAACACAGAATTGAGAAGAGATGTGCACAATCTCTGACGGTGTTAGCCATCAACCACTGAAAATTCACTCTTTGTGAAATCTTTTCTGTTATTCTCCCATGTAGAGTTACACTTCCTCCATTATCCTCCAGTGGTCATACTGTTTTGAGTTTTAGTTGGGGACCTATATATGTCTCACTCTGGTTTCCTGGTAGTCTGTGAGCTCCTTGAGCGGTATGACCAATTTTAGTTACAGTGTCAGATATTCAGTAAGCCTTTAAAGGCCAAGTCAGTGTATCAGTGGTATTTGTTGTTATGGTTCAGATGGGAGCATGTAGGTGGATCTCTATAGACCTGTTGTCCCTACTGAAAAAAATAAGTCATTGATGTTATTTTATGTTATTTATGTTATGTTATTTTCTTATATACCGTGATTTCTTATTCTTCTTATTTTGGTCATTATAATAATTATGCAAAATCATCTATAAGTTGCTAGATTTAATAGGTATATAAATCAGGTGGAAGACTGGCTGAGTTATTTTCCTGTCAGTCAATGACAATTGTTTGTAAATTGATCACACTCCTCAGCTTTTGTATCATTTAGTTGTAAAAGTGTTTGATACAGATTTCCTATATGAGTCTCATAATTTAAGGTGATTTGTTTTCTGCTTAGTAGTCGATCTGTATCTCCATTGCATTTTCCTTTGAAAACTGGTCAGGTAATGACAACTCCAAGATATTAAAGGATGTTATAGTTTTATACATGAAAGAGTAAGAAACCTATGCTGTTATCGTTCTTAGTCTTTTTCCTCAATATATTTGTAATATTTGTGAGGTTTAGACACTAGCAATGTTGCATAGGACTTCAGCAGAAAGAAATTATCTGGATCTCAATCTATATCTTATCCTCTTCTCTTTCTAGTTCCCCTCTTCTAAAAGGGAAACTACTGTCCAAAAGACACCTTTCTAGTGTGTTTTAATTGGGTTGTCTGTGAATTTTTGCTCCCTGGGTTTGAGAGTTGTTTGATTCATGAAGAGGAAATATCTCAAGGGCATAATTTATCGGAAACTTCATAACCTGAGATCAAAATATAGGCAGGGCAAGGGGAATAAAATCTGATTTACTGTACATCCATTTTGTGCTATATACTTTACCTAAATTCCTAATTTTAGTTTGTACGAGAACTTTAAGAAAGATGGCACTATTAGATATAGATGAATGAATTAAAGCTTAAAGAGTCTGTGATTTACTAAAACGTTGAAGCTAGAATTTGAACCTAAGGCCGTAGGACTCTAAAGCTACAGGGATCCATTTGTTTAGGATTTGGGTTCCTTCTTTGCCACTTGGCTAAGTATTCCATTCTTCTCTAGAAGTGGGGCTGAGTCTCTTGAACTGTTCTCCTTTGCTCTGACATTTAGATTAACCAATTCTGTCTTTTTATATTAAGGCATTACTGGCAGTTTTGTTTAACAAGTAAGCTATGATCTTATTCACAAGTTGTCTATGAGAGATCTTTGTTACTGGCTTCAGAAAAATATGGAGATTGTAGTACAGCTGTGAGGCTCTGAGAAATAAATTATTGAAGGTGCCTTATGTGTGAAGAGATGAGCTAAAGGATGCCGTTCATTTTATTTCCAACAGCTCATTTGGATTGCTCAGAACCTGACATAGCTCTCATTTTTGAATACCTGCTGTACTAGTTGTTGTACATCCTGTTAATATCAATCTTGGTAAAACTCCAGTGAGATCACGAGTGCCATTTTATATCTGGGGAAACTGAGGCTGAAAGAACTCTCACGAATGGGCCAAGGATACGCAGCTAGTTAATGGTGAAACTGGGATTTGAACTCTTGTCTGCTTATCTGTACGCTCAAGCTCTTCCCTCTCTCACAAGCTGCCTTGTCCTTTTACTTCTGTCTAGAAGAGAGACTAAGATTTGAATCATCTAAGCAAGCTCAGAGGTCAGATCTGTCTTCTTCATCTGAACTTGTATCCCTTTAGTTTTTCCCAGATCATACGAGCTGACAGTTGGATAACCTTTTGGTTTCATTAGCCCACTGGTTCTCTACCCTGGCCTCACATTACAGACTTGAGAACCTTTAAAAAATACCAATACTGGGGCTGGCTGCGTGGCGTAGTGGTTAAGTTCAGTGTTCTTTGCTTCAGTGGCCTGGGTTTGCGGGTTTGGGTCCTGGGTGTGGACCTATACACGGGTCATCAGGCCATGCTGTGGTGCCAACCCACATGCAAAATGGAGGACTATTGGCACAGATGTTAGCTCAGGGCTAATCTTCCTCAAGCAACAAAAGAGGAAGATTGACAGTGGATGATAGCTCAGGGTGAATCTTCCTCAGCAAAAACAGAAAAACAAAAAAACCCCCCAGTACTCTAGTTCCACTCACTCCAAGTTAATCATAAACTCTGGCCAGGGGCCCCAGCAATGTCTTTAAAAAGGGGGCTGGCCCCATGGCCGAGTGGTTAAGTTCGTGCACTCTACTTCTGCGGCCTGGGGTTTCGCCGGTTCGGATCCTGGGCGCAGACATGGCACTGCTCATCAGGCCATGCTGAGGCGGCATCCCACATAACATAACCAGAAGGACCTACACCTAGAATATACAGCTGTGTACTGGGGGGCTTTGGGGAGAAGAAGGAAAAGTAAATAAAATCTTTAAAAAGTGTCAGGGGCTTCTAATGTGCCATCTGGATGGATGACCACTGTCATCAGGCCCAGTCAGGCAGCTGACTGAAAAAGCAGAAGGTCCCCATCCGTGTGTATTGTGCCCTTGCTGGAGTGCCATTGCCATTTCTTACCAGCATTGCTGTGAGGAAGCCCTGAATTTAGCAGGAGAATGGCAGTACCATGAGGAAGAATACTTGGCACTTCACATCCCCACATCCAAGTGCTCCAGGAACAATTCAGATGACTGGGGACTAGATGTGTTCAAAGTTTCCCTTGGTAAGCCCCTTTTACAAGAGAAAGAACCTACTCTTAAGGGAAAATCAACCCTGTACTTGAACTTTTCCTCCCTTACACACTTTTTAGAATTGATCCTGTCCATAATCTTGGAATATGTGACAGTTAACACTACACTAAGACTTCTTGCTACCTCATTTAACCACTCTTCTTGCGACACATGTACCTTATTTTTTCAAACTCTAACAGCAAATCTCTAAAGCAAAATCTAATTTTGCATACACAAAGGCCCGAATTTATATCTTATCAGAACCGGTCTTAGCAAACCTTTCTATAGAAGCTGTGAAGATAATTTCAGGAGTCTTGAAAATGGCCATTATTTCTTTTTACTTTTTTGCAAAGTAGTATTTTTGTGAACACTTTAAGTGATCTCAATACTTAATTAAAAATGAAATTTTCATATGAAGAAGTAATAAAATGATTTTATGGGGAATCTGGATAATTTTTAATATGATTATCTAAAGGTGCTTATAACCTCCTCAAGGTTATATGCTAGTTGGAGTTCAGATGACACAAATAGTCTTTTGGAACATAAAGCAAAAAAAAAAAAAAAGAAAAAGGAAGTGTATGGGTAGGATGCTAAGATAGTTCATGAAATCCAAGGCTGAGCTGAACAACCCTTGAGTTTGAGAAGCAGTTTGAAAACTTTTGGCCTTAGCAGTGGTGGGAACTTGTGAGTTGTCAGTCTAGAGCAGTGGCTCTTGAGCCTGGCTGCAAATTAGAATCACCGGGAGCTTGTAAAACTACGAATGTCAGGGCTGCTCCAACAGCAATCAAGTAAAAATCTCTGGCCATGGTGCCTTGACACAGATATTTTTAAATAGCCTCCCAGTTAATCCTAATGTTCAGCCAAGAGCGAGAACCACTGGCTCCTAGTGCAGCCACCAAGATGTCTGATTTGTAAGGGCATAGTCATTGCCCATAAATAGTTTTGGAATCTTGCAAGGCTGGTCTTCTGAAATCTTTGACGACAGAGACATTTTCTTACTCTTTTCTGTTCCCCAGCACCTCTTCTAAGTACAGAGTGAATATTTGCAAATCAGTTTCATTTCTTTTAAGGCATTTGAGGATTTAAGCTGCTCTCTAGATCAAACTGATTTTATTCCCCCAGATAAGCATGGGCCTGTGTGCACAAATATTAAAGACTCACAAGAAACAAAATAGGGTCTTTTTAGGAGATTTAAAGCAGGGCAAGCAGGCCCAATGTAGTGGGAGTGACTGGCTGGTGGAGCAGAAGGTATTCCTGATCAGGAGGAGGAGATGTCCCCTTGTCCAGTCACTCCCCATGGGGTTAGGGGAACCTGGAAGGATCTCTCTGCCTATCTGTTTCTGTCTCTATGAATCAGGCAGCACAGGAACAAATACCTGTTACTGTTCTACCTTCAAATAAAATCTACCTGTGCTTCTCAAGTGCAGCCAGACTGTACTCCTGAGTCAACCTCAGAATACTGAAGGGTAAGGAGAAATTATTTATCCTCTTATGATGTTTAAGCCTAATTCATACGGAAGGTACTCTGTCATTAACTTCACCTTTCTGTTATTCATTGATTAAATGGTGACTGCAGAGCAGGACAAACACACAGGTAATGGGTTTCATTTAATGTTACTCAAAGCTTTTTGCATTTGTAGATGGGCTGGTTCACAATATTTTCTTCAGATTAATTGGTACCTGTCACAGGTGGATATTTGACTTTTTGAAAGACTTAAAAGAAACCAAAACATTAAAAAAGTGGCAGCTTAGAAATGCAAAATGGTTTGCTTTTAAAACAAACTGAATTGACCCAAGAGGTTTTGGAAGGACTGTACTTTTCAATTAAAGTCTTGAGGAAAAGAAAATGGATACCAATTCCAAATGGGTGGTTGTAGATACTTTTATTTTTTTGTTAGAACAACAAAAATCTTTTTATTTACTAGAAAGGTACAAGCTCAGAAGCAAAAAAAATGCAATAAAACTTCTTAAAGTTAAGGAATGCCAACTTGCAAATGCTTTATATACGTTTGTTCTTAAAGTCAGATCATTTCTCAAATAATCTCTGTTGGTTATAAAAGGTGATGGCAATATCAAAGCTAAAATTTGTTTTTATGTAATAGCATATTATCAGAAATACCATGTTTAGAAGTGAATATATTTAAGATTTGAAAAATATTTGTGGACTTTTGCTTTTTGTTGAATCTATATGTATTGTAATTTATTCATAATATAGAAGAACGTTGATTTTTTTCCTTGCTCAGCATTATTTAAATATTTTTTCAATAAAATCTTGACATCCCATTGTTAATTTTCACCCTTAGACCCATCATTTTAAGAAATATTGTTGTGCCCAGCCCATTGTGAATATCTACATAATAAATGAGGGAAGTGTGAATACAGTGGTTCCATGTGAGTTGGTTTCTTATATCCTGCGTTGTTTGGACTAGAACCCTATTCTTTTAAAATATTTTCTCCTTAAAGTTAGACTTTATCTGTAATTAATCTAAATTATAACTTCAAATAAAGCAGCCATTGATTGCTGGCAGTTTTCAGCTATTACAGTATGACCCTGAAATGGACAAAGTACTGAACATATGGCATTGGAATGTCAGAGGTAGCTGGGCTTTGCCCCAGTTTGTGTGTCCCGTGCCCAGATTACCTTTTCCTAGTTAACTATGTTCAGTCTAAAATGGAACTGAACTGATCTGTGCTCTCTTTACCCCTAGGGACCTTGTAAAGATTAAGAATGTATTCTCATTACTCTGTGCCATGAAATGAGTGTTTGTGGTCCCCTCCTCCTGCGAAATTCACATGTTGAGATCCTAACTCCCAATGTGATAGAGTTAGGAGATGGGGCCTTTGGGAGGTGATTAGGTCATGAGGGTAGAGCCCTCACGAATGGGATTAGTGTGCTTATAAAAGGGACCCGAGAACTTTTTCACCCATGATATTCTAATATTAGAAGCATATGTTTTCTTCAAAATATAGTAAAATGAAGTGTTTTTACAGGGTCTTTTACTTAAAATGATAATGGTAATGGCATATTTTATTTGAAAGAAGGTTAATTTTAATTACTGAAGTATGTTTAGGCAGAAATGTCTCTACCCAATGGATATGGTGAGATGTATGGATTTAAAATATATTCCTTAACGTTATCTTCCATAACTATTCTATCTCATTGGGTTATTCTGTTTAGTTAGCATTGGGCTTTTCTTCATTAAGGCTAAAAAATCAAAACCTGATGTGAGAAGCATATTTCCACATTTGATTCTTAGTTAATTTGATATGAGAATGCACCTTTTTTTCTCTGATACCAAACAGTTAGGTTCTTTCCAGCAATGGAGGTTCTGTTTTTCTGTCTCTGAAATAAGTGGACTTGGAAGGGAATTGTCTAGATTCTTTGGCTCACACAGCATGGAGGAAGATAGATGGTGTTCTCCATCCATCCTTAGGAGGCCTTGTGTGCCAGAGGACAAATGACTCTAGTACTAGCTGTCGGCCCTCCTGCCTCAGCTCTGTTCAGAGGTCTTGGGGTACTTCCTGCGGATGCTTTATGTAGCTCCTTGAAAGGGAACCTGGCTGTAAGGAACACACCCAGAGAGACCTGCTATTAGAAAGCAACTTGAGTGAAAAGGCAGTGTGAAGAAGACGAAAAGACAAGGTGCATGCAAATGGGATGAGGGAGCTGCTCACAAAGGCAAGCCTCTGAGCTGTAGAGGCACTGAGGGAGTTCTCTGTTTGGAGTTTCCCGTCAGCCCTGTCTTGAAGGCTGGGAGTGTTTTCAGTCTCCCACCTGTGAGCTGTCTGTGGGGCAGTGACAGTGTGGTGGAGTCCGCTGCACGGTAGCCAACTGCATTTCCTGGGAAAAGGATGTCCACCCAGTTTGCTGTATATTGCTGCTCAAAGTCTGTGAGTGAGTTGTTTGCCCTTGGCAGGAATATGATAACCTGCCCTCAAATGGAAACTGCTCAACTTGTGATGAAAATATCTCAATTACCCATGTTAATAGCAGCATGGAAGAACACAGGTAGTTAAAATTCACAGTAATTCAGAAACCTTGTTTAAGCCCAGTTTTCGTCTGCTAAGAAGTAACAAAATTAATTGCTCTTTCTGTACCTGCCCACTCGGAAGTTGGTGCTTCAAGAAATGAAATGACAAAAAGGCAAATGATTTAGAGGGACAAGGAGAACTGCCTGGGATAATATATGGACTGTTGTCTAGCTTCCCCTTTGGAATAGATTTGAGTGTCAGTTAAATGCTTTGCTTGGTGTTTCAAGTTTAATGAGACAGCTGCAAAATGCACTAAGATCAGTTTCTAGCACATTCAAAGCCCCTCCCACCTGAGCGCTTTGGTATTTTAGTTCTCTTTATTTGGAGACTGTTTCTGTCTTTTTTGAATGGCTTATCTTTCTCATCTTGGCTTAAACTTTACTTCCTCAGACAGGCCTTCCCTGGCCATTCTTCTTTATCTAAAAATAAGGTCTCTACTCCTATTTTTTAGGTTTCTATTTCTCTCTTTACTCAAACTGATAGTTTCACTTGTTGCCATGCCTGGCAACTAGCCAGTGCCTGTCACATAGCAGGAACCCAGCAAACATTTGTTGAACGAATGAATGAAAATACTGTGATTGCTTCAGAAAAAGGCACTTGGGATCTAGAGCAGCTCTGTCCAATGAGCTTTCTGTGATGATGAAAGTGTTTTACATTTGCACTGTCCATCATGACAGCCACTACCCATATGTGGCTCTTGAGCACTTGAAATGTGGGTAGTGCAACTGAGGAACTTAATTTTTGACTTTAATTTAAATTTGAATTTAAGTAGCCATGTGACTAGTATCTACTGTATTAGACAGCACAGATCTAGAAGATGTGATTTTATTAGTTTCCAACTTTTAAAAGTATTACCGTTGAATACTATCCCATTAAACGTAGTGAAGCTGAAGAGGCTTTCTAAAAGCAGTACCATGTGTACAGTTCATTGTAATAGGTGTGTTTTATGGTTTACTTGAAATGTAGAGGAAGCAGCTCTTATGTCCTTGGTGACATTGTATGATTTAGTATTATCATTGCATTTTCTTTCTATTCTTTATTTTTTATTTGTATTATTTTAACTGCATTATATTAGTGGGCTGGAGCCATCTTGGACTTTAGTTTGAGGGAGGACTCATCAGGGAATAAGAGTTGGGGTCGCTTTGCGTTCAAGCCTTCTGTGGTTTCCTTTGCGTGACTAACAATTGTCTGCAGGTATTTATGCAACAGTTGCCTTATGACTACATAGCATGGATCAGTCTTGGAGGCTAAAAGCTTTTCAAGTGAAGAGTAGGATTAAAAAAAAGGTGAATTACCAGATTAAACTTTAATAGTATATTAGTTCTTTCCAAGTGAAGGTAAGATTAAAAAAAAAGAATTAAATCAGGGTAAACTTTAATAATTAATATATTAGAGCCATCAGATTTAAACTGTTGATGTTTTGTTTCTGTTGTCTTATTCAAGTCTTGAAATGAGAAATAAAAAGATTCTGGGGCTGTCCCATGGCATAGTGGTTAAGTTCGCATGCTCCACTTTGGTGGCCCAGGGTTCATGGGTTTGGATCCCAGGCGTGGCCATACACACTGCTCATCAAGCCATGCTGTGGAGGCATCTCACATGCAAAATAGAGGAAGATTGGCACAGACGTTAGCTCAGTGACAGTCTTCCTCAAACAAAAAGAGGAAGATGGGCAACAGATGTTAGCTGAGGGCCAGTCTTCCTCAGCAGAAAAAGAAAGAAAAAAGAAAACTGGTAGTTGCATCTTTTACTGTTTTAAAAATAAAGCAAATGTTTAAAAGTCATGTTTTTTTGGGGGCTGGCCCCTGGCTGAGTGGTTAAGTTTAAGCACTCTGCTTTGGCAGCCCAGGGTTTCACTGGTTCGAATCCTGGGTGCGTCAACCATGCTGAGGTGGTGTGCCACATGCCGCAACTAGAAGGACCCACAACTAAAAATACACAACTGTGTCCTGGGGGCCTTTGGGATAAAAATGGAAAGTAAAATCTTTAAAAATAAATAAAAGTCATGTTTTATGATGGATTTTTTAAATTGTGGTAAAAAATATATATAAAATAAAATTTACAGTTTTAACTATTTTTAAGTGTACAGTTCAGTGGCATTAGTACATTTATGTTGTTGTTTAACCATCACCACTATCCATTCTCTAGAACTTTTTTATTTTCCCAAACTCTGTACCCACTGAACAATGATTTTTCATTCTCCCCTCCTTCTAGCCCCTGGTAACCACTATTCTACTTTCTGTCTGTATGACTTTGATGATGAAGTTTTTCATTTCATATAATTCCCTAGTCATTTTCCAAACCAATATGTAATACTGATGTCTATGTGTCTACAGGGATCACCTCTTTTAAAATGACCTTGACCTGACTAAGTGGGTAATTGCCTTATACTGGGAAATGGTAGATACTTCTTGTTAAGGACCTGAAACCACCTGGTTTAGTCATTGCTCCTAGCCATCACTAACCTTATGTGTTCACTCTGAGAAAGATCATCTCTCATTTGAAAAAACAATAACTCTAGAAAATTACTTTTAAGTGACAGGTAGTGAAATTGGCTTCCTTGCATCTGTATTTTCATGTGCTTTGTATTCCAAACTTTTTACCAGTCTCCATTGAGAAAGACAAAAAGAATCAGGAACAGTTATTTAATATTTTTAATACCTCAACTTATCAGTATAATATCATTGTGAACACTGGGCAACTGTGCAAAAATGAGCACATCTAAACTTATGGATTCAAGATGGCCTTTTAGTCATTTAATGAACAATAGGAATTTTGGGACTTTGAAGAGAAGTGTTACTCTCATCAACTGACTTGGTCTTTATTGCTGTGAGTACATCAGTGTAACCAGGAGACTAAGGAACAGAGCAGGAGAGGCAGCTCCGAGGGAGAGGCTTACCACTGACATGGATGCCTAGTGGGAATGTAAAGGCTGCCCTAAAAGAAACACGGAGTTCCACAGTCACATCCTGAATGAACATTAGGGAAAGTTTCCTGAGGTACGTGGCCTGTAAAACAGAGGGTTCTGAAGGCCACACATCATTTTAGCTAGTACATGTGGGGAAGGGAGACGTACGTGACATGGGACATTCCTGATGGAGGAAACCACCAGCATTTAGGCTTATGAATCGGGTCCAAAAAACAGCTGGAATTCTAGTTCTTGGGGGCAGTACCATTCAGCTGGAGTGTGGAGTCTAGTCCTTGGGACAGAAGGGGCTTGGGCCTGTGCAGAGCACTTTGCACAGTGGAATCCGGGCCTTTTGAAGCTTAATAAGTTGTGCTTTAGAAGGGTAAGTCTGGGCATGGTGTATACATAAGGTGAATCAGAGAAGATAATTATTTAAAGTGGAAAGGTTAAAGGCTGTTTAATTATTTCAGAGGAGGATACTGAGGGTCTCTAAATTATATCGGTTATAGTGAGATTGGAAAGGAGGTCCAAAATGGCAGTGATGCTGTAAAGAGAATTCATAGGACTGACCAACTGCCTGAATGTAGAGAATGAAGGAAGGTCGAGTGATCATAAAGTCACTTGGTTGTAATGCATATCTTATAAAATTCAAAAGGTATAAACGTATATATAATGAAAATTAAGCCTCTTTTCTCGGTCCCTCAGCTCTTATCACTTCTTATACACTTTCTGATATCTGTATATATGCATAAGCTACATTTATATTCTTGTTAAAAATGTTAAATGTATTTTGACTTAAGCTCTGGACAAAATAAAATATTAGATAAAATAAAAAAGGTTAGCTACTATGCACAGTTATCAATACCTTGTTTTTATCATTTAACAATGTATCTTGGAGATATTCCATGTCAATACTGTAGAGCTGCCTTATTTATTTACTTAGCTAGTCCCCAATTAATAGAAACATATTTCCTGTCTTTGGCTATTACAAATTGTTTAGTGAATATCCTTGTTCGTGCATCATTTTGTACACATACAAACAAGCATATCTATAGGTTTAAATTACTACAAGTGGGATTGCTGAATTAAAGGATATGTACACTTAAAGTGTTGATAGATATCGCCAAATTATCTTCCATAGAGGTTTTACCAGCAATGCCTGTTTCTTCAATCCTCATGATAGTATGATATCAAGCAATATGATCTTTCTCAATCTGTAGATTAAAAAATGTCTAGTTGTCATTTTAATTTGCATTTCTCTGCGACTGAGCATCTTTTTGTAACTTTCAGAGGCATTTGTAATTCTTTTTTGGGGAACTTTTTGTCACTAGCTGGTTCCCATTTCTCTGTTCAGAAGTTGGACTTCTAGGTATGCAATGGAAGGAGAAGAGAACAGGGCCAAAGATGGAACTCTGGGGTCACTGACTGATATGGGATGATTGGAGGATGTGGTTCTTTGAAGGAGATTGAGTAGGAGTGTTCAGAGAGGTGGGAGGAAGGCCAAGAGAGAGGCCATTAGAAACTGAGGGAAGGCACAGTTTCGAAGAGGATGTGACCAGTAGTGTCAAATGTTACAGAGAGTTCAAGTAAGATAAGCACTGAGAAGTGGCCACTGGATCGAGTAAATGGGAGGCCATTGATGACACCATTGCAAATAGTTCCAATGGAATGGTACAGCAGAACCTAGAATCCATTGGATTGAGAAGTGAATGGTTGAGAAAATGAAGATAAGAAGTGTTTAATGTTTAAGCCTCAGTGCCTTCTTGAGAAATAAAGAGATAAAGCAATGACAGAGAGCGCTCTAGCTAGATGGGGTTGTCAAGAGTGGGGTGCCTTTTGTTTCAGTGGGAGAAATTTGAGCAATTTTGTGTGCTGAAATGAATGACCTGTAAGGCTTTGGCCTAGGCGAGAAGAAAACTCCCTTTTCCATTGGAACAGGATGCAAGCAGGAAAGATGGATGCCAGTGCACTTAAGATTGAATGTGTGCTATGAGGGGAAGAGGTGAGAATTGGAAGGATTATTACTTGGTCGTTCTAGATCTCTGTGTAAAGAAAGGTAAGTTATTTAAAACGAAAAGTGAGCCATGTGATTTTTGTGATGAAGAAACTAGATTCACTGCATAGAAACTTGGATGATTTATAAATCTTTAACTCCCAGTGGAGGAAAAGTTATTACTTAATAGTATCATAGACATTCACTTTTATTTAAAGAATCTTTGTAGAAGATGAATTAGAAACTCCATGTACTGTTTTTTCTAGTACCAGAGGGTTTGCTCAAATTATATTCCTTTCGTTGGCATTTTGGAGCTTGAGGACAACAGAACTGTTACAACATGAATTTTTAGAGCCAATTTTGTCCACAGTGAAGTGACTGTGAAGGCTGAAGGTCAAGAGTATGATTGATTGGGTGATTAGAATTCCTTTTAAAGCAAATTAGAGGTGGCAGGTTTGCCACTGGCGAAAAGTACTGCAAGGAAATGAATTTCATCAGCATATAAACATCTTGGATCATCAAAAAAGAATTTAATGTTTAAATATAAACACACATACACACACGCACA
The DNA here is from genome assembly GCF_041296235.1 of Equus asinus. Taxonomy (NCBI): domain Eukaryota; kingdom Metazoa; phylum Chordata; class Mammalia; order Perissodactyla; family Equidae; genus Equus; species Equus asinus. The sequence goes on along the minus strand of NC_091797.1, from coordinate 63,411,420 downwards.
CCGGAATGACCTGCATAGGAATTCCTGTTTGTGATATTTTACACCATAGTGTCTAGCCTGGTTTTTCTGTTAAATAATATATAAGCACTAGATTGAGTCTGTTTTTTATTTTTAATTCAGGGACTGGCACCCTAAATGTTAAATGTGTCAGTTCAGTTTATCTATCTGCTTTCTATATTTGTCTTTATATTTGGGATCTTCTAGGTGTTTGGATTTGTGATTAGGCATTTGTGTTTAGGATCCCTGGCTTAGAAGCAGAAGGCATGGGGGCAGGAAGGAAGCAAGGACCGGTGTTTAGGAAGGGAAGGCAAGGGTAAGGGACCAAGAATGGAGAAGGATATGTAGGAGGTGTCTCTTCTCTTGGAGTGTAAGATATGGCAGTGGTCTGTGGGGAACCAATATTTCTCAGGAACCTAATACATGTCAGACACCAAGCTATGCGCTTTCATGTATGTTACATCCTCACAATAAACTTGGCAAGGTAGATATTGAAATTATTTGTAGTTTCAAAGGAAAAAATGAAAGAAGGTGAGAAGATACCAAAAAAGAATTTCTAAAAGTAAAGAAAAATGGTGATGATGATGATTGTTAGAGATGAGCATTGCTTCAATGTAGCTATTTGGTGTTTTTATTCTAATTTTTTGAGGGGAGAATTTTTTGAGAATTTTTTGAATTTAGGTAGAGTCAAAAAAGATTAAAGTTGGTTATTAAGCTGGGTATATGGGCGCTAGTTGAATTCTACTTTGTGTGTGCTTGCAAATTTTCATAATAAAATGTTTTTTAAATGATCAAGCAAAGAAGTAAAATAGTCTTGATTGTGATAAAAAGTGAAAATATTTATGAATAGCAGGGGGACTTTCTTTTCTCTTCCCCACTGATAGATGTGTATGATAGCATTAGCCTCTGAAGCTATTTTTGAGGCAAAATTATTAACCATTTAGGAAATAAAGACAATAAAATCAGTTTTAAAAAAATATGGTCATCTCAGCTTTATGTGTGAAGACTGCAGAAATTAGGTAGTTTCTTCATCTTCATCCGTTTGCAGTGGAAATTTTGTCCCAATGAAGGAGCATTCACGCTAGAAGGAAGCCCAGAGCTGGGAGGTGTATAGCTCCACAAGGAGGATCAGAATCTAGTCGGTGAGCTTCTCCTTCTGAACAACACGGTCGTGTGCACTGGAGGGAGCTACAAAGGCAGGACAGTAAGATAGCGGTTAATATTTATGGAGAGTTTATTCTGTGCTGGGCACTCTCTAAACAGTTCACATATATTTAATCCTTACAACAAGTCTAGGAGGGAGAGACTATTCTTTCTTATTTATTTATATATTTTTTAATGTGTTAAAATGTACAAGACATAAAAATTACTATCGACCATTTTTAAGCGTACAATTCAGTGGCATTAAGTCATTCACATGGTTGTGTAAACCATCATCGCCATCCATCTCAGAACTTGTTCATCTTCCACATCTGAAACTCTGTCCCCATTAAACAATACCTCTTCATTCCTCCCTCTCCCAGCCCATGACAACCACCGTTGTACTTTCTGTCTCTTTTGAGTCTGACTACTCTAGATACCTCATTTAGGTGAAATGACATTGTATTTTTCCTTTTGTGACTGGCTTATTTCACTTGCATAATGTCCTCAAAGTTCATCCATGTTGTAGCATCTATCAAAATTTCCTTCCTTTTTAAGGTTGAATAATATTCCAGTGTGGGGATATACTGTAGTCCCCCCTTATCCGAGGAGGATGTGTTCTAAGACCCCCAGTGATTGGCTGAAACTGCAGATGGGGCCTAACCCTATATATGCTATGTTTCCTATATGTACATACCTATGATTAAGTTTAATTTATAAATTAGGCACAGTAAAAGATTAACAACAATAACTAATAATAAAAGAGAACAATTATAACAGTATACTATCATAAAAGTTATGTGAATTTGGTCTCTCTCTCTCAATACCTTATCGTACTGCACTCACCGTTCTTGTGATGATGTGTGATGATAGATGAAGTGAGGTGAATGACGTAGGCATTGTGACATAGCATTAGGCTACTATTGACTTTCTGACATAGGTCAGAAGGAGAATCAATAGCCATGATGATGTCGGTAGTTGGATGTCAGGATCAGACAATGGTTGGGGGTCCAACAAAGGGATGATTCATACCTTGGGCGGTATGGAACTGCATGGCACAAATTTCATCACGCTATGCAGAACGGCACACAATTTCATGCTTATGAATTGTTTATTTCTGGAATTTTCCTTTTAATATTTTTGGACTGTGGTTGACCATGGGTAGCTGAAACTGCGGAAAGGGAAACCACAGACGAGGGAGTACCATTCTACCACATTTTATCCATTTATCTGTCAATGGACACTTGAGTTGCCTCCACCTTTTGGCTGTTGTGAATATGTTGCTATGAACATGGGTGTACAAATGTGTTTGAGACCTTGCTTTCAACTTTTTTGGGTATATACCCAGAAGCAGAATTGCTGGATCATATGGTAATTCTCTGTTTAATGTTTTTAGGACTAGCCATACTGTTTTCTACAGTGGCTGCACCATTTTACATTCCCATCGGCAGTGCACCAGGGTTCCACTTTTTCTGGATAGGAGGTAGGTGCCATTCTTATTTCAATATTATAGAGGAGGAAGAGAGGCACAGACAGGTTAAATGAGCTCACATAACTAACATATGCAGGTCTGAATTTGAACCCTGCACTCCGACTCCAGAACCTTTGGTATACAGGTAAGATGAGGCACGGAGAGTCTCAGAGACACGATTAAGGGCACTATGCCTAATATAGTGTCTGAGCCTGGGTTTAAACCTAGGCAGCCTGCCTTCAGAATTCACATTGTTACGTACTTTTAGATTTAGGGGTTGGTTTTTCTTTTCTTTTCTTTTTTTTTTTTTTTTGATAAAAGTACTCTTTAAAAAAATTCCCTATAGTAGAAAGATATTAATCCTTGAATATCTTTATATGGTTTTTTTCCTGCCTTTCTGCTATGTTTTAAAATATTCTGTTATTTAAAATATTATCTTTAAAAATGTATGCCATATGTTTGATTTTCTCTTTATTTAAATTTCTTGGGTAAAATGTTGCCTTTAAATTTTTTGAATAAATATGAATTAATTGTAGTGTCGTGTTTTATACATCTCTGCTCGTCCTACCCCTGCCAGAAGTATGCTTTCCAATAAAACCAAGCAAAACTATTTAAAGCCAGATTTAAATTGGGGGAAACTTGGGGGGTATCATTGGTACAAATTGAGGCCTTTTTAAAAAATTTAAATAAAGTGAGTTTTCTAGTTTTTCAGCAGAGGAGCAACAGCTAGCAAATGTGCCCATTTCTTTAATCCTTGTGTATATTTTGCTAAGATGCTGTGTATTCTCTGTCAAGTAGTGGTCACCAGGGGCTTCGTGGCATTCTGAAAATAGTACTTTCCCTGAGTGATGCTGGCTCAGTTGGGCCTGTGTGTCTGTTCATGTCACAGACTGTCTCCAGAGCCTCCTACATTGCTGCCAGGGAGGTGCCCCTGAAAATAGAGACCGAGGGGCCTCCTTTACCCTGCTTATCTGGGAATGCCCTCTGGGTGGGTGATCTCTTTTATGCTACATTTTAAGGAGGGCCTCTGGGTGTGCATGGCCCTGAGCTCCTCTCCCAGGTTTGGGGGTGAGTGGCTTGTACAGTATACCATCATAGCTCGGGTTACTTTTAGACATAGACTCCTGGTCCCAGCATATGAAGGGTCCACAGTCATGCTCAGATGAACTCTGATGGAGAAGGTATCTTTAGGATAATCTCTAATTCAGTGGTTCAGTCCACCTGAGGAGCTTAAAAAAATAATGATGCCAGAGGCCCACTTCCAGAGATTCTGATGTTACTGGTCTGGTGTGTGCCCTAGCCATTGGGATGCTTAAAAAGCTCACAGGGACCTGCCTGGTGGCGCAGCAGTTAAGTGCGCATGTTCCGCTTTGGCGGCCCGGGGTTTGCCGATTCGGATCCCGGGTGTGGACATGGCACTGCTTGGCAAGCCATGCTGTGGCAGGCGTCCCACATATAAAGTAGAGGAAGATGGGCACAGATGTTAGCTCAGGGCCAGTCTTCCTCAGCAAAAAGAGGAGGATTGGCAGCAGATGTTAGCTCAGGGCTAATATTCCTCAAAAAAAAAAAAAAGCTTCACAGATGATTCTAGTGTATGGTAAAGGTATAGGACTGTTGCTCCAATTTCTCTTGAGTGCTTTGTTCTGTGGTTTCTAATTACATTTTTTACCATCACAAAATATACAGAAATGTCTTTTCTCAGGGTGTCCTTATTAGCAGGGATTGCTGGAATGTATTCCTCACATACAAAGGGAATCTCTTCTATTTTGTTTATTTGTGGTAGAAAAGTATTTTTGTCTCCTTATGGGGTATGTCTCTGTATTCATACAATTTAGTGCTAGTTGCTGTAGAGGACACATCTTTACTCTGCAGAGCTTTGAGATTAGGAATACAGAGGAAGGAAAGCTATTTGTTCACCTAAATTTCAATACAAGCTCCAGGTCATTTTCAGTGTTGTGATGGCAGTTTCATTTTATAAACTGAAGACTGTAATGATGTCTGAGCTGACATTTCTGAAGTTCCTGAAGGCTTCTCATTTAGACACTTACCACCTCTAGTGCTTGCCCTCCTGTGCATTTAAACACTCAGCCATATCATTACTTTGGGAAATCTGGCTCTGTGTTTGGGTAAACCACATCGTCAGTCTGAAGGGTCTTTGGTTTAGAGGAATGGTTTGTCTGAGCCCTCCTAGGCCCTTGAGTTTGTTTAGAAAGACAGTGACAGGTCTAGTATTGTCCTCCTGGTGTTGGACTGGGAGCTTTAAGGTTATTTGGTTGAAAGGTCATCAAAGTTTAGAGATGAGATTTGGGGTTTGGGGAAATAAGTGTTCTCTTTGTTTTGATTTTGTTTTAAAAATGAGCGTTTAGATATAAAATTTTAAAACTTTGTCATTGTTTGTCATTTATCCATGAGAGCTCTGTCAGCAGTTGAAGCAGAAAGGATGGATCCCTGGTGGCTTTCCTGCTGTGTATCTCTCAAAGGGCTCACTTAAGGGCAGAACTTGATTGGGTTACTCCAGTAGTTGAGGACAAGGACTTCCTACCCAACCCAAAACATTTTCAAATATAGGCAGAGCAGAGGAATATAGACTATATTTCATAGTAGTTGTGGGGACTGGACTGGGAAGATAGCTGTCTTCTCACATTTGTGCGGATTTCTCCCCTTAGGTGAGTGATAGGTGTATGTGGAGGTGGGAGGTGGAACAAGGGCACTGTTAGATGAGAGGGACAGATTCCTTAGATAAAAGGCAAGGGCTCTAGTCATTTCTGATGTCTTAGAAAATGAAGTCTGTGCTTCCCAGGAGGGACTTTAAGGGGCTCTTGGATCAGTTGGTGTGGTTTTTCTAGTCTCTACTCTCATTGGTTTTCCTTATCTCCTTCCCTCTAATTATTCCCTGGCTGTTAACCTCCAGGGGCTGATTAGTTACACATGTCACTAAGAAAAAGTCAAGGGTTATAACAATGGGAGACTTAATTTTCTGTTGCCTTAACTTAGTTTTTAACATGCTGGATATTTGAAATGAAAAAGGCAGCAAGGTATCGGCAAATTCTCTTCAAGAATGTAGCCCATTGTTTTGTGGAGGATGTTCTGCCAGCCCCTCTTCCTGTCCTCATCCCACCCCCACCCCACCTCCTGGGTCTCTCAAAGCCAGAATCATTTCTAAGAGAAACAATTCAGAAATGATTCCCTTCTAGCAATGATAGTGTGTGTCATCTTCATATAAGAAGTATAGAATCAAATGCTATATTATAATAGGATGGGGAGGGGCCACTAATATAACTATAAAACACTTGTGTTTTTGTAAAAGTAACAAACGTTATTCCAATTTTATTGAACATGAGGATAACTTTTACACAGAGGTACTATCAGATGATTACAGTGAACTACCTCCTCTATTTCACTCATTCTCTGTTGAAAAACACAGATGAGTAAGATGTGGTCCTTACCCTCTTAAGAATTTACCAGGGAGCTCCTTCTACCATTTATCTTGGAGCCTTACACTCTTCCATAGTTACCAGTCACGTCCATCCCTCCATCCCCTTCCTTGTCCACTTACACATGCCTTGGTGACAGTTTTCTCACATCTTGGCGCACTTCCTCTTTGGAATGCACTGCTCTCTTTTCATTGTGGCACCTACTGCTCCAAGTGTGGTCCTAGGACAGCAGTTTCAGCTCCCCCCCCCACCCCCCCCACCCCCCCCGCAATCTGTGTTATAACAAGAACCCCCGGTGACTTGGGTGTACAGAATGTGTTAATATGCAGATTCTATTTCATTATGGCTGGGTGGGGTCTGAGAGTCTGCATTTCTAATGAGCTCTCATGTGATGCTGATGCTGGTCTGTGGACAACACTAGGGATGGCAAGGCTTTGCTCTAGAGAGCCTACCTAATCCTCCCTAGTGTCAGAGAGTAGCAAAGATGTTTGGCCTCCCTGATAATATGCGATAACATAGGTAGCTAACCAAGTACCTCTGGCCTAAATACTCTCATGGGGAGCCAAAGTTACAGAAAAAAAAGTGCCTGCTTACTCTGTGCAAGACACAGCTTTCAGAGCTTTATTAATATACTTGATCCTCACAACTGTCTTATGAGGTGGGATTGGTATTATCTCCAGTTTGCAGATGGGGAGATTGAGGCACAGAGGGGTTAAGTAATTTGGCTAAAGTCACATTAACAAGTGAAAGAGCAGGGCTTTGAATCCAGGCAGTATGGCCTCTGTACCCAAACTTTGAAAGGATTTCTGTGTGCTTCCTCTGTGTCTAAGGTGTCACATTTGCAGGGAAGTAGAGTCAGATCATGGTTCAGAAATGAGTCTGTCTTGGTTGGGTAGTGGGGTGGTTCCAGAAGACAAGCTGAGTACAGGTGTGTGGTAAGGATGGTTTAGCAGCAGAGAGTAGGGCCACACTGTACATGTTCAATGGCCAGGATTAGTGGAGGAAGGAGAGGCGGGCAGGGTGCCTGTAGCTGAGGAGCAAGAGGGCATGTGCTGTAAACTTTTATCAAGTACTATAAAGCATCAGATACTGGGGTTTACATTCATTATTTCACTTAAACCTTATAATGATCTTATGGCATAGGTACAAATTTTACAGATAAAGAAACTGAGGTTTAGAGAGATTAAGTAATTTTCCCAAGGTCAACAGAGAGGAGGGTCACATAATTTGAATTTTAAGTCAGTTCTGTCTGATCTCAAAACCTGTTTCGGAAACTTCTTTGCTCTGCTGCCTCCCTGGACAGGGACTCAGAGCAGAAATTAAGATGCAGAGGAGAGATCAGAACTTGGTTATTGACACTGCAATATTAAGAGGTGCTTGGCCCTAGGAATGGGGGCCAAGAGAAGAAGATAAGAGCAGCAAAGCAGAGAACCCACAAAACTCATTCATTGCTGGCTGTTTAAAACTGGACTGGAGCTCCCAAGGAGCTCTCTGTGAAGGACTGGTACCCGGATTGGATGCAGGTTTGAAACTGCATGTGGGGTGGAGTGGCTGCAAGTTTAAATCAGTTTCCATCTGATGATTAATGTTTGTTAGGATTGAACACTCTTCCTGACCTTCTGCATCCTTCATCTCCGAGTTAGCCCAGGAGAGGACAGTCCTGCCCTCACTTTGACTCCTGTTTCTTAGACACACACCTGTGTGGCAGCAGTGGTGGTACCACATTCCTCTGCTTCACCAGAAGTGAAAGGTGGTTTCTGATTTCTTCCCCTGATCTTTATGGTTATTGTATTTCTTACCACAGTCATTTCTCCTTGCTGCAAATGTGAAACTCTGAGCTTATTTACTTTAAATAAATTATCATACAGCCCTGTGTGATCCCATATAAATCTCTTAAACAGATACTGAAAGTTTATGGTTTGCCTGGGGAATTCTCTGCCTCGGGATGCTTGTAATGGAGGGAATTGACTGGGGTTCACAGATGGGCGCTGCTCATTTTTTGGCAATCATTGACAAGTACACAGCACGTCCAGGTGGCTCTCCGTGAAGCTGTTTTGTGCACACGGCTCTCAGCCCCCTATGCAGTGTGGAATGCCGCTGGTCTCCTTCCTCCCTGGGTGAGATAGCAGGCTGCCGTGTCTGATGTGGCCCCTCTCCTCTTTATCTTTATGATCAAAGGCCTGCATTCCATTTTTTAAAAAAAGGTTATCTTTTAGTAATAGAAGTGTCAGAACTGTATTACGGAAAGCTGAGAAATAGGGAAAAAATATGCTCATTCACCATCCTATAACAGTGATTATCAGTTCTTTAACTTTTCTTCAACGATTTTTACAGAGTTGTACCATATCTGCATTTCTCCTTATTGCTACATAATCTCCACCATTACTATTTTAATGATTGCATAATATTTTGTTGTGATAATGTACCATTAATTAATTCTGTTGTTTACATGTACACTGCTCCCAACTTTTCACAGTTATTAATAACACCACAAGATGTATGTGTGTATATAGCTATTTCTGTATTTTGACTTAGCTTCTTAGGATAGAGTCTCAGGTGTGTCGTTACTAGGTCAAAGAGTATGAACAATTTTATAACTTCTAAAACATACTGCCAGATTGCTTTCCAGAGGAGTGGAACCAATTTACAGAGCCATCACAGTCATTTGTTTCCCAGATGGTGAGTTAGGGTTAGGGATGCAGCCTCTCACAGTAGGAGAGGAGGAGGAAGGGTGTGTGTGTGTGTGTGTTTGCAAAACTCACTGGTTCACTGGTTCATATGTGTATTGATTTAAGCCTCAGTGACTCTATACATTGTTCTCATTAATAGGAATATGCTATGGGTCTAGTGCCAATATAATAGTCACTCAGGTCAGTGTTTAATATAGCAGTGTGCTAGACATGCAGTAAAGCAAGTTATAAATATTTCCTGTTTCCCTGGAATTTGAAATTTTTAAAAAGTTGGCAAAGGTGAATTGACAAGAGCATTCAGTCATTGCGACAAGTTTCTTAGTGGCCTCCTACTTTTTGGGAATACCTAATGATTTGGAGATGAAGGTGGAAGTTGAAGGAGGTTGGTAGAACAGGCGAGGGGAGGGCATTGGAAGTACCTGGGCGTGTGCTCAGAAGTGTGCCTAGTCTGGGCAGCATAAATAATCTCACCTGGTAATTACAGTCTTTCAGCTGCTGAATGGAGTGCTTGTCTTGAAAAGGATTGTGAGGTCACATCTAGCTATTTGTTCTAGAAAATTGCAATTTTATTCAACTTTTTGTATTCCCCTTTGGATGGTAAACATTAAGTGCCTTAAAGTAGAGACTATACCTTTTAAAATTATTACTTTTTATACCCATCCCCTACAGTATCTAGCACATTGTGCACATAAGTGGTGGTTTTGTGTCTTCTGATTGGATGAATGAATGAATGAGGGAAATTAATACTTTATCTTCATGGTCCCAGGAGTTCTACCAAAGCCCTGTGGTTGAGTAATGGGATCTCACAGTTCTTGTGCTCACATGTAAAACCTGCAGCAGATTTCACAGCGCTAGAGGAAGAGCAAATTTCAGCTGAGAAATTTGGAAAGGGTAATGCCGGAAAAGACCTTAGACTCATATATATTTTCTCCCACATCATCTAATGGGACCTCCTTGTTTGACCGATGAGGAAACTGAACTTACTAAGGCTAAATGTCTTCCCCAAGGTCGCACAGATAGTGGACAATGACTGGGAGCTCAGATCTGGGTCTTTTGGTTCCTGGTTTACTGTCCTGTCTGCTGTGCTGTGTTGGGAGAACGTGGGGTGCTTGTTTTGCTACTCCCACCCACCCGTGTCCTCAACAGATGTGTATTTGGAGTTTTCTTTGCTATATGCCCATGTTCTTCCTCTCTTTGTAGCTTCATAAAAATGTGTTTAGAGTTTGTGACCTTGATGCAGTAGTCACACTGGGGTCCAGAGTAGTAATGGCCTAGAGATTTGTATTGTGAGCCAAGAGATAGTGTGGGATCAAAAGTCTGTTCCATACAAAATTACAGCTTTGCATTATCTCTGAGTTTGAATATGAACTTTTTCCATTTTAAAGGAAGAATGTTCAATGTTAGTTGTGGTACATGATTTGAGTGTGTATTTGCCACAACTGTGCTCCTAATAAAACTCTCATGATCCATATGCTTGCAGTAGAGATTTAAGGTTGTCAAGGGAGCGTTAAATTTGAGTTGCCTGATTTCTTTTGTGTGACTGAAATCCAAACCTCAAAATTGCATCTACTGGGTAGTGTTTTTTCCTCCTTCCTCTCCATAACCTCTCACCCTCAATATGACAAGCACATTTTGTTATTTAGTTGAAATTCTGAAGCTAAAGGCTTTAATAGGGAAGTGCTCATGGTGAATGTCAAATGAAACGACTGAGGAGACAAAGCAAGAAAGAGAATTAGCAGTCTACTGGTTCTTTAACAGCCGTGTGATTCCACCCTGGGATTTGAATGATTTGTAGATGACTGGACCCTGCTCGGTCCGTGGTGGCTCGAGTCCTCTTGAAATTGATGTTAACCTCATAAGCTGTCACTAGTTGTAGCTACTGGGTAATTGGGTTTGGAATTTATGGGTATTTACATTTCAGGGGGCATTTACTGTGTTTCTGTAACTTTGGAGTAGAAATGTTTGTCCTTGGTATGACTGAATAGCTTGTTTTATGCATGGTGCTCGAGTGGTTAAAACTGTCTCAGTGTGTAAGCCACTTTCTTTCTGGGAGGGCATAAAGATAATCTAGTTAATCCTACTTGTGGACTGCTGGACAGGATGATTTTTCTTCACATCCCCACTAAACTAGCTCCATACTGTCTTCTGTGCAATAACTGGTAATATGGTTATACAGTAAAGAGAAGTTAGCAGTGTTTCACTGGCTTGACAGTAATAAACATTTTGTTACAGTCTGCTGAGGTCGGCACCTTTTTTACCTTTGTTTGGTCTTGAAGGGATTAAAATTTTTTTCACGATAGCAGCTATTAGCTTGTTCTCAAAAATTTAAAAAATAAGGAAAAATTGAAGTGAGAGAAAATTTTCCCAAGTTCCCTCCACCTGAAGGGAAACTACTTATTACATTTCAAAATTTTCTTTTGTTCTTTTTCTATACACATTTTTATGTGGTTGTAATTAGACTGATTATAAAAATTTTACCTTTTTTTACTTAACACGTATTTTTTCCTTGTTATTATATAATTTCCTTTATGGAAGCTTAATTTTTCATTGAGAGGGACTTATTAAAATATTTGCTTATTCTGTCAGCATCTGGACCAGAGGCTCAGTTCTTTTTCATCTGTGGGATTTTGCATTGCCCCTGAGTAATGGAGACTGATGTGGGTAGACAGTAGTGGTGGGCTCCCTCCTTCCTTTGAGAGTCATTGATCTGCACCTGTCCAATATTTTCCTGACTGCAAATTATCCTCTGTTGAGCTTTTTGTGCATAAAGCTTTGTATGTATTTAAGATTAGTTCTTTAGGATATTTTCCTAGGGTAGACTTGCTGGCCTAAAAGGATAAACATTTTGATGTTACACACGCACGCGCACACACACACACTAGTTTGCTGTTGTATTATATTGTAAATATTGTTTTCCACAAGTTGATACTAGTAATGTCAAATGGGTGAACTATCTGTATACTACATATAACACTGGATATTATTAGCTGTTAAAGCTTTGTTAACTTGACAGGCACAAAATAGCATTGAGTTTTTAATTTCTTTTCTTACTAGTAAGTTTGTGCCTCTTGGCATGTATTTGTTAATTATTTGATTTCCTATTTTGTGAATTACTTCATCTTGGCTTAACGTTGTGGTGGGTAGGAAGGGGTGGCGCCTGTCAGAATCTTGGTGAGGTGAGCATGTTGAGACACAGAGCTGCCCTTCTGGCTTGATCCTGGCAGGACCCTCCGTTGTGCTTTAGCTTCTGCGTTCCCTGGTGGCAGGCAAGTACTCACTCTATCCACACTGCTTCAGGAAATGAGAATCTTTAAAGACTGAAGTAAAGGGAGGGTGTGAGATGCTACACCGAAATGATAGTATGATTTGTAGCTGTCCAAAGAGTAAGGACAATGTATATGTGCTGACAGAGAAAGAATTCCAGTGCATGTTGTTATTAAAAGCAAGATGTGGTACATGACCCTGTTTGTGGAAAGAATCAAAAAGAATATGTTTTATAGATTAAATAAACACTGCAGGGGCTTCCCCTACCTTTCCAAAAAGGATCACAGGAAACGTAAACTGTTGAAGGAAAAGTGCCAGTGACTGAGGTGGAGACCAAGGAGGGATCTGGTTTGAATCATGTATATATGTATATATATGTATATGATCTGTTTTTAATATTAGTTTTAACTCAACAAAAGTGATCTGAGTATGAGATTACCTGGCTTTCTTTCTCTTTTTACTTCTCTGTATTAAAACATACACGCATCTACACAAACGTAATAAATGTTATTTATAAAAAAATTTGTACAAAAGTTTTCTTATTTGTAAATTGTGGTATTGGACTCAGATCAGCTTAATTTATTTATCCTGTCCTCTTTACATATGAGAAACCCTCTTAAGGGTGAGACTTTTTCAATTTTTGACCTTAGTGGTTTATTTAGCTGAGAAGAGGACCATGAGCCTCTTTTTAAGCACTGGCATGGAGGGTAGGTGAGAACCTAAAGGTTTGCAAGTGATGGGAACAGGGGGCTCATGACTGGATCTAGCCATCAGAAATGAGAGACAAAGAGCCACCCACAGCCTGCTTTCTTTTGTAACTGCAACGCGTTTCTGATCTATGTTGATATAATTTATCCATTGTGGCACCATCTGAATTTACCACTGTCGATTTGTTTGGGGGTAAAAGTTAGTTTAAATAACTTTCCATGCATCACAGGATCTTCTGAATGTTTCTGGGTTTTATGCAGTACACATATTTTCATCCACAAACCACACTTAGGTACCATAAAAGCTTTTTGACTTCTAACGAACTTTTTAGATGTATGCAATGTCTGAAACTTGTAGATAATTTAGAAATGAGCAAATAACTTGGGACGATTTTCTGGAAGCAATTCAGGTTATGAATAAAGCTGCAATCCTTCTGAATACACCTTTAATTTGAAAGGATGGCAGTTTCATTCATAGCATTCATTTATCCCCAGAAATTAAAGTATAAAAATTTCAATGAGAACTTCTTCTGGGCTTTGCCTACTGTTAATCTATAATAAGTCTCATAACTTACATTTTTGTAGCATTTTTTTGTGTCACAGAAGACTTTTTTTATACACTCTCATTTATGCTTCATAACAGCCCTGGGAAATAGACTGGGAATTATCTTTGTTATCTGAGGACTTATTGTTTGACATTTGAGGACTGTATTGCCAACCTAGATAAGATGTTAACAGTGGTGCAGAATATTAGAGTAAGACAGTGAAAAGAACCAATGGAGTAATAAAACTTAAAGATTTAGCTCATTTCTGTAACTGCTGGCAATGTGCTTTTTAAGGAGCGTTTTGAAAAGTAGGGTTATTCCCAGGATATGCTACAGGGTGTGGGGCTCTCTCTTCATGCCTCCTGTTCTGGGCTGTTATTTCCTAAAGAGCCATTTCTCAGATTTCAAGATCACAGTGCCAACGCTTGCTCTATCAGTTTTAAGGGATCCAACTTGGACTCAAAAAATTTGAGTGCCCAATATGTGCAAGTACTATAAGTGCTGGAGACCAGTCCAGTCCTGAATAGCGAAGTCACCATCCATTTTCTTAGGAGTTTCCTTCTGGTGCTTCCTGTTGGGGATGTTTGGTCACCAAGAAGGACATGTCCCTGCTCCCAGAGAACTTGGTGTTTGATGGGGGGTACTGTCAGGTCAATAGGCAGACCCAACACCTTGTATTCAGTGGTATAATCGGGGAAGTACAAATTACCAGAAAGCACATAGGTGTGGCCTCTAACCCAAATTTGAGGATTCTGGGTGTTGGAGTGTGAGTGTGTGTGTATTTGGAAGGTGGTGGGAGTACAAAGCAAACTTACCAGTAAAATGCAAACAACCAGCATCCTAAAAACAAACCTCAGTTTTATTTACTCAGATAATGGTTTATTAAAGGCTCGTCTGAATCCCGTGTTGGAAATTTAACCTTCTCCTGTCTGGGAGGGATATGCCAGACAATACCAAGTCCTTTACCCAGGTCGACCCCAGGTTGCGTGTCTTCTGAGAGCTGCCAGCAGGGTTAAACCTTTTTAGCTGTGCACACCCAGAGAGACTGTCATCAGCTAGTTCTGGTTACCTAGTCATTTCCTAAATTACTACTAGTTTTATACTTTGTTTTTTAGCAAGGTATAAAATTTTATTGAATAAAGGCCAATTGGTGTAGGGCCATACCTTTATCATCTTATCTGGTTCCCAGCTGTATTCACGACTTACACATCACAGCTTTTACAGCACAGGTCTGCATGTACTGCATGTATAGGTGTTTAATATGTGTTTTCCTTGTTAGTAACTTGATTGGGTATCCCCCAGTAGGTAATTTCCATTAGAAAATTCTTTAAGAACTCTACTAGAAGTCACAGGGAGCAAAGTAGATTTGCACAAGTCTTAAATGGAGGAGGAGTGTTCAGAGGGAACAGCCTCAGCAAAGCCTTGCATGTGAGAAAGCATGAGAAAATGTTGAAAAAATAGAAAATGGTTCAGGCAGGCTAGTCTGTGGTTTGGAGCAGCAAGTGGTAAGAGGTGAGTCTAGAGAGGTAAGCAGTGGCTGGTTCAGTAGTTCCCAAAACTTTCCTGTATGCTGGAATCACCTGGGAATTAAAAAAGATACTGATGACTGGCTCCCACCCCCAGACATTGTGACTTAATTGGTATGGGGTTTGCTGGGGCATTGGGAATTGTAAGGCTTCCTAGATTTCAATGTGTAGCAAAATTTGGGAACCTCCAGGCCAATTTATGAAGGGCCTTCTAATTATGCTGAGGCATATGAATTTTATCCATAGAGACATTTTTGGCATTAGGGAACCACAGAAGGATTTTAACCAAGAGAGTGACTTGATCAGACCTGTACATTTGGAAGATCATGCTGGTTGTTTTTGGGAAAATGGATTGGGGAAGCTAAGATTGGAGGCAATGAAACCAGTTAAGGGGCCCCTGTTGATAAAGAGGGCCTGATGGAGGGAGTAGCAGTAGAGATGAAAGAGGTAGATGGATCCCTGAGATACTGAAGAGATGGATGCAGCAGAACTTGTGGTGGATGGGATGGGGTGTGTAGGATGGAAGAGCATAACCAGTTGACTTAGGTGGATGGAAGCAGGGAGAGGAGGGATGATTTGGGGGAAGGGGGTGTCATTTCCATATTTCAGCAGGGATCACCAGCCCTGCTGGTTTCTTCTAAGAAATAACTGAAGAAGTTCATCAGCTCTTTACTAATCACTGACCTCATGTGATGAACTGCCCGTAGTCTGATTTCTCCTCAGGTAAAGCTTCTATTTTGTTCTTCTTCAGTTTGAGCAGATGTTTTTTCCCTAGTAGTTAATCATCTTGTATATCTCATTTGCATAAGAGATCTGTTTAAGGGGGATTCTCCCCATACTTGTGATCCATGAAAGTCCTGGTGGCCAAGGGCTTCCCAGTGGCTCGGTGGCATCTAAAGAGCTTCAGTTCCCTTTTGTCAAGAATGAGAGGTAATTGGGGAAATATAGATTTCATTACTCTTTCCTATAATTGAATTGAGAATTTATTACGTAAATCTTAAATGACAAAACAGGCAACTTCTGGGTGGAGATAATTGGTGCTTGATGATTTTGCTAATGGATTCTTGTCTTTGTGAAAAGATGCGCTGTAGGGGTCTTTTGTAACGTAAGGTTTCTATATTTGTTTAAATGACTTGGATGTTATGAATAATCTTTTGGAATAAGGAACAGCCTACTTGGATATTATATAATCAGCTAATATTGTTGTGAGAATCTTGGACAAGCATTAATAAGGATTAGGATCCCCTCACTCCACATAACGCTAGATAATGTCAGACAAGGAGAATCTTCCTTTATGTATGCACTGTCTGACCTTTCTCCGTTATGGTAGCTTTTGTGTAAAGTTGTTCCATCTCTTTCCTTGCATGCGGTGCTCGCAAAACCCCATAGTGAAATCAAACCCTGTGTTTGACATTTAGGTCTGTTGACATGAATGTCATTCTAAAGTCATAAATTATACATAATGAAAATCACTATAGATTTACCTAGGTAAATGAGTAAGTTTTGAAGCCAGAAATCATAGAAGTTGATGGGAAATTCATTTGATGGTGAGAAAGAGGAGCAAAGAGAAATTATCAAAATACAAACTGAAAAAAAACACAAACCCACAATCTGAAAAATAGTAAGACCTTAACATTAAGTATTTGCAATGGAGTGATATCTCTACCCCATCTTTCAGAGAAAGAATGATATACTAGCAATAAAACATATATTTCCCAAAGTACCAAGATCTACTGTTGGCAATATTTATTTTGAAAAGAATTTGTTTGTTTTATTTCTAAAGGATAGATTGATTTTTGGGGAAAGGGGAACAGAGGGCACTGAATACCTAAGACATTTGTGGTGAGCTGGTTATAAATGCATGTTTAGAGGCAAATGACTGTGATAAACGACCATATAGGAACCTGCTTTATTTAAATGAAGTCATTTCCCTCCTGCCACCTTGCATAGCATCAACAAATGAGTCGTGCATGAGAAGTACAGCCCCATATACTGCTGGAGCTCATTCTGTCATCCTCCTAGGGCTTCATTATGGAGAGGGATGCTGGTGGCTATCCAGATGCCTAACTGGCAGCCTTAACTGACTAATGGAACCATGTTCATGTTGGCTGACATCTGGTTTTGGAACTTATTTATAAAGAAAAAATCCTTGTAATCAAAACAGCCAGAAAGATTTTTAAATGTCAGATGTATTTCTCAAGATTCACCTAGGGTGAGTATCACTGGAGGAGGAATTAGCTACTTCCCGCAACACTTGTGTGTGTGGAGTATATTTTTCCTGTGTGTAAATAGTACTTTCAAAATAGCATGTTATAATGGGGGCTGGCCCCGTGGCCGAGTGGTTAAGTTTGCGTGCTCCGCTGCAGGCGGCCCAGTGTTTCGTTAGTTCAAATCCTGGGCGCGGACATGGCACTGCTCATCAAACCACGCTGAGGCAGCGTCCCACATGCCACAACTAGAAGGACCCACAACGAAGAATACACAACTATGTACCGGGGGGCTTTGGGGAGAAAAAGGAAAAAATAAAATCTTAAAAAAAAAAAAAAAAAAATAGCATGTTATAAGCAAAACCCTTGAAACAAACACAGACTTTGGAAGTTCTGAACGTTGTCAATAGGATTATAAAACTACCAAAATGACACATTAATAAACCAAAAAATTTTATGGGACAACACATAAAGAGCTTGGAAGTCCACGTTCCTGTCCTCACGATAAGAAAGAAAGCTCAGTAAACTGGAAATCAACAACTCTTCTTAGATCCTTCGGAGAATTGAGGTCACAGGGCAAACCACTATGCCGAGACGTGGTGAGAGAAGGATGCCTAGAGTCACAGTTTACCAACAGTGGAAGTTCAGGAGCATAACCCTTCTCCCTCCTACAACCCCCCTGCCCCGCACCTCTGCCCCGACCCCTCCATGACTGGTAGGAACAGTTAAACTATAATAGGTGAATTCTGGAGGCTCTATGTGCACAAGCTTGAGAGTTAAAAACTCCTGGGACCCAGTACTGGGGGGCCTCTATACTTTAATGAATTTTGCTTCCAGGAACCCCAACAGAATCTTGGAAATATCCTCTCCTGTTTCTGACAGTTGGAGGGGAAAAGTAACTGTTTTGAAATAGGTCCAGAGCATTCTGTTCTCCTAAACAAAAAGCTGCCCTCAAAAGAAACTATTTTAGCAAAGCTTAACAGACTTGGTTTTTACCAGAAACTAATTGACTTGGGTCAATTAGTGGGAAGTACCCAATACCAGCCCCTCTAAACTTTTGGTCTCATCTAAGGGGGAAAAAGAAAGCTGAGACACACTTGTGAAAGTCACAGCCCAGGGGCACAGGCTCACTTAAAGACTGAGACCTAATCAGAAGACTCTAGAGAGGGCTTCCCTGCCCCCACCACCTTAACACCACATCAGTCAGGCTCCTGGATAATAACGAGAGTCCAGCTAAAAGAGCTACAAGGCTCAGACTCTATTTAAGGGAAGCCTAAGGCAACAGGAAAGACAAAAACAAGGACACTGGAGGAAATTTTAGCCTCTGACACCCACAACTATCTCCTAGCCAGATAAACGTAAAACCTCACACTAAAGGCCTGTTTACCTCAGTTGCTTTTATACAATGTATCATGTCTGACTTTCAACAAAACATTACAAGGCATGCCAAAAGGCAAAACACAGTTTGAAGAGACAACAGAGTTAGATGTGGTAGAGATTTTTGAATTATCAGACTGGGCATTTAAAATTATGATTAATATGCTAAAGGCTCTAATGGAAAAAGTGGAATAAATGCAAGAACAGATGGGTGTAAGCAGAGAGATGGAAACTCTGGAAAGAATCAAAAGTTAATGCTAGAAATCAGAAGCACTACAATAGAAATGAAAAATACCTTTTGGCTCATCAGTAGACTGGACATGGCCAAGGAAACAGTCAGTGAGCTTGCAGATACATCAGTAGAAACTTCCAAACTGAAAAGCAAAGGGAAAAAAGAATGAAAAATACCAAGCTGCTCCAAGTTGACGTTGGCCTGGCATGTTATGACTGAGACAGAGGTGGCTATGAAGGTAATTAATATGAGTCAGCAGAGCTTTTACACCCTCTGGAGACTATTGCTCCAAGTCCAAAGCATGAAGGCCTTGAATTACCCTGGTACTATGAAACTGTTTATGGTGATCTGGACCCAGGACACACTCTATCTGGTCATGTTGTATGCTGGTGGAGAAGAGATGTTTGATTATGTACTGGACCACAGCCATGTGAAAAAAAAGAGGCTTGTGGTAAATTCCTCCAGATGGTGTCCACTGTGTAGTATTTGCCACTAGAAGAGTATTGTCCACAGGGACGAAAAGCCAGAAAGCCTTCTTGTTGATGTTGACCATAAGGTCAGATTTGCAGACTTTGGCCTCAGCAGTGTGTTCAGCAGCACCAGTAAGACGAATCCCTTCTATGGTAGTCTCCCTTATTATGCCCTGGAACTCTTCCAGAGCCATAATTACCATGGCCCCTCGGTGAATGTGTGGAGACTTGGAGTCAAGTTTTTATGATGGTCACTGGGTCCCTGCCTTTCTTTCTTTTTTTTTTTTTTTGAGGAAGATTAGCCCTAAGCTAACATCTGCTGCCAATCCTCCTCTTTTTGCTGAGGAAGACTCGCCCTGAGCTAACATCCATGCTCATCTTCCTCTGCTTTATATGTGGGACTCCTACCACAGCATGGCATGCCAAGCAATGCATATGTCCGCACCTGGGATATGAACCAGCGAACCATGGGCCACTGAAGCAGAACGTGTGAACTTAACTGCTGTGCCACCCGGCGGAACCCTCTTTTTTTTTTTTTTAATTACTGAGGAAGCTTTGCCCTGAGCTCACGTCTGTGCCAATCTTCCTCTGTTTTATATGTGGCATGCTGCCACACTATGGCCACTGACTAGTGGTACAGGTCCGTGCCCAGGAACCAAACCCGGGCCGCTGAAGCAGAGCATGCTGAACTTAACCATTAGGCCACGGGACCAGCCCTGGGTCCCTGCCTTTTGAGGGAGAGGACTTCAGAGATCTGTGGGAGTGGGTATTGAGTGGAATACATGACTTTGCTGTCTTCATGTCCATAGCGAGTGAAAACCTGCTGAAGAAATTCCTGATTCTCAACCCCAGTAAGAGAGGCATTTTGGAGGAAATCATGAGGGGACCTGGTGGGTAAACATGGGCTCTGAAGAGGAATTGAAACCTTACATCGAGCTACTCCTTGACTATAAGGACCCTTGGCAGACTAAGTTAATGCTGTCCATGGGCTACATGTGGGAAGAGACCCATGACTCATTGATGGGCCCGAAGCATGAGGAAGTAATGGCCGTCTGTTGGCTTGTGGGCTACAAGATAGCACAGCTGGGGAGGGCTGTATCATCACTATGAATTCCCTGCCTACAGCTGATCCCACCACTACTGAAGTATTTCCCCATCCCGTAAGTTAGAGCCTAGGGTCTCTGTCAACCCAAGCAGTGGAGTACTGCCATTCCCACCTTTACTTCCTTGTCTAACACAACAGAAAATCAGTAGAATGAGGACCAGGAGTCAGAGTGGAAGGCCAGCAGAACAGCCAAAGTGACTGTAATCCCATACCTGGCCTGGAGATGAAGACCAACACCCGAGTACAGCCCCTACCATCACCCTGTAGCCTCCCCATGCACCTACAATACCAGCAATAGTGGTGGAGCCCCGGTCAGATCCACCTTCCCCCAGCTGTATGTGCATGGCCTGGCCACCCCAAAGGACTTTGTCTTGAGGATGGAGGTGTGCAAACTGCTGTGGGGTTCTCTCCATGAGATTCAAATTAAGAAGCTCTCTGGCACCTCCGTGGCATTCAAAAGCATCGTGGCCAAAATAATAGCAAAGCTTAAGTTTATGGGATTGTCAGGAGCTCCGGAAAGACCGGCCCCTCCACCTGCACCTGGTAAAACTTCAGAGACTGGACTGTTTCCTGGAGGATTTCTCTCCTCCCCTGCTCTTCTCCCTCTTTTCTTTCATGTTTGTGGGGCAGGGGAGATGGTTCTGTAAAAATAAAGAAAATCAATCAAAAAAAATTTAATGGGTAAGCATTTAACATCTTATTTTCTGAGTTGCTTTTAGTGATGGATTGTGGGAGGTGATTATTGATTTGAATGGTCCACATGTATGTTTGTCTTAGACAAGTATCTCAGTTATCACTTCCTTGAGCAGATTGTATAACAATGATATTAACACCAACAAATAACAAGAGCATTCACTATTGTCCAAAAGTTTCTCTACCATTCCAATTCATTTTAGCCACAAGTGCCCATTTAGCAGATTGGGGAATGCTGAGGGAGGTTAAGTAGCTTGTTGACATCATGGAGCTGGTGAGTGGCAGAGCTTATGTCCTGAGCTTGTGCTCTCAACCCTGGGGCTCTGCAGCCTCCCTAGGCTCAGGACTGTGTCTTGTAGAGTCCTGTTTTTTGACATCACTTAAGGGGTCATTATAGTCATCTGGGAGATGAGAAAACCAACCACTTTGTGTAGCATTTTTCAGAGCACTTTAGGAATTAATTTATCTGTAGTCCCCTAAGTCCCTCTCTGCATAAGCAAGACATAGTCTTGAGTACAAATTCTACCTCAAAAAAGTGAAAGAAAAATGAAGCTGTCCAGAGTTCTGGAAACGCTAAGGGTGTATGGAACCCTATTTAGCCTAAGGGACAGTGCCCTCTAGGCCCTTTGGGGAGGCAAGTGGGCCTCCCAGGGGTTACAGCTTTTGGAGGAGCCTCATCCAGATCTAACCGGAGGGTGGTGGCCAGCGGCATGGCCTTCCTGCTGCTCTCCTGCCTCATGTCAAAATCCTTACGACCCAGAGAGCAGTTGTGAAGTGAAGACTTCAGAATGAACATCTGTTGTATATTTGAAATCCACTTATTAAATTGGAAGAGCCCCTTTCCCTGGCCCAATCCTTTTCCATTAATGGACAAATTAACTTATCCAAGTAGTTAATGTTTTGACTCCTGAGGGGATATTAGGAGCTGTATGCGTATATCATATGTATAATAAGTATTTGTCAAACTGATGCATTTATTGGGCAGCTACTATGTGCCTGAATAGTGCTAGAGCCAGGAAAGTGAGTAAAATATAGTGCTTGTCCTCTAGGAGCAAACACTAGTTGGAGGTTCATTCACGAGTCTTTATTATGTGCCTAGAGCCAAGCAAGTAATAACGGAGCATCTGTTTACTGTTGGTTGTTGAATGATGCAGATAAGGATAGAGGATGGGCGCTTCGTCCAGCCTGGGGGAAGGGAGGTTAGGTTTGGGAGAAGAGGTGGGAAGGAGAGGCTTCCCAAAGGAAGTGAGGATTGAAAGGATGGATGGGTGGAAGTTAGCTGGCTGAGGAGGGAAGAGGGCAGGACGGATCTTCAGAGATGTGGCCCTGAGAAGGCCCAGAACGTACATTTCAGGAGTCCATTTCAGCAGTGAGCTGTGTGTGTGGTGAAAACAGCACCCCTTCCACTGGGAAAGTCAGGGTGGAAGAAATAAGTTCCGGGCTGTTGGGGCCACTTCACCACTTTCCTGGTTGCCTGGAACACAGACCAGACTGAGAAAATTTCAGATGCACGAACTCAGTGCTTTCCCAAGGTGTTCTGTAGAACACAAGAGGCTTGGATATTAATAAATGCCATGTGATAAATAGGTCCCAAGGTCAAATTGGTTCAGAGAATGCAAATACCCATTTGTGAATCTTTCAAGAGGGTAAAGTCTGCAGTTTTCCGGAAGGTTTGAGAAGCCTTTCACCTGAGCATCTTGAGATGGGAAATGCTGTGTCACCACCACATGGCATGGATGTTACCAGCCTGGTCTCATAGGTCCGGTTCTCCCTGAAGATACACTGCCCTCCAGAGAGCAAGGCAGCTTGAGGCAGGCTGGAGGAGGGCGGCTGCAGATGCGTTAATGATGGGAAGACCCAAAAGTGGAGAATGAAAGCAGGTGTCCAGTTGACTGGTGTTCACCTTAGCCCACTGCTCCTCTGTCCTGTGCTGGGTATGTAAGCCCTTCTAGGTCTCCAAAGTGCCGTCTTTGTGCTGTGGCTGGAAAGGGTTTGCTCCTTTCTGTTCTCATTTCTTTGCATTCTTCTGACCTCTTAAGACAAAACAGAGACTGGAATGGATATTAAAGTCAATGGCTATTTTTGTAGATGAAATATTGGTTGGGAGAAATTATTGATTGGTATGGGAGAGGTTGAGAAATTGTTTGGTTTTCATCCTTTGAAACATGAGAAATTGGTGCTTTTTAAGATTTTTGGTTTTCAGATTTGATGGGAGCTTGTTAAATTGTTTTAGCGCGAGCTATCATAAGAATCCTCTCATTTATACTGGAAATGTCAGGGTTATCAGTGAGGGCTGGTCTTTCAGAGAGGATCTGCCCTACTCTTGGGCCTCAAAGGGAAGGAAGAGGAATTGATTTTCCCTGATTCCGTAGAGCGCCTGTCTTGGGTCACCTGTGCAAAATGATCATTGCCCCAGTCACTCTCCTGACGTCAGTGTTAACTTCAGTAAGCGATTTGATTTGTAGTTTTCATGATGCTCGTGTTCTTTTGAAGTCTTCTATGGTAAAAGGTCTTTACAGATCATGTAGGGTGGTGCATTAGGCTTGATGTGTTCTTGCATCGTTTGCGGAAGCCTCCTTCAACGAGCGTGGAGCAGGAAGGGGAAGACTGGGCATGAGAAGAGGGAAAGACGCAGTGAGCAGAGGTGGAGCTGGGAGTGTGGGATGAGTTGAGGGTGGGGTTCTTGTGTTTATTTATGTTTCCCTCTTATCATCATTGATCCTGGCCTCTGTGCCTTGGAGGAGGCGAGGTCAGGACAGCACAGGGGTGGTGGGTGAGAGCATTCAGACAGGGAAATGTACAGAGAGGAAAATTTTGTACTCAGCTTTTTTGTGTGTACTTCATCTCCATTAGGTGGGTGTCTTCTGTGTTTAGTGTCTGCTCCACAATCATTTGTCATCCGTACAAGAAACCTGTGGTATAAACTGATTAAGTTTCACATTTCTCCTGGCTCAAATAAAATGTGTTTGGATGCTGGAACCTCCAGTTACCACCCATTTCTCCCTCACCCTCTAAATGCCTCATATACGTTGACATCCTTAGGAAGTGCTATAGCATTTTTGTGGAATTATTAATAAGATTAGTTACATACTTGCTCAACTGCTTAGAGATGTGCATTATGGCTCAAAAAAGTAGAGGGAGTCGAGCTTTATGATGTGAAGGAAGGTAAATGTCTTGCATTATTTTTAAATAACTGTTGGTGTGAAGCCTTGTGGTTTTTATGTCTCCCATATGAGAGGTAAAGAATCTGAGAAATTCATTAGTTTTAAAAATGTCGTTTTGGGGGGAAGAAAATGGAGCCCTTTGTAGACTTGAGTGAGTGATAATTCACACCTGTATTTCTGGTTTGCAAATTGATGGCTGGGAGATGATGTCTTTATTTTGGGCAGTTACTTTTGAGAACACGTGCCATATGGTAACAAGGCAAGAAAGTCTCAGAATCCTTCTTTCTTCTTTCTTTCTCCAGAATGGGCTAATGACTTATTTGTGGCTTTTCCTTTACATTCTTCCCTCTCTTTGCAGAGCATGTTACAATGTCCTATTAACACCCTCTTTGGTAAGCAGAGCTATTTAGGTTCACGTTAGTATACCTGACAGTTTGTTATAGTCACTGAGAAACTTAGTTCCCCAAACAGCCAATTCAATTTAGATAAACATTAAAATTAAAACACAATACAATTCTCCATATAACATAGACCAGAAGACTAGGTAGTTTGTCACCAGTCGCTTGGAACCAGTGCCAGGAGCCACTCCGAACCAGTGCCAGGAGCAGCTCAGAATCAGTGCCAGGAGGTGCTCAGAACCAGCGCTAGGAGCTACTCAGGATCAACTTCCTGAATGAGCCTTTTATCCTGCCTCTCATCACCTTGGGTGGTTCAGGTCCAGTGTTCGGACTCAGCCTGTCAGGATTCCCCAGAATACAAGCCAAACTTATATTTTCAGGGGATCAAACCAGACAAACAAGGTGAAGAACAGTTGCTTTCTTAAAGATACTCACTGAGAGCCCAGAGATGTCTTGATATAGAAGCTGTTTCTTCCCCAAAAGAAAAACAATACCTTGGGGCCTAGAGTGCTTCAGTGGGGAAATGGGAATCCGATCAGCCGAGTCTCTAGACAAAATTGTCTAGGTGGTAGCTTAGGCTTGATGAGAAGACCCTGCAATTGGGTGGACAGTCACAGGACTTTGTCCCTTTGTGGTCGCCAAAAATTGTTACCAGGCAAGGGCCTGCCACCCAATGTGCATAAGGAGCCAGTTATTATGGGATCACCCTTTGGGAAAGGAAAAATAACTCTATTTGTGAGGTCAATCTGCAAGGGGACAGGAGGCATATGCTCTCAGATCTGTCTCCCCAATCCAAAGTTTGGGGCAAAATTTATGGGATAAAGGGCAGGGCTGTCTGAAGTACAGAGATAGATGATTGGAGTTAAGGAGAAGTGAGGTAATTGATGATCTGCACGAGCAAAGTCAAGCTTTGTGACTCATCATAGGATGCATATTCACAAAACAGTGGTGTTAGTATGATCTGAGGATGGAGTTTTCAGCCCTTTGACATTGAAAGGGTCACTTACTGGGCATTTGTGCAGGCCCAGTTGATGGGTTGGTGGTATCAACTGGCCTGAATTGGAGAAGGGGTCACAGTTCCTGAAAAACCACTGTTAGTTCCTCTGTTGATAAGATGGGGTCAGTTGAACTTATCCTAGAGGGCCCTGGTTGCACCTTCACTCCTGAGCTGCTGGCTCACATCTCCCTGCCCAGGGGTCAGCCACTATGACAGATCCCCTTAGCTGCACTGTGCTCTGGGCTTCTGTCCTCTCTAACTGTCGCAGGCACAAGGGACAGAGATCTCTTTTAGATGGGATCTTGAGCTTTCTCCAGAGTCAGATGGCTTGGTGAGGCCTCTGAAGAGTTCTGGAAGGGGTCCTCCCCCGCTTTTTTGTTTTTGCTGAGGAAGATTGGCCCTGAGCTAACATATGTTGCCAATCTTCCTCTTTTTGCTTGAGGAAGATTTGCCCTGAGGTAATGTCTGTGCCAGTCTTCCTATATTTTGTATGTGGGTTGCTGCCATGGAATGGTCACCAATGAGTGGTGTAGGTCCATGCCTGGGAACCAAACCAAGGTTGCTGAAGCAAAGTGCGCCAAACTTAACCACTGGGCCACAGGGCTGGCCCCTGGAAGATCACTTGATTGAACATTTCATGTTAGGTTTTATGGCATGTCCTCTAGGCTGAGATACAACTCTTTTTTTGTCTCAGCTTTCTTCTGGAATATGACTAGCCCAATGCCCAGCATGTAACAGTGCTCCAGAAACAGCGTTTTTCCTCTTTTCCCTGCAAGGAAGTGACAAAAAAAAGAGCTACAGGGAATTTCAGAAGAGAAACCACTATGTCCAGCTGAGGTGGATCAGGAATGTTTTGTGGCTGAGGCTGATCTGAGCCAAGAATGAAAGGGTAGGTTCATTAATTTATTCATTGACTTATTCACTATAGTCTACCCAATGTGTTTCAGGTGCTGCTATGGAATGAGAATATAAGAACAACTAAAAACAAACAAGGGTTTGCAATCTGGTGAGCCAGACAAATGTTCATGGAATAAGCCTGTAAATAAGTATAAATTTACATGGAAAGCTGCTTAAATGTCCAGCAGGAAAGTGGCAAAATAAATTATGACATATTCTTTTGATTTCATGTAGCTATTGAAATTGTTTCAAAGAATTGTGAAATGATTGCTGTAACACTGAGTCTTTAAAAAGGAGGCTATAAAAGTGTAGAGTATAGTCTCGATGTTTTATAAAAACAAATGCTTGTTTGCCTGTGCGTAGGAAAGTTGGTTGCTAGCACATCGAACAGTGGTTATCCTGGTGATGAGGCTGTGAAGCCTGGAGAATGTTCTCCTTAAAGAGTCTTATTTTTGCTGGGTAGCAAGTAGATCTGTTTTTCTATTGTTTTAATTTACGTGAGATGCTTTGCATGTTTAAAATGAAGAACTAAAGCTTTAACATGTATTCTTTCTTCCTTGTTTCATTTTGGTTTGATGGGCGGGGAAGTGCACTTGATGTCCCCAAGGACGCTTGTAGCTGAGGGACAAGGATGGTCCTGGGGAAAGCCCTCAGCCAGCGGCTCCTAGAGATGTACCTGTGGGCCCTGATTCCCTCTCAGTGCAGCACCAGCAGGATTCGTCTTCCTCTGTCTGTTTTCATTTTGTTTTGTTTTTGCCTGCTATTTTTGAAGAGAAAAACTTGTGTCCAGAGGGAAAGTTCCAGAAATGCTTCCAGGGATGATTATGAGAGTTTGATTTCCATGTCCATGTTCTTGTTTGTCTTGTTAAGCTCCTGTGTTATTACTCAAAATTTTTGATTATTCTGAATTAGTTCTTTTATAAGTGACAGCTCCCATTTTTCCCAATACCTACCAAAAATTATTGTTTTGTTTTAAAGCTTTTCTCTGGGATGCCACTGCAGTGTTATTACTTTTATCAGTTTGAGACACAATAATCCTGTTTCCAGGTGGTTTTGTTGTTGTTCTTTATTTTTGAGTTGCTTTTTAAAGTATCTGTGCATTTTCGAGGTGAAAATTAAAAGTATCTATAAGGAAGGTACTGATATTTTACCCATAAGGACAGAATAGGGCATATAATTTGTCATGTGAAAATTCCAGAAGTTTTTCTTCAGCTGTATAATATTTTCCCTCTCAAGAAGGTTTTTCTTTCTTTATCTTCTATTACTTATTTAAAAGACTCAGTGAGTCATTTAAAGTGACACAGTCCTGATGGACAAAATGATGTTGTGTATAATCTCTCTCTCCTGTGATCTTGGGCTTACCCTAGTTTGTGCAACAGAGGTGCCAAGTGTTGGCTTTATGAAGACTGGACAGAGTAGAATGAGCTGGTGGGGGAGGGGTGTCACTGTTGGGCTGCAGGGAAGAGCTGGCAGGAAGCTGCTCCCCCAGGGACTTTGCACGGCTGCCGTGGTTCTGCCATGACAGCAGCTCCTATCGTATTTTGCTGTAAAATGATCCAGCAGAGGCCGAGGATGAGGCACATCCGTTTTACCTGCTTGGAACTGGCTGGCAGTCTGCGTCTGGGATTTCTCCTCTTTCCTGTTTGGTTTCTGGTCTGCCCCGCTTCCTCTGCCCTCACCTGCAGCCTCTGCCTTTTCAGGGATAACTGCAGGGAAGAGAGGGGAACTTCTCCGTTGACGTGTTTGTTACAGCTCCATTCTGCTTTCACGCGAATATGTGGGTCCTCCTGCCTCTCAACCAGCATCCCTTTCCTTTCTCAGTTCTTCTTCTGCTTCTGGCACGTTTTCTGAACACGCTGGTGCAGGAGCCTTTGAACCATCTTGGTAAAATGAATTTTCTTTTCTCAACGTATGAAGAGTACAAGTTCAGGGACCCACAGCGCAGGTGCATGAGAACCTGTGCACAAACAGTGTTGGAGACCATGTCACTGTTCACTAACGCTTGGAGGACATGAATGGTGGAATCTGGCCTTCCCTGGGCCTCTCCTGGGTTGGCTTGCAGCCCCTGAGGTCAGTCCCTCTTCTGGAAGATGCGCACCAAGTGTGCCCTGTTCAGCCGAAGGAGAGTCAGGCTGGCTCTCCACCGAGAACACATCACGAATTTCCTTTGTCACTTCCCTGCCTCCTGAGATTGTCATGGTGGGACATGTGCCATCTTGCCTTGGGAAGGAGTCTGTTAGCAGCACTGGCAAATGTCTGGTTCCTTGTTCGTCGTAGGCAGCTCACAGGTGCAGATTTCCAGAAATCTGAGCACTTATCCAAATGGCTTTCATTGTTCATAGTATTCCTTTTTAGTTTGGTTGGTCTTCTTAGATTAAAAAAGACTGTTTCTATGTTGCTTGCCTGCTCCATAGATACATAGCATACCAGTTCCTTGTGGATTTCTCATCCCCTTGAAGGAGGCAGCTCTGGTGGATGTTTTAACATCTAGTTTTTGTTTGTTCCTGAGTCAAAAGGGAGAGGAGTTGCTGACATGGAGTGCCACAGCACTTGAAGTTAATCTATTTCCAGCTTGAGTATTGCAGCTAAAGAAATTGCTGGAGTGATGCATTATTAATATTTTGTCCCCTGATGCTAAGTGCTTCTGATGGGTGCGCTAAATGTTGCCCCCTGTGCCACCCAGCAGCAGCCAGGGCCTGGCACAACCCAACTGCACTGCCTGCTCTCTGTGCAGGGGCCGGTGTCAGCCGTGCTCAGCCTCCAATTTCAGGAGGACAAAGATCATTCAGTTGCTGAAGAGCAGGAGCCACAAACATTTGGGTGGTTTATTGTAGGCTGTGTGATCTTCTTACAGCTCAAGCAAGTTTCCTAGAAAACTATATTTGCATACATTTTTACTCTAGCCATGAACAACATTGTGCAGCTGTTCAGGAGGGTGCCATGATTTATTCTTTATGATAAAATTTTTCATATGCTTGTTTTTCTTATCAAGCATCATGAGAGAGGATGAAAGGCAAATGATCAAATGTTTCCAACATATGCAATATATATCATGGACGAAATAGTTAGAAAACAATCATCACCATAGCAGTAAAATGTCATGAACATAGAAGTAGAAAAGTTACATAAAAATATCAAAAAATTTAAATACCGCTAATAATAAAATAAACGAATATAAAAGCATACATTTTTAAGCATTACTTGACAGTGATGAAAAAACTCACATAACCCAATGTCACGGAGGAGCTGTTAAGTTGTCTTCTCAACTACTATTGGAAACATTCTCAGATACAAGTTTTTTGTATGGCTGTTTGTCTATGTAGTTTTTCAGTTTAGAATTTATGTAAAAATTTTTGCTGTGACAATTACCTCCTATCTCATGTTAATATAATTGGGCAAACTGCAGTGGAGGTTTGTCCAAGGTCGTTCAGGATGGTGTCATTGATTTCACGTGGCCGTCAGTCCACAGCCCACTCTGCCCCGTTCCCCCGATGTGTAATCACTGGATTCAGGGCCTGCACTCAGCCCCAGGGACCCCAAGTTCCTGTGTTGGTGACTGGGAGGACATCTCTTTTGCTCTGGACAGAATGATCACAGGTTCTAGAGCAGGGGCCCTGATGTGTTGTGAGGAGGAACACTTCTCATTTCCCTCAGTCAGGTCATTACCATCCTGCACAGGGCCATCCTGGCACCTCTGCAGCTGAAGCCTCGTCCACATGGCTGCTGTCCCCAGGGCTCAGAGGACAGCTCTGTGGCTTTCCTGGGGTCCTTATCCGGGACAGGGCGGGTTTCTCCCATGCTGGTGGCCCCAGCAGGGAGAAGAGAATGGGTGGGCCTTGGGCTCAGAGTATACAGCCCACTTCCTCCTTTTTCTCACTCTCCCCCACCTGTGCTGTCACTCTACTCCCTTTAGAACCCCAGGCTCAGAGCCTGTCGGCCACATGGGAGGCCCTGCATGTGCCCCACAGCAGCAGGGTTTGCCCTGTAATCGTTAGTGTGTCTCCATGTGCAGGTGTCCTCAGATGCACAGAGCAGCTGGTGTGGGGAGCATGCAGTCGTTGTGGTGTGGATTCATAGCTAACCACTGCTGTAGCTGGACCTGGTATTAAGGGCATTACAGACATGAAACACCGAGTAGATTTGGAAAAACACAGTCACGATAACAGCAAATCAGCTTAGGCTGCTCCCAGATGCAGGTGCCCGTTAACCCTGATGCCTGAAGCTGGAGTGAGAGCTCAGCTAACACTAGCGAAACTGTGCCTTTCTACCAGTCAGCTGAGTTTACCCCACCCCTTAAAAAAACAGGGAAGTCAAAGAAAT
Organism: Equus asinus; assembly: GCF_041296235.1. NCBI lineage: Eukaryota > Metazoa > Chordata > Mammalia > Perissodactyla > Equidae > Equus > Equus asinus. Next base: position 63,380,786 of record NC_091797.1, on the reverse strand, counting down.
TAATTTCTTTACTATCTCACATTTAATGGGCATTGTGCTAATGCTGCCCGTTATTATTACACCTTTTTTCTATCATATAATAGGAAATCTACATAGTTTGTGAAGTGGTTGATGAAGAGGAGAAGACACAGAAAGGCCAGTGAGCTGTGGACTGTGAGGGTCGCCTGTGGGGTTTGCAGTGCACGACCTGCATCAATGCACGCTGCAGCTCTGAGTTCACCTTTTCCTCCTTTTCTTCTTTACCCTTTATCCTGGGCGTGACTGGACCACAGCCTACCCCACCCGAGAATAGAAAGTCTAGGGGGAAGGGGAAAGGAAGGAGACAGCTAATCCTGCTCTGCCCCTCGCCTTGTGTTGATTCCCCACTTTATGGGTTCCCCTGGGCCTTGCTATTGTCCTGGGCTTTATTGAAATGACATACTGATGCCTTGTTTGCACAGCTGACTTTTAGTAACATTTTGGGAAATTTTAATCCCTTCAGAGATCAGGCAGGGGATAGAAAGGATCTCTTCTTAAATGGTTAAAGAGTCTCTGAAATTCATGCTATTCTTTGCAAGTTCACTTATTATACTGTTCTTAATAGATCTTAAAATAACTAAATGTATGCCTTTTATGTTTGCTGCTGTTTAAGCAGATGTCCATTTATGCTAGATTCCAGCATAGGCCAGCATTAAGTGCCCTCCACCCCCAAAATTGCAAGAGAATTAATTTGGAAGAGTCTACGTATTAGCTTTTTTTTTTTTTAAATGTTGGAAAATATTTTAACTTTAGTAGGAGACTGCTTTTTCTTCCTCCCTCACATCCTCCACTCCAAATCCACTATGGGCATAGTTATTTGAGAAATGGTGTGGTCTTGCAGAGCCATCTTGCTACCCTCTTAGTTTTGAGCATGAATGATTTGAAGGTAGGAGCCCCTACCCTCTTTTTTATATTGGCATCCTTGTGTCAGCAATGGCAATGTCATGTTATGAAATATTAACAGCTTGGCATCCAGAAGACCCAGCTTCTGGCTGAGTTCTGTTCTTAAGGGTTCCTGTATGACTATGGGGAATGTCTGCCTCAGTTTCCTAAGCTAATCCCTCTTTTCCATTACACCTCTGAAATATACTATCTGTACATCTTTTTGTTAGTGTTAATTTGTAATTTTTAAGTGTAGCTGATGTCAGTATATTTTAGATGTCTTGGTGCCTCTTTTCTTTTTTTCTGTTGGCTGTCAGGCTATGACATATTTTGTTAGGAATCCTTTTGTAGTAGGAATGACTTTTGAACTATTCTCCTGGTGAACACCTTTTCCACTGCATCCCTAAGTCCTAGAACTTTGTTCTGTGAACCTGAATGTTAATAATGTGGAAGTTTCCTTACTGCAGATGAGCCTAGTTCTGTGCTAAAGAGCCCTTCTTCCCCACTACTGTTCCCAGACATAACCTTATAAACCTTTGCCAGCCAACTTTTGCTGTGCAGGGCAGCCATGGCGAAATTCACCACTCTTGGCCTTGAACTGAGGGAGTGTGCTGTCTGAGAAATTAGAGGGAGGGAAAATCTCTAGTGCTACCATCAGGGCTGCAAAATCAGAACATACCTTTTCGAATTTCCCTGTTCTATGTGCTGAGTAGGTTGTAGGGTAATAGAGTGCTATATTTCAGTTACAAAGAGGCCTGGTAGATTTCCAACCACTGTTGTGAACATTGTCTCTGTAAGAAATGTGTGACTGCTAGCCAACTCTTAAACAAGTTGATAAAATATTATTATTTTGTAATTTGAAGTAGGCCATCTGCTGCAATATTTTTAAGGTACTATAGCATACTGATTTCCAAAATCAGTCATGTGCTTTACCTTATTCAATTTCTCCCAAAATTAGAGTGATAGTTCAAAATTGTGAATGTGAGTGAAATCTAGAATGAATTCACCATTGTCTCTTAATTGACTGTAATTATTGTCCTACAAACCATTGTTGTCGTGGTTGAGGTACCTATGAGCTGTTTTCACTCATTATATTTTTGGTACCAAATAGGGACATATTTTTTCCCCCCATACTAACCAATTTTCCAACTCTCCAGGTACCAATTGAGTGTTCTACAATTCAATTCAATTCTGGACTAACTACCTGGAGTTAGTACAGACACCCACAGGTACAGGGCCCAGTCCCACCAGGCTCCCTCCGACTTCAGATGCTTGTCACTATCCCAGGTTCCCACCTGTTTTCACCAACCAGCTATAAATCTTCAGTTCTTATAACCTGCTCCTTAGGTTCAATAGTCTGCCAGATTGGCTCACAAAACTCAGGAAAGAGCTTTACTTAGCATTACCAGTTTATTATAAGGAATACAACTCAGGAACAGCTAAATGGAAGAGATGCATAGGGTAATGTATGGGGAGGGTGCAGGGTGGAGGAGTAGAGCCTCTTAGGGCATGCCACCCTCCCAACACCTTGATGTGATCACCATCCTGAATGCTCTCTGAACCCCATCTTTGAGGGATTTTTTATGGGGGTTTTATCCTGTAGACATGATTACAACAAATACAGGGATATATATTTGGGATTAGAAAAAAATTCACCAACATGTGGCATCAAAGAAATTTCATGTTCATTAAGAGGCCACTTTAGATTATGCCTTCAGGCTGCCCCAGAGATATATTCATTCATTCTATTCTGATGGGGTAGTTAGATTTGAGTAGTAAGAACATGCAAGTATCTGAACAAACTTTGTAACTCTTAAAAGACTGTACAAATGTTAACATTGTTATAGTAGACGTTAAGTCAATACTTCTTCATTGATAATCTTATTCCAGATGTTTTTGGACTGTCATTTCTTAGGGACTCTGAAGTTTGCATGTTTATACTTAGGTGATCTTTGGATAAAACATCTAATTTTCTCTCTTATTTTGCTTGGCTGAGTTAATCATGGTCTGCTTCATTTTAATGTCATCTCTTTCAAAGTATGTTTACTAGACTAATGAGTTGTGGTTTTCAAGTGCTTTGTATTTAGATACTCATAATGAGAGATTAACCAGAGCCATGTTTCACATCTTCTAGGGGCATTCGATGTCACTGCTTCCTCTATGTCCAGTCTGTCCTGTTCTACCTGTTTTGACTCCCTTGCCAAAGAGAAGGGCTCAAGAAATGTTGTTCTTCCAGTGGCTAGGATTTCTTCTTCTCTGACCCTGCAAGTTAACTTTCCTGACATTCCTCGCTATTTCCTTTTGGAATGTTAGGACCAGTAGTGAATGTCAAAGGTTATATCCACTGAAGGACATACGGAAGAGAGACCTGTGTATTTGCTGGCCTAGGACTCACAGTAGTTGTTACTGGGTCATAGAGCATTGAGTCTAAACAAAGTGTGTGATCAATGTTGACAGAATTGGACCATGAAACAAGGTGTGGGAGATATACCAAAATGGTCAGGGTGGATTCCAGAGAACATTTGCCTGGTTTCACCCCTCTGTAGTCACTGGTCAAAGGGCATGTTACTTTGAACCCATGGTCCCACATGATCTATGTAATTTATGATCTCAGAGCAAACTTCTGTGAGAATGTATGTGTATAGTGTAGTGACAATCATTTACAATTTCTTCAGCCCTTTTGCGCCACCTACTCTGCTAATGACTTTAAATATGTCATTTCAGTTAACTTTTCACAGAAACTGTGGCATGGATATTCTTCACCCCCATTTTTCAAATAAGAAAAGTCCTGAGAGCTAACATGATTTGCTCAGGCTCCTGGTTAGATTTGGAAAGTAGTGGAGCCAGGATTCCAACCCAGGACTGTGTCACTCTGGTGACCAGTGACAGACACTGAGCACCTACTATGTAGCAGTCACTGGGCTGGCTTCTGGAAACACAAAGGAGAATTAAACTGCCTTCTCCTCAAGGAAGATAACACATCATCTTCATCAGAATGCTAAGGAGATTCCAAAATGACTTAATTAAAAGCACTGCATAAATGCATGACATTATATTAGGTTGGCAGTGGTTTCCTACCAATATATGAAGTGCTAAGAATCGATAGGAAGAAGTATATGGTTCTAAAAAAGAAATGAGCAGAGCCATAGAAAGGCTAATTGAAAGCATGGAATGTTTGGAAACTCACAGATTTATTTATGTGAAGTCTGGAAGATGCTACTCGAGCAGTTTCTGCCTGGTTTTGATGATTGATGATAAACCTAAAGTAGCTGAGCTACTCAGATTACCTCATGTTGCTTTATTTAAAACCATGCTCTCTCAGAGAACTTACTTTTAATGCACCTGAAGGTATATAATGCACTTCTGTTATGTTAGGTATAAGATATTTTAGAGTCAGAGAGGAAATGAAGAAAACACGGGCAATGTTATGTGGTTTCAACACCGTCTGTCAGTATATTTGCCCATGATATTGTGCCAGAGCAGCTAGTGACAATGTGTGAAGGGCAGGTAGGTTAGATGCTCCTCTGGAAAGATGGCTAGAATCCAGACAAGGGGTGAGCTACAGCAGGAACATAGAGGCTCACTATTAAGGAATAGATAAGAGCAGATGTTAGAAATTTGTTTTTATTCAGAAAATGAATAATTTTTAGTTGACTCAGTTCTTAGGTTCATAGACCAAAGCAAGAATGTTATACTAATATTTAGTTTCTTACATGACATCTTGAATTTAATCCAAAATCTTTTTTTTTTGCATTGGTAATTCTAATATGTGCCATTCTACTTTTTGAATTGTCTAGCCATTTGTCATAATCAAATGCCTTTTTTTACTTTTTTGATGGAATTATGTCAGTGAAATTAGAAAAACGTAAAAGATGGGCTTGGAGCAGTGAATATTTAAGTGATACTATGTATTTTCATTTTACTTGAAATGGGTGGTAAGGGAGGAGTAAGAAAGTTGTGTGTAGAACTCATTGTGTGCCAGGCACCTTCCTAGCACCTTTTATATATATATATGTGAAATCTCATTTCATTTGCATGGCATTTATAACTATTTTGCATATGAGGAAATTGTGGTTTTAAGAGATCAAAGCACTTAATAGTTAAGATGGGTTCAGAGTTTGAACCCAGGACTTTTTCTTTCAAAACTCTGGTTTTTGCTAGAGTATGCTGCTCTCTCTGGTTTGAAGTGACTGAATTGCAGTTTATGTTTATGTTTCAACATAGTAAAACATGGAAACATACTCGTAAAATATCGTATGATTAACAAGAGGCCAGCCCTAAAGTCCCATGGTGGTGCAGGAGGAGGAGTTTAGCAAGATAGTAAAACACGAAGTGGTGAAGATGTAGTCTTGTTTTTGATTTACTTATTTTGAGCAACAAGATCACATTAAGTAGATATTTTCAAGAGAGTCCTTAAGTGAATCTAGAAAATGTTTAAAGAAAATCCGTCCTCATTAGGTTTTGATCCCTTTCTGAAGGATATGATTACCTAGAGCAGAGGAGAGTGCCCTTCTGAATTGCTTTTCTCTGTTTATAGCAGAGTTTTAGAAATTCGTTTTGGCGACTGTTACTTGTGAAACTGTGCTGTTTGGCTGCCGCTTTGCTTCTCTTGTCTGAATGGCTTGTTGGTGTTTTGATCAGTCCCAGCCAGGTATTAGACCAACAGCATGCTATGTAAGTGTCTGTTTTGACTGAACTCTGCATCCTCTCATCTTGTTTGTCCACTCTCTGCTGTATCTTCCTTGCTCCTTTCTGGCTTTCCAGACCTGACTGGGCAGTGGACATCCACTTGGAGCCTCGGTTCTTCCATGAGTGCGTTCCCAGTTCTCTGTATTGGCTGCTCCTCCTCCTGCGCCTCCATGGGACTTTAGGACTGGCCTCTTGTTAATCATGTGCTCTTTTATGTATTTCTATATTTCACTGTGAATACCGTGGTGCTCCAGCTTCATACTTTTTAAATTCTTTGATATCATGGATGGTGATTTAAACAACAGTATTTTGCACAAAGTAGAGCTTTAAAAAAATTCTTTTTCTTACACATTATTTAGTGTAACTTTATTTTAGTAAAACTCCCTGACAGTATAAGGATAAAATGGTTTGATCATGTACAGTGTTAGAGAGGATGCAGGGAGCATGACACTCATCCATTGTTGGGGGCTCGTAGCTAGTGCTTGGGAGATCCATTTGACTGTATCTGTTCAAAACACATAAACCATTTGACCTTGTAATTCAACTTTTAGTTTATCCTAAAAACGCTTGTATGTCAACACATAAATATATGTTTACAAGAATATTCTTTATAGATTTATTCATTTTAACCAAGTATTGGAAAAATTTCAAGTGTTCGTCAATAGGGAAATGGTTCAATACATTGCGGGCTTTCATAGGATGGAATACTCTGCAGCACTTAAAAGAATGAGGTAGATCTGTATGCACTACTGGACTTCTATGGAATATCATCAGTGTAAATTCTTAACTGACAAGAACAAGGTGCAGAACAGTATGCTAACATTTGTGTAAAAATTAACTCTGTGGGATGGGTATATACGTGTGTGTGTGTATATGCACACCTGGAACTGTACAGCATGGAAACATGCCTGTAGGGAGGGACAAGAGGCATTGGAAGTTTACTTTTCACTCTTCACCCTATTATAACATTTGGATTTTATTACCATGTACACGATTTATCTATGAAAAGTAGATTAATTTTTTAAAGTCTGATAGTGCAGACTTGACATTCCCAAGTCTGTTGTCTTAACAACGGTAGATGAGATAATATTTGTAAAGGGCTCAGCTTAGTTCCAGATGTAATAGTGAGTATTCAGTAAATGATCTGAGTGGTGGAGATGGTGGTGGAGTAGTAATGATGATGTCAGAACTTTACATTGAAGAACCCCAAATGGCAGAGAATAGTGCGTGTGCCATCCTCTATCCAACCCTAACTTGGGGGTCTGAGTAGTTTTAAAGAGGTGATCTAAAGTGTGAAACATTTTATAGTTCTGGTACTTTGGTTTAAAAATTATGAGTTCTTCTTTGTTCTCATGTATAATATTTCCCTATTTGTCTTTAACATAAAATAATTGTGAATCCCCTAGTATTAGGAAACAATTAGAAAACTAATGTATCTCCTCAGGGGAAAAGAAATTATTCAGTCAAAATTGGCTATCTTGACAGATGAGCCATGTTTATCTTGTGATAATGTGGAACCCTTGTTCACTGCCATGTAGCTCCATCTGTATACAAGCCCTACTTCAAGAAGCAAGGCTTTCTAACTATAAATTAAGATTAGGATCTGATAATGCCTTTTGATGTTCTCTATGATGATTTAATGATTTCTGCGAACTTGATGGAGCTGAATTTGGCTTCCAAGTCATGTGACTTTCTGTTGCTGTTTGACCTGTGAGAGCATCAGTTGCCTGGCATGTGTGACCATACACACATACAAGGTGTAGTTGTCTGAAATGCCTACTTCCAAGTCACTGTCCTCACCTGAGAGATTTTTATTGCTTTAAGTGACTCGTACATTTGCAAATCCCATGTCCATTTCACTTCCGTCCCCATCTGATCCTTTGTGATGATCTAGGCCAGAAAGAGAAGCAAGTGCTCTCCTGGAACCTCTAGAGGGGAAGTGGGAATAAAAAGGAATAAGTGCCAGGGAAGGCTGTGTAGTTAACCAGCACGTGATCACGTGCAGGTGCTTTATGTTGATGTTTTTTTCTTCAGAGTGTTGAAGCTGTCCGGTTTGATGGACTGTATCTGTGAAACTATTAATAGATGTGTTCTTAATCTTTGTTTCTTGCACTTACATATTGATGATGTTTTTTGACCAACATTGAAATCTAAGATTGGTTTAATTAAATGCACAGATGTCATTCAGATTGAAACAGTTTCAAAACTTGTTTCTTCTGAACAAATATACTTAGGCAAAAATGGATATGTTACTGAGAAATTAGTAATTCTAAATAATTTTTCTATAATATTTTAGCAGTGCTGTTTGGTGAAATAAAATTATATTGGGTGATTCAGTGTGTAGAATGTCATGAATGAGTTTTTCACTATTATTTCTGGAGATTTAAGTTTTTGGAGAAATTGTGTGACCAGTAATCAAAGAATGTACAATATTTAGCAAAGTAGAAAGTGAAAAACTTTTAACATTCGATATATAAACATAGACGTCATTTTTATTTAGTCGTATTGTCAGATAGTAAGTGGTAGTACTTATATGTACAATTAGTGTAGTAGGTAGTGGATACTTGTGCCTTTGGGGCAGATGTTTTGCCTTTTACAGTGAAGAGAGGGACAGGTAGATTTTATTGTTCGAACTGTGCTGAATATCCACTCAGAGGTGTTGGCCCCACTTGCTTCGTGTCTTTCTAGTGCAGACTTAGAAAGCAAGGGGCCTATTTATTTCTTCAGCATGGAGCTCTTGTAAGACTTAACATGAAAAATTACGGAGGCATAAGTATAGTTGTACTATTAATTTTCAGCTGTTTTTTCCTATTGTGTTTTATTTTGATTTATCAGATACTATCTCCTTTGGCGTTAAAACAATCCAAAAGCTAAGGTTGATTTCAGACTGGAGGAAAAAAACTTAGTTCTAAATATATCATTCCAGAGTTATAAAATAAAGACAGCCTTTTTCTCTGAAAGAACGAAGATGTGGCAGTCTGATGGTTTTTAAAAATCTCAGAGACTTTATTTTATACCCATGTAACCAGAAGCTGTGAGTTGTTTCAAAGTGTTTCTAAAAGCAAAGATATTTCTTCACATATGTGAGATCTCATAAATATGTGGGCAAATAAGCTATTTTCCGAGGCCCAGATTTGTTTTTGAAATAAAATGTATGCTTGTGTTTCCCAGCTCTGTGTTTAAAATGATGCGAAGAACTATTTATGTGATGTAGGATATTGAAAAGACCATCAGCATTTCAAAGAGCTGATATTCTGTCTCAGAACTCAAGTAAATAGTGGCTGATAATTCACTGCAGAAATTTTTCTCAATTTCTTTTTTAACCTTTTGAGTTTTTTGATGTTTGTAAACATCAAAAGTCTTTTTAAATTTTTATTGGTCAAATTTATGTATCTTTCATTTATTTCATGTACTTCTTTTGTAGAACAGTCATTCCTAACCCAAAATCAGTTAAAGAATTACCACTATTTCTTCTTTTTTTTCCTGTTCTTTTTAAACATTTAACTGAACTCTACAGAACTCTTTACAGTCTGTTTGGCACATGGCATGAAATGAAGATCGGTTCATTTTTCTCCCAAATATTTAGTCAGTTTCTTATCACTATTTCACATATAATCTATTTCTATGTTGGTTTATGAGAATATATATTAACTTTTTAAATATCTTAGAATCTATTTGCCGTGTCAGTTCTTGGGCCAGTTTTTATTATTGTTGCTTTCTTCTTCTTATTTTTCTAAAAATTTCTGGCTCCTGTCACTTGTTTAATTTTTCAAATGAACTTGGGGATTATTTTAAAAATCCTTCTCTTAACTGTCCCCCTCAACCCGCACCAGAAATCCTCCCTACCTTTAAAAATTTCCATTGGGAATTACATTAAAATAATTTGGGTAGAGCTGGCATTTTATACTATTCAATCTTCTCAGACAAAGTATATCTCTTTCTATTATCCTTATCCTCTGATCTTCTTTCAGGGTTCTTAGTAAATTTTTATAATTTGCTTCAAATAGATCCCATTATGTCTCTATTATTATAAAAGATGTTTTTTTCTATTATAACTTTATTTTCTGTTGGTTATTGCTGTGATTGAAAAATGCTATTGATTTTTAAAAGTTTTAAATTGATTCCCTTCACCAAACTATTATTTGTTCTAGTAATTTATCTGTTGAGTCATTTGAGCTTTCTAGATATACAATTGTGTTTTGGCCAAAACTACTTTGGTTTCTTCCTTCTAGTAGTAATATTTTATTACTTTCTGTCTTATGTTCTTATATTGGCTAAAGTCTTAAAAATTTTAAAAATGGTTGGTTGTAAAGTATCTGCTTTCTGTTAGTGGAATGTGTGTTTATCATCTGATGCATGGAAGTCTCGGTTAGGCTCAGGAAGATGGTTTGAATATACAGTCCCCTTTTAATGGTTGGAAGTGCTGATTGCATGAAAGTCATGCTGTAAAGTTGTGGAGGGCCCATAAATGGTGTTGTCATCTTTGTTAAGTTGAATCTTTTCTGGGTCTCAGTTTCCTCTTCTACAAGATGACCAAGTTGGTCTTTGTGATCTTTAAGATTCTTTCCAATGTGATAATGTGATTCTAGTTGGGCTATTCAGCTCCTTACACAGAAATTGAATATTCTTACTTAGATGTAATTTGAACAAGTTTATTTTGTTTATATATTTTTTGGCCAACTATAGATAAGAAACTAGGAATTATCATCATTTATTTTTTACCTTTCTCTTAACTCAAATAATTGAAGGCAGCTTATAGCAAGGATATAAATTTGTAATAAAATATAAAAATACAGAGGACCAAGTAGGGGAATAGAAACAAAAGTGGAGAAGAAGAACAATACAAAGAGATGACGAATATGTTGACCATTAGGGCCAGCAGATGCGGGGTGTAGGCAGGTGGAGAGAGGTGGGGCCGCTGACACAGGGAAGGAGTAGCTCTGCAGCCAGGGTGTGTTGCCTGCCCTCTCTGGCCATCATCCCTGGAGAAGGAGAGGGCCTTTGTCTCTTTAGTTGTCTTGCCTACAGATTCTTGTTGCTCTCCTCTTAAGACTGTGGCATCACTTTTACCCTGAAGCATTTCAAGATGAAATTCACATCCACAGTCCCTTTAAAAAAATAAAAAATGGTTTATTAGCTCAAATAACAAACTAAAACATTGAACTGCCCATATGCATGATGATGCTAAGAATGAGCATTGCTCTGTTCTGAAGTGCCCTTTGCCTTTTTTTCTACAAGCAGCGTGACAGCCCTACCCTTCCATGCCTCCTTTTCAGAGATCTCGCTGCTTGTTTCTGGGTATGTGGTCACCTAAGTGGATGCCTAGATTTCAGTTCACCAAATGTCACAGAAGCTACTGCATTTTGTGTCGTGACTTCAAAGCAAGAGGCATGTCTGTCTAAGTCTGAAACCATGTTTCAGAAAGATGTCTGCAGCTGCATCCTGAGGAGAGATTGGCTGTTGTGGGCAAAGACCTCATTCCCTGTACTCCCCATAAGAGGGGAGTATAGGGAACTCCTCTGTATAGGGGAATGAGGGAACTCCTCCTTCCCTATACTCACTGATCCCATCGCTGCACAGGAAAGGGGACATGGAAACAGAGACAGTAGAGGGCATAGGAGACATTACAGGACTAGAGAAGAAAGGACAGGGAGCTGTAACAGATCAAACTGACTTGAAGGAGGGCCCTGAGTAGGTAACAAATCCCTCTTTTATGTTCAAGGTAGCTGCCTGGCCTCCTATGTCTCGGGTAACCTGTGGTGTCCTCTTGAATACACTCTACCTCCCTCTTCTGCTGGACTGAAAGGCGGTTCACTGGCAGTTAAGCTGGTGGTTTAGGGAGGAGGCAGCGAGTGGTCACAGAGGCAGCGCATCTCCTTGAAGCCTTCCTCTGTATTAAAGGATGTGTTGAACCAAATGACAAACTCTGCTCAAGAGTTTGTGCTTGGGGAGAGTAAGTGGACTTGGTCTGTATAACTGAAATTTATCCAGTATCCAATTCAGTGGAAAAACTATGCGCTTTGGAGTTAGATCTGGGCTTCTGATTCTTACCCGTACCACGTTTTTGCTATGTAACTGTAGAGCCTCATTTTCTTTTACTACAAAGTAATGTCAGTCTTGAATTATGATGACTAAATGAGATAATGTACATGAAGTGCCCAGTTAGTGACTCTAATAATAATAATAATGCCATTATTATTTTTAAATTTTTCATCTGTTCTTCCACCAGACCTTTTGCAAGAGATGTTAGTAAAAAGATAAGTGTCTTTTAGAGATGTTCTTCTTTGATCTGAGATAGAGGTGAAAAATCTTAAAGGCGAGCTGCTATTTTGCTGTTTGAAAAATATCAGAAAGACCCAGGAGTGTATAGATTGTAAAACTTCTAGCTTACCAGAGTATGTTTGACAGGGGTGTGACCTCACTCCCAGGTAAACTGATTTAAGAGAGGCATCTTGACTATACCAAAAATTAACTCCAGGACTCCTTTAAATAGCAATTTACCGACAGCTTCTCAGACACACATGTATGAAAGAGGTCCACATGCCCTTTGTTCAGAACAGGGAAAAGAGATTTAGAGAGGAAAGTAATTTCAGTTTAGTGTTTGAATTTTGTGTTTGAGAATAGCAGACAATTAAATGCTGTAAAGTGGTGCAGGAAAGTGGCTTGAACTTTAAGAATGTTCCTTTTCCTCCATTGTTCCACTTTACTCTGAGATTTTCACATTTATATTAATTATTTCTATAGTTCATATTAGGTTATACAGTAGAATCTGAATTTCAAATAAATGTCAAAATTAGAAAATAGGCCTATAATCTTTCACAGGCAACTATGAAGAAAATGGACTTTATGTTTTTGAAGCATTTTGTCATATGAAGAAGCACAGACCTTATTTTTCAAATACCTTGTCACCAAAATAACTAGAAAATCTCATTAAAGACTCTTCAGGGGTGCTGGGGGTTGTGGTAGGACGTGGTGGTGTGGAAGAGTGAGCAGTGGGCTGACAGTGCCTCACGAGCCTGGGTCCGATCCACCTGGAGCTGACTCCTGGGGATGGCCTGTTACCTGGAAGTCTCTTTCCTGGCTGGACCCAAGTTTCTGATCTGGAACCTCACGATATTAAACCAGTTGTTCTTCAGTGTCCTCTCCAGTATTCTAATTCTGTGAGTATATGTATGAGACACCACCCTGCATATTTTACCCAGCCATTCCTGAAAAAGATATGGGTGTTTTGTTACTCATTGAAGCCCATGGTGCTTATGTGGATAAAACTCATCGTCACCTCCAGCAATGATTTTCTGTGTGTGTGTGTGTGTGTTTTTCTTTGCATCGTTGGAGCCCTTAAAACTATTTTGAGTGAAGTGCTGGTTTATAACATATGTAAAAGAAGAGCAACTGTGATGTCATTAGGGCCTGTGCCCCACTTCCATAGAGTCCTAGGATTTGAAGACTAGACATATAGTATATAGTGTTGAACAAATATAAATAATCCCTGCCACTGTGGAGCTGGTTATCTAGTAAGGATACATAGACGTTAAGCAAATAAACACAAATGCTTTTATATTTATATCTGATGAAGTTCTTTTTATCCTTTAAAACTCACCTTAATTTGATATTTGAAAACCAGTCAATGTAATCCACCATATCAGCAAGCTAAAGAAAATGATATAATCATATCAGTTGATATAGAAAAAATATTTGACAAAATCCAATACTCATTCAAGATAAAAACTCTCAGCAAACTAGGAATAGAGGGGAACTTCCTCAACTTGATATAGGTCATCTATAAAAATCCTCCAGTTAACATCATAGTTCATACTAAAAGGCTGAATGCTTTCTCTCTAAGATTGGAAACAGGGAAAGGATGTCTGCTCTCAACACTCTTATTCAACATTGTGTTGGACATTCTAGCCGCTTAATAAAGCAAGAAAAAGAAATAAAATGCATTCAAATTAGAAAGGAAGAAGCAAAACTATCCCTATTTGCAGATAATGTAATTCTCTGTGCAGAAAATTCCGAAGAATCAAAACCAAAACAAAACAAAAAACCCTCCTGAAACTAAAGAGTGAGTTCTGCAAGGTTGGAGGATATACGTCAACGAATAAAAATTCATTTTATTCATTTTATTTCTGTATACTAGCAGTGAACCTGTGGGAACCAAAATTACAAACACAAAACTAGTTATAATCAATCTCAAGAAAATGAAATACTTAGGAATATATTTAAGAGAACATATATAGGGTCTATATGCTGAAGATGATAAAATGTTTATGAAATAAATCAAAGAAGACCTAAATAAATGAAGAATAGGGCTCAAAGATTGGAAGACGCAACATAGTGAGGATTTCAGTTCTCCCTAAATTGATCCATATGTTTAATGCAATTACTATGAAAATCCAGCAAAGTTTTTTGTTTTCAGTAAAAAATGTCCTTGATGGAATAGTAAAAATTATTAATCTTATTAAACTTCAATCCTTGAGCTGTTGTCTTTTAAATTTCAATCCTTGCTCATTTGTACATATATATATATACAGACACATATATATATATGTGTGTGTGTGTATAAAACATTTTAATTTTGGAACAGTTTTAGATTTCCAAAAAAATTGGGAAGGTAACACAAAGAGTTTCCATGTATCCCACATCCAGTGTTCTGTGTTATTAACATCTTACATTAGTATGGTATGTTTGTTACAACTAATGAACCAATCCCGATATTATTAACTAAATTAATTAGTTATTAACATTATTATTAATTAAAGTCCATACTTTACTTGGATTTCCTTTTTTTTAATATAAGTCCTTTTTCTGTTCCAGAATCCCATCCAGAATGCCACATTGTAATTAGTCATTTTGTCTTGAACTGTGACAGTTTGTTAGACTTTCCTTGTTTTTGATGACTGTGACAGTTTCAGGGAGTACCTGTCAGGTCTTTTGCAGAATGTTTCTCAATTGGGATTTGTGTGTTTTTTTCATGATTAGACTAGAGTGATGTGTTTTTTGGGAGAACAACCCCAGTGGTAGAGGGCCATTTTCATCACATCATATCATGGGTATATACTATCAACATAGCTTAACATTATAGATGTTGATTTTGATCACCTGGCTAAGGTAGTGTTTGCAGTTTTCTCCACTGTAAAGTGACTCTTTTATCCCCTTTTTCCCTACTGTACTCTTTGGACCAGCAAAGACTTTTGTAGAGAAGCTTTTTCTAAAGTTTATATGGAAAGACACAGGTCCTAAAATGGTTAAAATAATCTTGAAAAAGAATAAAGTCAGTGAGATCACTCTACCTGATATTAAAGCCTACTATAGCTACAGTAAACTCAGGCAGTGTGGTATTGGTGGAGGGGTAGACACAGAATAGAGAATCCAGAAAGAGCAATACAATGCCGGAAGGATAGCCTTTTTAAAAAGTGATACTGGAACAATTGGGCATCCATTGGCAAAACAATAAACCTTGGCCTAACCCTCACACCTTGTATAAAAATTAACTCAAAATGAATTATAGACTTAAATTTAAAAGGTAAAACTAAAAATCTTTTAGAAAAAATCATGGGGGAAAATTTTTGGAGTTCAGAGCTTGGCAAATAGTTCCTAGACTTGATACTCAGAGCAAGATCTGTAAGAGAAAAAATTGAGAAATTGGACCTCATCAAAATTACAGACTTTTACTGTGCTAATGATTCTGTTAAGGGGATGAAAAAAGCTACAAGACTGGGAGAAAATAATGGAAAACTACATATTTGATAAAGGACTAGCATGTAGAATATGTGCAGAACTCTCAGAAGTCAACAGTAAAGCAAACAAACACACAAACAAAAAAATAGTACAATTAGAAAATGGACAAAAACGTGAATGGGCATTTCACCAAAGGCCTTGACTTGGCAAATCCGCACATGAAAAGCTGTTCACCATCATTACCCACTAGGGAAATGCAAATTTAAACCACAATGATGTGTCACTTATCAGAATGGCTAAAATGGAAATCATGACAACTTCAAATACTGGTGAGGATATAAAGAAACTGGGTCCTTCATAAATTGTTGATGGGAAGTAAAAGATGTAGCAACTCTGGAAAATAGTTTGGCAGTTTCTTATAAAACTAAACATGCAACTACCATGTGACCCAGCAATTTCATTCTTGGGCATTTATCCCAGAGAAAGGAAAAGATATGTTCACATAAAAATCTGTACATGAATGTTTATGGCAGCTTTTTTTGGTTTGGAATAGTCAAAATCCAGAAACACCCCAGATGTCCTTCAAAGGGTGAATGGTTAAACTATAGTACATCCATATCATGAATACTGGTCAGCAAAACAATGGAACAAAGTATTGATACAGCAACCTTAGTGAATCTCCAGAGAATTAAACTGAGTGAAAAGATGCAATCCTAAGCGGTTTCGTACCATGTGATACCATTTATATAACATTCTTGAAATTGTAAAATTATAGAAGTGGAGAACAGATTTACTAGTTGTCATTAGTAGTGACATGGTGGGAGGAGGGAAGTGAGTGTGGCTATGAAAGGGCAGCATGAGGGTTCCTTGTGGTGATGGAAATGTCCTGCATTTTGAATGCATCAGTGTCAATATCCTGGTTGTGATAGTGTACTATAGTTTTTCCAGATGTTATCATTGGGGGAAATTGGGTAAAGAGTCCATGGGATCTCTCTGTATTATTTATTACAACTGCATCTAAATCTATAATTATCTCAAAATTAAGAGTTTAATAAAAAAATCACCTTAAAAGATAATTTCTTTGGAGAGCTAGGTTGTCTTCTAGCCCTTTGTGTATTTGACATTTAGTCATTGACTCATTCAACATTTATTAGGTATCTACTTTCTGCCAAATTCCCTGCTAGGTTCTGAAAATACAGAGTGAGGACAAGTCTGGATATGTTACCTGCGCATTGGCTTCTTGTTGTTCCCCAGGATAGAAATCAAGAGAGACAACAGACGGGAGTAGAAAAGTAGAAGTTTATTAGCTTGTGCACAGGAGAGGCACAAGAGAGCTGGTGCAGAAGGGAAAGGGGCAGATCACTGGCTCTTTAGGATTGGAGGGCTTTTGTTAGGCAAAGGCTGGGGAGGAGGGCCTTGTTATGCTTGCACCTGTGCTGTCATGTAGCATGCTACTACATGCGACGCATGGATCATTGGCAGCTTGTGGATGCTAGAGTGTGTGTGTGTAAGCCTGGGAAAGTCCAGAAAGTGCTGAGCATGGATCTTGGTGGTCTCGATCTGATTCTCCCAGCTTGTGGATTGGTTAGGGACCTTATCTTGTTAGGCCAGAGGCCTTGCACATGGCCCTGTTTCAGAGGCTGTTTCCTGTCTCAGATATAAATATTTGGGGTTCACTAGCATGTAAGTGGTAAGATATTAACCAGGGAGGATAATGTAGGTTCAGAGAGCATCAAGGTCGTAATGTTCGCTGTATTGTATTCAGTTCCACATGGCTGTCTCTATCAGACTGTGAGCTTACATATAGGGACATCATTTATTCATCTTTGTGTTCCAAGTACCTGCCTTTGTAGCTGGCGTATATGAAGCACTTAATGGAAATATGCTGTATACTTGATTGATTGCATGAATAAGATGAGGTTCAGAACATGCTTACCCCCAAATATGGCACTTTTGCATATTGAAAATCATAAGCTGAAGGAATCTGAAAAAATGACAAAAGCAAGAAGGTCACTCTGACCACCCTGACCCCCAAACCCCTTCTTCCCTGAAAGCAGGAGATAAATCTCCCATGTGAAAGTTGCCTTCTCTGTACCAGGGGGGAGGAATACATTCTTATCACCAGAGATGGGGAATTTGGGGCCAAAAAAATCTATACAAATAAACCTTGTTAAACTAATCCTTATCTCCTAGCTAGTTCTTTGCTATTTACTACCTATCAACTTTAAAATAAAATAGCCAGTTATTTTACCAACAAAATGAGTTTATTCAGGAATGGCAAAAGAATTGCAATTTGGGACATGCAAACTAGGGTGAACCACAAGCAAGTCCAGAGAACTAAGGAGGAGAACTTGCCTTTTTAGAGAAAAGGGAGGATTTTGGAGGGGCTGTTCTAAATGAAAGTTCAGAGTAAGAGTTCACGGTTGCAATGACTCCTTATTGGCTGAGCTGTGGTATTTTCCATTGCCTAGACTTGTTGCTGGGCAAGAAGAAAGTCTTCCTTTCTCCTGGTGGAGTAGTAAAGTAGTAGGCAACTTCCTGTTGGAGATGCAAGGTAAGATCTCTCTCTGTTTGGGGTGATGATGAGTGGTAGGGCTTGAGAGCTCCTCTCCCCCTACAGGCCTTTCTGTCTCCAATTTTAGTTGAGGTTTTCTTTATTTATTTTCACATACCCAAATTAATTAAATTTTTAATTTTTATTTTAATTAATTTTCACAGTACTCCTTTGTCTCATTAATTCTTCACAAATTTATTATTTCTTCATCTAAAAGGTATTAAAGCTTCCTGCTCTGGTCACTTCTTCCAGTCTTTATTCTCTTGTGAAGGCTTCCATATACATGTAAGTATTTAACAAAATTTCTATACTTTTCTCTTGTTAATCTGTCTTTGTCAGTTTGATTTTCAGACCCAGCCAGGGACTCTAACAGGATTGAGGAAAACTTTTTCCTCCCCTATGTCAACGAAAATAATCCATAGCCAATCTATAAATGAAAATTTGAGAGAGTTTATTCTGAGCTAAAATCTGAGGACCATGGCCCGGGGACTTTCTTCCCGAAGGAAGAAAGGCCACCGAAGAAGTGAGGTATACAGAGTGGTTATATACCCCCAAACAGTATGTTTCACATATGATTGAAATGTCCCTCCCGCAATAGTCACAAGATTGCCCTGTCAGCACAGCGCTTGATGGACACAGCAGGTAGTGGGTCTGCTATCTTGGCGGGTGCAGCGGGAAGCAAGTCTATTGTCTCAAGCTGGGTGGTCACTGGTGAGCGCAGCAATCAGTTCCTAGCCTAAGGAAACATGCTTAATCCTTAAGGAAATGCCAACGCTGGGAGGGGGAGGGAAGTTGCACCTTTATCTCAAGGGCCTTTGTTCTTGCCATAGGGAATGTCTAAAGCAGATATACAATGCAAGCTCAAAGGCCTTGGTCAGGCCCTTTGGGAAAGACAAGGTCAGGCCGAATTAGGTTTACACCAAATGGCTTCCTCATATACTCCAGTGTATCCTATTGGAGTCACCTGTAAATACATGCTTTAGTTTTTATGAGGGCAGTAAACTAATGACCAAATAAAAGAACTGGATAGGGAGATATAAAATTAGTTTTTTTAGATTGCAGTAGCATATTTTTTCACAGTACTATGAAACAGCTACTGTTTGGTGGATCTGAAATTTAGCAAATCCAGAAAAATCAACATCTCCAAAAAATATATTTCTGATATATTCCTTGTAATAGCTTACGGAAGATTTTCAGAAGTACCTTGACAGAGTATTGACAGAGATTAACCAATCCTGCACAGCCAACTACACTTCTCCTCTTCCCCCATTGCAGAAGCTCAGTGCATGAAAGCAGGGTAGGGGAAATCAGGTGGAATGCCATAGCCCTAAACTGCTGCTCATTTCTTTATATGCTCTTCTAGTAGTTTTTCTAGGATAAGATACACATAAATATATACAAAATAAAGGTAGTATCGTGTAAATATATAATTTTTTAGCTGCTTTGTCTATTTCATGACCATTGCCCAATGTCAAAAATTATTCTTGATTGCTGTCTTCTCTCACTTCATTATACCATATTTATTTCACAAGCCCCTTAAAGTTGGGCACTTCACCTGTTTCCAGGTGGGAATACTCACTTTTTCTTGTTTTGCCTTATTCAGTCATTTAGAGGCAGTACACTTTTGCAATCTTTATAAAAAGACAAGGACAGCATTTAGTCTAACAGACTAAATCTCTAGCAATAAAAATTTGAAAACAGTTTTTGTTTTTTTCCATTTTCATGGTGGCTCATTGACTACCGTGATGTTCTTTGAAGGTAAGTTTGATTTTTGGGAGGGAGCCTTAAAAAAAAGGTGCTTTTTCAGAAGATTAGCATTGATTTTTAAAATCTCCAATAATTAATGTATGTAATGCCCAATCTGCTCAAGTATTTGCTTGCCACTGTGTTGGTGCTTCTGCTTTCTTTGGGTGAAGGAAGGTACAGGTGGGATCATGGAAGGAGCACTAGATGATGAGTAAAGGAGAATAGACGGCCTGGCCTATAGTTGGCCTGGTGTCTGCAGAGAAGGAGTCTCTGGGCCCTAGTATTCTCATCTCTTATGCGTCATGGTTGGTCTAGCTCATGTTCAGGTTCCCTTTGACTTTAAATCTTACATTTCTTTTGAAATGTAAACGCTTTCTTAGCTGGCCTCTGAGAGAGCCATCCTTTCTAATGTTGGAAAGTCTGAAAGAATGAAGTCCAAAGCAGCAGAAGAAACCAGGCTTTTGAGCTCTTCCTCTTTGCAGCTTTGTATTTTTTTTTAAGTGAATTCTTTTTTTTTCCTTTTTCTCCCCAAAGTCCCCCGGTACATAGCTGTGTATTTTTAGTTGTGGGTCCTTCCAGTTATGGCATGTGGGATGCCGCCTCAGCATGGCTTGATGATCGGTGCCATGTCTGTGCCCAGGATTCAAACCATTGAAACCCTGGGCCACTGAAGCGGAGTGCGCAAACTTAACCACTCGGCCACGGGGCTGGCCCCTAAGTGAATTCTTATAACAACAGTCATACACATGTATTCTAGTCTAAGCGATAAAATATTTTCCAAATCTCAATATGTTAACATCTCCATATTATCCAGAGATTAATTTTCTACCCAAATGGCGCACAGCTCAGGTCTGGGAATTAAAATCCTCTAAGAAGAAAAAATGGCCGTTTTAAACCTCTGTACCCAGCCTTTTTGATACTTAGTATTCAATTCTAATGAGCTTAGTTATTTTGCTGCAAACTCAGAGAGCATGGCAGAGCATCAGTACTATTAGGGTGGTGGTGAAGGACTGATGGCCAACTGAAATCAAAGAAAGAGACAACAAAATTCAAAACACTAAAACGTATGATTGCACAGAATAGCAACATCTTTTCCTAAAGGATGACTGTCGTCATTGAGAAAAGTTTAAATTTTGTTTATAGCCTCTGTTTAATAGTATAGTAACATTTCACAGTATTTCTATACCAGCTTTTACTGGCATCGGAATCACCTTGAAGGCTTGTTCAGGCACAGACTTCTGGCCCTGCCCTAGAATCCCTATTTCTTGGGTCTAGAATGGGGCCTGAGAGTCTATTTCTAACAGCTTCTCAGTTGACATTGATGTTGATGTTGCTGGTTCTGGGACCACACTTCAAGAACCACCATCCTATACTAAATTATTTTGTGTTGTTTAAAATAACATGTTTAAATTTCCTGGAAAAATTAACTTAAATGTAAAGCTTGTTCCTTACTACATGATTATTTCTAAAATTCTTCATCTTGTATTCCTTTAGTGGGAATTGAAAGCCTAAGGTCATGAAATTCTTTTGCTTTTAAATAATTCCCTTTCCATTCTCTCCTATAAGAGTCTGCTCTCAGTTTCCTCAATGTAGAGAAACTCCAAATATTTGTAGTTTTCCATTTTTGAATTTATTTGTGTCTGCTTTCATTCTTTCTTGTTCTTAATATTTTGTTGTCTTTTTACGACTTGAATTTAAAGCTTAATTTTACTTTTTTTAGATGATGAATACGTTTAATGCTATTTTCTCTGAGCATGAGTCGTGAAATTTTCTGTCTCCCTCCCTCTCTCCTTCCCTCCCTCCCTCTCTGTCTCTCTCCTTCTCACACACACACACAAACACACACACACACAGACACACACACGCATGCACACCAAAATTCAAAAAGTTATATGGTAAAAAAATAAGTTTTTCTCCCACCTTTGTCTCCCAGCCATTCAATTCCCTTTCTTGGAGCCATCTACTGTTATCAGTTTCTTGACATAGACACAATCCTTATTCACAGATTCTGTATTTATGAATTCACCTAATTGCTAAAATTTGTTTATAACCTCATAATACACTCTTGGGGTTTTCGAGATCATTTAAGGACATGTGCAGAGCATCAGAAAATTTGAGTCTCATCTGAGGTTGAAAAAGGGACCCTCTGCTTTCTTGTTTCAGCTCAGACTGTAAACAAGTGTCCTTTTTGCTATTTAGTGCCATGTTTTTCGCATTTTTGTGCTTTCTGTTGATCATTTTCCTGTTTAAAATGGTCCCCAGTAGTACTGCTGAAGTGCTGTCTAGTGTTTCTAAGTGCAAGAAGGCTGTGATGTGCCTTATGGAGCAAATATGTGTTAGATAAACTTCCTTCAGGCTTGAGTTACACTGCTGTTGGTTGTGAGTTCAATGTTAATGAATCAAAAGTATGTATTAAATAGAGTGTCTTTAAACAGAAATGTGCATAAAATAAGACTGTGTGTTCATTAGTTGACAAAAATGACCAGCGGTTCTCAGCAAATTAACTCTGTATTTCCTTTAGGAGCAATGGTTCAGTGTTCACTAATTCAGTGTTCGCAAAGATGTTATAGATCATAACTGCCATGAATAATGAGAATTGACTGTGTATTATTTTCATTTCCTAAATATTTTGCAATTTCAATTAAGTGTTTTCACGTACTAGCTAATCCTCACAGCTTACAAAGCTTAGGAAAATGCAGAACTGTCTTTTTTATGGGAGAATTTTAGTAGAGAGCACAGTATGATCAGGACTGATTGGGCTGATAGAACCATGATATGTGGGCCTAAGTTTCATTCTTCTGCCATCTTGCCACTAAGTTCAGAATATGCTTTAGCATGCACTTAAAAACCTCCTCTGAATTAAGAATTGAAGACTGTTGTTTGATTTCTATCCTTGTAAATGACTTGCTTAATGAACTTGAGTGCTATGCTTTGGTTTTCAGTCTACTTTATCATTACATCTGCTATGGGGAGAGGATGAAGCAATGGAAATGTCATTATGAGTTGATGAATGATGTCTTTTCTCAGCGAAACAGTGATGTGAAAATATATAACATAGATGTTTGTAGTGGGGTTACTCCTTTTGACTGGGAAAAACATTCCTTTTCAGGACAAAACCATTGTCCCTGTCCTCAAGTAGTTTAAGATTCGGTAGATGGACTAGCATCCTAACTGTTGAGTGCAGGGAGTGTTTTATGTGCGTGAGTGTAGTGTGTATAGGAAGCAGTTGGTAAGAAAGAAGAGAGGGGTCAGTTCTATATGAGGAGAATTGGGAGGATAAGACATGGTTTCATAGAGATAAAACATCTCTGAACTCATGAATCACGTCAATGGGATGGTGTGTTTCAATTTGAAAAGAAAATTCACAAGGAACTTGTCAGGACTGTACCTATTGAAAAAGCAAGGTAGGCCAGTAATTATCAGGAGAGGGCAAGCAATAGAAATGGCAGAGGCAAGAGGCTTGAATCCTGATGCTGCCATTCAGTACTTTGTCAGTAGGCATGACTGGACAGATTGTCTTTCATAGTGTTGTCATGAGGATTAAATGAAATAAACAATAAAAAGAAGAATAAGGAAAGGCTTTAGAGAGGAGGTGATATTACATCACCATTTGTAGATAGAGAACTATTTCAGGCTGTTAACCTCTACTTATTAATTGTGGAACTAAAGACTGGCAAATTCTTTGTGTGTTATCATTTACTCTTTCCTCCACTAGAGCCAAGACTCCAGGATTTTATATGCAGCAACTTTATTTGGAGACTCTTAGATAAAATCGGTTTATTTAGAATGTTTAGGAGAAAATAATTTTTAACCTGGAGGCTATTTCTTCTATGTAACAGTAATATTTCTAATTGCCTAAAATAGTTTTTAATATGCAGTTTAGTGAGTTGATTTAAAACAAGTTTTAATTTTACTTGCCGTAGCCATTCTGCTTGCTAAATTATTTCTGGGTGAGAACTTTATTTTTTTTCACTAGCTGAATATTTTTTGAGACTGTTAGGTACCTGTACATAAGTATGATTATTATACACTTATTTTAAATGCTGAATTTCGTGGATAATTAACTATGTTGTCATTCTCTATAGAATATGTAGAACTACAATAAATACTTTCATTAAAAACAAAACTGATAACTAGTCAGTTGATCTAAGTGAAGATTAGCTAGCAGTTTTGATGTTTCACTTGACTTTGATGAGATGCTGCAGAGCATAAAGGATGAGTTTGGTACTTTTGTTTTATAGTGTGTGTGTCTAATTTTTACATGCTTTGAAAGGATTTGTTTCCCTGGCATACTTAGGAAATAGTCATTCATACTAAGATATGGGTAACATGAACTTAATTTTAACTGATGATACTTTTCTTAAGTGAAAAATAGTGACAGAGTGGTTGGGAGTCCACCTGCAATTCCAAATATGGTGATATCTTTAGACACTTATAAATCAATCTTCAAATTAATTTTGCAGGGTCTTTGGTCTGCAGTCATTCCCTCATGCATTTGTTTAATTGCAGATTTTAACCTTTTGACTTAGGGCAGCAGAACTGATTTCTCTTGGAACTGAGTAGATGATTTTGTTTTAAAAAGCCTTTAAAAATTGTATTTTTCCATTTATTTTTGTGTCCATCATAAGATAGTTTTCTCTTGAGTACTCCTTTATTCTTGAATAATTAAGAAGATCCCAGTGTGACAGACATTTTCAAATCTCCCATTCTTGAAAATATGGCATTTATTAGCAGAGAATGGTATTGATAGTCATTTCTCAACTGAAGTATAGTGATGAAAAGACATCTCTTCTGAATGGGAATATGGCATTGTAGATTCAGATAATGGTTGTGTTTAGAATTGCTTTCCCTGCTCCTTTTTCCCCCCTTAGACTTAATTTTAATAAAAGACATTATCTACACAAAAAGTAACTATTACAAAAGAAGACTGAAGTGTCAAGGGATTCCTCGGTCTCTCTGATCTGTATGCCCTGGCACTGTCTCTCATCGGGCTGCCCTCCATGTGCAGCTGCCAGGTTCTTGCATAATTGTCTTGACAAATGGCATACGCTTTAATACTGCAACTGGGCCTGTGCCAACCCATGGAAGCCATGTGCCCCAGGCAGCAAAATCCAGTGCCAATTTCTTGCTGGTAGATTTAAGCCATACCTTAAACACATTGTTGAAACCAATGAGGGATAAATAAATAGTCATTTGAGGTAAAAATCACTTATATGTACCCATGCAAGGTAAGAGCATTTGTGAATGGTAAGGGGCTGCTGATGTTTCTGAATGTAGACACTCTTATGTGCTGGAGCTACAGCTTCCTGCCTTGGGGGCTTCCATTTCGTTCCTTATATGCTCCAGAATCAATCCAAAAAACACGTTGCATGAATCCTTAGAGAAAAGAGTATTCACTTTATTCTCTTCAATGCTGTTAAAGTGCCCAAGGTAGAAAAGTGAGGTTGTTGTTATCAGTGCCTACAGTCATTTCTAGAGATTAGGGACACCAGATGCTGTGAAAAATAATAATTGTTTCTAAATGGACAAAACTCAAGGAAAGAGTGTGGAATGCTCTTAGTCCAACTGTGTGTTAAAATGTTCTCCCAGGCAGTTCATATTACTGCAGGTTAGTGATTTTAAAACACAGTGTCCATTTGACCCTATGTTGGTTATTTTCTAGTGGGAGAGATGTACATGTCCACAGATAATTACAAGTAGGTTAATTTGGCATGAAAGATCTGGATATTTCTATTTGAAACATCTAGATTATTTATATTAATTTCAACCAAGCCAGCAGGAGGTAAGGTTTCCTGGTGCCCAGTTAGTTCCACAGTTTGTAGAAACAGTATCTTCTCCCTTCTGCACATCCATACTGGACTCTTGGTGACATTATCCTTTGTGTATTACACAAAAACTGTCCCAGAATAACGCCCTAGTTATTCTCTGAGGTGGACCCATCTCTAGATAACATGTGGCCTTCTCTTCATGACTGACTTCATTTGCATGTGGCCTTTTTCATTCTAGTCTCACTCTTAGGAGGAAAGAGCTCTGGCTGGGGTAACCAGGACCAGGACCTGGGCTTGTTGAGTTTAATTTGTAAGACTTTGTCCTATTTGACCAAGTTTCAACTGTGTTCTTTGTTTTTCTGACTCCTTCAGTTTAGGTAATGTAAATGTTCTGTAACCTAATCTTCTCAGTTTCTCTAAAATGTATAAATGTACTGATTATAGATTTTCCTGAATTCAGAACAGACTTCTACTAACATAACATATTTTATTTCTCCAATGTATTAAGTTAAATTTCCCCCCCATCAATGTCACCTATGAGGTACGTGAAATGAAACCACTTTAATTGAATGCAATTACTGTTTTTCTTGTAATTAAAATTCTAATACATCTATTAATGTACCTATGTTAACATATCAGACTTAAAGAAATGCTATTAATGGAAGGACCCAAAATCCTGGGATCATTCCCCAAGACATAGGTTCCTGAGAACTGAAACATGGTGTGTGTCCTGGGAAGGAAGTTAAGAGGAGGCAGGAAAGGTAGTTTGGCATTGGGCTGTAAATTAATCTACACTTAATATTGTGGACTGTTAAGGGTTTGACAGCAGAGAAGTGACATAGTTACGTCTATGTTTTAGAGGGACCTCGTTGAATGTACAGTGTGGGATGGAGGTGAAAGTGGAAAAGCTAAGAGAAGGGACCAGATTAGGGGCGAGCTGCTCAACTGAAATGGTAGGATTAGGACCAAGGGAAGTCTGGGCCCACAATCTCTTGTTTGCAATTCCAAAATCTGAAAAAGCTCTGAAAACTGAAATCCTTTTCATAAATGTGGTGCCAAAACTGATTGGTCAGTAAAATCTTGGTTTTATATGTGAATTATTTCACTGCTGGTACTGGTTATGCCGATCTCTGTTGTTTCCTGATACTTTGTTGGTTTTTTGTGTGTGACTTTGAACTTAATTGCACTTAGGAAATGTAAAAGAAGAGTTAGAGACAGCCCTGTGGGTAACTGTCAAAAGACCTGAAAGAATCTATTATTATCAATAACACATAAAATAGAATTATTATAAACCTGATTATGTTATGTTTGTGAAGTATGTTATATATGTGGGAGCCCCACCATGTACAACCTAGAGAAACAGAAAGACAAGTTGTGGAATTTTTACAGGGATAGTGATGACCAAGTACTAGTAACAAATAGGGAAATGTTACATAGCCAAAAGAAGTGCAGATGTGACTATGCATTAATAGATTGGATTGGACAGTGAAGAACTGAAAGTGTGCCACTGACTGGTTTATTGTTTATGAAATAACTTGGAATATACCACAAAAAACTGACCATCAAAGGTAAGTATAAATATTCGGAGACTGGCTGCAGAAATTTAAAAAGCTTCATGGTGTACAGTATCTGAAAGCCTATCGTGAAAAGCTTTGTTCATCAAAAGCTAGTTTGAAAATCACATTGATGAATTTGCTAAGGTGATATTCATTGAAAACCCTAGTCCTCAATAGACTTTCAGTGTAGATGAAATAGCATTGTACTGGGATTAGGTTTCTAGAAAACAATAAGGATGACCAATGAGAAGACATCACCTGGTTTTAAGGATGCTAACCATTGGGCAGCTCTTCTTGGATATGCCAGTCCTGCAAGCACACTGAAGATAAAGTTGGTAGACAGTGGGGGGAACCCTACTTAAATGTGTTTGTAAGATACATGCAATTTAGTTAGGCATTATTTATATAAGAAAGCAGAGGTGACCAGAGAAATATTTTCTGACTAGTTCAATACTCTATGTACGAACAATACTAGCTCACTAATGATAAGCTGGAGTGGAAGAAAAGTGAGATTTTTTTCCTATACAACTCTTCCACACAGCCTTACTTTTCAACTTCTTGTGAAAAATAATGTTTTTGACTTTTGCCTAACCAATGACATCTGTAATTGAGCCTGATGACCAAGGAATTTTATGCTCCCTGAAGAACAAGTATACACATATTAAAAAATAGAACAAACTGCATGCTTGCTGTAGTTAATAGATTCCTCAGGTTCCAAAATCTTCTGAAAGAACTCAGCCTTAAATATGCTATTTATTACAGTTGCTAATACTTCAAATGAGGTTGATAAACACTAACAAGTGCTTGGCACTGACCTTGGATTACAATGATATTTGAAAGTGAACCTGCAAAGAAGACATTGAGGGACTGCATATCACTAATGAAAAGATTATGTCACACTTCTTATGCCAGAAGTTG
This sequence comes from Equus asinus, assembly GCF_041296235.1. NCBI lineage: Eukaryota > Metazoa > Chordata > Mammalia > Perissodactyla > Equidae > Equus > Equus asinus. Next base: position 63,352,977 of record NC_091797.1, on the reverse strand, counting down.
ATCAGCCAGATCGGTAAATAAGTTGAATAAATGCTGAATTTGATAATGTTGTACCTTTTGTGTATTCCTTGAATGATAGGGAAATTGCTGGCATGATATTAAATTCAGAAAGACGTGAGGAGAGTAGTGATGATGATGGTGACATGAATGCAGATGTGATAATGTGATTTATAATAAGAAATATACATTTGGTATTCATCCATTGTTCCTAGCACATAGCTCCTGAAACCCTTGTAATTTCTTATATAAGAGCCATAGGGAGATCTTTTGTTATAATGTTCAGTTTTGTTCCCTGTTCCCAAAATAACTCCAGAGCCATAAGCAAAATAGATATCTTTTGTTATTTGTATAACAAGCCCTTTTCTACCATAGCTGAGTTTATGTTAATAAGATGATTTGTGGCAAGCCCCTAGATAACTTGGGGATGGGGACTGGTTGCCAGGGGAACCACCCAGAACTTTGGGGGCAGGAAAGAAAGGTTGGAAATTGAATTCAGTTACGAATGGCCAATAATTTTATCAATCATGCCTCTAATGAAGCCTCCGTAAAAACCCAAAAGGACATGGTTCAGAGAGTTTCAGGGTTGATGAACACTTGGAGGTGCTGGGAGGGTAGTGTGCCCAGAGAGGGCATGGAAGTTCTCTGCTCCTTCCCCATACCTTGCTCTATGCATCTCTTCTATCTAGTTGTTCCTGAGTTATATCTTTTTATAATAAACCAGTAATATAGTAAGTAAAATGTTTTCCCGAGGTCTGTGAGCTATTCTAGCAAATCAATTGAACCCGAGGAGGGAACTTCTGATTTATAGCCTGTAGATCACCTGGACATTCTGTTGACATCTGAAGTGGGGAGAGAGGGCAGTCTTGTGGGACTGAGCCCTTAACCAGTGGAATCTAAGCTTTCTCCAGGTAGGTAATGTCAGAATTGAGTTAAATTGTAGGACACCCAGCTGGTGTCTGCAGGGAATAGGAGAATTGCTTGGTGGCGTTGGAAAACACACATCAGAGTAGGTGAAAAATCCCTGTAAACACTCTAGTGAAGAATGTGCCATCAGTTAATTCTGGCCTGAACAGTGAGTGTGCAGTGGTAATAGTGAGGAAGGGGTGACTCAGCGGAAGAGAGCCTGCTTGGACAGAAGCCCATGTTAAAGAGACGTGAGACTGGAACAAGCCTTTTTACAGGTTGTGTAGCAGGCTAGCCCCTTGTTAGATGTCCAGATTGAGGCTGGTGAGAGCATCCTCTGGCAGCCCCCTGTAATGAGCTGCGTATATAGCATAGCTGTTAGCTTTGTTTGAACTAAGTTTCAGTGAATATTTTCCTTAGACATAAATATTTTTTTCTTACTAAAGTACAATGTAACATTTTAGCTTTAATCTGTATTAAAGACTTCCTTAATGGGGTATAAGTGAGAAACATTTATTTGGTATAGGATCCAGTATTATCAATTTCTGAGAAAGTATGAATGTCTCGGGAAAACAGCATTGAGTGATTGGCATTGTGCTTTGGCAGTTGATTTATAGCTAGGGAAAGAAAATTGGAAAGGCAAAGAAGTTTTTTGTATGCCAAGCATTCCACCTGCATTGTTATCAAAAAATAATTGCTTAGCTCGTCACTGAATGCAGTTAATTAAACTGTCTATGGCAATGTTATGTTTATACTGGCATGTATTCTTGATATAAGTGGGTTTAATACAGGCCATTAAAATGGCTAGAGCTCAACTTGACAGATATTTTTAAATAACTTTTTCTTGTAATAATAAATCAGTTATTTCAAAATCAAAATTTAATTAACAATATAATGTCTATTTAGAAAACTTAGAAATATAAAAGTAGAAAATAAGGACCAGGGATAATAGCTATTAAATCTTGCATGGTTCTTCCAGGGTTTCTAAATAAAATATGCATGTATTTATAGGTAGGTATATACTTACATCATTAAGATCATATCATACATACAATTTTATATCCTATTTATCACTTTATAAGTATATAGTTATATCATTAAAACTCTGCTACCGTTATGCTTTATGACTGCGTAATATTTTATTGTGTGGTTCTACTGCAGTTTGCTTAATCATTCCCTTGTTGGGAGATGTTTATGTTGTTTGTAATGTTTTTCTGTTGTAAATAATACTGTAATGGAACTTCTTCGTGTTTAAGTTCTGTCTTCATTTACATTATTTCCTTGTGATAAATTCCTAGAAGGGTAATCACCCTATCAAATGGTCCGAAGTTTTAAGTCTCTTGGCAGTTCTGAATTGCTTTCTAGGAAGGTTGTACCAGTAATACTCCCATCAGCAACCTAGGGAACTAACCACCTTCTTAAAGACGTTTCTTTGTATTCATGCTACTCAGCAACAACAAAAACATCCTCTTGCCTTGCCCTTTTATGAGTAAAAGTTAATGGAAGTTAGCCATTTCCCCACTGTTATTTAGTAGAGTAAAATGTGTAAACTCTGTTTTCTGAGCCACGCTTCATTTTTCTTGGTGGAAACTGATTAAGTACTGCATCTGGAGGTTGATGGAATGTGCTTGATCTCCTTTGTGTGGTTGTGACCACATGTGAGTAATGTTTGCTTGTCATAGGCCTGTCCCGTCAGCTAATTGTGCTTTAGAGAAATTACCACTCCAGTAGAGTTCATGTTCTGCTGTACACACAGGACTGAGAGAGGCTGAAAGGAAAGACTGTGTAAACTGTTAGATTCTAACGCCTTCATTCTACCAGCAAACATTTATTCAGTGTTCTGCCAGTTCTAGTCACTGTGCTAGGTTTATGTGGTGAAGCAAGTTTATAGTATTCTCACTATGGCCTTTTGAACAACTGAACGAATCCAGGTGTAATCCATGCCCCTTTAACAGGATGCCTCCGATACCTTTTTATTTTCATCTGTTTATCAATTTAATTTTTAAAATAAAAATCATATATTTAATGTATGCAGTATGATGATTTGACACATAGATTCATAGTGAAATGATTTCTACAGTTGATTAATATTTCTTTTCACATAGTTACCATTTTTATATGTGTGATGAGAGTACCTGAAATCTACTCTCTTAGCATATTTCCAGTATTTAATACTGTATTGTTAACTATAGTCATCATTCCTGTACATTCGATCTCTAGGCTTATTCACCCTATATGACTGCAACTTTGTGCCCCTTGACCAGCATCCCCCCATTTCTCCTACCTCCTTGAGGACCACTAGTAACCAGATTTTAACTCTCTGCGTCTGTGTGTTTGACCTTTTTAGATTTCACATATAAGCGAGATCTTGACTTGACTTAACTTGAAATAGAAAGAACATTTACCTGGGAATCAGGCTGCTGAGTTCTGTTATCACCTCTGACTGTGATTGATTGGCTGTACATCTTTAGGAATACAGCTAATCTGTGACTTGGTTTCCTTATCTATAAAATGTGAGCTTTGAACTAAATGATGCCTCTGGTCCTTTCTGGTTTTCTCAAATTTTCTTATTCTGCTAAGGGTGGAATATCTCCGTCTATTTCTATAAAAGCTGAAATCCACACAAAATGTTAGAAGCCAGTTTGTATGTTGAGATACAATCTCAGGAATCAGTTTTGATTTTTTCAGGTACAGAATTCCCATTATTCTTATGTGAGCATCTAGATCTGCCCTGTCCAATATGGTAGTACTAGTCACATGTGGCAATTTTAATTAAAATTAATAAAATTAAATAAAATTAAAATTAAGTCCCTCAGTTGCACTGACCACATTTCAAATACTCAGTAGCCACATGTGGCCACAGTATTTGACAGTGCAGGTACAGGACATTTCCGTCATTGCAGAAAGTTCTGTTGGATGGCATGGAACGTTGCTTTTTGGTCAGAATAAGCTCTGGTTTAGTAAATAAGGATAAAATTTGCCACAAAAGAGGCTGTAAAAAGGGATCCAATATCTATTTAAAGTGTACCCCTTAGGGTACTCTAGAACTGCTTTTCCCCCTCATTTAGTTCCATTGTCACTTTTTCAGGAAAACTTTTCTGTCCTACTCAGAACATAGGACTAAGTACATTGCTTTTGACACTTGAAGAAAATGAACTTAAACCTTACTCACCTAGGATTTCAGTGTTAGAAGTGTTGAAGCTTCACTATATAATTTTGCTTTAAAAATAGTTGTTTTTACAGAATTTCAGTTTGGGATGATAGAAAAGGACCAGAGTTGGATGGTGGTGATGGTTGCACAGCATTGTGAATATGCTAAATGCCACTAAACTATACACTTAAAAATGATACATTTTATGTTATGTAATTTTACCGTATAAAAAATACTTGTTCCAATTAGTAGGAAAAAGAGTGTCAGGGTAGTATCACAATAAAGTTGAGTATATTGTACTTGTATTTTAGGAGGAAGAGTAGAGGATCCAGTTCTGTCATGTGTTTCTCAGGTTGAGTTTGCCAGGAATTAAATTTTGAGATGGAAGATTAGCACACAGGACACTTATTAATTATGTGTGTTGCTGATCGTGGCATCAGCACCTGTGAGGGACTGGAAAGAAGCAGGATTGGGCAGAGGAAGAAGTTGAGCTTTGACGTAGTCCCAGTGAAGATCTCAGCCAGCTGTTTGGGGGCCCGTCAGCCAGGCTTGTCCCGAATTATACCCCCGCAATGATGGGTGCAGGCTGCCCCTGGAAGGATCTGTGACTCTGGGCAAGGCAGCTTTCTTTAGGCGAGGCTATTCTCCAGAAGGGCTGAAACCTGAGGGGCATCTCTGGGCAAATGAGTCGTTTATTCCTGAGTAGAGATTTGTGTGGTGCTGCAGTTACTCATGACAGTAACAATGTCAAGCCAGAAATCTTTTTTCTAATGGTCCACATTTATGCACTATGTAAATAGAGGACCAGAAAGTAGGAGAAAAAGGGCTCTCATAGTATTAGGTAATTCATACAGCTACCAATATCCAAGGACATAAGAAAGGGCAGGCTCCACTCAGATTTTTTCTTCTCTTCGTTTGGGTTTATTATTTGTAATTGTTTATCTTTTTCTATAAATGTGAACTTATATAATAGCTATAAGTAAAACGTCATTTAGAGTGCCATGGTAATTTTTTATGTCCTGTGATCTTTAATTAGTCGAAGTAGCTTAAAATACTGTACGTTTGCATAATTTGGAATAACCAAAGAAAGAAGGAAAATATGATGAAGTGAATTAGCCCATACTGAACAGTGGGAGAAACCACCCCCCTTATCTTCACTTTTATCATCAACAAACAACATAGTGAGCACTTTTTTTAGGATAATGAGGCACTCAGTCTAAGGCCAGCAGGATGATTTTTACCTCCTTTTGACTTTTGTGTGGGAATGTATCTAGAAAAAAATCAGCACAAACTTACCTGAATAGCCTTTTAAAAAGAGTCTTGGCCAGAGCAGTCATTTCGAAATGTCCTTGTAAATAAATTAGAAGGAAAAAAATTCGTTACGGGTTTCAGTAATGTTGACTATATCAAGCATATTATTATTATTATTATTATTTTAAAGATTTTATTTTTCCTTTTTCTCCCAAAGCCCCCCAGTACATAGTTGTATATTTTAGTTGTGGGTCCTTGTAGTTGTGTCATGTGGGATGCCGCCTCAGCATGGCCCGACGAGTGGTGCCATGTCCACGCCTGGGATTCAAACCAGGGAAACCCTGGGCTATGGAAGCAGAGCTTGCGAACTTAACCGCTCAGCCACGGGGCCGGCCCCCTCCAGCATATTATTTTTAAGTCATGATAGAGTGAGAGGTACATAGAATTCCTTATAGAGCAAATACATGGCATTTATATATTCATTTTATAGGACTAAAACATTTTACCAATGACTGAAGAGATGCTTATTTACACTTTTGTTTTTGTGCCTCTTTTGACTCTGTCTTATTTCTTTTTAGGGGGGCTTAGAACAGAGTGAAAGGTCATGGAATTTTAAAGTTAGGAGACAAGGATTTGAGGCTCATATTTGCTACTATTACCCGTGAGAATTGAATTATGTCATTTATGAACCAATATTTCTTTATATGTGAATTGTGACTAATAATTGTATGTATCTCAGGAGGTATTATGGAAGTCAGTAATAAAATGCATGTGAAATTATTTTATAAAATTACTCTTTTATTATGAATATTTTTCAAAAGATAATGGTAACTTCTTGATCATGAGCTGTACTGTTTTTCCTATGGGAAATACCGACTTTAAGATGATTGGTTGAACTAAAAGGTGGGCCTAACATTCAGTTAGGAAGGCTCTCAGGGCTCAAGGGACTGGAGTGACATAGGCTAAAACTGAGGCTGGGTCAGGATGATAGATTATCTGGTATTAAAGAATATTCAAATCAATTTACTTACCTTACAGCCACCAGAGCCCTCGGTTGGTGACTTCCTTGGACTCCTCCCAGAATGTATATTAACGTTCTTTTTTGGTTAATATCCTTTGAGTCTATCTAGAAAAAGTCTTCTAGTGACTGCTCTCTGCTGTTAGGTTGTTCCTAGATGACAGGTCACCAATTAATATACTTGTTTTTGGTTGACTCATTAGTTTCCAGTCACCCTATCAATCATCTTTGTTCCTCTAGCGTTTCCTATGCATTCTGAGCTCACACTTTCTCTAAATAGGCTTCCTATTTCCGTTTTAAATTTCTCATATTTCTCTTAATTTTTATGTTCTACAAATAACTTTTAAGTGGATTTCTCTTAATTTCATGCATAGTGCCTTCCCTTGACCCTTTAATATTCATAACTTTTCATTCTAAACTTTAGCATCCCTCTTTGAAAAAAAGATCACATTTACTTGGCGAATATTGAGATTGTACACAATACTTTTCTTTATAAATCTACAGCTTTTCTCGGGAGATTAAGACCATCTTATTCAAAGTTCCCTTGACTTCCCTTCCTTCAATCTCAGAAGTTTTTAATATTTTTATCCATTCTCTCATTGATACCCTCCTTCATTTCTACATGTTCCATTCATTTCTTAACCCATTATGGTCTGACTTCTGTCCTCGCCCAGCCATTGAAATTTTCCTGTTGATGGTCATCTTGTCAAATAGTTCTTTACTTTGACTGCCCCTTACCTAACCCTCTGTTATGTTTGATCCTGTTGATCAATTTTCTTTCCATCCTTTTCTGTTTTTTGTCTTTCCATTCTTCCCTCGTCTTCTACACCAGGGTCAGTGTAGACTCTGGGTAAACAAAGATTTATATAAGAGAGGCGGGGGTGTGTGTGTGTGTGTGTGTGTGTGTGTGCGCACGCGCGCTATTCTCAAGAACCACATAGTTCAACAGGAAGACAAATAATAATAAACAGCATGCTAAGAATTGTATATACGGTGGCATTTGAGTTCAGAAAAGACGTTGATTTCCATCTAGAAACTCTCTGTCCTTGGCTTCTGTCTTACTGTACCCTTTGGTTCTCTTCTGGCTTACTCTTTATGTACCCTTCCCTTAAATAGTACAACTTCCAAGAGCTCTGTTTTTTGCCCATTTCTAATTTTACTCTTACCTTCCTATGGGTTCTTATGTACCTTTATGATGTTAAGTCTTTCCTCTATACAAATAACTCCCAAGGTTTCGACCACTAAATTCTTACCTCATTTCCAAACCCATGTCTCAAACTGAATCCTAGAAATTATAACATGGCTGTCTCACCCATACTTAATTTCAACATGTCCGAAGCTGTTTTTCTTTCCAACCGTAAACACACATATGAAAATCATTTGAACAAACAAAAAAATTCATCCTGTATTCTCTGTCTTAGTGAATGAATTTCTTGTTTTCTCTGTTACCTAGTCTCTAGAAGTCTCTGGGTCATTTTTAACTCTTAATTCAACTCATCTTATTTCTTACCTACTGGGTAGTGAGTTAAGTACAGTATGAACAGGATCTAGTTTAATTCTTTCACTTATGAGGTGGGTATTATTTTCTGTATTCTATACATGAGAAACTTGAGGGCCAGAAATGTCAAATAATGTGTCCGAGGACAATACACAGTGCCTAAGTGGCTGACTTAGGGTCAAACCCACATGGATATCTCTGCAAAGTATGGTCTTTGTCCATGACTGTTGTATTGACTCTTCTCATGGTTCTCAGGGTCTCTTATATACCAATGTTAGCACATTTAATATCCACATTTGTACTTTTATTACTTTTAATGTCTCTGTAATCTACGTGTATTTGTAACTAGGAAGATTTTCTTAATAGTGTGGAAGAACTTTTCAATGAATTAAGTTGAAACAGGGCTCAGCAAACTTTTTCTGTAAAGGACAAGATAATAAGTATTTTAGGCATTGTGAACCATATAGTCTCTGTGGCTATTCAACTATTCAACTATTCTTTGTAGTGGAAAAGCCACCACAGACAGTGTGTAAACAAATGGGCATTGCTAGGTTCCACTGAAACTTTATTTACAAAAACAGGACATGGGCAGATTTGGCCCTGGGGTCCTGAGTTAAATGGTTGTTTCACTTCCACCATCTAAGCTAACATGTTTTATTTGATTTATTCATTCATGTATTCATTTATGTGTTTAAGATGCATTGATAGATAATCTAAATTACTCAGATAAGATAGACATTAAGGTAGATAATTGAAGATATGTAACTTGAATTTAACAGTCTTGGGTCTGTTTTGATTGAGAAGTAATTGAATTGCTCAGAGTTCTGAACTTTGTCCATGGCTAGGTATATGAGTTTTTGTAAGTTACATGATTTATTTGAGCCTTAGTTTCTTTGTAAATTGGTAAGAATAATACCTACCTCACAGACTTCTTGAAAGGATGAAATGGAATACTACTATACCAATAGAAGTATGACTGTCATTGGTGGTGTTATCTTCCTGGGTCTCCTGTATTTTCCAGATGAACCATTTCTTATTGAGAAACTTGACAAAGGCAAATAGAAAGGAATTTACTTTTCAGATGGAAGTGGGAAAGCTATCATAGTCATTATTCTTTCTCTGTAAAAGATGATAATAGAAAAAACAAGTAATTATTTGGGGTGGGGAGAGATGACTGTGAGGAATATTATGTGCAGGAGCTAAGTGGATGGATAAGAAGTCTGAAAATGAGGACAAGAAAATGAAACTTTCTTCATCAAGCTAGGGGTGGGGTGAGGAGAGCAAAGCGGGGATGTGAGGATGGGGCACATCTGTGGGAACAGAGCCTAGAAGTGGGTTTGGATGTGTGCAGAGCTGGGAATTCAGAAGCATAGGGTAGTCAGCAACCCATGAAGAACTGCATCCAAAGCAGCTTTCCCAGAAGAATTCTGAACTTTGTATGACAGCACCTGCCTTTGGAAGGAAGAAATGCTTTCTTGTGTCTTGTCAAGGGTGCCGAGCTGGGTAGCTAACAACCTAACTGTGTGGCTTATGCTACAATGTATAAGGCGGCATGTGCATATTTAAAATTTATATCTACTGCAGTGACAAGTCACTGGACACTGTAGGTGGGAAGACAGATTTCTGTTGAAGCTGATCCAAAATCACTTTTCGGAACAGCTCTGACAAAAGAGTGCCATAAATGAGTAAATCCAGAGAGTTGCTGAGTATCTTTGAAAACTCACATGGAGGCAGTCTCAGAGGTGCTGTGCACAAGCTTCTAATAAGCGATCACACACACACACAATAATTTAACCTGCAGTGAGATATTGTGAGGTCCATTTATTTATTTTTTTTGAGGAAGATTAGCCCTGAGCTCACATCTGCTGCCAATCCTCCTCTTTTTGCTGAGGAAGACTGGCCCTGAGCTAACATCCATGCCCATCTTCCTTTACTTTATATGTGGGACTTTATATATGCCTGCCACAGCATGGCTTGACAAGCGGTGCGTAGGTCCCCACCCCGGATCCAAACCAGCAAACCCCGGGCTGCTGAAGCAGAATGTGCAAACTTAGCTGCTGTGCTACCGGGCTGGCCCCTGTGAGGTCCATTTTTGAATCGGGTGAACTGTGCTGCCTGGGTACATACTAGGTGTGCTTTAAATGGTCACTTGGAGCAATATAATTACCTCCTAAAGCAGCTTAATATCATAAGTTATATATTTTCTTTGTATGATTGTAGGGCCCTTGAAGTGAAATAACCACATAGTTGTATGTTTTAAAGTAATCCAATAGATGAAAATTCCAAATTTTCAAAGATGGATTTGGGTGATTTAAGTTCATAGTAAATATTTTATGAACATAGAGATATGACATCTACAGATTTTCATTACTGAAATCTCTGAGTGAATTTAAAACTTGCTTCTGTGAGAGTGGGGAAAGTACACTACGTTAGTGATCCAGAATCCTTTGCTGTTGTCTTAACTCTCCCGGTACCTTAGAGTTTGGTCAGCCATACCTGGGTCTTGGTTACTGCATCTGTGACATGTGTGGCCTATGCTAGATGACTGCTGAGGTGACTTTCAGCTATGAAATTTGGTCCTTTTTCCGTTAAATTCTAGGTATTTTTTTAAAAAAAGATCTGTTCAATACTCTGTCTTCTTCCTGCTCTGTATTCCTTCCCAGGTAAGTTTAGATCTGCTCCTGGTTTATTGTGGGTGCATAGTAGAAACTTGCTCTTTTATAAAACAAAAATGTAACTGATAGGGATGCTACAATGATTATGTTTACATGACCTGACCAGATGTGAGGATAGAAAAGATTTGCCTTTATAAAAATAATTTCAACTCCCTGTTAGTATAGTCTATCACTTTGGGTAATATTTCCTTAAGTTCTTCAGTTCTTCATTTTTATTTTTAAAAATATAAAAATAACCTCCATGTGAGAGGCTCAGAACATGACATGATGTGATAAAAGAAATTTTCTTTAAATCCAAGGATCTAAATGGCAAGGGAAGAACAACTAGAGATTAGGGATCTAAAAGTGATGTGTAAGATTCCCTTGATTTAAAACAGTAAATATTAAGCCTCTGTCAGCACATTTCCTTACTTGGATCATCTGTCTGTGGAGGAGGTGGTGGGGCAAACATAGATGCCAGTAGGATGATGGGGAGCTGATGGCAGACACGAAGGACGTGTTTACTTTCTATAGAGTGAAACTTGACTTGTGCTTTGCATGTGTGCTCTTTGCAGAATTTGTGAAAGAAGTTTCTACAATGGTTTGTTCAGCTCTCAGGAGAGTTGCACACGTGCGTGTCTACCTGGTGAGGAAGGCCAGTGGTGTCTCCAGAGGCCATCAGCATCAGGCCTTGGGCTCAAGGCCTGCTGCTTCAGAGTTTGCTGCCCGAGGCGCTCCAGGTAGTGTGGTGGAGCTGCTGGGTAAACCCTACCCTCAGGACGACTACAGCAACCTCTCCCAGAAGGTCCTCTCCAGGGTTGGCAGGAATCTGCACAACCAGCAGCATCACCCTCTTTGGCTGATCAAGGAGAGGGTGAAGGAGCACTTCTATAAGCAGTACGTGGGCCGCTTTGGGACTCCGCTGTTCTCCGTCTATGATGACCTTTCTCCAGTGGTCACAACCTGGCAGAACTTCGACAGCCTGCTCATCCCAGCTGGCCACCCCAGCCGGAAGAAGGGGGACAACTATTACCTGAATAGGACTCACATGCTGCGAGCCCACACGTCTGCGCACCAGTGGGACCTGCTGCATGCTGGGCTGGATGCCTTCCTGGTGGTGGGCGATGTCTACCGGCGCGACCAGATTGACTCCCAACACTACCCAGTTTTCCACCAGCTGGAGGCTGTCCGTCTCTTCTCCAAGCACGAGGTGAGTCTTGAGACATTTCTCATCATTAAAGGACAGCATGGACATTCTTGTTGAGGTCACTAAAGTTTATCTCAGTGAAACCAGTACAGTTGTCCTTGATCTTAATTTGCATTTGTGAATCATCCATCCTCGATGATGTCCTTTGTACAGGCTGAGCCTCAATATTTTTTCACTGATTTGTTGTGTTAGTTAACTACAGAAATTGGTAGGCCTTTGTTTCTCTTGTCTGTCCCTATCCTTTCAATACCAGCCTGCCTTTCTCTAGGTTTCTTCTTATGAATAAATAGTCAGTGGCTCAAATTTACCCTCAATCCAAGGTGACTAAAGATACAACACTGAAACCTGTGGCCAGGTTAGTCCACTTCTCAGTTGCTAGAAGTTGATTATGTGTTCATGCTCTTAGAGATTCATGAATTTCTTAGATAATAGAGGGAACTGGCAATTTATTATTGGCTTAGGCTATAACTACGTTCTTGTCCTCAAGCTTTTTCATTACCCTTTCTTGCTTTACATCTGTGGATGGTTTACATTTTTTTCCTTCATGAGATGTCTTATTTGTTGCTCGTCTTCAAGTGTGTATTTGGATGCCTAAAGCTTTTTTATCAGGAAATCTGATATCCTGGCCATTCCCAAAAGCATGTAACTCCTTGCATCTGTTATCTGATATACTAATATATTGTGTGCATCTTTTTTTTTGGCAAATTATCAAAAATTATGAAAAGCTTGAGTTTATTTCCTAAAAACCTGTGATACCATTTGTTTTTCATTCATACATTTTTCAACCATCTCTACTTTTAAGTAAGAAACAAATGGAATTAAATGAGGCACGGGAAATATTTCACCTTACTCCTTCAGCACGTCTTCCAAACTTGTTCATTGAAATAGGAGGAATAATCATCATCACAAAACTCCCTCCTGCGAACACTAGCTAAATGGTTGTTGGATATAAAAAGGAATAGAATAGGATCCTTAGGCTAATAGGTACCAATTTTTTGTTGTATTCAATAAGGCATGTTGTAGGAGACAGCTGTTTGCCTCAGGACGTGCTGTTATTCTCTGAATCTATGGTGTTACAGCAGTAGGTCAGCAGAAAAGGCTGTCCCAGCTTGATCTCACAGCTGCTTAGATTGGCATTCTTACTATTTGGAATACCTGACTAGTTTCTCAGTTAGGAATAATAACTATTAATAAAGATACAGATTTATTAGGAAATGAAAAGGAAATGAACAAAGACAGGCCAAAGTCTGGGACATTGACCAAGTGATAGACTGTCACCTACAATTAATGTGCTAGAGGAGATATGATGCCAGTAATATGATGTCCAGGTCACAGCAGCAGGAAGAAGCTCAGTCCAGCTTACCTCATTAAAAAATAAAAATAGAAAGCTCTCACTGCTTTGTAAGCCTGCAGGCCAGGAAAGTGGCCAGAAAGCTTGGAGACTCACATGAGCATTTTGATGGAGGAAAACTCAAGGCTACCTCAGAAGGTAGAAACTAGGAAGCAGGGTAGGGAATTAATACATATCTTGTTTCATGTTCATTTTGGGTCCAGTCCAGTTTAGTGGATAGCAGGCATGGCTAATCTAGTCTGATAATGTTAACTGTATATTCTGTGTTTTAGTTAAAGAAGTTACATACACATATATGTATATATCTGAAGTGACAGTTTGATAAGGTACTTCCATGTTCATTGTTTCATTTACTCTTCTTAATAAAAACCTTGCGAGATAGGTTGTTTCCACTTCAACCATGACGAATCTGAAGTCCCACAAGGTTTAATGACTTACCAAGGTTACCCAGCCAGTTGGTGGCAGAGCTAAAACTTGAACTCAGATCTTCTGAGGTCATTGTCCATTTTGCCGTATTCTGTTGCTTATCATGGAGCTGCTTTGTAAGTGGGACCTGCTTATGCCCAAGTGCAGCTTTAGTTCCAAGAATGGTGTGGGGGAGAGAGAGGTGTTGTTTTTTGAATTCCTGACCTCAACTAAAGTGTTGGTACTAAGTCTGACCTAATTTTAACTCTCAAAAAAAATGTTTTTTCCTTCTTGCAGTTTATTCCCCTATGAATATGATTTTTTCAATAGTTTTATTCACGCTACATATGTAATTTAAAAAATTGTATGGTTATCTTTTAAAATTTTCCTATTATTTAATAACTTTGTAACCATTATTTTAATCACAATAAGGTGCATTTCAGCAAGAAGAAAAATGAATACAGAAGAAAAAGAAACAATGATAAGCATAGAAATGGATGAACTATGACAATATATATTTAGCTATTACTTGTGAAGAAAACCCTTTTGTGTTTCAAAAAAAGTTAAAATATATCAGTATTCACAAATTTAAATGGATTAAACTTACCAATTAAAGATGTACATTATCAGATTGGACATTTTTTGATTAGAGAAACCTGAAACAAAACCACACCAGAGGTTGAAAATAAAGGGCAGGAAAAAGATATATCAAGCAAATACTTACTGAAAGAAAGCTGATACAGCGATGCTAATATTAGATAAAATAGAATTTATGGAAAAAATGATGAATATGAATAAAGAGGGATAATACCTCAACCAAAATGCTTTATGATTTAGGAATTTTAATGTGCCCAACATATAGCCCTAATACGTGAACCAAAACTGAAGAAATGAGAGTTTGACAAATTCATAATCATAGTAGAAGATTTTAAATGACTTCAACCAATGGATTAAGGAGACAAAATGAGTAAAGATATAGATAATCTGAAAAGCATAATCAACAGGCTTGATTTACATTTATTTTTAAAATTCTCTAACTATATATGTGTATCTGTGTGTGTGTGTACAGAAATACACATAGTATATGCACACACATATAAGTTCTATACCCAAGAGTTGGAGGTATACAGTCACATGGAATACTCAAAATAAGTTCTCCATGTACTAATTGACAGTTGAAGTCTAGACAAATGTCAAAGAATCAATAAGATAAGTAGAACCATGCCTGTCTAAAATGTAGTTTATGTCAAAAGCAGTAAGAAAAGGATAATAAAAACTTTCTGTATCTTCAGACATTTAAAAATCACAGCTGTAGATTCATGAGTTAAATAGAAATATTACAGTAAATCACAAGTTGCTTAAATCAGCAATGAAAATAGTCACTTTGAACTGCTCAGATGTGGGGAAAAATAGTTACTTTGTTATGTAGAAACTTGGTAGACCCACTTAAATTGTACGATCACAGTTAACATTAATAAAGCAAAATGGATGGGATGTAGCTAGAAAGGTACTTGCAGTGCATTTAGTTTTAAAGATATTTATTTAGAAAAATTTAAAACCCCCAAATCAATGAAATGTTTAAGATGCTAAAAGCGAACAACGTTGTTCTAAAAACGTAGAAGGGAGGAGGGTCGTATAGTTTTTAATAGTCCCAAATCTTACAAAACAGATACAGCAATTAGAATAGCAAAACCCCAAACCACAGACAACACGTGTAACACAACTGAGTGAAAGATCTCTCTAAGATCTTCATAAATGGGTGGGAATTCACAACTGACAGCTGAAAGATCTGCACTGTGTCAAAAACTAAGATAGTAGAAGGAATCAGTGGCGCCCGAGTAGAGGAGAGTTTCCTGAGGAGTCTCTCGGAGAACAAACTTTGGACAACCAAATTTAATAGAGGGGCTTCAACATTAACACTGCTACTAACATTGTTCACTGATGACCTCTCACATCAGAAAAAAGGGCAGCCAGGCTTAGATGTCTCCTGATGGGAGAATACAGCTATGAAGTCTTGCTAGAAAATTTGGACCTGAATCTGATCAAGTTCCCAGATCTAACTACCAAATTTGTAGGAAGGACAGAGCACAGAGAAACATGTTAAACTATACCATTGAGATGTAATGAACAAAATCCAGCCTCTGGAAAATTCTACAGCAATGCCACTCAAGATGTCATCTGCATAATGAAATGAATAGAAAAATCAAAAGTAAGTAATTAGAGATGTTTTAGCAATGTTAAATGTTTAGAAATATTTAAGCCATCATATTCAAGCATATTATCGCTGAACTTCTCTTGTAGAACAGCATATGAGCTGATTCAGGTGTTCTTAAACACTCGTGAGTTTTATGAGTTCAGTCTATGTGATAATTGTGCACAATAGCACCATGTATCAGTTTGAGACTGATTGGAAATCTAAAACTGTCAGTTTGAGAAGCACTGCCCTACAGGATAAATGATTCAATTTCTTCAAATAAATTGCAAAAAACCCCAAGGGGATGGTGCTGATGCCTACGCGTCTAAAGAAAGAAACATCAACCAATCACAATATGTAGATCCTACCAAGAGAAAACATCTTTAAAGAAAAAAACACTTAAGACCATTGAAAATAGGAACAATAACTGAATATTTGAATTTAAGGAATTAAGGTATGATAATGGTATTGTATTTTTATAAAGTCACTTTCTTTTAGAGATACTTAATTGAAATACCTGTGAGTGAACTGAGGAGATGTTTAGAATTCTCTTCAAAATAATATGGGGATTGGTCATGAAGTGTTAATTATTGAAGGTGGGTGTTGGATACACAAGGAGTTATTATCCTTTCTCTTTTTGCATGTGTTTGAAATTTTCCGAATAAAGTGTTAAAGAAAAAGACTGAAGGAAAACATTGAGATCAGTCAGTCAGTCAATCAAAAAAACATTTGCTGAACACGAGCTGGGATCCAGGACTGTAAGACGGTATCAAATAGTCATGAGATGGTCCCTGGTTTCATGGAGAACACAACTAGTATGATTAAAAAAAAAGCAGAAAGCAGGAAATATTAAACATAAGAGCATACATTGCTTTCAAAGAAGACCAAAACCAAATAAATCTAGAATAGCCTGTCATCCATCATTCTGTGATGATTTTACAAGAGAGTTTTTACCAAATCTGAAAGCCTCTCTTCCTTCAATCTGAGATGATTTTACACTAAAAGATTTGTGCAGTGTTTCAGAGAATAGCAAAAGAGAAACTTATCAAGCTCATTTTAGAAGTTAGACGTGTTAATATACATACTAGATAAAAAATTTATAAAGTTCATCTTTGTGAACATAGATTATTCTTTTTAATAACAGATATAGAATTATTAAATGAGATGTTTACAAATTTAAATCATTGGTGTATTGTGTCCTACCATGTTACTATTATATATATTACATTATACCATATTAACTGATATACAAGGAGAAAAAGCATCTGATCACCTCAACAGATACAGAAAAATAATTTGATGGCATTTAGTGTTTTATGACAGCATTTGATGACATTAATGATTCATCATAAAAACTTTTAGCAAACTAGGAATACAAGGAAACTTCCTTAACATTATAAATGATATTTGCCAAGCACTAACAGCAAACATCATAATTAGTGGTGAACCATTATAAACATTTCTATCAAAATTAGCAACAATTCAGGGTTATTTGCCATCACTACTTCTATTCGTAATTGTGTGGGAAGTTCTAGCTTATGCAGTAAGCCAGAAAAAAAAAAGGAAGGTACAAGTGTTGGAAAACATGAGATAAAGCTGCTTAATTTTTAGAGGATATGATGGTCTACCTAGAAAATTGAATAGAATATCCAGATCAATGATTAGAACTAAGACAGTTCAGTAAAGTTGTTTGGTACAAAGATAGTATAGAAAAAGTATGTTTCTTTTCCATAACTAATAAGCAATTGGAAAATGTAATAGAATAAAGATTTTATTCATAGAACCAACTAAAACTTTGAAGTACCTAATTGTTGCAGAATGTGCTCAAATTATTTATGGATAAAATTATCAGATATTATTAAAAGACATTAAAGAAGAGAAAAAGGAGAGAGATACAGTGTGTGTAGATCCATTGGTAGGAAAACAGTATCATGAAAATGGCAGTTCTCCCAAAATCTGTCTATAAATTCAGTGCAAATCTAATCAAAACGTTTACTGGGTATTTTGTAGAAGTTGAAGGACTGATCTTCAAATTCATAAGAAGAGCAAGTTTACAAATAGCCAGAACAATTTTTAAGAGCACCAGTGTAAGAGGACATACCTTACTAAACATCAAGACTTAGAATGCTCTAGTTATTAAGATGGTTTAGCATTGACACAAGGTTAGTGAAATAGAGAAGTTTGAAAAAGCTCTACTCATATTTGGAAATTTATTATCTTATTATAAAATAGAGGTGATGTTAAATAAGTGGGGAGATGATGGATTCTACACGGACTGCTCTGAGACAATGATATATATAGGGAAAAAAATTGATCTCTACCTCATTCCAAATGCAAAATGCAATTCTGGATGGATTCACAGTCTGTTTGTGAAAAGGGAGTCTTTAAAACTTAAAGAAGAAAATATAAGAGATTATCATTATCACCTTGGGGACAGAATATTATGTCTTAAACCAAGAATCCCTAAACAAGAAAAA
Organism: Equus asinus; assembly: GCF_041296235.1. Lineage (NCBI taxonomy): Eukaryota > Metazoa > Chordata > Mammalia > Perissodactyla > Equidae > Equus > Equus asinus. The sequence goes on along the minus strand of NC_091797.1, from coordinate 63,334,868 downwards.
TCCTTAATGGAAAAAATTGTTAAAGTTGACTACATTAAGGCAAAAAACTTCTGCCTAATAAAAGACTTCATAAATAAAGTTAAAAGACAAGCAACAGGCTGGGTGGGGTTGTTTGCTATGTGTATAACTAACAGAAGATTAGTGTTGATTAAATAGAAAGGTCTCAGTATGACAAAAAGAATCCAGTAAGAAAAGGCTGACAGTACCAAGTGTTGGCCAATATGTGGAGCCTAGAGACTGCTCTGGGGGAGTATGAAGAGCCACACTTGAAACTGCATTCTCACGTGTGTACTTTAGATATATTCTTGAGTGCTTATATCAGCAGATAGGTGAGAATGTTCATAGCACTATTAAGTATTAGCACAAAACTGGGACAACCCCTATTTCTACCAAGAGTGGAACAGATAAGTAAGTTGTGATATATTTATCCAGTGCTATGTGAGTGTCATGTATCTGTGAAAGTGAGTAAATGACAACTGTATACATCAACATCAATGCATATAGAAAGTAGTATTAGAAAAGGAAAGAAAGTTACAGAAGCGTATATTGTGTGATTGTACTTATGTAAAGTTAAAAAAATGGGAAAAATTAACCAATACGTTATTTAGGAGTTTGTGCATATGTGGAAAAGTTAAGGAAAGCAAAGGAATAATTAAAAAATTCAGTTTAGGGGCCAGCCCTGTAGCCAAGTGGTTAAAGTTTTGTGCACTCTGCTTGGCAGCCCAGATTCATGGGTTCAGAGCCTGGGTACAGACCTACTCCACTCATCAGCCATGCTGTGTAGGCATCCCACATACAAAGTGGAGGAGGATTGGCACAGATGTTAGCTCTGTGGGCTACTCTTCCTCAACCAAAAAAAGAAAAAAAGAGGAAGATTGGCTGTGGATGTTAGTGCAGGGCAAATCTTCCTCACCAAATAAAAAGAAAAAAAGAGTCACTTTAGTTGTTACTTCTGTGAGGAACAGCAAGGGGGATTGTGATCAGCTGAGCCATGAAAGGGCCTGCAAAGTTTTTGGTGCTGTTCTCTTTCCTGAAAATGGATATGGGTGGTGAGCACACATGTATGTGCTTTTATTATTCTTTAAACATGATATACACTTTTTATATGAATAATTTGTTGTGAAATTTTTTTTAAAGAAAGAAAAATCAGCAAAGAGCGTTAGCAGCCTATTGATAGAAGAGACTCATGATTGGCCAATAAACAAGGACCAGCTTTATTAGTAAATAAGAAAGTGCAAATGAAAACAACCAGATATTATTTCAGACCCATTAGGTTAGCAAAATTAACAACTCTGATGATACCAAGTGTCTAGAAGAACCATAAATCTTGTATCTTCCTATTTGGAATGTATATAGTTGCCATGGCTTTGTAGAGTTATTTGATAGTTTCTAATTTTTTTTTTTTAAACTGTATTCTCTATGATCTGGCTTTTTTTCTGTAACTGTTAAAAAGGGACAGTGGGCTCTATTTGTACATTGAATGCTTAGTAGCGGTTAACATAAATCAATAGAGGTACCTATGTCAGCATGGATGAGGTTTTAATACAGTGTTGAGAGAAACAAATTATGAGTAATACTAAGCTATGATATCTTTTTATAGGTATTTCAGAATATGCCTCACAGCATGTGCTCTCATTGTGTACTTGTTCATGCTCTTTCTGTATCTCTGTTTTGCTTGTTGAAGCTCTGTTTTTGTCTCTCTACACACACAAACACACACACTCATGATAACCACACATACAATATTTTTTTGTTAGACAAGTACATAGATAGGAATGAAAAAAATACATGAGAATGATAAACACCAAAATCAAGACAGTGATTACCTGTGAGGTGAGGGGAGAGTGATCGTATCAGGCATCATCCTTGTTTGCAAATGATGCCAAGTGCTACAATTTTTTGGAGCATAGAAAGATTTTGAGACTAAAAGGTTAGAGAATGGGAGCCGGACCAGTGGTGTAGTTGTTAAGTCCGCACGCTCTGCTTTGGTGACCTGGGGTTCACAGGTTTGGATCGCGGGCTCAGACCTATGCACCACTCATCAAGCCTTGCTGTGGCAGATGTCCCACATATAAAATAGAGGAAGATGGACACAAATGTTAGCTCAGGGCTAATCTTGCTCAACCAAAAAAAAAAAAAAAAAGGTTAGAGAACCACCATTTTATAGCTTCAAAATTAAATTTTTACATAACATTTATTGAGACATTTATTTTGCAGAAAATAGCAGGTTTCATGTGTTTGACAGACTCACCAGAGGGAGCCCATACAATCCTGTATCTGTTTAATCTGATTTAAAAATATTAATTAAAAAGTACATACCTGGACCAGTAGGGGCTGGCCCCGTGGCCGAGTGGTTAAGTTCGTGCGTTCCGCTAGAGGCGGCCCAGTGTTTTGTTGGTTCGAATCCTGGGCGCGGACATGGCACTGCTCGTCAAACCACGCTGAGGCAGCATCCCACATGCCACAACTAGAAGGACCCACAACGAAGAATATACAACTATGCTATGTACCTGGGGGCTTTGGGGAGAAAAAGGGGGAAAAAATAAAATCTTAAAAAAAAAAAAAAAAGTACGTACCTGGACCAGTGCTCAAAGAAGCTATATTTTCCTTTTGTCCTCTGAGATGCCTTGTCCTGTTTCACCAGCTGTGCCCTGTGCACAGTTCCTGCGACTGCTCTGAGGGGCCATGCAGGAAGCAGACGGTCTGCAGTTTACTCTGTTGGCTGCAGAGTCTTCGTTTCCTCAGTATGTCTTTATTCTCCGTTGGTGAGTTCCTCTGGGTCAGTTTTATGCAGGATCTTTCTATTACGTACACACATATACAAGCAATACTTCCTCCTGAGTTTAAGATTATTCATGATAAGCCTACCTTCCTTCCTATGTCTGTCTTCAGTATTATAAAAGAATTTCTAAATGCTTTTTTTTTTTTTGAACTTTAAGAATGTGTCTATCTTGTCCCTTGTCTCTTGGCTAGTAGTTCTCAGACTTGAGTGTATTAAGCAGTCCTGGTCCATAACCAAGGTTTTGTTGATCTTACAGGACAATTGAAAGTATAAGAGCAATGTAGCAGGTTTTATAAAAGTATTTTTATTCACTTTTTTTAAAACAACTTTATTTGCCTATTTTTTTTTTAAAGATTGGCATCTGAGCTAACATCTGTTGCCAATCTTCCTTTTTTTTCTTCTTCTTCTTCTCTCCAAAGTCCCCCAGTACATAGTTGTATATTCTAGTTGCAGGTCCTTCTAGTTGTGCTGTGTAGGGCGCTGCCTCAGCATGGCCTGATGAGCAGTGCCATGTCCACGCCCAGGATCCAAACCAGTGGAACCCCAGGCCACCGGAGCAAAGCACTCACACTTAACCACTCAGTCACGGGGCAGGCCCCTACTTACTCACTTTTAAGGACTTTCCTTTGTCCTGAGATGATTTCCTTGTTAGTTTCTTGAGTGTTAACATATTCTTTCTTTTATTAAGTGATGGTGATAGTATTTTAAAATATGCCTGTACTTGGCAGAATAAAGCATTGGCAACCTTTGCCTTAGTCCATAGAAGCTTTTGAAATTTTTATTGGTCTATGAAATACAAAACTTTAGGTCTTGATAAACGAAGATACAGTTACATTATGGAAAAGTTGTATATATTTTATAATTAATATATAACTCATGAATATTCACATAGAAACAAATGTTTTTATAGAAGAGATGAGTGAAGGGGTACAGAGAAGTTAGCTTTTGGTATAATTTTGACAACAGATTACTGAAATACTGCTACATCAAGATGTCTGTGTCAAGTTCCTATCCCATCCCATCCCACCTCCCCTTTTTAAAAATAGTCACTGTCATTCACCATTTCTTCCTGTAGGAGTGTAGTTAAGGGGTTCCTTCCATAGATTGTGCTCCTTGCCTGTAATGATTCAATTCTAGTTGAGTGGATATCCTTCATTTTGAACAACCCCTCTGGCATCCTTTGTGGTTCATCCTTGTTAGAAAACCACTCGCGTTTATCATTAGAAAATTTCATTTTTGTTTCCTTTGATATTCTCTCCCACTTTCCAGATGGTTCATTAGAACCCTCCTGTTCTTGGGCTGCTTTTTCTGAGCTTCCCCACTGTTACTCTTGTGGTGAGCCAAGGGTAGTCTCTTTATTCCTGCTTTCTGCCCCGAATCACTTTTCTATCTTTCAGTGAATGACAGGATTTTAATTCTTTACCTTGTGGTTATTGGGTTTCCTTAATAGCCTCATGCAGAGGGGCTTTATTAAAGGCATTTTTATTTGGCCTTCATAGATTATAGTCACCAGGTTTCCCTAATCTCTTTAAAATCTTTTAGGACTGACTCCCCCGTCTCCAAGACACACTTAAATTGAAATTACTTTTCTGTTTTAAAATTCTTTTTATCTACCCAAGTGTTTACTTAGGTATATCTCTTGACAGTGAAGTGAAAGGTGACTGGTCACAGCCAGGAGTCCACGATATATTGGATTTGAATAATATCTCATTATTGGAGGACAAAGTGGCATTTGGAGAACCATTTAAAGAGAGACCAGTCTCTGTTTTCTGTGGCACAGAGCTTTTGCAATAATTAGTTCTTGCTTAAGACAAGATGGAAACTAATAGCCTCCTAGCCTAAGACCCCATCACCGACTTGTAGCATCATTGCCCACGACCTCTTTGAGCTTTCAGCACTTAACTGCCTTGATCTGTTAGTTTGTGTACATCTGATATCTCCAAGTAGTTAGTCAATTCCTTAAGTCTTTTGCCTCCTGTCTCTAACCCAGGATCCTGCACAGAATAGCAGTTGGTAAATTTGGCACTCAGATGTCTTCCTCATTCTGGTCTGCCAACTTCTACTCTGCAAAAAATGGAAGCTAACATAGTTAACTGTGTGGCAGTTCACCTGTCAGCTTTTCTGGTTGGGCATTCTTAGAGCTATTTGTCATGCTTCAGCCTTCCAGAAGAGCAGGTGTATCAGTCAAGGCCTGATTGCAAGACAGAAACCACACAGTAACTAGATCAGGGAAAGCTTATTGTAAAGAATTATTAAGTATAACACAGAGAATTGGGGTAATGAAGGATTGGCTGGTAAGAAGCAAAGAGAACTCTAGAGAACACAGAACTAACAGATAAAAGGAGCAACTCCTACCCCAGGACTGACACTGAGCCTCCAGGGAAGAGTCCCTCCCGCACTTCCCTTGCTGTGGCCCACTGAATGGCAGAGGTAGTAGTGATTTCATTCTGGTAGAATTGCTGGATATCCATACTCTGGAATTTGGTGGGAATCTGCTTTCTGAGGTACCACAGGGTAGGCTATTTTAGGGGAGGTGTCTTGCAGGAAGTGCTCTGCTATGAAACTACCTCTGATGGATAGTGGGGGAAACAGCTGGCCAATGCAGGAGCCCATGGGCAGCTGAGTGCTGCTGCCTGCACCACAGGGCATACCCATCAAGCAAGAATCCCTTGTAATGCCTCTCCAGTGACCACTACTGACAGAGCGGAACACCGTGCCAGCTTGCAAAGGAAAAACGTTTAAAGGGCCCAACTCACTTTTCACAGAGCAGTCAGTGAAGGATTGATTGGTGGCTGAGAGGCCATAAATTGATGACTGGCACAGTCAGCTAACTCCCTTTCCTGAGAATCTAGAAGTCTTTAGGGAGATAGGTTGTTATTCACCCAACCAATGAATTGCTAGGAAAAGTCACAATTAGGGAGGCAAAAACATTTGTTCTTGATCCTAACTCAAAATTTCTGTATGTAATTTAGGTAGAGGGAAGCTCTTTAGTTATTGGTTCTTAGTACATGGACTGTATAAAGGAGAGAGGATGGTTTGAAGGGTAAAAACTTGTGCTCCTGTACCAGTATAGCATCCACAGAAAAGCAAATGAATATCTTCTACATCTCAGTCCTCCCAGACCTCAAGAAAATTATTACTATTTACATTCTACATTTGCTGTTGGAGGCCGAGAGGGCCTCATTAGGTTTCACTGAATCCACATGATTACAGTAACAATATCTTTTGTACTCGCTGAAGTGGTGTGTGAAAGTAGCAAAAATATTTTCACAGTGATGTTATGCTCTTTCACAGTAGACTTTGCACCTTGCTAGAGACCACATTTCTTTGCTTGATGTGCGTTACTGAAAGTTACTTGTATGGATGGAGTGGTTTAAATTTGCATTTTCAGTTTGGTAGGTGCAGGTGGGGAGGTAATGAGAGGGAGTTTTCTTTACCAGCCAGCCTCAGAACGGGCTAGCACCCTGTGACACTCACATCTCACTGAATGTACATTCAGATTCCCAAGTCTACTCTTAGATGTAAAAGATGACTCTCCCACTATTTGACTGATATGCCCTTTAACAAGTACCTTAAGTGTCTTCTTTCCTAGGCTTTGTCTTCGAATTTACTGTCTGATGTCATCCTTCTGACTCATCCTGGGGTAGGTCTCTATGAAATTGTAAACTTGTTAAAATGAATGAATTTGAAAGATAAAATAGAATTTTCTTAAATTAGATACATTATCTAAACACTATGCTATTTTTCAGCTATATAGAGACTTTATATAATGTAACGATTGATAGCATTTCATCATGGCAATGATTTCTAACTTTTTTCTTTTACCATTTGAGAATCTGATGAGAGATTTGGACACTCGCCACAAATACACACACACACTCACACACAGAGGATTTTGTATTATAGCTTAAGGGGGTATTAGATTACGCAATTAGAAGTCAGTGTCAAGGAGATAGTTCAGTCTCCATGTACGTAATTCCCAACCTAAGTGTGTAGCAAATTGAAAACAACTGTTGTTCTTTATTCTCTTAGCAATTTTCTCTCTTCCCACGTCTGCTGCTTCTTTATAATACTTCTCTTGGATCACAGTGCCATGCTGGGATTATGTTTGGGGATGGATTACATAAACAGCAGCAGAGGTTAGGGTTAAGTTAGCTATTAGGAAGGCAGAAAATGCGCCTAACTTGGGAATGACCAGTTAGCTACTGGGGTGATTTGAGGATCGGGCTTGAAGTCAAGAATTAAGAGTCAGAGGCTGCCTACCAACAAGAGGGTGAGTTGAATGTGTTTGGGGAAGCTAAGGGAACAATTTCTGCCTAAATCTGAGAGCCTCTGTCCTAAGGCAGAGAATATTCCTGAGTAGTGGTCATTCCAGAACCAAGAAATAGAAATAGTTATTCTATGTTTAGAAAGCTCATACGGCAGAGAGAGCTACGTAGAAATCAGACTCAGGTGCAGAATTGGGTAGCACGGACCTTGTGGGGAGCAGATCTTATCACACATCTAGTAAAAGGTGACTCTTGGATGCCTGTTATGTATTGGGGTTTAGATAATTCATTTTATGTATTGCTTAAGGATTATGACCTAGGCTTAAATCAAAACTGAGAAGGATTTACGTTAGACAAATGGGAAGAGTAACTTTCTCACTGTAGGATCCCAAGCAAGAGACTGATTTTCAAATGGAATTTGGGTTACCTTCTCCAGGGTGATAATTCTCAATATTTTTAGGACATGGACTCTTAGATAAGGTGAACAACCCCTCAGTTCAGTTGCCCCAACTCTTTCACCTTTTCAGAGCAAAAACAACTCTGTGATAGAAATCATGTGTCATTTCATCGAAATTTGGCTGTGGAACCAGGTGGAATATGTATCCATCTGCTTTGGCAATAGTGGTATAAATGATTCTTATTTGAACTACATTGTCTTAAGTATAATTTTAAAATCTAGTTGTTAGATGTTGATTCTGTCATGCATCAGTATATGCTGTAGCATTTATCAAGGAACCCACAATAAATTCATCCAAAATGATACAACTAAAAGTGATTTATTGTTAAAAAGCTCTACCAGTATTTGAAATCTGCAACCAACCTCAGATGGCACTGAAGGTGTACTGATAGTTTCCTTCTTGTGAATTGTGGTGGTTTGAACTTTCCAAATGTGTGTTCCAGGGCTGTTGGGAGCTTTTTTGTCTTATCCGTTTGTATTAATCAAGATTCTCCAGAGAAACAGAACCAACAGGATGTGTGTGTGTGTGTGTGTGTGTGTGTGTGTACGTATGTGTGTATATGATTTATATAAAGAGATTTATTATAAGGAAGTGCCTTACTTCCTTATGTGGAGACTGAGAAGTCTAGACTAAGGAGAGCCAGTGGTATAGTTTCAGTCTGACTCTAAAGGCTTGAGAAGCAGAAGAGCCAATGGTGTAAGTTCTAGTCCAAATCTGAGCCTGAAGACAAGAGAAGACAGGTGTCCAAGCTCAAAGATAGTCAGACAGAGGGAAAGAATTTTTCTCCCACTCAGTTTTTTATTCTGTTCAGATCTTCCACAGATGGGATGGCCCACTCACATTAGGGAGTGCAACCTGCTTTACTCAGTCTACTGACTCACCGGTCAGTCTCATCTAGTAACACTCTCAGAGACACATTCAGAAATAACATTAACCAACTATCTGGGCAGCCGGTGGCCCAGTTAAGCAGACACATAAAATTAACCATCACAGTTCTTGGGTAGCTAGACTTTGTAGTGAAACATTGAGAGTCCCCAGTCAATATTAATAACTCTTCAATTTTGTTCTATGAATGCCACATTTTAGAAACTCTTAGTAAACTACTTAGCCAGTTACTAGTAAATAGCCTTTATTTATACATAAAAATATAAAAGTTTAGAATTATGCGTTTTTCACACATCAGAATTGAATAAAGGACTTGAACTTTTGAGTTGTTGGCTCTTAGAGCCAGCCCATCTGTGGGCGTTGGCATCATGTATGAAAAATGTTTCTGGTGGCATTGCTTGTTATTCTGGAAACAACACCAGCTTTTGAGCTGATGAGATGGAGTCAAATCCTGGCTTTGCAACTCACTCTCTGACGACCTTAGATAGAGTTATTTAACTGCTTTGAGCCTCAGTTTCCTTCATTAAAAAGAACAACTCCTTGGGGCTGGCCCAGTGGCTGAGTGGTTAGGTTCGCGCGCTCCGCTGCAGGCAGCCCAGCGTTTCGTCAGTTTGAATCCTGGGCGCGGACATGGCACTGCACATCAAACCACGCTGAGGCAGCGTCCCACATGCCACAACTAGAAGGACCCACAACGAAGAATATGCAACTATGTGCTGCGGGGCTTTGGGGAGAAAACGGAAAAAAATAAAATCTTTAAAAAAAAAAAAAAGAACAACTCCTTAGTTGTGGTTAAAGAACCTAGCGTGATGCCTGATGAGTGGGAGGTACTCAGCAAATGTTAACTCCCCACCCATCCCCTTATATTTATCTTAAAAATAGATGTCTACCCTTTTCATGTTGATTAAGTATAGATCTACCTGTATGTCATCAACATGAATTATTTATCCCGTGGGTCCTCCTTTTTAGGTCTGATCTACTTTTTTTCCTGTTGATTGATTAGTAGTGTCTTCTGTCATCTTCCTTTGGAATAGGTGATAGAGTTTAGGTGGAGCCTTGGTCCTGTTATATTTCACCTACTGAGATCGTGAATGAGCTGTTTAGCCTACCTGAAGAAGAAAGTGCAGTTTCTTTCTCTCTGTTTTATCTGTCATCATGGCCTAGGAAGAGGATGACAAGAGATCACAATTTTAGTCAATAGCAGAATGGATGACGTTTTCTCCTCCTTTGCCTGGTGGTTGTCACAAGAGCCAGTTCACACCAGGATGGGGTGTTTTTCGTTGTTGCCATTGTTGCCTTTTACCTCAATACATCCATACATTTAATTTCTCATGGAATTTGTATACAGCTTCATGTAACTTCCTTGCTTTGATGGATTGAGCTTCTGATATTTTCTCTATATAGGTTAGAGCTTGGCAGAATATTAGTCTACTTCCTTCTCTGATTGGTACCCCTAGAAGAACTCCTAAGAGAAAAAAAGTGCTGAAAAATATACTTGCCATGATATGCCAGTTAATAAAAGCAAGCACAACAACTGCCCAGATTTCCAAAATACCCAGAAGCCTTTGGCCATCTCTTTGGAGAGTGGCAGGAGGCAGAGGTCACCAGTGATGCTCCGCTGACATTGCTGCAGAGGAAGTGCGGCTTCAGCACAGTCCAGGCAAACAGCTGTGTGGAGTCGCATGGGCACTCACTTGCTGTCCTAAGGATTTTCCTGATCCTGGCTTCCTAAGAACATGTGTTTTTGTTACTAAGCGAGGAAGTAAATGGCCTTTATGATATGTTAGTTTTCTCTCATGGAGGCTTCACTGAAGAGAGATTTGGAAAGACCTTGTGGTCCAGCAGGGACCTGTTTGAGTCTGCAAATGAAGATCTAGTGTAAGGGGTTTCCTAAGAAAGCTTAGACTGAAACCATTGGAACTTGTCCATTTGAAACTTGAGCTTCTTGTCTTGTATAGTACCCTTGACAGCCAATATTTTGTTCAGCTGCCTGGCAGAAGTTGCTTTACAACCACCAACGTATTTTTGTAGCATCTTTCACCACAGAACATTGACTGTTTCAAGTTTCTTCCCATTACTCCACTGGCACAAAATCTCATGGCAAGGAGAGGAAATGAGACAAGCAGCAGGGAGAAAATAAAGTCTGCTTTTTGCAATGCAGAGTGTTAATGCATTGCCTCCCTTGTGCTAATCTGTGTAACTTGATTAATTGGCATGTGGTGTGTTACAGAAAATCCAGGGAATGACAAAACTGATTCAATATCAATTAGCTAAAACAGGAACAGCCTTCCCACAGAGACCCTAGGACAGAGTTGTATTTAACTGGGCCCTTTCAAACACAGGTCTTCCCAAATAATGAGCAGGAGAGGATCTCACCTAGGGTCCAGTTGTTTAAAGAAATTAAAAAATGTGGAAATTGGTAGCTGAACTCCACTTGGATAAGTCTGCTATCCCATTATTATGTCTGTCTATTCATCTGACTAAGACATCCCAATCCTTCCTCCAAAGAGATTTGAATACTTAATATTTGCTGAAATGCTTTAGTTGGATTTGAATAACATAATTGAATTTGCTTGCTGCATTCAGGGGAAATGAAGGTTTGGGAGTTCCTATGGTAAGATATGTAAACGTGCTTACTTTTAGAAGTGATTCTTTCTTATTTCTCTGTCTGTATACCAAGAATTAATAAGCAGTGGGCCTGCCAAATGTATGAGGCTATATTCAGTAGAGTTCCAGGCTTTGTCTGTGACTCTCCAGGTGACTGGCTTGTCCCTGGGCCTCAGAGGTGATCTGCTGAGTGAGAAGTTTTGGTTGAGCTGAATTGGATATAGTTTGCCTTTGCGTTTGGATGCCATGTGTTCTTAGGAACCTCGTCCTAAACAGGAGTTTGTAAAAGAAGATACTAAGTGCTGTTCCTTTTGTTTACAGCCTAATGAGAGAGACAGATAAACTAGAAACTCTACACAACACAATAAGCAGAGTAAAGGAGTTATGGCCATGCTACAGAAGAAGGAAATCTTTATCCCTCGGAGTGATAGTAGAAGGCTTACCAAAGAATCTTAAAGAGAAATTTGAAGTTATCCAGGCAGAGAAGGGGCGCTGTGTTGCAGGTAGTGGGAGTAGCAGATTTGAAGGCATTAAGATAAATGAGTCTGATGAATCCCTGGAACATACAGCATTGTGGAGTGGCTGGAGCATGGGGAAGTGATGGGAAATGAAGTTAGAGAGAGAAGTATAAACTGCTTCGTGAAGGGCCTTGTTTGTTACTTTTTGGAATTTGAGCTTTAGTTTAAAAAGAATGAGGAGTCTTTAATATCTTTAAACTTACGAGTGATGCAATCAGATTGGCATTTTAGAAAAATGATCGTGCAGGGTTGCCTGTGGACTGGAGCAGTACAGGACAAGATTGGAGATGAAGGGACTAGGTAGAAGATTATTTGTAATCATCTAAGAGAGAAGCAATGCAGGCCAAACCAAGGAAATGGCAGGGATGACAGATATGAAAGGATGGACTTGAGAGATGTTAAGCAGGTGGAATTTACTGGATTTGGTGGCTGCATGTAGGGGAATGAGGGAAAGGGAAGAGCTGTTGAAAAGAACTCTTAGGCTGCTTTCTCGTTACCATTCCCAAAGTTAGGGATCACAGGAGAAGTGTGTTTTGGGGTGGGGGTGAGGAGAGCTAGTTGAGTTTGGGATATGTTTAGGTGGAGGACTTGCAAATGTGGGTGTCCAGTTGGCAGATGCATATATGTGTCTGGGCCCTGGCACAGTAGTCTAGGGTGGAGATGGAGATTTACGATCCATCAGTGTATAGATGTAGTTGCAGGTTTGAGTTTAGCTGCTTCATCTACAGGAGAGTAAGAAGTGTACAAAGCTGAAAAATGAGGCCTGTGGCATACAACAGTTAGTGACAGGAAAGGAAGGAAAAGGAAGCTGTGAAGAAAACCAAGAAAGAGTGTGACCAGCTTACCTGTGAAGAGGCGAGAGAGTCATTATAGCAGGAGAGGGGATTAGAGGGAGATTTGTTCATCTTGTGGACTGTTTGTTTATAGAGAAGAATTGAACGCATTTACTGAGGAGACAGAGTCAGAAGAGAAATGAAAGGTAGAGGAGATGTGGGATGATTTCTAAGTAAGAAGTTTGAGGACACAGAAAATGAGGGGATGAGGAGTATCCAAGTCTCTGGGAGAGGAGTTAGCAATGCCTAGAGCCTGAGCGCAGAAAGGCATGCTCTGTGTTTTTTTAAACTAAGGTGGACATGAGGGATTGAAGCATGACTGTGAAGGCAAATGCGTTTATGAAGGGGACTAGGAGGCTGGAAGTTGAGGGGTTCTTTTCTGATGACTTCTCTTTTCTCAGGAAGAAGGCAAAGCCAGTTTTTATTTTTCCTAGTGAAAGTGGGGTAGACATTTTAAGCAGTGAGAAACATGATTAGGATAATCTCTGAAATTAATTGGAGAGAACAGCTAATACTTCTCCAAGATCTGGTTCTTGATTCAGCACATGCTTATGAGGCAGTTGTAAGTTAACCAAGCAGGCAGGAAGAAATGCAGGAAGCAGCTGCTCTTCAGGGTCCTGAGATGATGGTCCTTGCTCTGAGGTCACGCCTGTTACACAGAGCCCTTTGCCATTGCTCCCAAGTGGGTTAAAAATCACGGAGTCTGTCTCTTTCACAGAAAGAGTTTGAGATGCTGCTCTTTGGGCTTTAGTCTCTCTTTAGCTTGCTGACCTCATCAGAGGATTATATGGTCCCTACATTCAATTTTTTAATAAATGTTTTATTTTGGAATAGTTGTACGTTTACAGAAAGTTGTGAAGATAGTACAGAGTTCCTGTGTACCCCGCAACTAGTTCCCCCATTATCAACATCTTACATTAGTATGGTATATTTGTCACAATTAGTGAATGAATTCTTATATATTATTACTTATATTTATTTATTTATTTTTATTATCATTATTTTTGAGGAAGATTAGCCCTGAGCTAACATCTGCTGCCAATCCTCCTCTTTTTGCTGAGGAAGACTGGCCCTGAGCTAACATCTGTGCCCATCTTCCCCCCGTTTTATATGTGGGACGCCTGCCACAGCATGGCTTGATAAACAGTGCGTAGGTCCGTACCTGGGATCCAAACCAGCGAACCCTGGGCTGCCAAAGTGGAGTGTGTGAACTTAACTGCTGCGCCACCAGACCCGCCCCTACTTATATTTATTTCTTTATTTCCAGACCTTCTTGCTGTGGCCTTTTCAGTAATCTTTGGCAGTGGGAGGAGCAATTGTTTATTGATACTTCAGAAATTTGAGTTGAACCAATAATTTAAACAGCTTCCCTTAGTGTGTCTTTGTGATTGTCTTATCTTAAACCCTACTTTTTATCTCTTTGAGAATCATATAACTGAGGGGGGAAAAAAGGCGTCAGAGAAAAATAAGTATCAACTGGGATTTTGTCAAGTCAATATGACTCTGGGTCAGTTATGTGTGTCTTTCATTTAAGAAGTACATTACCTAGTAAATGCAGTTTGTTAGGTAAAAATCTTTCAAAAATGGATTCATGAGGGATAAATAATGAAAAGAGCGGGTTTTTTTGGTGAAAAGATTGTGCTCCATCACCAGTGATAACACAACACACTTTCCTATCCTGTTTGCCTCTAGATGGCACTGATTTTATACTGGCCTATAATTTTTAAGCTATACAATTTGGAATAAAAAGTTCTCTTCTGGTAACATTATGTCTGTGTTCACTAGCTCAGTCTCTGTTTTTCACTTGCTGCTGAGCATAACACACAACTAGGAACCTCTTTTACTTCCTGTAGAGTCAGTCATAACAAAGTCATTAATGAGCGATGGGGAATTTCTTGATACTTTTGTAGTAAAAAGGAGGAGAGCATTTGTATCATGTAATCTCCAGTGAAATAACTCTGAAAAATTTTAAATTAGCCTGTCCGTTCTCTCCAGGTCCCTTTTTCTGTTGTCATTTGGGAGTTGTCCTGAGCCATTCCTCCAGGTTGAACTTAGTTCTCTGGCACCCACTTTGCAGCACCAAGAAGTTTTAAAATTCTTCAAAAAGAAATCTGCTTTATCTTACAGACAACTATCTTGTATTCTATGGGTACCTTTGCGTTTTTACTTCCCAGCCCTGTTAGTGTTCCAACCCAAAACTCCCTCTGCTCCCATCTGCCAAAAAATTCTCTTTAGTTTTACTCAGAGACTATTATTTTTAGTTTTTTTCCATCTAATTATGCTGATAATCTTTTGAGTCAGATCCTTTCTAATAGAGTCATACAGCTAAATTAAACAATTTTTAAAATATTAGCTTGCAGAAATGTTTTATGACTGTAGGAGTAGCTTCATTCTAAGACACAGCACATCAGTCAACCAAAATGTCATATGGATGCTGTTGTTGAGATTTTGAAGCTCCACCTCCTCCTCCATCTCCTCCTCCTCTTTCTTCTTCCCCTGCTCCTTCCGCTTCCCTGCTCTTCTTTATTAGATACTGATTTGCATAGCCTGAATTCATTGTTATCTCCTATTTTCTTTCTTGTACTCAACCTGTCTACTTAAACTATTGTGTTTGGCTGTATCACCCAGCAGTATTTTTTCATTAACTTTATCTTGGGTTATTTTTTCACTACTCATGTTCCTTGCATTTGATACTGTGCAGAGCAAGAATGCTGCTATGGTCTGTCCTATGGGGCTGTAGAATTTTGCTCTATTACCTCAGGCAAAGATTGACTTGGGAACTTAGAATTAACTAAATTGGTGATAGTAGTGCATGACTGGATTACTAACTGGTTAAAATTTCAAATGCTGTTGAAGTGACTTTATTGTATTTATTTCAATGTTATCTATGCAGAAATGCTTTGTAACTTGAAAACATTATATCTGTTTCTAATTTGCCTTTCTAAATGTTGTCTCGACACTGCTACTATGGTTTTCTTGTTCTGGTACTTCCTTAGTTTGTTTAGGTTATTCAGAAAGTGAGCCTAATTTTTTCTTTCATGGTGAGATTAGGCTAGCCCCCCAAAGCTGTTGCCTGGGCCCAGACCCCTCAAGCAGGAAGGGTGGAATTATTTCATCAGCATTAAAGGTTAAGTTAAAATGCAATGAACATGTACTTTTGTGCATCCCACATGCTTAAAATATTCTTATTGGGTACCCTTGAAGGACCTTGCCTTTTATGAGCCCCCAGCCACCACAGGGACTACTTGAGTTAAGGTTTTATTTTGATTATTTTCTATGATATGTCATCTTTCAGTGCTTTATAAAAACACCAATATCACAGACCCATGTCTTGCTTTTCTAGCAGGTTTCTTCTGAACCACTTTTGGGTTTGAGCAGTATTTCTTCTGCTTTCTCACTTGTGTGAGGATTATTTATTTGCTCAACTTAAAGCATTTCTTTTCCACATTTCTGCTGCTGTTTTCCTTTGGTTCTCTTATTTCCTTTAGATAAGGAGGAAAGGGCTGAGATCACCTGCATCAAGCGCTGGTGTCATAATAGATGTCACAGGGATATCAGCCTCCCAACGCTCATTGTCTTTGAAGTCTATGTGGCCTCTAGCACACAGTGACTCCCTGTTAATGATGCAGAACATCGTTATAGCTCACTTTTGGTTTCAAAGCAGTTCTCAAATACCTGTTCACATTGATGCAGTTGCACATATTAATACATTTGAAAGGCAAATCTTAATTATCATTTTTGGAGGGCTTTATGGGACCTTGTACAATGATAATGATTTAATTAGGATAATCACTATTTTGTATAGATTCCTAAAGCAGTATCACTGTGTGAAACCACAGCTGCTCATCTCTGTTCGTGTTTTATGTCCAGTTCTTAATCCCATCCATCTGACTTTATAGATCTTTCTTACACTGAAGCCAAAAGATGATAATGTATAAGCTGTCATGGAAATAACCGTGAAGTTTAGAAGATGAGGTCACGAGTCAGGTTTTGGTTTGAATTCAGGCTGCACCACGTAACCGGGTAACAATGGCAATCTACTTAACTTCTCTAAGCCTCAGGTTTCTTATATGAAAAATGGGGAAATAATAAGGATTTTGAGGATTAAATGAAACCATTTAGTAAGGTAAGCTCCCAATAAGGTAGCAAATATAGTAAATGATCAGTAACCGTTAGCTAATAATAATGCAAGCAGCAGCAGCAGCAGTTTGTTATAGGGTCATGGTATTTGTCACAGGAACTCAGAGAGAGGCAGGGTTGGTAAGTAGTTGGCATTAATATATGAGGCCAACTATATAGATTAAACCAATGACCAATGGATATTTTTAAATAGCTGAATAGAAAAATGACTGCTTTGGGAACCACACACCAGTCTTAAATAACTCCTTGAAATAGTGCTTTCATCCAGGCCCCTTTTACACTTGGCTACTTCATAGGTTTTTTCATAGATATGTATTACTCTTCTGACTATTTGCTTTTTTATTTGCTTTTTAAATGTGCATTTAATATCTGGGCCATTTTGAAAAATTCTTTTGACTTTCTAAATTTTAAATTTAATTGGCTTTGCAATCCACTTTTATTCTTAAACCTGATTAGAATTAATTTCTTTCACCTGTTCTTTTCTCACTTGTGAACTACTTGCCCTGGCTTCTGTAAGCAGTGCAGTAGGGGGGCATTTGTGTTCTGGGTCTTTTGGGTTTGTGCAAGGGCACTTAAGAAAATGTCAGAGAAATACAAGAAATCCTAGTGGAAAAACAAAATGACACAGCCTATTGTGTGCAGTTAATGGAAATCTAATTTAATTTTATCAACAGTTGATGTCTCTCAAACAGAGCTAAGTGAGAGGAAGCCACTTAGAGGTCCCTGGAATCAGGGATGAAATGAGTGTTTTAGTCCCCACTTGGTGACTAATTGGCTAAGTGGTTTTGGCCTTTCTGGATCTTCACCTCTCTGGATTTTGTTTCTTGTTTTTTTGAGGAAGATTATCCCTGAGCTAACATCCACTGCCAATCTTCCTCTTTTTGCATGTGAGCTGCTGCCACAGCATGGTCACTGACAGACAAGTGGTGTAGGTCCACGCCTGGGAACCGAACCTGGGCCACCAAAGCAGAGTGCACCAAAGTTAACCTCTAGGCCACCAAAGCAGAGTGCACCAAAGTTAACCTCTAGGCCACCAGGGCCGGCTCCTGTCAGTGTTTTAATTTGCATTTCTCTTTTGAACACCTTTTCATATGTTTAAGGGTCATTTTTGTATCTTTTTTTGTGAATTGTCTGTTCCTTTATTTTTCCCATTTTTCTATTGAGTTTTGGCCCTTTGTCAACTTTTCAAAGTTCCTTTTATATTAGGAATATTATCTCTCTCTTGTGATGTTACCAGAAAGTTTTTCCTTCTCTTTTTTCTTTTCAATTTTACAGGTAGAAGGGTCTTTGTGTTCTCTTCTGTTTTTCTTAATGATTTTTAGTTTTATAATATTTTAGTCAAAGTATAGTTTATTGTTTCTTCTTTATAGAATGTACTTATATTTTTATTGTGATCTGATACCTGATCAATTTTTGTTAATATTCTCTGAGAAAAAAGAACTTGAGAAAAAAGGGCATTTTATTTTCTTGAGAAGAAAGCGTAGTTTATATCATCAGGGGAGCAAAATATATATATATGTATATATACACATATTTATATTTACATGTGTGTATGTATATATACACACATACATATTGTGTATATATATGTAAGATTTCCTCTTATTGTGTTGTTTGTGCCTTCTGTCTTAATTAATTTTGTGTACTTTGTCTTATACTAAGAATGCTGTATTAAAGTCTCCTATTATTATTAATGTGTCTAAGTGTGTCTTTTCATCTCCTATGCCTTCTTCTAAATAAAGGTGATTACTGTCTTATTTGATGTGTAGATATTATAAGTAGTATGCATTCATTGTCATTTGAAACTTTTAGAATTAATACAAGATCTTCTTTGTCATATTTAGTGTTTGTTTGCCTCAGTTCTCCTTTTTCTGATTTCATGATTACTTTGCTTGATTTTTTTATTGTTTTATTGTTTCCCTTTGCCTGTTATATGCTGTCCATTCCTTTATTTTTAACATTATTTTATGTATGTCTCTTGTATGCAGCATATAGTTAGGTGGATCATGCTTTGTGGCCTGATTTAATGTTTTTGTCTCTGTTGGTTCTCTTTTAAGAGTTAAGTTAGTCTCATTCACACTTAGTGATACGACTGATACTTTTGGTCTCAACGCTATCATAATATTTTGTAGTTATGTTATATTTATTATATTTATTTCTCTACAAGATATGTTTTCTTTGCTCTTGAGTTAAATTTTTGTGTTCTTTAGCAAGGTTTATATTTTTGTTTTCATGGTTACTTTTATATTTATACATCTCTAAATGCCCTTGTTCCATCTTTTTCTTATTTAACTTATCTAGTTTGTCTTAAAGATATCCTTTCACTATTACCTATTATGTATGCAATAACCAATGAGTGTATTCACTTTCCACTTTGACTCTCTTTTCTTCCACTTTTTTGTTACCTTATTTCTACTTTGTCATGACATAGGACAATTGTATGTTAACCTTCCAACTTAATCCCTAGCTCTGTTTTAGTCTCAAATATACAGTTTTCTGTGTTAATTTGTTATCCATCAATTTTTTTTCCATCAGAATTTTCCCAGTTATCTCTTGCTTGAATAAAGCTCATACTTTGGTGACTTCTTCAAAAAGAGCTCATTAATGTAAAATTCTCTGTGTTCTTGTATGTTTAAAGCTTTTCCTGTAGACTTGATACTCAAAGGCCAGCATTGCTGGATATAAAATTCTTGGTCCAGACTTTTTCTTATTGACTTGTTTGAAAGTGTGGCTCTGTTGTTGCCTTGTTTCTTTTGTTGTTTTTGAAGAGTCTGATGCTAGTCTAATTGCTTTGCCCTGCTAAGTTATCATTTGATCTTTTTGCCTACAGGCCTTGAGAATCTTTTCTGTTCGTCTTTGAAGTCTGTCTGTCTTCTGTTTGTCTAGAGTATGTCTTGCATTTGGTTCTTCCAGGTTCCTTTTCTCAGGTACCCGTTATGTCTGGTCCCTGTTAGTTCTGTTCCACTGTTTTGTTTTCCCTCTTTCAGGGACTCCAGTTATATAAACGTTATTCCTTCTTTGCTTGTCTTCCATTTCCACCATTTTCTCTCTGATTCTTTATCTCATTGTCCTTTTCTTGGTTGTTTTCCTGCTTTTCTTCAATGCCTCTTATTAAATCTTCATTGAGTTCATTATCCTTTGTGTACTTTGTACTTTAGACTTGTAGTTCTGAGATGATTTTTTTCTTCTATTTCTTTCCTGAGTTCAATCAGTTTTCTTTTTATTTCTTTCTGTTTTTCAACCATTTTTGTTCTTAATGTTTGAGTTTCTTTTTTTTTTTAAAGATTTTATTTTTTTTCCTTTTTCTCCCCAAAGTCCCCTTGTACATAGTTGTATATTTTTAGTTGTGGGTCCTTCTAGTTGTAGCATGTGGGATGCCACCTCAGCATGGCTTGGCAAGGGGTGCCATGTCCACTCTCAGGATCCGAACCAGCGAAACCCTGGGCCACTGATGCGAAGCATGAGAACTTAACCACTTGGCCACGGGGCCAACCCTAATGGTTGAGTTTCTTACTCAAGCAATTGGTTATATCCCCAAATGCTTGGTTGAGCATATTTAATTTAGTTTTCAAGCATTATCTTACATTTTTCATCTGTTTCTGGATTTTCTTTCTTTGGGAGGAGAGTTAGATTTTCGTCAGTTGAACTGTTTTGAATGGTTTTCTTTCTCTTTTTTTGGCAATAATTCTTTATAGTTCTATAAAGAATTTTCTTCTGTTTTTTGTGGATTTTTGGTTGTTTAGAGGATTTTGTAGTTCTCTGGTACCCTTTTCTGTTAGTGTAGCAAAGTGCAGTGTCTTTAGTGGAATTTTTTGGTGGGTGGTGGGGAATGGCTTTGTAAATCCTCTAATTTTTTAGGTTTGTTTTATCTTGTTGAACCCTAAATTTTCTCTTTTCCTTCTTTTATTCCTCCCCACACAATTATTATTTATTTTGAAGCTTAGGCACTCTCTATCTCATGCTGAGGGTATGGTGTTTAATAGTTTTGTTTGTTCTAATGTATTTTTAGAGGAAATATTGAAAGATGTAGACGTTAGCAGCTGCATCGTCTTCAGCTTTCATAGGAATAATTTGAGTCCTAAGATAGTAGAATCTTTTTCTGAAAAGATTTTTGTTTGATTTTGCTAGATGCATAGAGGAACTACCCATCTGGGATTGACTTAGTCCATTTTCACTGCCTGAGGTTATCTCTGTTGCCCAGGTAATGTGACACCTGGCTTCAGGTCTATACAGGAACAGGTTTACTTTTGTGTTCATCCTGGTCATGAGAATAAGTCCTTTAGGGCTGTTTATCTGACATCCCAACTTGGTCAGGTGCTGCAGGTTTCCACTTTTGCCTCACTTGCCTGGGAAGCTGTCACAACCAATGTTCAGTTTTCCAGTAGATACACTGAATAGGGAAGTATTCTCAGTATTTCTCTCTGGCTTTGTGCTGGGGTTTCTTTTGGCTCTGTGCTTTCTTATGGAGTTTTGTTTAGTAATTACTCTCTATTATGTTACTTCTTCAGTGCTTTTAAGAATTTTTGTATTTTTTCGTAGATTTATCAGGAGGTTTGGCTCTAATTACCCAGCCCAACACTACTAGAAACAGCAGTTGAGTCATTCTGTTATTAAAACATTCTTTTAGGGACTGGCCTGGTGGTATAGTGGTTAAGTTCGCGTGTCCCACTCCGGCAGCCAGGGGTTTGCGGCTTTGGATCCTGGGTACAGACCTATACACTGCTCATCAAGCCGTGCTATGCTGGCATCCCACATATAAAATAGAGCAAGATTGGCACAGACGTTAGCTCAGGGCAAATCTTCCTCACCAAAACAAACAAAGAAAACAGCATTTTTTATTTTGTATTTCATGGAACTTCAGGTGCAAAGAATGATAGATTCATTTGCTCACTGCTCCATCTTGAGTCAATCTCCTAGTGTGTAAAGCTCTGCTTTATTATTAAAGTTAGGGACACTTTGTTTTAGTGGTTAAAGCGGGTTCTGACTAATAATAGCTGTGATTAATAATAATGATTGTGGTGTTAATGAAGGCAGTCTGTTTAGCCATTGCAGTGTGCCAGGTACTCTGTGCTTTTCATGCATTATTCTATTTAATTATTACAAAGTCTCTTAAGTTAGTATTATTCTTCCTACTTTATAAATCATTACCTGAGGCTTACCTACCATATCACTTGCCAGAGTTTACCTGGATAGTAAGTGAGAGAAATATGTTTCAGACCCTGCCCTGGGCTTTGGAGATAGAGCATTAGCAAAGTCCAGCATGTTTCCCGCCTTTATGGACTTTACAGGATTTAATTCCTAGACAATACTTTCTTACCTAATCTCAGGTCACGCTGTAAGGACGCAGTGGGATGGTCAGGAATATAATTTTAGAGTCTGAAAGCCTGATTCACCGTTATTTCCACCAGCATAGAGGACAGTGTCTCTTGTGAGGAAATGATTGTAAATTAATGCAAAAGTAAAATGGAGAGATTATCAAAGATTAGAAAAGATTCTCTTTTGCATGTAGCATAGTGCTTTGTTCAAAGTTGACACTAAATGAATGTTAATTTCATATGTTCATTGACTATGATTTAATGGATTTTATTCCCACATTATGTTTTTTGATATAGACTGGCTAGGATACTGTTTTTATTTATTTATATTACTCCTCTTGGTTTACAGTTGTTTGCTGGCATAAAGGATGGAGAAAGCCTGCAGCTCTTTGAACAAAGTTCTCGCTCTGCCCATAAACAAGAGACACATACCATGGAGGCCATGAAGCTCGTAGAGTTTGACCTTAAACAAACACTTACCAGGCTTGTTACACATCTTTTTGGAGATGGTAGGTATTCAAATACTTTTGTCTTTGGGAGCTTAAATATTCGACAATTACCATCTTCCTGAAATCATTAAGGTTACTTGTGTCTTGCGTTTTTGGTCTAAGTTGATGCTTAATGGGTCAGGTCATTAGTGAGATAGAACTTACGAATTTCCTGGTTCATTCTGTTTGAGGAGCAGAAGGATATGAAAGTGGAATTAGCTAGAGAAAGAGAAATGATTACAACCTTTCGTAAGAATGATAATGGCTTAAGATCAGTGCCATCAGTGGAGAAAAAGTATACAAGCCCATTAGTGCTGTTGTATTACTATATTATCATTAGGTCAGACTTGATCAATGGGGCAAGATTCTTAACCATGTTAGTGAGCCTGGTGGAAAATTTTACGTATTGACATACTAATTACTACCAGCAACAGCAAAAATATGAATTTCCTGGAGGAAGCACAGTGTTTTTAGGACCTGGACTCTCACTTTAGTCACTTACCCTCCATTATTTCTCCAAGAAAATATTTTGTCTGGAATGTCCCCCTTCCCCTCCAACAATTTCTAACTTACTTGAGATAATATTTTGTTTGTTTTTAGGAAGATGTAAAGAGTAGGTTAAGAGATTTTCCCTAATTGTGACCTACATTTAAAAAATGTTTAGAAGAGAAAAGCCTAGTATGGTTAGGGTTCTCTTTTGTACTATTATTCTTGTGAACTTTTTAAAGAACAGCTTTATCGAGGTATAATTGACATAAAATAAACTATACATATTTAAAGTGTACAATCTGCTAAGTTGACATACAATAGACTGAACATATTTACACAATTTTTTAAGTTTGACATTTGTATACACCTGTGAAACCACCAGCAGAA
Source organism: Equus asinus (assembly GCF_041296235.1). Lineage (NCBI taxonomy): Eukaryota > Metazoa > Chordata > Mammalia > Perissodactyla > Equidae > Equus > Equus asinus. Next base: position 63,311,698 of record NC_091797.1, on the reverse strand, counting down.
TCAAGATAATGAATGTGTCCATTACCCCAAAAGCTTCCTCCTGTCCATTGGTAATCTCTCCTTCTTACCCTTCCGTACAGCTCTTCACCCCAGGCAACCAGTGATCTACATTCTGTCACTATTGCTTAGTTTGCACCTTCTAGATTTATATAAATGGAATCCTATAATGTATACTCTTCTTTTTTTTGATCTGTCTTCGTTCACTTATCGTAATTATTTTGAGATCCATCCATGTCGTAGTGTATATCAATAGTTCATTTCTTTTTATTGCTGAGCAGTATTCCATTTCATAGTTTGTTTATCCATTCACCTATTGAGAGACATTTGAGTTGTTTCCAGGTTTCTGCTATTACAAGTAAAGCTTCTATACACATTCATGCACAAGTCTTTGTATGAACATATGATTTCATTTCTCTTTGGTAAATACAAAGTTATGGAATGGCTAGATCATATGGTAGGAGTATTTTAACTTTCTAAGAAACCACTAAACTGTTTTCTGAAGTGGTTTTACTATTTTACATTCTTTCTAGTAGTATATGGAAATTCCAGTTGTTTCTAGGTCTTCAACAACACTTGGTAGGGTCAGTCATTTTAATTTTAGCCATTCTAATAGAAGTGTAGTGGTATGTCACATAAGCATTCAGCATATATAAAGAACTCCTCTAAAAAGCAAGGAAAAAATTAACCTAAGAGAGAGATGGATGAACATGAAGGTGACAAATGATGTAGCTAGAATGACTAATGAGTTTATGTGAAGGTGCTCACCCTTATTAGTAATGGGAGGAAAGCAAGTGAAAACCACCGTGAGCTATCCTTTGTTATTCTTCACTTGAAAAAAAAATTAAAAACCTGACATTTGTAAGTATTGACAAAGATATAGAAAAATAAGATGTAGTCCAAAGTCCAGGGCTTATGTAGGAGTCTCAGTTACCATTCCACCAGCTGGAACTTGAGTAGTCACTTACTACTCTTGATTCACCTCTATGTTTTCATACCTCCAGATTTCCCCTATTTGTGTGTAAAGTCACATATGTGTTTAAAAGGATTCTTATTGTAATTTATTAAGCCTCTGCTGCCTTGTTTTAGTAAGATATTCCAAAGTTTGTTGGAATATCTTGACTGCTGTATTGTCAAAAGCATAATTCATGTACTGTTTAAGAAACCGCTAAATAATCCTATGTATTCTTTATCTACATATATTTTTTAAAAGAGTACATCCACGTCATGCTAGCATCTTTTTCTAGGAGATAGAGAATGGTATTAGGGAGGGAGGTAGAAACCAGGCTTCAAGTGTGTTCATAGTGTTTTATTAAAATAAAAAAGGATATGAAATTAAATGTGACAAAATGTTATGATTTGGTAAAATTGAATAGTGGGTGGATGGATGTTTGCTATTTTCTATTTCTTTTAGTTTGAAATGTTTTATATTAAAATCATATAATGTATTAGTGAAACAGGTTCCAGATAGAGATTGCTGATAAGAAAATCTTATTATAGCCAGCTTCTCTTTACTTTCATGATAAAAGAAAGGAATTGTGATATTTTTAGCAGTAATATAATCTATTTAATGCTGGAATGCTGGGAGATGGATTGTGTTGTTCAGACCATTTTCTAGGCAGGTTAAGGTAAAGGGATTCTAGTATTTTACAGAGATACCGTTCTGTCTCTAGTAGCTTTACAAAAAGATTGACGGTTGTCTGAAGTTTTCCATTGTCAATTGTTTTTAAAGCCCTCCTTGTTTATATGTTGCTACACATTTCTCTCATGAAATGATTTGCTGTTTGCAAGGTTTAGAAACTGCCTCCTGGTTAGATAACTGAGTGGTTCTGAATAGGCAGGCAGCCTCCTTTCTGTAATGACTAGTATTTGTGTTTCTCCTACTACTTTGTTATTTTTCATTCCTTTCCAGCCTCCTCCTCTTGTTTAGTCCCCTCAGCCCCTTCACCTGGATAATTTTACTTTTCCTGTGGTGTCAACTCAGATGTCCTCATCCAGGAACCTTTCCTGGAACACGTGCTGAGTCTCAGAAGTGGTGTCTCCTCTCCGTGCTTTTCTAAACTCTCTTTGGGGGCGGATTTTCACTTTTGTCAGCAAGATGTGCTGCTGGGAAATCCAGCCCCAGGTTGCCGGCATCACAATACTGAATAAGCTAGATGTAACTCCTGTCTTCAGGGAGCCGCAAATCTTAACCCTCTCACACGGAAACATAACATGTGATGGGAGTACTCAGGAGAGGCCTCCTCTGCGGTTTGCCTGTGCTCCAGGAAAGGGTCCTGCTTGGAAGACATCTGAGCTGACATTCGTCATTGAGAACTAGCATGAAGTGTACAGCAGTAAGGAATGAAGGAAGGAAGAGGGGAAAAAGAGAAAAGTGGTTAACAGGAAAATCTCATGACCGCTGAGAAATGGTAGTGTAGAATCAGAAAATTAAACTTAAGTTCTCTTTCATCCACACATTCTGGAATCCTGAACAGGTCATTTAGGCTTTAACTCAGCTTTCTAACTTTTAAAAGTTGAGCAATAATAACTTGTTTCTTATGAGAGTAAAGTGAGATAACATGTGAAAGATGCCTTGTAAGAAGAAAATATTAAATAAATGTGTAAATATGAAAAAAATAAAGGAAGAGGGAAGAGAAGGAAAATTAAGACAGGGCAGTAAAAACGGAGCATATGTAGAAATAGGAACACAATCAAAGAGCAACAGTTATGGTTGATTTGTCTTTATTTTCTCTAATGAAATAAGATGTAGCTTTATACCCAACTATGGCATAACAGTCAAATTGGTGCTGATGGTGGCCTTAATATCCTCTGAGCACCAGCAAGTATTTAAAAAGGTAAACACTGTACTAGACCCTGTATGGATTATAAGAACCTTCCCAGGGGCCTTGAGGATACACATTTCTCTGAATACAGTTGTGGACTTTCCTTTGTTTTATTTTTAATATTTGTATGTAAATAGCTTTAAAAACTGTGCATTAAGTTGAAGGTTTCCAGCGAGCAGCTTTCCTGATATAAAACCATTTCTGCAGTGTGTGATTTTTCTGACTGTGATGCCTGTCTTCACATGGTGGACATGCTTTTGGCCAAGAATTGATCATCTTAACCTTGGAAACAGCAATAAAATTGTAGCTTCTCTCTTTCAGGCAAACGTCTACTTTATTTTAAAAGTACTATTGGCCTAGACTTTTAAGTTTCAGATTTCATTACAGATCCGAGTTGCTATTTTATAAATCTTCAGATTTACTTTTTGTTTATAAGACTGAGTCAGCAGAATTGTGGAATCACATTAAAATAAAAAATCTACCTGCTTGGAGAATAAATGTTGTTCTTGTGCACTCAAGTCTATCTGAGAAGAAAGCCTTTCATTTTTTCTTTAATTCCAGTGATGATATCTTTTTTAACCCCAGTTACACAGTAGCCAAACACCCCAAAAATCCTTAAAGACATATTAACCGCATCTTTGCCTAGCCCCAGTGCGGCTTTGCTGTCCATGTGTATGGCTAAGGGAGCCATCACCAGAAGGGTGTGTGAGCTTGTCCCTGGATGTGTTTGGATATTTGTAATATCTGCTAAGGTGCTTCTTAGGGGAGGTGCTAAGCAGGGCGGAAAGGCGACCCAAACCCAGGCCCATTTTATCAACTACAAGGGTGAGAATATTATAGAAAACAGGTGCTGTGTGCTCTCTAGTGTTCACACTGAATGTTCACAGCTCCCTCCAGACTCTCAGCTGTTTCTGCCACACTCGGAAGAGATGTGCCATGTTCTTTCTTCAGGCCTTTCAGGGGGTCATTTAATTTGGGGGGGAGGGGCGGGCGGGTGCTAGTTTCTGAAAAATGTCTTGGTAAACCTGTCTAGGTACAAACAATCTGGATGTCATTTAGATTAATAGCAATAATGATGATGACAGTGACAATAACAGTGATGATAATTATAGTGTTAAATGCTGCACTACGCACTTTTACAGGGATTTTTTTGTTTTGACCTGCATCTATGATGTAGTTATTATTATAATCCCATTTTTTAGATGAAGAAACCTAGACACAGAGAAATGAATTATAGTCATGCGTCGCTTAATGATGGGGATACGTTCTGAGAAATGTGTCATTAGGTGATTTCATCATTGTACAGACATCACAGAGTGATAAACCTGGATGGTGTAGCATACTATACACCTAGGCTATATGGTATTAATCTTATGGGACCACCATCATATATGCCTTCTGTCGTTGACAAAAACCTCATTATGCGGGTGCAGGACTGTACCATGTGAATGTCACACAGTTGGGAATTATTTGAGGCACACTTTTAGCCCAGGCAGTCTGCCTTCCAAGCCCATGTGAAAGGTTAGCTCATTTGAAAGGATAGAAGGCAATCGTTTTAATAATATTTCTGAGGTTGTGAGGCCTACTAAAGCCATGATGTTAAAAAAAATTGGGCCCTTCCCTAAGTATTGCCTTCTGACTCTCCTCTTACTCTGACTCCCTACAGCTAGCTCAGGGGGAAAGCCCTACTTGCTACATCATATTCAGTTACATTTTGGATACCAAAGATCGTTTAAAAACTTCAAATTCGATCTTTCTTTAATTAGTTAGTGAATAGGAAATGCCTTGGTGGGCCTCAGGATTATTCAACTCTTTTTATATTTGTTTTTATGATCTAAGCTTTTCACTTTTTTTTTTTATTATTAGTGTTGTATTCCTTTGTTCTTGAAAAGCAAAATTAAAAATTGGAGCACATTATTTCCTTGTGGCAATTTGTTGTTATTACAGCTGCTTTAGTGTCAGGTATTTTTCCCTCTCCAAAGCAGTTTATTATTTTCTACTAACATTTCAATTGCACCAGCACCCGAAGGCTTTTTTATAAGAGAGGTTATCAGTTTAGAATTAGAAATAAAATAACTCTTTAGACTATTTTTTTTTTTTGAGGAAGATTAGCCCTGAGCTAACATCTGCTGCCAATCCTCCTCTTTTTGTTGAGGAAGACTGGCCCTGAGCTAACATCTGTGCCCATCTTCCTCCACTTTATATGTGGGACACCTGCCACAGCATGGCTTGCCAAGCAATGCCATGTCCCCACCTGGGATCCGAACCAGTGAACCCCCGGCCGCTGAAGTGGAACGTGTGAACTTAACTGCTGCGCCACCGGGCCAGCCACCCCTTTAGACTATTTTTATGCTTCTGGAATTCACTGCCATTTTTGACATTTCTAAGTTGTTTCCCCTGTAGTTTGAACCATATTTGGCAGATTATTTCTTTCAGAGCGATATGGAAGTTTAGGATTCCTAGTATTTTAGTTTCACTTTCTGTGCCTCATGGTGTACAGTCCTTCTGTGGCATAGTCTCTTTGCTAAACCCATTAGAATTTGCCTTTATGGAGCATTGTTCTCATAGCACGGTTTAGATGAATTAGTCTGTGAAGGAGAAATGGATTGTGATCCTCTGCTGTTGACTAGATATGTCACTGTGAGCAAGTCATGTCTCTTCCCTTTTGTTTAAAAGTGAAGAACGCTGTGATGGTCATGGAGATGCACCTCACAAAGCCCTCCAAGGATGGGCCCTGGCTGATGGGAGTGCAGATGGCCTCCAGCTGTCAGCTCCTTCAGGGATTGCCTCAGCTTTGGGACACCTCTTTGCCTAAGGACATGTCCTTCCCAGGGCTGCTGACATCTGAAGACTGATTGTGGCAGGAATATAAAGGCCCAGCATTTTGGCCCACCACCTCACTACCCCACTACCCCACTACCCTACCTCCAGGCAATTCTGATGGGCTCTATAAGCTCCAGATCTTGGGCAAAGTTAAGGCTTTGTTGGGCCTGATTGCAATTCATTGACTTCTCTCTCTGCCCCATCCTGCTGCCACCCTCTTCCTTCCATAGGTGATGATTCCCCCAAAGTAACCTGCCTGTCAGCCCAACCTCCACAGGGACCTGTATATGGTCCCATGCAACCAAAACATTCTAGAGCTCTGTATTGCGAATGTTGTTCTTGTCAAGAGTGAGGTCACTTGGTAATGGGAATGAGGATCCCGTGTCTTCCATATCTTTTCCTATTTTTCCCTATTCATGAATCCCTGTTAATAGAAATGAAGTGAAAGTGGTTGAGAATAATAATTAGGTTTATAGTTGTTAGTTCTCCATTGTTTCTAAAACTGAATCAATTAAAACATTTTGAACATGTCACTTTAATAATTTTTAAATCAGCTCTTTTGGGCTGTCTGGTGTTGTCTGGTTTGGAGAGGGCTGTCTTTCTCAGAGTGCTCCTAGGGAGTGAAGCAGCAAGCAGTTGTTGCATTCAGGCAGTGTTGAGTTGCCTCTGCTCACTGTGGCTTGGATGTCGTCCAAGCAGGCTGCACTTTCATATAAAAACTGCCTGACGCGCTCAACCTCTCTGAGCCTTTGGATCACTAGCTGTGAAATGGGGGTATGGAGTGCCTTGCACTGTGCCCAGTGGAGCTGCTCAGCCAAAGTAGGACACCACCTTAGGAATCAGGTGGAGAGAGACCTAGGACCACACTTTTCTTTAGATGTTTGGTGAATGGAAAAACTATTTACTAGAGTTGACCTTTGTGGCCTAAGGAGTTATTACAAGGAAACCTCTTGGGAGAAAGCTTGAGATAGCAATGACTGAAAGGAACTGGAATACTTATAGGGAGACTGAAACAGTTCCTGATTCTATGGCAGTTGGACAGGGGATAGCAGATGGGATCCCTACTCCAGAGAAATGAGAACTTGAAATTGTTTGGGGTTTTATGTTAAATGAAATAAAATTATTGGGCCGTGAGATACTGTGCAAAAAGTACTTAAAATTTTAGAGATACTGTAACCAAGCCAATTAATGTGCCAGGAACTGCACCCATTGCATACTGTTTCTAATGCCTTTTAGGTGGTTGAGATCAGGCAACAGGGAAAACATTAACATCTGTGGAGAGGGAAAATGCCTTCTCTGCTCCTTAGGTTCATAGCTCAATTTCTTGATTCATTCCTGTCACTTCTTTTCTGGCCTCTCCTCCAGCCCTAGCCCTGTCAAGGGATAGATAATCAACACAAGGTTAGTTATCTAAAGTCTGTTATCAACCACTTTTAGTCCTTTGAACCCTTGATTTACCCTACTTGCTTGTCAAAGACCTAAGCTTGAACTGATGCTCAGATCTATTCTTTCTGCTTTTCTGTGACTGCTCAGATTTTGTACTTATGATCTGCCACCTTCACCAGGTCAAGGTTGGTAGGAATTTTTTTCTTATCTTTGGTCAGCTCACTGTACAAATCCCTTTCTGTTACTCTAGAATATTACCACACTCACCTTTGTTGGTCCCTGTGAGAGGATAAGCTTATCTATTTCATTAAGAAAATGTAGATGACTGGGTTTGAATTTTGTGCTTACTTGGCCTCTTGATCCCATTCTTCTTGATTCTATTCCATCATTTTCTCCAGAACCTTGTTTCCTCAATGATCAGCTTAAAATACATTCCAAACTATATCATCCCAAGATAAAACAAACCACTGCCATCAGTTAACCTTCCATCCTTCTCTGGAAACTTGCTTTTCAGCCAGGCTTTCTGACATGTACTTTCCTATTGCTGCTCAACCCCAGCTGTGTTGATTGTAACTGTTTCTGATGAGATCACAATTAACCTCCAAATTGTAAAATCCAACAGATTGAAATAAGTGCTTATATGCTGACCCTTTTGCTTAATTTTTAAAACTAACTTTATTGAATTATAATTGGCTTCCAATATACTAAACATTTTAAACTGTACAATTTGATAAGTTTTGACATATTTCTACACATCTGAAATCATCACAATAATCAAGGTAACGAACATATCCGTTACCCTAAAAAGTTTCTTTGTGTCCCTTTCTCATCTCTCCCTACCCCCTTTTCTGCCTACTGTCCCTACCACACCATGCCTAGGTAACCAGTGATCTACTTTCTGTCACTAGCTTCGTCTGCATTTTCTAGATTTATGTAAATGGAATCCTACAGTATACATTCTTCTTTTGCCTGGCTTTTTTCAGTCAGCATAATTATTTTGAGATTGAACCATTTTGCATTCTTACTAGCAGTGTGTGAGAGTAGAAATTGTTCCCCGTCTTTACCAATACTGGATATGGTCAGTCGTTTTAATTTTAGCCATTCTAATAGTTGTGTAGTGGTATCTGATTGTGATTTTAATTGCATTTCCTTTATGACTAATGATGCTGAGCATCATGTGCTTATTTGCCTTCCATATACCTATTCTTTGGTGAAGTGCCCAAATCTTTTGCCTATTTAAAAAATTGTCTTTTTTGTTATTGATTTTTAAAGCTTCTTTATGTATTTTGTCTACAAGTCTTTTATCAGATATACGATTTGCAAATATTTTTTCCCAGATTGTGCGTTGTCTTTTCATTCTCTTATCAGTGTGCCTGAAAGGGCAGAGTTCTTAATTTTGATGAAATCAAATTAACCAATTTTTCATTTTAGGGATTATGTTTTTAATGTGGTTTCTAAGAAATCTTTCCCAATCCAAGGTCATAAAGATTTGTCTACTCTGTTTTCTTCTAGAAGTTTTATAGTTTTCAGTTTTATATTTAGGTTTGTGATTATTTTGAAAAATTGCATATATAGTATGAAGTATGGATTGAAGGTTGTTTGCATAGAGATATCCAGTCATTTCAGCACTCTTTGTTGAAGTGACCGTCCTTTCTCCACTCAATTGCCTTTGTACTTTATCTAAAATCAACTGACCATATATGTTTGGGTCCGTTTCTGGACTCTATTCTGTTCCGTTCACCTATTGTTTGTCTATCTTGATGCAATACTGCACTGTCTTCATTACAGTAACTTCATAATAAATCTTGAAATCAGTTAAAGTCTTCCAACTTTTTTCATCATTTTCCAAGTTGTTTTAATTGAATTATTTGCACTTATATGATTATTGATGTGGTTTGGTTTAAATTATTATTTTGCTATTCTTTTCTGTTGGTCACATTTGCATTTATTTGGTGTTCTGTCTCTCTTTTTTCTTAACTTTGCTTTCATTGGATTAATTGTGGGGTTTTTTGTTTTTGTTTTTTGCTGGGGAAGATTTGCCCAGAGCCAATGTCTGTTGCCAATCTTCCTCTTTTCGCTTAAGGAAGATTCACCCTGAACTAACATCCATTGCTAATCTTAGTCTGTTTTGCATGTGGGGTGCTGCACAGCATGGCTGCTAATGAGTGGTATAGGTCTGTGCCTGGGAACCAAACCTAGGCTGCTGAAGCAGAGTGCTCCAAACTTAACTGCTAGGCCATGAGTCCAGCCCCCTAATTGTGGACTTTTGCTATTTCATTTTTATCTCCTTTGTTTGGGTTATTAGCTATAACTTTTTTGGTGTTATTGTAGTGATGGCTTTATGGTTTATAGTATACATCTTTAAGTTGTCATAGTCTATATTCAGGTGATATACCACTCATAGTATAAGATCCTCACAACAGTGTACTTTCATTTTTCCCTTTCTGGCCTTTGTGTTGCCTTCGTTTTTTTACTGCTATATATGTTATCAACTCCTAAATACGTTGTAGTTATTTTTATTTTAAACAGTTGATTAGCTTTTAAAGAGATTTAAATAAGAAAAAAAGTCTTTATATTTACCCATGTAGCTGTCATGTCCTGTGCTCTTTTTCTAGGTTTCTCATTGATATCATTTTCCTTCTGCTTGAAGAACTTTGTTAACATTTGATGTAATACAAATCTACTAGCAGTGAATTCTTTCACCTTTGGTATATCTTTGGTATAAAAAAGCCTTTATCTTCCCTTTATTTTTGAGATATTTTTGCTGGATAAGGACTTCTAGATTGATTTTTTTTCTTTTCCGTTCTTCAAAGATAGTGTTCCTCTCTCTTCTCACTTAGATTGTTTCCTGTCAGAGATCTGCTATCAGCCTTTCGTTTACCTTTGTTCTTTGCTACATAAAGTGTCATTTCTCTTTGATGGTTTTTGAAATTTTTTCTTTGTCTTTGGTTTTAAGCAATTTGATTATGATTTGTGTAGATTTCCTTCAGATTTCTTGTGTCTGAGGTTGGTTGAGCTTTTGGGGTCCATGGGTTTATATTTTCATCAAATTTGAAAATTTTTCATACATTTCTTCAGATATTTTCTCTGTTCCTCTCCTTTTTGGAGACTCCAATTACATGTATATTTGGTCACTTGAAACTTTTCCACAGTTCATTTGTGTTCTGTTCACTTTCTCTCAGTGTTTTGTTTTCTCTTGTGTTTCATTTGGGATAGTTTCCATTGCTATATCTTCACGTTCACCAATCATTTTTCTGCAGTGTTTAATATGCTGTTAATTCCATCCTGGTTTTTTTTTTCTTTTTTCATTTCACTCATTTGTTTCAATTAGGTTCTTTTTTTATATCTTTTATATCTCTACTTAGCAGTTTTAATCTTTCCTTTAGCTTTTTAAATATACTGAATACCGTTATATGTATTTTAATGTCTGTCTCTACTAGTTCTATCATCTGTGTGTCATTTCTTGGTGAATTGCTATTTATTTTTCTCTGCCTTGTTTTTTTTTTTTTCCTCTTTGCATGCCTGATAATTTTCTGTAGGACACCAGACATTCTTAATTTTACCTTGTAATTCATTGGATATTTTTGTATTCCTAATAATATCTATGTGCTTTATTGTGGGATTACTTAGAAACATTTTCATCCTTTTGGTTATTTTTTTAAACCTTATTAGACAGGGCCAGCGTAGTGTTTTAGTCTGGTGTTAGTTTTTCTCAAAACCAATATGAGAACCTTCTTAGTGCTATAACTGATAGTCCATAAACTGTGAGGTTTTCCACTTGGCTGTTGGGAACTGGCACTATTCTTTGTCCTTGTGAGTGCCCAGCATTGTTTCCTATTTCTTTTGTGTGGTTTGTTCCCTGGCCTCAGGTAGTTTCTTCAACATACGTGCACTGACTCTATGTAATTGAATTCTAAAAGGATATCTTCTGCACATCATCAGAGTTCTCTTCTTTATGCAGCTCTCTTCTCTCCTTCAGTCTGTCCTGTGAACTCTAGCCACTCTGAGTTGTAAGACTCCCAGCTCTGTTTCCTCAACTTGGGAAGACTTCTGCCTCTTCCTGTGTTCTTCCCACCTTGGGCAATATCGGGGCTCATTTCTCAGGAATCATTGTCCTTGGTTACCTGATGTCCAATGTCTTGTGTCACATTGTTTCATATATTTTATCTGTTTTGTCTTTGTTTTTTCATGTGGAAGGGTAAAACTGGTTTGTTATTCCATCTTGTTCAGACATGGAAGTCTCTCTTTTTCATTTGACACTTTTGACCACTCCTTCTTTTAAATACTTTTTTCCTCCCCCTTTTCCATTACATCTCACTCTCCTCTTCTAACTTCTTTCTTTTCTTATATTTCTTATACCTCTGTCATCACTTTCTTTGGCTTCTTTTCTGCAGATGCTTAATGTTTGTGACAGGAATTCTTTGAAACTAGGGGCTTGTGTTTCCTTCTCAAAGCAGAATTTCATTGGGAGATGGATAAAATTCTAAAGATGCATTGTTTGGATCTGGTTTATGAAAGGATTGCCTGCCTTATGATTTTTTAGAACAAATCAGTGAGTTGTGCTTTCATGTATCTCTTAGGATGTCTGAAACATACTTATTTTAAAATCTCAGGTTGCTTTATAAAATTAGTTTCCTCTGGAGTGAATTAATGTTCAGTTGTTGGTTTTGTGGGCTATCTTACTTAGCATTAGATTTATTCGTGTATTTTAGAATTTTTGTTTGCAGGGTCTATTCAGTGGAAGATTTTTACTTTTGTTTTTGTTTTCCTTCTTTTTTTCCTCCTGTGGTTTTGCTTATTTCTCCCCTAAGTGGTTTTGCAGTTGGTTCCACCTAACTCTCTAGGCTTGAGATCCGAAATGAGATTTTATAGGGATCTGTGAGATGTTCTAACCAGCACTGATTTAGGCGATATGGCAGATCCAGTGCTCGGGTCTTGGATCTCTAAGCCTACAGCTCTTCAGAGCTACAGCCCAAGGCTGTATTTGATGACAATTTTTGTCATCTTTCATTTACCAGCATGGAGCTTATTCCATCCCAACATATGACTTCCACCTTTTGGCTTCTCTCAGATCCAGAGCCAGCAGTATGTTATCTTGCAGAAGGCAAGCTCCTCTTCCTGGTGGCGGACCCTGAGCACAGCAACACTGTGCTGTATTGTGTTTCACTGTTTTGCGTTTCTGTTCTGTTTCTGGTCTATGGAGATATTGATCTTAGCCTTGAACTAGACTATGCCTTTTTGGTTTTCTCTTTTTTATCATACCCATTGTTGTTGTGTGTTAGAAGAACAAGGAGACTGACAGTGTCATCTTGGACTTGAAAGGGTGCTTGGCATGGGAAGTTGAATTAGTGTAGTTTTTCATTGTCTGCTCCAGTGGAGGGCAGCATAGGGCTTTGTTGTCTGACACACTGGATTTGAATTCTGATCTTGGCATTTCATAGCTATGTAAACTTAGATTAGAAATGTAAACTGTTTCAGCCACACTTCCTTCCCTCTAATAAGGGAACAATGGTGATTATTGTGCAGTGTTTGTACCAGCCTTACATCGGTGTAAGGATTAAAGCAAGCATGTAAAGTATTCAGCACTGTGCCATAATAAATTAACAGCAAATGTGGTTACCTTAGGAATGCAATTTAGAAATGTTTCTTCATATTTTTATTAAAAGGTGAGAGAGAGATTTTAGATTATGGTCTGATTTTCAGTGACATTCAATTCAAAAATCATCCATTGAGTATTTATTAAGTGTCAGGTACTGGGCTAGATTCTTTACACGCTTTTCCTTACTGAATTGTCACCAAAACTCTGTGAGGTAAGTATTATTCTTATTTTAAATAAAATTGAGGCAGTCAGAGCTTAAGTAACTTGCTTGAGGTTACGTGGCTGAAAGTGGTAGAACTGGGATTTGATCCTAGATCTGTGATTGCTTTTCCCATACATTATATCCAACCCACCTAAGCCTCTGTAATGACTGTGGAGTGTGGATTGTGAGCCTTCTGTGTACCAGGCTTGTCTGTGCAGTCATCCTTTGTGAGCTGGTCGGGAAGAAGATGGAGGACCAGAGGGCTGTGGCTGCTCAGTCCCAGGCCAGCTGCTGTCGGCCTGTCCCCTCTGCTCCGTATGCAGCCGGAGAGTGATCACTCATCCTCGTGCTTCCGGTCCCAAACTCAGAGTTAGAATGAGGGGCAATTACATTGTTCTGTACTCTATCTCCAACCTCATTGTGAGGTGGAGAAGTGATAATACTTAAGATCCAAGCCCCGATCAAACATTCCTGTGTATAGGAGTCCCAGGGCAACAGGCTGAAACAACACAACACTTTAACACACTGGTCCTTCCACCAAGCAGAAGACTAATAGCTGTGGGATCAGTTATACCAGCCCCAATGGTGAGAGAAATTGCTAACCTTTTATTTTTCCCCTATTACTTTGTGTATGTCTTAGCCAAGGGGGTCTTTGTGGCTGAAATAGTGCTAACATCCTCTGCTGTGTGCTATGGAGGTCCTGCACCAGAGGATTTTATTACCCTTTTTCCCTCTTTGAGAGGGAAAAGGAGGTATTTAGCATTACCTTTGTAGTTGGAATGATTTTATTCCACTTAGCAGTCTGCAGTACTGGACTCGAGGGTGTGTGGCTGTGTGGACACATAGAATACATATGGTGCACTCAAGAGTCACAGTGGTGACATTGCCTGATTTGTAAGGCCCTATATGGGGAATGAATTGTTAGTTGTGAATGACTTTGTGGTACTTATAAGATGGGCTTGGAAGTGGAGTCAGCGTTCATATTCCCACGTGGATGCTTCAGGCCGTACATGTGCCTCCTCTTCCTCATTACTGCCAGCCATGCAGTTACTCACTCTTTTCCTTTGCTGGGGGAGAGAGAAGAGATGCAAAAAGACAGAGCAAGGGTGAGGAAGGCAGCAGGACCTGGGATCTTGCCCATGGTGCCCAGCTATTGCATTAGCTACGTGGGAGCTGTGTGTGGAGGTCAAGCAGGGTGATCTTTTATTAGCAGAGCCTTGAGTCTTCATTCAGGGTCTGAGCTCTAGTTTGACTCACTAGTTAGTTGTGTGGCCTTGGCCCCGTTGAAAAGTATTGAGCTGATGGGAGTGCAAAACTGTCCAACTCCTTTGGAGGACAATTTGGCAATACTTACTAAAATGAGAAAAGCATTACTCTTTGACCCAACAGGGCAGTTTGTTGCAGTGTAATTTTTCATAGCAAAGTATTGGTATAGACTAAGTATGTATCAGTAAGGGACTTGTAATATAAATGTGGCATAGCCACTTGGTGGAACACTGTGTAGGAATAAGAAAAGAAATGATGAGGTGCTGTATGTATTCAGGTGGAGAGGCTTCCAGAACATGTCATTAAGAGAAATGCATGGTACTGAATGGCTTTCAGAGTATGCTGTCTTTTATATAAGAAAGGAGGGAAAATAGAGACACATGCATATGTTTGCTTACATCTGGCAATAAAAAGGAAACTCTAGGAGTTCACCCATAAGGGGCCAGGAGGAGGTGGGTAGGCCAGGGACAGAGATGTAAGTGAGACTTCTCACTGATGCCCTGTTATTCAGTGAGATTTATCCTCTTACAGTCTTTTGATTTTGAACCCTGTGAACATATTACCTATTGAAAGAAAATTTTTTTAAGAAAGCTATTAGAATAGAGCAATATGGAGAAATCTGAAAAAATGCCTGTATGCTGCTTGCTACATTTTCAGTTTAAAGGACTGTAGGTCCTGCTTAAATTAAACAGCAGCAAAAGAGATGGAATTGTCAGGTGCCTTTGACAGTGACGGCTGGGTGTTGTCCCTCATTAGATTGTGGAAGACTTTATTTTTAGCCAGAGAGCACCCTCCGTCCTTTTTCTCCTCCACCTTGCATTCCTTCCTTTGATGCATACTGTATCCTGTGCAGAAAGCATGAGTAGCAGCACTGGTATCAGAGCACTACATTCTGCTGTTTCTCTGGTACCAACTGAGGGGAAAACCTGTTGAAAAATTAATGCCCAACAGCAGTGATTAATTGTATATTTGTATCATCAATTTTTAAAATTATCTGCTTCAGTGAAGGGTAGCCTTGGGTAGGATATGTAAAATCACTGATCGATGCTCTAGTTTGGGCCATCAACCTTTCATAGTTTAGACTCTAACACCTCTGGGAGGCGGTTCTGATAGCAGAGTCTCATCTTTAAATCTAAGGGGCATGGGAAACAGAGGAGGAGTCCCTAAATGAGTCAGTAAGTCAGGGAAATGAAATGTATTATGTTTATATGAGATTTATTTTGAGGGTGGGTGGAATGACATCTATTTGATATTCACAGTATGTCAGAGTGGTTAGGCCCCGCAACATTGCATAGGAGTCAGAGGTTGGTGGGAAGAGACCCTGCCCCCCCAAGCCCCCCACACGGATGCACCTCTGCACTGTGTTATTGATTGGTCTTGCCAAGGGTCCAGAAGTCGAGAGGCTGGTACATGGAGTGATCAAGATGCAGTGCTGCGTTTCCTGGCCTCTAGCTCCTGTGGCAGGTAGGATCTTGCCAGAGCTGAGAGAATGAGAGTTCTTGCTATACGTCTTCTGTTTGGGCTCACATCATTATCCTGAAGGAATTTCACTAATCAAGTCTGAGGTCCAAATTGAGGGAATGCTTCTAGACTTTGAGCTCTCCTCATTCTTGAAAAAATTCAGCATCCTCATTCAAGAGAGAAAGCAGTCAGTGCCCAGATCTCCAAAGAGGATCTCTGTTTCCGAGAAAAGCTGGGCTCCTGAAGGTTCTTTACTCAAAACCACTGGGTGAATAGCTGCCATTTTGCACAGTGTGGAGATGAGGTAGCTGGGACTCAGAGAGGTTAATTAACCTGCTCACGATTTCACAAGAAAAAAGGTGGATATCTGAAACTTGAATCCAGGTTTGGTTTATTCTAAGGTGTTCTTTCTTCTGCTTGACTCTAGGCTAAAAACTCAGGTGTGTAATTTTTGACAGTTACTGTAATCTCAGAGTTCCAAGATAATTTTTAAAAAGCTCTGAACTTCATTTGTAAATATGGTTTAATAAATTATTACATCCAAATACAGGAAAAACCCAAAGAAAGAAAATACGTTGGCATTATTTTCTTTAGATATATAATAGACACGCATTTAATTTTCCTCTATCACCTCAGTAACAGATCATTCTAATGCATAATGAATCCATATGATTTGGACATGTTTACAAAAAATTTCCCTCTATTAGTATATAACACAAAATACATCAATCTTTGGTGGATTTTTTCACTGACTCCTGATACTTGACATGTAAAATAAGTGATACTCAACATAGTTTGAGCTGGTTATTCAGTATCACATCTTTTAATACAAGATGCATGTCAAGATGATTTTTCAATCAGATATAATAATCCTTACTATAATTTTGAGGTTATAGGGAGAAAACAAGACAACAGTGTATTTTGGGAGTAATATAAAAGTATTCAACAAATGATTCCACTACCAGCGATTTAAAAAAAATTACTATTAATGTGTCAATGTATCTGAAATTTAAATTGTTAGAATATATAAAAGAATACGATGTTTTGGCAAAAATTTCACATTATCTAGTATAATTTACTTTCAAATAATGACCATTTGTGCTTGAGGTAGAGCCATGGGCTTCTCAAAAATGGAGTTTTGTAGATTTTGGCTTTTGCCTGTTAATGTGAGCGAAGCAGAATTTAAGAACTGAAGAAGTACTTAAAGTAGTGGAACAAAGGAAATGCATGGTTTATGCATTCGTCATTCTTTGTAGGATCATATGGATTTAAAAAGGAAACTTTTAGCAAAGGATCTGAGGAAGTGAAAAGGATTAAAAACTTCCCAGTCCTATTGGCAAAACTTTTGCCAATCTGTGTTTTCTGTCTTAGTTTCTGTGATATTATTATCAATGAGTTCTGCTCCATAGATCGTTAATATAAGTCATCTTCTTGGGTTCTGAAAAACTCTGGCTGACTTTCCTGCCTTTTCAGGCTTTGCTGTGTGTATCTCTCAGTGTGGAAAAATTATCTTTGATTGCTACTGAAAGAGACGCTTGTCAGAGGATTGAGCAAGAAGAACCCGAGGGCCTTGTGGCTGAGATCTTAAACCAAAAAGGAGCAACTCTTGAGTTGATGTAACCAACACATGGGCATTTTAATCTTAAGAATTTATTCAACAGCAAAAAATTTTAATCCAAAGTTATAATTTTTTTCTAGTTTCAGAAGTGGTAACGCAAAAGCCCCTCAGTAAAAAGAAGGTTCCTGGAGGAGAGGAGAGACCGCCACATAACTTTTCAGTTTAATCCTGGTTCTTTGATGGCACCATCAGTACAGACAGCTCGGACGGGTGTGGGTGAAGAGGGTCCTGTGTTGGTAGAAGCTCAGCTTCCCATAGATGTCGTGCAGCAGGGATTTAATTCGGGCTTAAGCAACATTGATAATTGAATTACTTTAACCAACACTTGGGATTATTTTGCGGATTTATTAATATCTTAAAAATTCTTTCTTACTAGGGAGAACTTAAGATTTTACAGGTATGAGATATAAAGCTATGTAAACTAAACTATTTGTTTAGCCTGTCCAAAGTAATAAAATAAGGACGTACAAAGAAAATTAATGTAGACCTCACCTATGTTCCAGGCGTTGAGGTGATGTTTAACCATATGATGATGAAAGGACCATGAATACTCTTGTTGCTTTTGGTAAAATTCAAGCCAGGTATAAAAAGCTATGTACAGAAAATTTGTTTCTCTAAATTGTTTTCAGAAGGTGATTAGTGCTTACTTGCCAGGCATTAGAAAAAAAGAGTGATAAAAATGTTTTGTCTGCCAGTCCTTCTGCACTCATTACATATCCCAGCACATCACACATTTCTGTTAGCCAGCAGGATTGTCTCTGGAGCTTTTGAATAAAAATATTAGTAGGAGATTGTTGGTCCCAAAGATGGGCAGTCACACAGGTGTACAGATACCTTCTTCTCAGAATGTAATCAAGAATAAGCAATTGCTCTGCACAGAGGAGCTTCCATACAGAAAAGTCTCGACTACTCAGGAGTCTTGTAGACATTTCCCCAATGGCCTGCAATGGGGCCAGCTTTTTTTCCTACTTAGAAAAAATGTTGGTGAAAGCTACTCAGTAATGAAAAGGAATGAACTATTGATATGTGCAATAACATATCAGTGAATCTTAAAATAATTATGCTAAGTAATAATAAATAAAAAATAAATAAATGAAGCCAGACAAAAAAAGTGTACATTCTGTATGGTTCCATTTTTATAAAATTGGAAATGCAAAGTCAACTATAGTGACAGAAAGGGGATTAATGGTTACCTGAGGATATGGGGGGTGAGAAGAGGTACAGGTGATGGACAGATGGGTAGGATTACAAAAGGGCACAAGGAAACTTTTGGGGGTGATGGATATGTTCATTATATTGATTGTAGTGATAGTTTCATGGATGTATACATACGTCAACATTTATCAAATTGTACACTATTTTTGTACAGTTTAATGTTTGTTATACCACACGTATATTAAAAGGGTAAATATTGTATTACTATTGTAAGCAGAAATCAGCTGTCACTTGCTGTACACAGCAAGTAACTAGGAAAATAAGTGCAAGTAAAACAGAACAATGAAAGAAAAACCTACTTTCTCCTATATAATTTGGGGCATAGGAAAGGCCTCCATGTTTCATAATTCTGTTCCCATCTGATTTTGCTCCTTGAAATATCTTTTTTGATGGGCAGGTATTATGTTTTAATTGTTAGGAGCAGGAGTTTAGGAGTTTGGTAGACCTGGGTTTAGCCTAGTCATCTGCTAGCTGTATGCCTTTGGGTAAAACACTCATCCTTTCTAATAGTCTTTTTCCCTATATGTGAAGTGGGATGATAGAGGCATAGTATGTATTCAATAAACGGAAGCCATTTTTATTATTATTTTTATTCATTTCCACAAGGTTTAAAATGGAGATATTCTTGGGCGAGAAAACAATATTTTAAATTCATAGAGGGACATTTTACCATGGAAAATCAGAATCAGGAGTGTTGCCTGAAAGAAGAGAAGAAAGATCATTACAGGAAGTGAAAGAAACACAGGGAGGGGACCGTAGATGATTGTCTAATGCCTGCGTTTTGTGCGTTCCTCACAGTGGGCATCTAGCTACTAGGTGACATTCTCATCTGGTTTCTCTTTAGTGACCTCTGCTCTCAGGCTTTAATTGTTTTGGATTCGTTAGTCTTTTCCTTTGTTAAATAGTAATATCATTATTCATGAGTGCCATATTTACAATTGCCTATTGAGAAATTCACTCTGGCATTTAGCATGTACTTTGCTTGTTTAGATTTAAGTATATTTATCATTCATCTGTAGAAAAATTTTGTGGACTTTTTAAATGTTTTGCTTAAATGTAGTTGATAGATCTTATTTTATTTAAATTTATTAGCTCCTGTAAACTTAATTAAAAATTAATACATAGACTTGTGAAAGTGACAGTTGATTAGTTTATCCTAAATTGGTCATAGTATTGATATGTAAGTTTGAAAGACAATGTAGTAAAAATACTTTTTCTTTAACTCTGAGATGTCATTTTCACTTATATGAACTAGCAAACTTACTTGCTTTTCTGCGTTCTTGACCTAATTTTTTCCCCTGCCAGGTGGTTGCAGGGATTTGACGGGTGATTGATTTGGTTTTAGAGGGTCCTGGAACTGTACAAAGTGTTTTTCATATTGGAAAAGACATGCCCAGTTTTTTACAAATTTTAAGATTTACTGCCACTGCCTAATGTGTTGCAAATTAATTTGTTTGCTATTTATTTTACTCAGAATGTAGTCATTGATGTCGTTAGCTGAAGGGCAGACTTGATCATAAGAAAGAGTAGACTGCCTTTTTTTTTTTTTTTAAATTTTACTTTTTTCCTTTTTCTCCCCAAAGCCCCCTGGTACATAGTTGTATGTTCTTCGTTGTGGGTCCTTCTAGTTGTGGCATGTGGGACACTGCCTCAGCGTGGTTTGATGAGCAGTGCCATGTCCGCGCCCAGGATTCGAACCAACGAAACACTGGGCTGCCTGCAGCACAGCGCGGGAACTCAACCACTTGGCCACGGGGCCAGCCCCAGGGTAGACTGCCTTTTAACGCGATTTGTTTGCTTTTGTTTGGCGTCTTTGCAGGACTGGACATTAGATGGGTAGACTGCTACTTTCCTTTTACTCATCCTTCCTTCGAGATGGAGATCAACTTCCATGGAGAATGGCTAGAAGTTCTTGGCTGTGGTGTGATGGAACAACAACTGGTAAATTCAGGTAGAAAAGAATCCAGCACTTTATTTACAGACTCTCTTAAAAAGCACTTTTCTCATTTAACTTGGCTTACATGTGGATTTACGTCCTCCTTTAGGGATAGCCTCACCATCTTTCTCCTGTCATATTGCCCTACAGACTTATCTCTGACACTTAACTCTGGAAGAACTTAATTTCTCCCATCTAATTTTGCAAAGGCTTCTTGTTTGCAGAGCTCTTCCTTGTCAGCACTTAGGAGTTGGAGCTGTACTTCATGATTTTGTATTTGTTGCTGTGTTGCTTTGTAATTGCCCTACACGCATTTGATGCATGTTGCTTGAGTGGTTTGTCTTCCAAACTATTTAAGAGCAAAGCCAATGTATAATCCTTTTTTGTTCTTATTGCATTTAGAATAGTCCCCCAACTTCAGCAGATATTTCATAAATATAATAAAACACAATATAAAAATACTTAGGCCTGTAAGGTTTAGTTGTTGGCCGCCCTCAGTTTTGGCAGTGCCACCTGATTGAGGGGTAAGTGGGAAAATGAGGTCTTTCATTAAATTCTACCTGTATCTATAGGTGCTTGAGAAAGATCTTTCTAGGTCTTATCTGCAGGACCATTGCTTAATAAAAATGATTATTTCTAAACTTAATTGCAGAGTTGTGCGTTTTTTAAAAACTTCTGGATTTAATTTAAAAAATATTTTTTCAGAGTGTAAGTTTTTCAGGGGAATTTGGTTGGGATTGGCATTTGAGCAGGGGCTCACTGTATAAGTATTAAGTGGAGGGGAACTGATTTGGATTCTACCGTCCCATAGTCATTCCCCTTCCGCCCCGCTCCTGTGCTCCCATAGAAGGGCATTTGCTCTGTGGCCCTTGAGGGCAGTGCTGGCTCACAGTTGGTTACGGGGGCTCCTGCAGCAGAATGGAGAAGACCAGTCCCTCTTGGTGACTAAAAAATGTGGATAGACCATGGGTAAGGTCATGGGGTTAGAGAATAAGAAAGGAGTGAGACAGAACTGATGAGGTGACAGTAAAGTGCAGGAATTTGTGTTACCTGGGCTGGGAGGCCGGGGGCCTGGCCTCCCTCCTTACTCTCAGGTAACCCTCGTCTGTGGGGCCTGGACTCTGTAGGCTCACAGATTCATTTCCATTCTGGTAAGGAATGGTTGGGGGAAAACCAAGCACAGTGCCAAATGCTTCTTGGACAGGTCTGTCTTAGAGACGAGGGAGCACAGAGGTCGCAAATTAGGACCTATGAGTAAAGGTTGTGAGGCCTGGGCTTGGGTGTCTGAAACCCCAAGCTGTTGTCACAGCTCTGTCGATTGAAAGCTGTGTGTCTTCAGGCAAGTTGCTTAACCCCTGTGAGTCTTGGTTTTCTCATAGTTAACCTTAATACCTACCTCTCTCCAAGGTTTCATTATAAGGATTAATCGAGGTGATACATGGAAAGAGCTTAGCACAAGGTCTGGCACGTCATAAACATTCAGTGAAAATTAATTGCTGATGTTTTTCTAAAGATTGGCACTTGAGCTAACATCTGTTGCCAGTCTTCTGTTTTTCTCTTCTTGTTCTTCCCAAAGCCCCCAAGTGCATAGTTGCACCTTCTAGTTGTGAGTGCATCTGGTTGTGCTATATGGGATGCCACACCAGCGTGGCCCGATGAACGGTGCCATGTCCGCACCCAGAATCCCACCCAGCGAAACCCCGGACCACTGAAGCCGAGCGCGCAAACCCAGCCACTCGGCCCCGGGCCGGCCCCGCTGATGTTGTTTTTGAAAACGTTTTTCCAAGTGGTCAGAGCTGTTTATCAACAGAGAGTCCCCATAATAGGAAATATTTAAACAAAGGCTGTCCTGCATGTCATAGGAGCAATCTCTGACTAGTTGGAACTATATTACTTCTTTGATCTTAGTTGTCTCTGTATCCATAATTCTAGATTGAGTGATTGATTTTAGAAAGAAAAAGAAAATCAAGAGTAAAAAGAAACAGAAAAATTAGGGCTAAGAGTGTATATGGATCTTAAGAGAAACACAAAATACTGAAAGCAGATATGTAAGATTTAATCTTTTCTTGAGTAGGAGCCAACTTCAAATACCTTTGTGGTGTTTCTGTGTGTTTTGTTTTGTTTTTTAGACAAAAGATTTGAAGGAATCCTAGGCTTCCTCCAGGAGTGCTGGTGTCAGGAGGCCAGAATTAGGAAAGCAGATCAGAGGATGAGCAGCTTACTTTTTGATTGCCACTTGGGATTGTGCTTCCTTGTATGTGTTCCAATTTCCTTGATGGGTTTTTATGAGGTTTATTCACACAGTAATTGGTCTGAATATGGTTATCTGAAACAGGTTTCCAAGTCATTATTGCACATTAATGAGACTGCTGTTTTACAATTTGATCAGTCATATTGGGTATTCTTGAAGGAAATGGCAAAGTGGAAAAAAGCAAAGAAGTTAAAAAAAAGAAAAGAAAACACCTAAGATGCAAATATGTTTGAGCGAGTCACAGTGGTGGTAGGATGCACTTTAAGCTGTTGAGAAATTGTACACATAAGATTTAAATATCTTGCAAGAGAGTAAGACTAAAGAAAAGGAAGAAGAGACGATTTCATAAAAGAAATTCTGTGTAGGCTTTGCTATTTAAAGTTGAAGTTATTATGACAAGTTCTGCTCTGTGTTCTCAGATGTGAATGTGTTTTGATGTCTGTAATTAAAATTTTTAAACTGTGTGCCTGGCAGTCACTAACCACAGATGTTATTTGCAAGTGTAGCTAGTTTTCTATTGTCTGAGTTCCCGTGACATAGAGAAAGACTATGTACGCTTCGTCCCCTTAGTTCTGTTTTGCCACTCTATCTTTTCTCCTACATTTTCTTCTCTTCACTCCCCTCTCCTATCCACCCCTCCCCCACCTTTTATAATAGAACTTCCGAGAAACAGTGAAATTGGTGGTTGTAAGATTCTCCTTCTTTATAGTTCTTTTAGAGTTTCAGGTAAGTGATGAAATAATTGGAAACCAAAGAAGCTCATGGAGCAATGATACTAGCAGACATCAATTGAGCCCTTACTGTATGCCTTCATCTCACCAAATGCTTTAGATGATTTCCTTCATTTAACCTTAGTAACAAGGCTCTGAGGTCTATGCTATTGTTGTTCCATTTTACAGAGCCTGATAAAGGCGATCAGGATCAAATGGCTGCACGGTGGTAGTGCGACTTGCCCAAGTCTTTCCAACAATAGTTAACTATGTGCTGTGCTACCCAAACAGTAAATTGCATGATTTTGAAGTGGCTAGAAGTTCATTTCAAATAAATTATTGTGTCTAACGTAGAATGAAGAACTGAAACCAAAGGAAACAAACAAGAGCAAAAAGAACTCTGTTCTATAGAAGCCCTAAAGAAGGGCTATGCCAGCATATGTATTATCTCCTATGAAAACGTGCATTTAATTAAAAGTATGAAATTAGATTGATAATTTGAAAAGTTACTAAAAACACTTTGTTACACATTTAAGTTGACTATGGCATGTATGTATTTTTGTGCATGGAATAGCTAAGGCCCTTCCAGATTTTGTGGGCAGAATAAGCTAATATCTTACAGAATTTTACTTTATTTCTTCTTTAAGTTATAATGTCTTCACCATTGCTTTCAGATTCTTTTCACTTAGTAATTGTGATGTGGTTGTGACCGTTGTCATGATGGTTTGATTATTTTTTCCCTTGAGGAGGTGTTTTTTTTTGTTGTTTTTTTCTTTTGAGGAAGATTATCCCTGAGCTAACTGCTGCCAGTCATCCTCTTTTTGCTGAGGAAGACTGGCCCTGAGCTAACATCCGTGACCATCTTCCTCTACTTTATATGTGGGACACCTACCACAGCATGGCGTGCCAAGTGGTTCCATGTCCGCACCCAGGATCCAAACTGGTGAACCCCGGGCCACTGAGAAGCGGAACGTGTGAACTTAACCGCTGCGCCACCACGCCCGCCGCCATGAGGAGGTGTTTTGAGGAGAGGTGCTGAGTCACATCCCCAAATACTACACACTGATTTCCCATTGGGCTGACTCAGGCTGCTAGTGTCTTTTCAGATAGTGTGTGGGGCACAGACATCTAAAACCATCACCAGGGTGATGATGTGCTGTGATCATGCCAGGAAGGAAATTAGCATTTATTCAGCCCCTGTGAAATTTGGAAGCCAGTACATAGGCCAGGGGGGAGAAAATGCTCTGTAGTGGAAAATAACTTTTTAAAAACAGTATTGCCTTCCTTACCTCTTTGTTAAAATTTAAAAATTGACTCTTTTGGGAAAACCTTGTAAATATGTACATGAACACTTTCCAGTTTTAAACAATCATTTTTTTGTTCATTTGTTTGTGAAATATTTCTTAAATTCCTTCTAACACTGTAGAAAAGTGAATAAATATTGTCCTTGCCTTCAAGAATAGCACAGCACACACAGACATAAACATAGATGATTACAGTACCACATGGTAAGTGTTTATAACAGAAGTACAGTGGGCAGAATAGGGAGGAGGGAGGAGTTGGAGAAGATTGTGCCAAGCCCTTGACCTGGTTACATTCAGGATGGAATATTGGTGATGGGGTATTCAAAATGTGCATTCCAGAGTAAGTTAGGTTCCTGTTTGCAAGGGGTTATGTACTTTATCTTTGCTTGGATGCCTAATTGGCATACCTAATGCTTGTTTTTCTATGTAGGTGTAAATCTGTTTCTAGTCTTTTCCTCTCTTGGGTAGCCAGTCTCTACAGCCTCTGTACACACTTACACCATTCAGTGTTACTGATCTAAGTTGGTGAACTCTTAGATGGCATGGACCAAGACTACACCAGTATGGTGTTATATACAAGCAGACAGGCTGTTCATATCGTTAGCATCTTTTGTGTGCAGGGCACTATGCTAGACAAAGAGGAGGATACAAAAATTGGTAAGATGTGACTTCTCTCTGTAAAACTTGGAGTACAGTAGAGAAGATAAGACTGTGTAATTAGAGCATGGTAGCATAAGTGCCATTCATGAGATGGAGCTTTAAGAGATATGAAGAGGGAACTATGTTCATCAGTTAGAGCAGTAGAGGCATTTGAAGTCGGTCTTAAACAGTGGTTCTCAGTTGTGTGCCTAGTAGTCGCTTGGATAGCTTATTTAAAATGTCTGCTCGTAGAGTATCAGATTTTGTAGGTCTAGGATAGGGACCAAGATGTGCATTTTAAACAAATACCCTGAGTAGTTCTTGTGAATGACATGCGCTCAGACCATGCTTTGCAAACCCTGTCTTTAGGATAGGTTGAATACATTCCCCAATTTGGGAGGATATAATTAAAGTATAATGAAGTACACATATTTAAGGGGTATAATTTGATTCATTTTTGGCATATGTATATACCCGTGAAACCATCACCACAATCAAGATAATAAACATTTTCATCATCAACTAATGTTTCCTTGTGCACTTTTTTGTAGTCTTTCCCTCCTTCCACCCCTGTCTCCAGGCAACCACTGATGTACCTCTGTCGTTATAGATTAGTTTGGATTTTCTAGGGTTTTGTATAAATGGAAACATATAGTATGTATTCTTTATACTTTGCTTCTTTCCCTCAGCATAGTGATTTTGAGATTTGTTTATGTTTTTGTGCGTATCAGTCAATGTTTTATGTATCAATTCATTCCTCTCTGTTTTGAGTAGTGTTCCATTGTATAGATATACCCCAATTTGTTTATCCATTCACTTATTTATGGATATTTAGGTTGTTCCCAGTTTTGGGCTATTACAAGTAAAGCTGTTATGAATACTTGTATAAAAGTCTTTGTGTGCATATATGTTTCCATTTGTTTTGAGGAAAAAAACCTTGGAGTGGAATGTGCTATAAATATTGAATAGATGAATGTAATTAAATAGCATTCAGCTCTTCTATGTCTGCTGGATTTTTGAGGGGGTGTTAGTGATCTATCAATTTCTCAGAAAAGAATGTTAAATTTTTCTACTATGATTATGGACTTTTTGTTCTTCATGTTTTTTGAAGCTACATTATTAGGTGCATAGACTTTTATAGCTGTTATGTGGTCTGCGTAAATTGCTGCTTTTATCATTATGAAATATCCATCTTTATCTCTGGTAATTCTCTTTTTCTTGAAGTCTTTTATTTATGTTAAAATACCCATTCTAGTCTTACTTACCCTCCTCCTCAGTTACCTTTATATTGTTAATAGTTACCTGTATTATATCTACATACATTGAAAACCACACCATTCAATGTTAAACTTTTTGCTCTAAGCAGTTGCATTTTAAAGAACTTGAAAGGAAAATAGTATTCTTTTATATTTATCTGGTTGTTTACCATTTCTCTTGCTCTTCCTCCATTCTTCAAGATCCAAGTTTCCTTCTGGTATTTTTTCCCTTCAGTTTGGAAAACTTCCCTTACTTACCATTTCTTACAGAAATGTCTGCTGGTGATGAGTTTTTTAGTGTTCCTTTATCTGAGAATGTCTTCATTTACCCTTTATCATGGAAGATGTTTTTATTGAATACTATGGAATTCTGGATTGATAACTCTTTTTTTTGGCAACAATTTGAAGATGTTGTTCCATTGTCTTGATAAATCTGTTTTGCAACAATTTGAAGATGTTATTCCATTGTCTTCTGTCTCTAGTTTCTGCAGAGAAACTGATAATCATTTCAATCATTGTTCAACTGTATGTAATGTGTTATCTTTCTCTAGCTGTTTTCAAGATTTTTTTCTTTATCTGTGGTTTTCAGCAGTGTCATTTTGATGTGTCTAGGTGTGGTTTTCTTTGAGTTTATCTGTTTTTAGGTTCACTGAGCTTGAATCTATAAATTTGTCTTTCACCAATTTGGGGAAGTTTCTGCTCATTATTTCTTCTGATTATTTTTCTGTCTCTATCTTTTCATCCTTCCCTTCTGGAACTCAAATTACATCTTTTGACTTTATCCCCGAAGATCCCAAGAACCTGTTCACCATTTTCTCTTTCTCTTTCTGTTTTTCATATTAAATAATTTCTATAGATTCAGCTCCATGTTCATTGACTTTTCTTCTATCGTTTCCACTCTGCTGCCTTGGTCATCAAATACAGTTTTTGTATTTCATATTTCTTTTAGTTTTCAAATTTGTCCTTGGTTCTCTTTTTTGGTTGTTACTTCTCTGTTCAGAATTCCTATATTTTTATTCCTAAAGTGTGTTTTTCTTTACGTCATGGAGCATAGTTTCAGTAGTTGCTTTAAAATATCTGTCATAGTTCCAGCATCCAGATCATCTTAAGATTGACTTCTCTTGAGAACTGGTCACATTTTTCTTGTTCTTTGTCAAATAATTTTGGATTTATGTTGGACATTGTCAATGGTAAGTTGTGTAGACTCTGTGTCCTGTTATAATCCTGTGAAGACTGTTGACATTTTGTTTTAGTAGATCATCAACCTGGTGAGGTTTAGGCCTTGGTTTTGACTTGCTTCCTGTAGGCAGTGATTCACATCTCAGTGTAAGTCTTTACTGTGCTGATTTGTGTCTACCCTGTGCATGTGTGCTTTAGAGCTTAATCTGAAGCTTGTGTGAATGGTGCAAGACTCAGTTAAGTTTCCTCAGCTTTTATTATGCTGTTCTGAGCCTGTGCTGTGCATGTGTAACTCAGGCGTTAGGTTGACACTTGTGCAGGTAGAACGAGGGCATCCCCTTTTGGGTTCTCTCCATTCTGCTCACAGAAGCCCTTTGTCTGTGAACAGAAAGACGGGTTTCTCTTCACGTCTTAGCTGCTCATGAGGTTGTGCAGCTCTATAACTCGGGCCCACCTCTGGGACAAAAGCATGTAAGAAAAAGACCAGAAAACGTGAAATTCATCTTGTGTAGGTCACTTCTTTAAGTTTTGACTCTCAATTAAAATTTGCCTGTTTGTTTACTTTTCAGAGTGCTCTACTGGTTCTTTTGTACACTTGTTCAGGGATGTCAGTTGTAATTAGAGTGAGGGATAGTGGGGTTATGAGTCCATAAGGGAACCAAACTCTAGGTTGGGTTGTGAAGACGCTGCAGGTGAAAGGATAATTGCATGACATAACTGTGTGGTGCCAGAAAAGTGTGAGTGTATTGGCTCTAGTATATATTTAATACATCATTAGTTAAGCATAAGAATTAAGCATAGTGTGTTTTTGAGATAAAATGATCAGTTGAGACTAAGTGACTGTCACTCTGGCTCCTTCCCTAACTTCCTCTCTCTCCCTCTTTTCTTTCTCCCTCTCTCCCTTCCTTTTCTCATCCTCTTATCCTTCCCTTGCTTTAAGTCAGTCTTGGCCCTTTTAGTGCTCTTTCAGAAAAGCAAACAAATATGTATCAGCCTTGTGTGTAGGTTTTGCCTTGTAGGCCCTCCTAGTGATATATTTTCAAGCCGTCAGAATAGAGATATCTGTTCAAATATTTATTTAGCCTTTGTCCTTTTTCCCTTTTCACAAGGGCAATAAGATGGTGAGATTTTCTTCTGATAGAAGAGAAATCTATAATCATTGAAAAAATTAAGAAAGTAAAGTATAAGAAAGAAAATAAAAGTAATTAGACATTGTCACCTACATAAAATTAAAAATATGCATATATATGATTATTAGGTATACCTATATGTAAATATCATATAATTTTATGAAAATAGAATCACACTTTGAATTTTTTGTGTGTTCTGCTTTTCCATAACAAATTTGACACGAGTGTCTTTTTGTATTACAACTGTCTATCTACATCTTCATTGTTAATGGCCGCATAGCTATTGTGGATGAATCTTTTTGCTGGTCTTTTACACAAATCACCATTTCTGTGTTGATGAGTTGTTGACAAGAAATAGTCTTTATACACGTGTCCTTGCACATTTGTCTTAGTGTTTCCTTGGGATATGTTTATAGAACTGGAATTGCTGGCTTTTTCCCCCTCCAAGGTTTATAATGTATATTGCCAGATACAC
Source organism: Equus asinus (assembly GCF_041296235.1). Classification (NCBI taxonomy): domain Eukaryota; kingdom Metazoa; phylum Chordata; class Mammalia; order Perissodactyla; family Equidae; genus Equus; species Equus asinus. The sequence goes on along the minus strand of NC_091797.1, from coordinate 63,282,426 downwards.
AATGGAAAAAAGCACCTGCAGTATTTAAAAGTACCTCTTTTTTCCCACACTTTCACCAACACTGGACGCTATCAATAGCGTTGCTCTTTCCATCCAAGAGGGAAGAAGTGGTGTACTGGCATTGTTTTAATTTCCTTTTCTCTGGTTGCTAGTATAGTTTAACATGTTTCCAGAAGTTATTGGCTCAGTTGTTTTCTAGCAGCATGTGAAAGGATACATATTTTCTTTTTATCTTCCCACCTCAGATTATAACTTTATTCTCATCTTTATATGCTTGACATAAACACTTTCTGTTCTACTGAGGGCATCTAAGCCACTTTAAGTGAACTCTCAATACCCGTCTTCTCTATCCTGGGACTCCCCTGTATTTTCATAGTGTTTCTCCTCTTTGCTGAGCCTAGTGGCGTTGCCTCTGGACTTTATGCCAGATTCTATGCCTTAGAATTTGATCACATCACTTATCCCCATTTTCCTACTGCATATTTTCTATTCATTCTTTTTAAAAAATTTGTTTAATTAATTTGTTGAGATGAAATTCACATAACAGCAAATTAGCCATTTTAAAGAGAACAGTTCAGTGGCATTTAGTATGTTTACAGTGTTGTACAATGACTTCCTCTGTTTAGTTCTCTGTGATTTCCGTTACTCCGAAGGAAAACCTCTTACCCATTAAGCAGTTTCTCCCCCCATCCCTCCCGCAAGCCCCTGGCAACCACAGTCAGCATTCTGTCTTTATGAATTTATGTATTACAGTTTCATATAAATGGAGTCTTACCATATGTAACCTTTTGTATCTGACTTTTACTTAGCATAATGTTTTGGAGGTACATCCTTTGTAGCATGTATCAGTACTTCAGTCTTTTTTGTGGATGAATAATATTCCATTGAATGCATATGTTACAATTTTTTTAATTAAGATTATGATAGTTAACCTTGTGAAATTACAGTTGTACATTATTATTAGTCATGTCATAGGTACTCCACTTCACCCCTAGTGCCCTCCCCCCACCCCCCCCTTTTCCCCTGGTAACCACCAATCAGTTCTCTTTGTCTATATGTTAACTACCACCTATGAGTGGAGTCATACAGAGTTCATCTTTCTCTGTCTGGCTTATTTCACTCAACATAATACCCTCAAGGTCTATCCATGTTGTTGTGAATGGGATGCCTTTGTCCTTTTTTATGGCTGAGTAGTATTCCATTGTATATATGTACCATATCTTCTTTATCCAGTCATCAGTTGCTGGGCACTTAGGTTGGTTCCATGACTTGGCTATTGTGAATAATGCTGCGATGAACATAGGGGTACGTGGGACTTTTGGAATTGCTGATGTAAGGTTCTTAGGATAGATACCCAGTAGTGGGATGGCTGGGTCATAAAGTATTTCTATTTTTAACTTTTTGAGAAATCTCCATACTGTTTTCCATAGTGGCTACACCACTTTGCATTCCCACCAACAGTGTATGAGAGTTCCTTTTTCTCCACAACCTCTCCAACATTTGTCACTCTTGGTTTTGGATATTTTTGTCATTCTAACAGGTGTAAGGTGATATCTTAGTGTAGTTTTGATTTACATTTCCCTGATGATTAGTGATGATGAGCATCTTTTCATGTGTCTATTGGCCATCCGTATATCTTGTTTGGAGAAATGTCTGTTCATGTCCCCTTCCCATTTTGTGATCGGGTTGTTTGACTTTTTGTTGTTGAGCTGTGTGAGTTCTTTATATATTATGGAGATTAACCCTTTGTTGGATAAATAACTTGTAAATATTTTTTCCAAGTTACTGGGCTTTTTTTTGTTTCAATCCTGTTTTCCCTTGCCTTGAAGAAGCTCTTTAGTCTGATGAAGTCCCATTTGTTTATTCTTTCTATTGTTTCCCTCGTCTGAGGGGTTATGGTGTCCGAAAAGATTCTTCTGAAACTGATGTGAAAGAGTGTACTGCCTATATTCTCTTCTAGAAGACTTATTGTTTCGGCCCTAATCTTTAGGTCTTTCATCCATTTTGAGTTTATTTTAGTGAATGGTGAAAAAGAATGGTCAATTTTCATTCTTTTACATGTGGCTGTCCAGTTTTCCCAGCACCATTTGTTGAGGAGACTTTCTTTTCTCCATTGTAGGCCCTCAGCTCCTTTCTTGAAGATTAGCTGTCCATAGTTGTGTGGTTTTATTTCTGGGCTTTCAATTCTGTTCCATTGATATGTGTACCTGTTTTTGTACCAGTACCATGCTGTTTTGAAAAATATGGAATGCTTCACGAATTTGTGTGTCATCCTTGCGCAGGGGCCATGCTAATCTTCTCTGTATTGTTCCAATTTTAGTATATGTGCTGCCGAAGCGTGCACCATATGTTACAATTTATCCATTCATTCATTGGTGAACATTTGGGCTATTACCATATTGTCACTATTGTGAATAGTGCTGCTATGAACATGCATGTACATATATTTGTTTGAATCCCTGTTTTCAATTCTTTGGGCTATATAACTAGAAGTGGAATTGCTGCGTCAGGTTGGAATTCTATGTTTAACTTTTTTGAGGATGTACTGAACTGTCTTCCACAGCAGCTAAACCATTTTACATTCTCACCAGCAATATAGGAGAGTCTTATTTCTCCACATTCTTGCCAATTCTTGTTATTTTCTGTTTACTTTGTATTGTTTTATTTTGTTTTATAGCCATCCTAGAAGGTGTGAAGTAGTACCTCATTGTGATTTTGATTTTCATTTCCCTAGTGACTAATAATGTTAAACGTCTTTTCATATACTTGTTAGCCATTTGTATATCTTCTTTGGAAAGTGTCTTTTCAAATCCTTTGCTGAATTTTAAAATTGGATTATTTGTCTTTTTGTTGTTGAATTGTAAGAGGTCTTTATATATTTTGGATACCAGACCCTTAATAGATGTTTGATTTGTAAATGTTTTCTCCGATTCTGTGGGTTGGCTTTTCATTTTCTTTATAATGTCCTTTGAAGCACAAAAATTTTTAATTTTGATGAAGTCTAATTTATCTGTTCTTTTTCATCTCTTTCTCCTGTTTTTGATGTCATATCTAAAAATTCATTGCCAAATCCAAGGTCAAGAATATTCACTCCTATGTTTTCTTCTAAGAGTTTTGTGGTTTTAAACCATTACATTTAGGCCCTTGATCCGTTTTTTGGTAATTTCTGTATATGGTGTGAGGTAGAAGTCCAACTTCATTCTTTTGCATGTGAACATCCAGTTGTTCCATTGCCTTTTGTTGAAGAAACTGTTCCTTCTGCATTGAAAGATCTTGGCACCCCTGTTGAAAGTCAATTGATCATAGATGTATGGATTTATTTCTGGACTCTCAGTTCTGTTCCATTGTTCTATGTTTCTCTTCTCATGCTGGTACCACACTGTTTTGATTCCCGTAACTACATAGTAAGTTTTGAAATTGGGAAGTGTGAGTCCTCCGACTTTGTTCTTCCTCTATTCATTCTTTATTCTTTGTCATAATTATGTTCAAGTCTCCCTCATTTTTTAAAAAAAATATTTTTTCTTTATCCTGTTACTTTGTCAGCCCATCTGTCTGTCTGTTTATCTGTCTCTCTCTCTGTATTTTCCAGTTCTTTGTTATATCTGTCAGTCCAGTATCTACTGCCCAGCTTAAGAGATAGGACATTTTACAGTTGAAGTTCCCTGTGTGTCTCTCCCTCTCGGTATCATCCCTTTTACCTTCCCTCCTATGAGCTATCACTGTGCTGAATTTTGTTTTATTACCTTGACTTTCATTATAGTTTTACTTTTTATATTGTGAAACAAATTAGCTTTCACAAGCTTTTATACTTTAACAAATGGAATCATGCTATATGTCTTTTTCTGAGTTTTTCATGCAATATATTGAAGTTCACTTATGTTGGCTTGTGTAGAGTTTTAGTTCATTCATTTTTCTCTTTTTAAAGATTGGCACCTGAGCTAACAACTGTTGCCAATCTTCTTTTTTTTCCTCCTTCTTCTTCTTCTCCCCAAAGTCCCCCAGTACATAGTTGTATATTTCAGTTGTGAGTGCCTCTAGTTGTGCCATGTGGGATGCCACCTCAGCATGGCTTGATGAGCGGTGCCATGTCCATACTCAGGATCCGAACCAGCGAAACCCTGGGCCGCCGAAGTAGAGTGCGCCAACTTAACCACTCAGCCACAGGGCCGGCGCCTAGTTCATTCATTTTGCGCTGCTTAAATTCTATTGGATGAATATACCATAGTCTGTTCATCCATTCTTTAGTGGACATTTGGTTGTTTCCAATTTTTTTGCTATTACAAATGCTACTGCTGAACATTCTTATACATCCTGTATGTCTAAGTGTAAGAGCTTCTCTAGGGTGTATTTTATTTACCAACGAATTGCTAAGTCAATACTTATGAGCATCTTTAGCTTTATTGGATAGCAGCAGATTGTTTCCTAAAGCAGATGGGTCAATTTATACTGCCTGGAGCCTTTGTATGAAAATTCTTGTTGCTCCATATCCTCTTCAACACTTGACCTTGTTTCACCTTACCTAGCCAATCTGGTAGGTTTAAAATAGTATCTCACTGTGGTTTTGTTTGCATTTACCTGATAACTATTAAGATTGAACACATTTTTATATATTCAGTTGACACATTTAGTTTTTCTTTTGTTCATTTTGGCGTGGGGCTTATTTTTCTGTTTGTCTTTTTTAAATTGATTGATAGGAATTCATCATTTATTTTCAACACTAATCATTGTTATTTTTATGTTTTGCAATTGTATTCTCCAGGTTTGTGACTTTTCTTTTGTTTGTTTTTTTTAAGTTGCTTTTTCGTAAATGGAATACATGTATATCTTACTTGAGTAGCTTTAGGTTTCTGTATATAACATCATTCTCCAAAAAAGTCACTTCATCAGGGAATGTGAGTGGGTGTACATTGACAAGTTCCATAAAGATAACCCTTCTGCTTGTCATGCTTGATTCTGGTACTTTAAGACTCTGATGTTATTGCTATATCATTTATATTTTCAGCACGGGGATTCTCAATATTTAATGACTTTCAAACATCTACCCTCTCCCTCCTAATGTACTGTCAGATTTGGTTCCACCCTCGGTGACAGTTTCTCTTGGCTGGGAAGCTGTGCTCTAGGATGTGCTTTTTTGACTGGGAAATCTAGCTTGGAGCTTGGTTGGGGATTCCAGTTATACTGTTTGCACAGAATTCAGTTTGTTTCCTGGTTTGTTTTTCAGTTCTTTCTAATCCTGCTTAGAATCCGTGCCACCAATATTTCTATTATTGTAATAAAAGTAAAGGTTTGGTAACTTGATTCTAGGTGTGGTATGTGTATACATTTCTGATGTTTTTGCAGCTGTTGTATGTATTGCATATCGTCTGTGCCGTAATTTCTATACATAGGAGACGTCTGTCTAGAAAGCAGAGATTCTGTCCTGTGTATTATTTTCAATGTCTAAGGTCTTCTATATTTGGCAAACATAAAGCAATTGTTATTTAATTTCCTAGTACTTCCCCCATCAATGTGGACCTAATATTTCATTTTCAACTGTTTTCCTTTTTCCTATTGTCTACCCTATTCCTGAACCAGTAATGCCAATAGCACAATTCAACCATTAGCTTTTGACACTTTGAAGCTGATGGAGTAGTTTGTGAGTTTCCAAATAAGAGCTTCGGGTTGGAAAGAAATGGAAATCGGGGAAGTTTGGATTATTGCAAATGGTCATTTCTTTCATGAGAGTCCATTATTGTTCCCAGTTCTTCCCCCTTCCCTGTATCCATGCACTTTGCCCTAGACTTTGAAGTACTTTCCACTGTGGGAGCAGTATAATTCTCTGCCCTGTAGATTTTTGGCTTGGCCACAACTGCTGTAGCTAAAGGGATATTAGCAGATGTGATACGAAAAGAGGCTTGAAATGTACCTGGCAGTGGTTTTGCCCTCTTTTGCTTCTGCCATTGTTATGAGATGAACATCCATCATCTGGTTCTAGAATAGTAAGAAGCATGTGGAGTGGACCTGAACCAACCCCAGAACCTGAAGCCCAGCCCAGTCTGGGCCAACTGAGCCCCAGCCCCACAGGCTCTGGTGGTTGTTGCATAGCACTGAGATTTTGTAGCGGTTTATCCATCTACAGTAGCCGGCTGAGGAAATTGTGGTTGTCTTGCATATTCTTTCTCAGCTTACCCAGGGCTCATAGTGTGCTTAAGATTCTCTCCTCCAATACCATTTCACAGAATTCACTTATTTCTTTCCAGCTTTGTCTCACTACCTCCCTTTCTAACTTAATGAGAAAGGTGGTTGAAAAGAACTTGACTTTTTTTAACTTCCTTCTCTCCCTAGAGAAGCCATTGAAATAGTTTCCCAGTATTTTATTGTGTGTTGTGATTGTTCCCTAAACCAGACAGGGATTGAAGTGAGATTTATCTGGAAAGTCCTCCCTGTGTGAGTTTTTTGAAATGCTCCTGACATATGGAAGATCTCGTGTGTGTTTGTGCACACACATTCTCATATAACCTTTTTAAAGTTTTGGTGCCACGTGTCTGACTTTAGTCAATCTCAGGTAGAAGACTCTGGAGACGCTCGAATGTAAGCTTCATGAGAGCAAGGAATTTTTTGGTTTTGATCACTGTTGTATTCCCAGTTTCTAGAACAAGGCCTGGCACACAGTAGACACTCAATATACATAATTATAAAATGAATGATGGCTGGACTCCCCCTTCCTCATCCTGATATTTACTATTTTTCCTCTAGCCTCATTGAAACGGTAAAATGTGGAGGGAAACCACCCTAGTTTTCAAGACTGGCACTTGATCTGCCCTCAGCTGTGCAGTGTGCTGCCTGAGTCACAGGAACACTCACTTGGAAGCACAAGAGCTAACTTAGAGGGAGGATCTGCCTCCAGCGAGGCCCGGCCACTGTTTGCACAGGAGATCTTGGGCAAGTCCTAAGGGTCTTAGTTTCTTCATCTGTAAAGTAAGGGGCTAGAAGATATAATCTCCAGATTTCCTTTTAGCTTTTGGATCTTATGATTCAGCCTCCTAAACAAGCCAGAGATTTTTAATATTAATAAAACCCACAAGAGATTGTGTTTTGTTTATAGCACCACATGGAAAATTGCATAGCGGCAGGACTTTGGTATATATATGGTTGATTAATCAGGTTTCTTCCCCACATCCCCTTAAAGAAACTCTGAGAGACTTAAAAAAAAAAAAAGAATGCTCATATAATTGAATTTTATTTCAACTATTTATGAAACTCTTGCTTCATGGGATCACTGCAGCTTTGCAGGCAGGTAGTGATGTGCTCCTCAATGGCTCAATTTTATTTTCTCTCTTGCAAAAAGGCAATTTAGGAGTTTAGGAATTATTTATGGTACTGTGGGGATAAACACAATCTGCTGAGTTATTTTTCTTGTGTCATTTTTTTCAAGGTTCATTTCTGCATTTTAGGCTGGAAGCAATGTCTTTATGAAATGGCGATGTTGTTATATCCATGGATAAAATGAAGTAATGTCATTAGGCAAAATTCATGCCAAATTTTCAAATTGTGTTTTTTAATTGACCTAAGTCAGGAGTGGTCAAGTGTAGCATTTCTAAAAGTGTATGATGTAGAACACTGGGCATTATTAGGTGTTTCACAGGGAAAATGATTTGATATTCAACTAAGAGTGGAAAATAATGAGTTGGAAAAGCCCTACAGCTCTCTGTTGGAAAGCATCTCTGAACTAGGGAAAACTAGCTCTGTGCGGGGGTGGAGTGAGCAGCATTTCCCAGACCTATTCCATCACAGAATCCCTTTATGAAAAGATACCTTTTGTGTCCCAAAAAGGACACTTAGGGAAATGCTTGTTCACTGGCTGCCGGGATTGACAATAAAGTAAGAGGATAATAGAAGTGTATTTTGGGGAAGTAATGACAAAGTACAGTAAGATATTCTTTTAAATTTTACCTTGAGGAGTGCCTTCAATATGAAGGGAAGCAGCTGATATTAACATACATAATTTAGAACGTTCATTTGGCATTTTAGACTATTTGTCTATGGAGCTCTGGAAATTGAGAGTTTGTGGGCTTTAAAGGCATCAGGAAGGAAAAGCTCTCAAAATCCATTATTTGATATTTCCATTTATTAGAGTCAGCCTTCCTTCTCTCTGTCCATTCCTTCAACAAACATTTATTAAGTATCTGTGTGGCAGGCACCATGCTAGGTGCTGCCGATAGAGGTCATTTCTGCCTTTGCAGAACTTACAGTCCAGTGGTAGAGACTGACAGGTCAGCTACTATATCCATGGGGCTGTGATAACAGTCGAAAGAGGAAATAGTTCCTTGAGAGACTGGGCAAGGCTTCACCAAGTTTATAAGCTTGAACTGAGCAATAAAAGCTGAGTAGGTTAGATGATAAGGGTAGAATGAAGAGGAGATCTTTTCCAGACAGAGAGAGGAGCTTTGTGCAAAGACACGCAGAAGGTGGGAGGCAGCACTATGTGTTCTGAGAAGACCGATTAGTATGGAATGCTCAAAAAATCAAGGGGCATGTGAATCAACTAGAGGAGGCTGAAAACCTCCTCGGTAGTAGTCAGCTCTGGAAGAGCGTGGAAGGCAAAATGAAAGACCTTTAATGTCATCCTTCTGGTGGTAGCAAGCAACTGAATGATTTTAAGTAGGAGAAAGACGTGATCAGGTTTGTGTTTTAGAAACTAGCATTGTTGTGGAGAGTGAGTTGAAGAAATGCAAGTTCAAAGGCAGGGAGACCAGGTGAACAGTCTAGACTCTAAATGAGGAGAGCAGTAGCTGAAGCAGTGGCAGGAAGGAGAGAGGGGGACCTGATTGGAGTGAATCTTAAGAGTTATTGCTAGGCTTTATGTGCGTAGGGCCACATTCTTGTCATGATGAAGAGGTCATGAACTTAGGGATCAGATAGTTCTGGTGGCAGCCTTCCCACCAGAGCCTTTGGGCACGCTTCACTAACTGACACACAGAGCCTTTGGGCACGCTTCACTACTGTACGCCCTCCAGAGAATGATAGGTGGGTTCTATACCCCTGCCCCCCACCTTCTGTGCCTTCAGTACCTTCAGTTGCTTGAACCATACGTAACTATCATACCTTCTTTCTCATCATGGAGGCAGTTTTTAAGAGAGAGGAGGCAATTGGAACCGGATCTCCTGTGGAGTTGAAGAAGCAAGATTTTATTTCTGTTTTAAAGAGAGCTCTTCTGAATTATACTGAATTGTGGATCCACTCTGAGTCCAAGCATGTCTGCCTCCCAGAGAGTGTCTGGTTGATGAGTGGTCTACCCTGGATGGATAGCACAGAGACATATGCTTCTAACTGAGCAGACCTGAAAAGGTCTTTGTATACCTCCCTTTCTTTGGGTATAGAACTTTTTAATTGATTCATTTAATTAAAGCCATTCTTCCTTGTCCGTGACTGGTTATTTCTCTGCTAGCCATTGAGGGGGCTGGGCATTGGGCCTTCTCATTAGTTGAAGTTACTTTCTTTGTTGGTATCTTGGTGGTACATGGAATAGTAGACATGAGAAGAAGCTAGGGAACAGAATAGGACAGTGTCTCATAGGACTTGCTTTTTCTGGTACTTACTAGCTACTGCTGGCTGGTTTTCTTGACCATCTTGGGGTGGGTATGCATGTCTCTACAGAAAATATCGAGAGCTTTAGGTCAGAAAGATATACCTTCACTGACAAATACATTTATCACTTAACATTCCTGAATCCCACTACCTCATCTATAAAATGAGAATAATAATATGTACCTCATTGGTTTGGGATGAAGAGTAACTGAATTAATGCGTATAATGTGCCTACTGGAGTGTCTGGTGCATAGTAAATGATCAAAAAGTGATAGATCCTTTCTCCCCTCGCTTTAACCCTTCCATCTTTCAAAGAGAGTGTTAAAGTTGGAAAAATTTCACCTCATTAACCCTGTGAATCCCCTGAAATTAATGTCAAACTTTTCCATCTATTTGTGTAGGGGTATTTTTTAGTTGGGGGAACGAGGGAGAATAATTGTAGTTTTCATTAGATTCTCAAAGGGTTCTGTGCCTTAAATAAGTTAAGAACTACTGATCTAGTCTCATAGCTTTGGTTTTTGTTTTTTTTTTTTTTGAGGAAGATTGGCCCTGAGCTAACTACTGCCAATCCTCCTCTTTTTGCTGAGGAAGCCTGGCCCTGAGCTAACATCCATGCCCATCTTCCTCTACTTTATACGTGGGATGCCTACCACATCATGGCTTTTTGCCAAGTGGTGCCATGTCCGCACCCAGGATCCGAACCAGCGAACCCCAGGCTGCCGAGAAGCGGAACATGCAAACTTAATTGCTGCGCCACTGGGCCGGCCACCTAATATCCTTATTTTGAATATGAGGAATTAGAATTGTTTAAAAGGGCAATTTTAATTATATGTGGTAGTGAACCAAATGCAGGCATGATTTGGGGGGCACTGAAGAATTCCTGATTAATAATGCTGTCTGCCTTAAGGACCTTATTCAGACAAGTGTAATTTGTTAGGTGAAGGCGCTTGTTACCCAGGAGGGCAAAACATTCATCAAATGTTTATTGAGGAAAGGATGAGGAAGGCAGGCAGCATTTGTTGGAAAGGTAGATGTTTGGCAAGTGAAGATGAATAAGGCAGAGCTCCTGCCCTCAAGGAGCTATACAGTTATGCACATAGCCCCAGAAACAGGTAAGTTATCACGCCAGGTGGCAAGTGGGTTCAGCAACCAATGCTGTCTCTGGGAGTCAGGGAAGGTGTCCCAGAAGAGTTACCCTGAAGAGGTGTTATTTTACCTTGATCTTGAAAAATGTCTAGGACTTTGTTAGGACAATTGAAGTATGTATAGGGCCTTTTTAGGCAGAAGGGGCAGCATATTCAAAGATACAGACTTCTAAAAGATCTGGCATGTTTGAGGACAGAGAATTTCAGTGAGACTGGGGTAGTATGTCATGGGGGGCACCGATCCAAAGGGACCTGAAGCGTGATGGGTGTCGTTTGCAAAGTGAAGGAGCATGGGCTTGATACTATGCTTATTTCAGCTAATAGGGGTTTCTTTGGGAGGGTGAGGGGATGGTAGAGTAGAAGGCACCATCTATTTACTATGTAAATTTATTTTCTAGGTAATGCATTCACTTGGAGTGTGTGTGTGTGTACTCTTCCTTTCTCTGCTTTCACTTCTGTTGTTTCTCTTTTTTTGTATCCTTCCAGTTTTTTAATGCAAGTACGTATATATCTTCTTTTTCTTTCTTCTTAATAAAAGTAGTATACTATATTACTTGACATCATTTTCCCTCTTGCAGTGTATTTTAGACGTCTTTGTATGTTAGAGAACATGCTCATTCATATTCACAGCTGCCAGATTTTCCATTGTGTGTATGAGCCATAGTGTATTTAACCTGTGCTGAGTTGATAGGCATTTTGTGTTGTTTCCAGTCTTCTGCTTTTAAAAACAATGTTTCAGTGAATAACTGTGTAGGCATGTCAGGTTTCATATGCAAGTATCTCTATGGGATTTGTTTCTTGAAGTGGAATTGCTAGGTCAAAGAGTATATGCATTTATAATTTTTATAGGCGTCTTGCCTATCAAATAAATCTGGTAGGTAACCCTGTCAGGTTGCCTGTTTCCATTCCCCGCTGTGATGTGTGAGAGGGCTTGTTCTTCACATCCTTGCCAACACGTGTGTGATCAAGCATTTGGACCTTTGCTAATTCGACAGAGGAAAGCTGTATCTAAATGTCATTTTAAGTTGTATGTCTTTTATTTTGAGTGAGAGCTGAGCATCTTTTCATGTGTTTAAGATACGTTTTTATTTCCCTTTCTATGAACAGTCCTCGTATCCCTTGCTCATTTTTTTCCCAGTAGAGATTTTTTAAGTAGGGAAATAATGTGATGAGATTTAGGTGGGGTTTTTTTATTTTTGTTTTTGCAGGAGAATTCTAGAACAGTGAAGAATTGCTGATAGGACGATTAGATAAAGCTGTTAATGTAGATGAGAAAATGATGGCCTGAATTTCAGCAGTGACAGTAGAGAAGAAGATAAGGTGGATTCCAAGGTTATTTCTGGGGTGAAGCAGCCATATCTAATACGTGAATTGGAGGAGAGCAAAAGGGAGATGTTGAGAACGATGCCAAGTTTAGCCTCAGTGATTCATGATGTTGTTTCACAAGCTGGAGACAGAGAATGGTATGAAGGTTGCACCCAAGCTTTGGACCTCTTAAAACTGAAGAGCCTATAAGACTTCCAGGTAAAAAGATCTAGGAGATAGTTGGACTTAAAAGATTGGAAAGTGTAAGAGAAGCTTTGTTAGGAGATTTTGGAGTCATCCGTGTCGTTAAAAGTCATGAAATTGATGATTTTCAAAATCTTCATAGAGAAAGAATAGAAAGGCCAAGGAATATAAAGTTTCAGAAAAATAATCATTCTCTGGGGTTCCTTTATTTATTGAATGCACTAGAACTCGTTGGCATAAGGGGAGAGTTTTCACGTGGTTCAGGTCTTCATTCATTCATTCATTCATGCATTCATTCATTCATTCAATATTTACTGAACACCTGGTACTACCAAGTAGTGATTGAAATATAAAGCTAGAGATGTTCCCTGTTATCATGGAGCTTACAGGCAGACGGAGAATGTGGACAGGTAAATATATAATTACAATATGATGTGATGCTTACTGTGAGGAGGGGAGTACACTGTGCTATGGGAACAATAGAAGGTGGCATCTAGTGTGACTTAGGGGAAGTCTTCAGAAAGGCCTCCTAATGTGAGGCTTGAAGAATGAATGAGAGTTCGCGGTGAAAGGGAGTGGGGACGGGGAAGCATGTTCTAGGCCAGGAGTCGGCAAACTTGTTTTGTAAGGGTCCAGATGGTAAATATTTTAGGTTTGGCTGGCCATCTGGTCTCTGTTGCAGTGATTCAACTCTGCCATTATAGTGTGAGGACAGCCATAGACATAGGTAAACAAACACCGTGTGGCTGTGTTCCCATAAAACTTTATTTATGGACACTGAAAATTGCATGTAATTTTCATGTGTCATGAAACAATTTTCTTCTTCTGATATTTGTCCACTATTTAGAAATGTAAAATTCATTCTTAGCCTGCAGGCCATGCAAAAAAGAGGGGAGGGCCAGGTTTGGCCTGCAGGCTGTAGTATGTGGACTCCTATTTTAGGCAAGAGAAGTAGTATCTTCAAAGGTCAAGAGGCAAGAGAAAGCACACTGGGGTGTCTGTAATATCCTTTTCTTAGCTGGTCTCCTTGCTTCCAGGGTCTCCGTACGCTAATCTACCCTACATGCAATCACTTGATAGGTCTTCTTGGGCCACCTCTTTTGTTATTTCTGTGCTTTTATGAAAAACTTTCAGCAATTCTCCATGAAGGTAATCAAGATCCTCCCCTCATTGTCTGCTTTGTTTGCCTCAACTTCCCTTCAAGAAGGACTTGGGAAAAATTCTGCTCCATTGACAGTAACCTAGTATTTTAGATATGCTTGGAGGTGCTATAAACCCACCAGGGCTTGCTAGGTCACTGCTTATTCCTGTAGATGCATACAAGGTTTGCTTTCATTCTGAGCTTTTTGTATATGTCCTGGAAAAGTTACTTTTGTATTAATTTACATATAAAAGTTCTATATTTTCATCTCATTTTTATCCTGCCACTTCAGGTGTAGGGAAATAAATGAAAAAGTCTTCAAATGTTGACTTCTAAGACTTTATTACCACAGACAGCATCATTATGTTTGTGGAAATCTAGTGTGCTTTGAAGGAATTAATCTAGCCTTAGTTGCAATCTGTATATGTTTACATAGAATGAATAAACATTGCATTACATTTCATGAAAATTCAATTATTTCCATCTCCAGGAAACATGTTCTGCTTAGTGTTTAATTCTCAAGTCAGTCAGTATGATGGTTCTTGACCTGTCATAAGAATTTGGGATTTTGAACTCACTGCTAACTTTTATAATCCATGGAGAAACAGCTAGTGGAGACTTTTCGTCACTACTGCCCTGACCCTATATTTGGGGTTATAGGTAATATCTCTTTCAGTGGTTTAGGGCTAATATGAAGCACTATTCCTGCTAGATTATTCTTAAAATTAAGAGAAGTAAAGTTAAGAATAATGTTCTACATGATTAATATTTTATTTTGAATCTATTACGTATAGAATCTGTTTGGAATCTTTATGGTAGTTATTCAGCTTATCATTTTCTTCCACAGGACTTTAACCTCCTTGAGGGTAGGAACTATACATAATTCATACTTGGTAGTGATTGCAAATTTTAAAAATATTGAAGAAATGGTAAGTAGGGTTGTCAGCAGGCCGGGGTGGATGAGATGGAATGGGGCATACTGTGGGCTAGGGGAACAATTTGAGTCAGGCCAAGAGTCTAGTTGCTTGGAGTCTTCGAGGAGCAAGATGTGACATAGGACTAGAAGTTGAGAATGAATCAGGAAGGCAGATCATTAAGGCCTAGATCAGAAGGCATAGAAGACCATACTTAAGGATTGGGGATGGAGAACCTCTGGAAGTTTCTAAACAGAAATCATGTGTTGAGACCAGCTTGGCCTGTCAAGTCCTCCCTGACCTGGCCTTTGCCTGCCCCTCTAGCTTTCTCTCGCACTCTTGCCTGTAGATACTGCATGCTCTGAGGAACTCTTTCTGAATGTGTTGTGCATGCTCTGTTCAGCATTTCCCGACAGGACATGAGGCATTCCTAGCACTCACTTGTGACACTGTACTGTAGTTTGTTTATTGCTCTGCCTCCACGCTAGTCTTGAGCGATTGACAAGAGGAGATCAGGTTTCTTTATTTCTTTGTCATCAGTGCTTCACCTACACCTAAACTTTAGTAGGTACTCAGTAGATATTTATCGAATACGTGGATGAGTGAATGCATTTTGGCACAAAACCTCCACTTCTGGACTGAAAGATAGATTGGACGGAGCAGAGATGGGAGGCAGTGAGACTGACTAGGAGCATCACACAATAGCCTAAGAGAGAAATGTTGAGAGCTTGAATTATATCCGTGGCAATAGAAATTCAAGGGAGGAAATAGATTCTGGAGACCTGAGGAAGTATAAGTGACAGGCCCCAGCGATCAATAGATAAAATGGGTGTTGTGAAGAGCTGAGGGAAGCAGAAAAGTAAAGATAGACAGCTGAAATGCACCTGATCATGTTACTTTCTAGATGCTTTGTTTGGGGATAGGGAAGCCATTCTGTGTAGGTTGGACTGAAAATCAGTTTGAGGATTAATTGCCTTGGTTTGAGAAACTCTATTACTGAAGTTGCACAACAGAGTAAATCGTGGAGCACTAGAGCATCCTTGCTTAATTATTTAATTTATTTAAATTTATTCATAACAGTTCTGCAAAGGCTATGAGATAGTGATATCTATAGATACAGATATATCTGGATAAAACAAAAATCAAGGGGCAAAAGGTAAAGGGAAAATAAGAATAGGAAAATAATAAAGGTGGGTTAAGGTTGCAACAAAGAATTACACATTTATCTCAGTTGCTATAAGGAGACATGAACTTGGCTCTAGCTGCCTAATGGTAAAAGGAAGGAGGGAAACAGTTGATACTCTGTACAGTGTCTGCAAGGTAAAAACATGCCCATTTTTTCAGGGAAAGCACAATATTCTTGACATGGAAAGCTGAGGGAAAACCCTTCTTCATCTATGAAGCACTGTATTTTTAAAAAAATTAAATTTTATATTATTCTTTCTTACATCCCTTAGTATTTTCTTAGTAGTGTGATAAGATTTGGTTTGCTCTGTTTAACGTATCATGAAGTTAATTGTGAAAGATTTCTATAACCCAAATCCACAGATTATTTCCAAATCCCATCTTCTCTCTTTTACCAATTGCTCACTTGAAGAGTCAATACTTGCAAGCTCCTGTGTGCATGGCATGTTGACACGTGCCCTGGATGGTACAAAAAGTGTGTAGGAATTTCTTAAGGAGCTCACAGTTCCAATGGGCAGTTTAGGTATAAACATGTGGATAGTGTGTTAATTGCAAGAGTCAAATAATAAGATAACCATCCAGGAAAGCTAGAAAGCAGTACCTGAGCTACTGCTATATATGCGCTGAGACATTAGATGATGTCTGTGAAGTCAGAAGACGGTGAGACCAGTGTAGGCTGGGAGGGCCAAGGGAGGTTTGAGAAGGAAGAATGATTTTTTCTTTTTATGATAGCCTCAATATTTTTATCATTTAGCTTATACACTAAATTGGATATTGTCAGTAGTTGATTCTTTTAACAAATTTTAAATTTTGTACAGTCTTTAGAAACATTGTTTCCTAATTTTTTTTCTTTGTTTGCATAGACTTGTGCCTGGTAGTATCATTTAGAGTTACTAAATATCCCTTCCTTCCGTGGTTGCATGGACATGCTTTTATGATGTCACTCCTAAATGCTGAACATCTTAATTAATCTTTTTTTATTTCAGTGATTTTTACTGTTCTGAAGAACATAAACACTTGTTTTTCAAGGAATCCTTTAACAGGCAAATCTTTGTCGTTATAATCTCTTTATAATCTTTGGATTCTCAATGATCTGAGGGTAAAGTCCAAAGCCTTTAGTTGACGTGCCCTTCTAGGTGATGCCTGCTCTGGCTCTGGCCCTGACTGCCTCTCTAGCTACACGAGGTCCCCCTGGCACATAGCATTTCTGCCACATAGGCCTTTCAGTTCTTACTTCCAGCTCAGGCCTTGCACGTGCCCTTCCTTCTGCTGGGACTGCCCTGACTGGGCAGAGGACCCTATGGGACACTCCCATGGCACCTGCACACCTCCTCATGGTGCATTACCACTGCAAGACACCAATGATGGTGATTGTGTTTTACACGTCTGTGATTCTAGCCCCACTCCTGAGACTGTAAGTTCCATGGGGACAAGAACCCTGTTGGTCGTTCAAGCCAACTCTCAGCATCTAGAGGTGCCTGGTGATCGCAAATACTTATTTTTGTGCACTGGTGTCATTGCACAGTTCCCAGCTCTGGTCTTCGTTCAAAACTGTCTTGGTTATCCCTTATTTGTTATTTATTTCTTCCCTGCAGGTGGTCATGAAGGAGCTTTTTGATTTTAAATCTTTGCAGAAGATTCCGAAAAGTCACTCCAAAGATGACACAAGGCTCTATTTGTTGCCTTTCAAAATATATAAACTTTTAGTGCCAAGGGAAGACTTTTGAAGCTTGAGTATATGTTAGTCTCCAGGGAGCCAGTGGAGAAGGCCAGATTGTGAGATTGTTAGTCGAGTAATATCTAATATAGTTTACTGAGCAATTTCAAAGGAGGGTAATGGAGGTAATCTCAGAAATTCTAAGCAGCTGTGTTATAAAAGCACAGAGAGTGTTGCTTTCATTTCGTTGACCTGAAATCAGGATGTTTCCCCCATCCTGCTCCCAGTTGGTTTTTATTACCTTATATTCTGTGTCTTGGAGGTTCTAAACATTTTCAGAATAAAATTCTTTGGAGATCTATAAACTGCTGCTTTCTAATTTCATTGCTCTTAATTATAGGGCATTGGAAATGCAAAAAACAGGGGTAACTTGGGATGGTGGAAAGAGCTTTATACTCAGCATCAGGAGACCTGGAAATAGTTATGGTTTTGCAATTGATTAACTCCCTGGCTGGATGTGTGATTCGAGGGGAATTCTTTGACATCTCCAAGACTCCATTCCCTCATCTATGAAAGGAAGAGATTAAAGATATTTAAGATTGTGTATAGTCTCAGTTTATTCTTACCTACATGCATGAAGCTTTGTTCATTTAACAAATATTTATTGCATGCCTACTATGTGCCAGCTACTCTTCTAGGTTTTTGAGATACAGCAGAGCACCAACAAATGAACCTTCTTGCCCTGCTGTAACTTGCATTCTAGGGACATTTGAAGCATTTAGTAACATTTATTCAGTACCAGTTTATTACAGTTCTGTGTGATGAAAGGAGTGTGGCTAGAGAATATGGAGAGTGAAGAGATGGCAGTCACTGGCCAGGCAGAACTTGAAAAGTCAACTCCATCCTGCTTTGGCTGGTGGAAATCTGCCCCTCCCCAGGCATTTCTCATAATGCCTGAAGAAAGAAAGGATCAGCAGGAGGGACAAGATGTTCCTCATCCCTCTCCCTGTCCCTATCTTTCCCCACTTTCTGTGAATGGACCACCTTATAACAGCAAGGAAAGGGAGGCTGATGGTAGCCCATTTGCCTTGGCCTTGGTAAGTCTTCTCTGCTGCTTGACTCTCTAAATGATCAGTGATCCTCCACTGCCTGTTAGACAAAGGACAAGCAGCTACTTTTCCAACAAGACTTGAAACCACCCTCCTTACCTTTCCCTGCGCATACCCTCAGCTATGGGCAGGTAGACGCTCAGTGTCCCCCAGCACTTGGGGTGCATGCTCTCCTATCTCCAGGCTGTTGTACAGTTTTCTCAGCTCACAGCACTGTCTCACCATCTCTGCTGGCCAGTGTCACCACCCCCACTGTCAGAGGGCCTGCTATGGAATGGTAGCACTGTCATAGCCTGCTTAACTCCTCTTACTGAGTGCTTGACCACTAGGATCAGAGACTGTTTCTCCCTGAACGCCCCCCAATCTCTGTTGCACTGTCCATACCTTGAACGGAAGGGCTGGCCGACCTTTATTGATCTTCTTATGTTCTGTGCCTAACACAATGCCCAGCACATACCAGAGCCACAGAAATTGTTCGTTGAGCAGACCATTGACATGTTTCCTGCAATATTTACCATGGTTTACCTTTTGGTATTGATTATTTGAGGATTTTTTTGGGGGGAGGCGGTTTTAGATCTGAGCTCCTTGACAGCAGGGCCTGTGTGTGTTATTTTTTAATCCAGTGGTTCTTGGACTCAGTGAATATTAAATACCTGAAATAAACAGAATTGAATTCTTGGGTAGTTGAATTTGAGAAGTGAAAATAAGCATGTGGTTTTCATTTCTGTTTCTCTGGGGGGAAACTGAGTCAAAGAACAATGACTCATGAGCTTATGTCTCAGCCAAGGCTAAAAATTGGGGGATGTAGCTGAGAGATTAGAAATTAAGCAGTAAAAGAGCATTACAATTTTAAAAGCTTCTAAATCTCTCCCTTAATAAAGAAGTATTTCCTACCTTTTACATTCAGATCTATCATACAAATTTTGCTTTATTTGCTGAAAAGCCTCCCAACACTGAATGGGTTTGCTTTGGCATCAGCAAAGTCCCTGATTTAAGGTGGGGATGAGACATGGATCTCTTTGGCATGGCTTCCTCGTGGCTGCCGTGGGTCCTCTGCCCATCACTCTCCTGTGTGGGCCACGGTCAGCTCCAGGGCACAGCTTGTGCGTCTGCTTCTGCCGCCAGTGCCCCTGGCTCCCTTCCCCTTGGCTCTGGTTAGGCGCATCTCTGCCTTCTGCTCCTCAGGTCTGTCTAGATTTAGTCCTTTGTAATCATTTAGAGCAAGGGCTGCCCATGGCTGGAAATGCAGTCCTGGCTTGGAGGGAAAGGGATTTGGGCAAGAACTAGCTGTACTGTGTTTAAAATGCCTGAGGCCCTGCCATGGCTGGGGATGCAAGAAACCTGGGCTGGCAAAGCTGGCCTTCCTGCCCAGGGCCGTGGAGCACTGTTCTGCAGGAAGTAGAGCACTCTCTGGCTCCTTGGCTAGCCAGACCAAGGCTCTCTGTAGTCTAAAATGGCACATGGATTCACAAATAGAAAGAGTGGAGGTGATCTGGGTTTTCCTCCCTCTTGCAAACAACTGCTAATGATGAATTATTAATAGCATAAAATCAGGATCTTGTTTTCCATGTAGAGATCAGACCCATTATCCCTGCACAGTTATATAACCTACCCAGTACACATGGCTAAGACTGAGGCTGGCACCTCCAACCAGAAGCCTACTAAGTGAGGACATGTTTATTGCTGCTTCTACCTAGTCAAATGTCTGTTGTTTCCTATTCCTAAGAATGGCAGGGAGTAAAGGATTATTTATTTCCCTTGATATTTTTCATTTCAAGAATCAACATGGGCAGATTTATAGTGTTCACAAACGTGCTGGTAACAATTTGATTGCAGAAAGAATGAAATTTCTCTCAGTCAAGTGCAGATTTGTCTGTTGTGGTGAGAAGGGCCAGGCCTGTGTAAATGGTACAATTCTACCCTGAAGATAAATTTTAACAGGGACAGTGGTAGTGGTTTTTCTTCCTCTTTTGTTCTCTCAGATGCATTAGATTGAAAATTAAAGAATGCAATATAGTAATTTGATTAACTGGAATCTTTCAGCTGGATGTGTTTCTTTGTAGAACTTTTGCATTGTCTCACCATCCATAATGTTTACCAGAAATGGTGAAACCTGATCCATGTGGACAGTGTTGAGGGAAATAGGATTCCTCAGAGAGCAGTCAATGGATCTGTTTCTTAGACCTACACTACTTCTAAGACAAAACAAATTAGTTTTATATTATTTCTGGAAATCATGACTCTTGGATACTTCACAAGCAAATTTGAATTTAGGCCATCTAATTAACCTTTAACTCAAAATGTTGGTATTTTCACAACCATTTTAGGTAGAGACAGTTGTTAGTGGTTGCCCTAAACTTATTTCAGATACTCTATCTCTGAAAACCAATTTATGATTTTTATTTGACCCTTGGTATACTGAGATGTTGCTTTTATATCTGACCTTCTTCTGTCACTTCAGCTACAATTTTATTTGTGCTTCTTTCCTCTTTTGTGCTCCTGGCTCACCGTGACCAGCCATTTCACCAGATGGGAATGAATGCACCCAGTTGCATGCTGCCTATGCTGGTGTGCCCAGAGCAGGCTGTCCGCAGGGCCCAGAGCAGAAGGGACACCCATCTGTACTCAGAGTGCCTCACTGCGGAACAATAGGGAGAATCATGCCACTTCCTTTTCTTCTTCCTTTTCTCTTGTTTTTGGAGAATTTTTTCTTTCTATTGAAGTTTATTCAACCTGTAGTTTAAAGAGTCCAATACTTTTGCAAGGTTTGGGACAAATCCCAGCAATCCCCTGTGTTCCTTTCCTCCACTCACTCACACTCCCCCAGCATCCCCATTTCCTCCTCCCTAGTGGCAACTAGTTTCAATTCTCAGAGCTGAATATTTGACATTAAATCTCTAAATAACACACTCATGTTGCTGTTTCTGGATTTCTTCCCATTTTAAACATTCTCTTTTGACTATGCAATATAAAATATGAGGATTTAGCCATTTCTTCTCTACCCTAATACTAAAACAGACCTAAACTTCTCTATAGTTTAATTTGGGAGAGATCAGTACTCTGCATTAGGTTATTTTGACCATCTAAATGCTATCCACAGGTCAGACGTTTAGTAAACTATGATTATCTTTTCTTTCCTATACAGCTTTTTATTTAGCCTTTTTTGTTTGCTTACATTTCTATATACTTTTCACTAATTCAGAACCACATTCTACAAATTGTCTGAACTTACTCTCACTACACTCACCTACATCAGGTTCTCTATTCACTTCATCTTTTGGAGCTGTCGCTCCCAGAGCCTTCTGACCTGCTCTTGTCTGGGCAGGTTGATTTGTACACTTGGCACTTTGCAATCATCTTACTATCTCTGTTTGCCGTCCTCTTGAAAATGCCCTTTAGCTCTCTTCTCTATGGGATATACTGTTTCCTGTGTCTTCCTGTGTATTGTATCATTCAGGGGTTCAGTTGGAGGAGACAAAATCCACACCAGCTATTTAATTTTGCTGAGGAAGATTCGCCCTGAGCTAACACCTCTGCCTATCTTGCTCTTTTTGCCGAGGAAGATTTGCCCTTAGCTAACATCTTTGCCAATCTTCCTCTATTTTTTATGTGAGCTGCCACCACAGTGTGGCCACTGTGTGGTGTAGGTCTGTGCCTGGGAACCGAACCTGGCCGCTGAAGCGGAGCACACTGAACTTAACCAGTAGGCCTCTAGGGCTGGCCTCACACTAGCTATTTTAAACAGAAAGAGATTTAAAAATAGAGATTAGGTGCCTTCCAAATTATTGGAAGTACTGGAGTGGGCTTGAGGCTGGGCCCACACAGCTGCCATGACCTGTCAAGTGTACTACATCCTCTGCCACATTCGGATGGGGAGGAGTCAGGAAGCCTCCACCGGGACTGCTCACTTCAAGAAGCTTCTGCTGTAGTTGCAGTCTAAGGATCAGAACCTGTTGCAGTTGCTGTCTCTTTATACCTGTGAAGCTGATGACAGCTAGATCCTGAACACTTGAAGAAAAACCCACTAGTCCCTGTGCCGTGCTGACCAGCAGAGAGAACCAAAGCTGCAGAAGCATGGCCTCCACTTCCATGTCCCAAGTCTTACTTGAGTGCATCTAGTTGGAGGAACCTAATTTACTCAGAGAACCCAGTTGCAGAGAAAGCCAGGGGGTGTAGAGTTTAGCTTTCTGGCTGCTGCTGTACAGAAAGATGTGTGGAGGTGGATATGACTGCTGAGTGCCATTCCACTGAACACACCACACAAGCACTTTGATTGTGTATGTGTTTACTCGTATTCTGCTGGACCTTATCCTTCAGAGTGCCTTTCTGAGAAAGGATACATGGGAAGCATGAGTCTTGAGTCTTTGCATGTCTGAAACTCATCGACTCTGTCCTCACATTTGCACGGTAATTTTCAGAGTATAACTTTTTTGTGAAAATCGTTTCCTTTTAGAATGTTGAACATTGTCTTGTAGACTCCAGTATTTCTTTTAAGAATTCGGAAGACATTTTAATTCCTGATTATTTATTTGTGATCATTTTTTCTCCCTGGGACTTAAAATTTTTTTTAACTTTTATTGAGGAATAATTTACATAATGTAAAATTACCCAGTGTAAATATACAATTCAAGAATTTTTTAGTAAATTTTTACAGTTTTGCAGCCATTGCTACAGTCCGCTGAATGTTTCCATCATCCCAAAAGGTTTTCTTGTGCCCATTTGCAGCCAGTCATCACCCCGTAGCCCCAGGCAACCACTGTTCTACTTTCCGTCTCTATAGACTTGTCTTTTCTAGACATGTTACATAAATGGAATCATGCAATATGTAGTCTTTTGCACGTGGCTTCTTTCACTCAGCATAATGTTTTGCGGTTCATCCTATTAGCATGTCTCAGTAGTTTGTTCCTTACTGTTGTTGAATAGTGTTGTAGACATTTTGTTTATCATTCACCAGCTGATGGGCATTTAGATTGTTCTTACTTTGGTCTATTATGAATAATGCTGCTATGAACTTTCACGCACAAGTTTTTGTGTGCATACATGATTTCATTTCTCTCGGGTACATACCCAGGAGTAGAATTGCTGGATTGTGTATAAGCCTGATTAACTTTTGAAGAAACTGCCAAACTGTTTTCCAAAGTGATTGTACCATTTTACATCCACACTAGCAATGTATGAGGATTCTCATTTTCTACATTCTTACCAGCACTTTGTATTGTCTGTCTTTTTGATAATAGCCATTTTAGTGGGTGTTTAGAGGTATCTGATTATAGTTTTAATTTATATTTTTCTCATGAATAATGGTTAGCATCTCTAATGTACTTGTTGTATATCTTCTCTGGTGAAATGTTTATTCCAATATTTTGCCCATTTTCAGTTGGGCTGTTTGTCTTATTATTTGGTTGTAAAGTTCTTTATATAGTCTGGATATAAGATCTTTATCATATATATGATTTGCCTATATTTTCCACTAGTGTGTGGCTTGTCTTTTTATTTTCTTAGTGATAGCTTTAGAACTGAAATAGTTTTTAATTTTGATGAAATCTAGTTTATCATTTTCTTTTCTTTTGTGGATCATACTTTTGGTATTGTACCTGTGAACTCTTTGACTAACCCAAGTCATGAAGATTTTCTCCTAGAAGTTTATTGTTTTATTTCTTTCGTTTAGGTGTATGATCCATTTTGATTTCAATTTTGTGTGTGACATAAGGAAATCTTCTAAATTCATCTCTTTGAATGTGAATATCCATTTGTCCCAGAACTGTTTGTTGAGAAGATTAGTCCTTCCTCATTGAATTACATTGGTGTCTCTGTTGAAAATCTATATACTGTACCACAAGGTCTTAATTATTGTAGCTTTAATAACGTATCTGAAATTTGGTAGTGTAAGTTCTCAAATTTTGTTCTTTTTCCAAAATTCTTTTGGCTATTCTAGCTCCTTTGTATTTCAATATAAATTTTAGAATCAGCTTGTCAATTTTACAAAAAAAGCCGATTCAGATTTTGATATGAATTGCATTGAATCTGTAGATCATTTTGAGGAAAATTGCCATCCTAACAGTATTGCATTAACATGGAATGTCTCTCTATTTATTTAGATGAGAGACTGCTAAACTTTTTCTTCAAGGGCCAGACTGTCAATATTTTATTCTTGTGGGCTGTACAGTCTCCGCCACATCTGCTTCACTCTGCCTTTGTAGTGGGAAAATAATAGGACCGTGAGCTAAGGCTGTGTTCCAGTAACACTTTATTTACCAAAGCAGGAGCCTGGACTGTTGGCCATAGGTTGTGGACCGCTAACTTGATCATCTTTGATTTATCTCAGCAGTGGTTTGTAGTTTTCAGTGTACAATCTTGTTCTTATTTATTTTTTTTTTTAAAGATTTTTTTTTATTTTTTCCTTTTTCTCCCCAAAGCCCCCCGGTACATAGTTGTGTATTCTTCGTTGTGGGTTCCTCTAGTTGTGGCATGTGGGACGCTGCTTCAGCGTGGTCTGACGAGCAGTGCCATGTCCGCGCCCAGGATTCGAACCGACGAAACACTGGGCCGCCTGCAGCGGAGCGCGCGAACTTAACCACTCGGCCACGGGGCCAGCCCCCAATCTTGTTCTTATTTTATGAAATTTATTTCTAAATACTTTTTTCTTCTTAATGGTAATGTGAATGGAATTGTTTCCTTAATTTCATTATCAGATTATTTATTGCTAGCAAATAGAAATATGATGGATTTTTATATATTGATGTTGTATTTTTTTACCTTGCTAAACTTGTTTATTGGTTCTGGACGGTTTTGTGGATTCCTGGGACTTTTTAGGAACCTCTCTTTGTCCTTGTGTTCTGAAACTTCACATTATATACTTTGGCCTGGGTCCACTTACATCTATTTTGTTAAACTGACTTTCCTGTCATCTGTAAGAAAACTAACAGAGGAGTTCCTTTCTTGAGTGTGGAGGGTTTATTTTGTTGCTTGTCTTTGTAAGGAAGTGTAAAAGAGCACAGTTATGTTATATCTCTGCTGAAAATATTGTAGGAAAAATTTACAATGATAATAGATGTGATAAAACTTCAATAATATAGATTATCTGTTGATTCATTTCTCGTGCCTGTGGCATAAATAAACAGCGTTTGCAGAAGTACAGTTGCTTAGGTATGTGCTATTTATGAGCAGATTCATTTTCTAAAAAAATGCTGGATTAAGGGACATGACACATGCTGTTGTTTTTCTGCTTCTGTGCAGAAAAACTGCTTTACTGATTCTGCATGGTAGAGTCCCGTGACAGCATGTTTCAGCTCGAGAGTGCTTTCATTTTTCTTTTAGTTTACATTACTGATTTCCTCCTTCCCCTCCCCCTAATATCAAATTGGGAAAGACCTTGTTAAAGGAAGGAATAGAAAAATCTTTAGTAAGGTTTTAATAAGGTAATACAGTCATGTTAGTATATTAAAGTAAGGCACTGTGGAATGCCTTAGATTCAGCCTCTGACCTTAAGCATACACATCTGGTTGCTGTTCTTCATCTTCTGTGAAAGCGTGTCATGGTAAAAACCAGGATGTATATGTCTCTTGGAGGCTAATTTTAGTAATCATTGTTCATTTTTTCGTTCATTAATTTGTTAACCAATTTATTAATTTATTCAGCAACATTTATTGAGCACCTGCTATGTGCTGTTTCCTAGAAATGCAAAGAAAAGTTAGCCCTGTTAAGGGATCAGGGTTCCATTAGGGATGAGATAGAAATACTTTCTTAAGTTGCCATCCTACTGAGCTTGAAAAATGAGCTGTCGCTCAGCAGAGCAGCTGAGTTGGCAGCAGCTGGTTCCACTGTATGTGCAGGCCCCTCGTTCCCACAAATGGACAGTCATGACCTTGACCATTTCTCAGGCCCATGTCTTTAAGTCTACCAGCGCAGTCTGGGTGGAGTAACTGGGAGTCCTTGACTATCTTTGAGCTTATCCTTGAATCTTTCTCATTTTAGGGGGCATATTGAGGTAGAAAGAGCTCATCTGTCAGGCTTTGCTAAACCTATCAGATTGCTTTGTCACATTGTCCCTCCTCCATTTTTTTTTTGTGAGGAAGATTAGCCCTGAGCTAACATCCATTGCCAGTCTTCCTCTTTTGCTGAGGAAGATTGGCCCTGAGCTAACATCCGTGCCCATCTTCCTCTATTTTATATGTGGGACGCCTGTCACAGCATGGCTTGATAAGCAGTATGTAGGTCTGCACCCAAGATCCAAACCTGTGAACCTTGCCCACCAAACGGAGCATGTGAACTTAACCATTATGCCACCAGGCTGGCCCCTCCCCATTCACCCCCCCAAGCTCCCATTTTATTTAATTGCTGTTGATGAGAATATTCCTTAGTAGTGTTCAACTTTCTTAACCTGTTAGGTAACTATTTTCCTCTTTGATTTATAAGCTGGGACCATATGTGGTATTTTCAAGTAACTGTTAAATCATCAGCAGTGCTAGCATCTCTTAGCTTTTTACAATGCTTTAAAATTTTCAAAATGCACAGCAACTCCAAGCCAAAGAAAAGTACCTCTTCTGTAGATGAAACAAAAAACCACAACTTTGTTTCAGAGAGGTCAGTGACTTAATCATGTGTTTACATGATTTAGCTTAAAGAAGTTGAAAATAACAAAATGGCCATCTTCCAGTAAAGAAGATACTGCATCTTTTCTAGAGTCCTTGAAGGCACAACTAGAGGAATCATGCAAACTGCAATATAAGGGCTTTAGGTTAGATATAAGGAAGACTCTGGCCTGTGGAGATTGGTAAAGACTGAATTGAATTACTAAGAGTATGTGAAACTTTTTGATTTAGTGAGTAGATTTTCTTCCTGGGGACATTTTAAATATAGCCCTGCTGAAAGGAATAAGTTTTCGGAACGTCTGACAAGGCAATTCTAACCCCCAAGCATCTCTCTCAACGTCTGACAAGACAATTCTGACCCCAAATGTCTCTCTCAAGCCTTTTTTTTTTTTTTTTTTGCTGAGCAAGATTCTCCCTGAACGTCTGTTGCCAATCTTCCCCTTTTTGTATGTCAGCTGCCTCCACAGCATGGCTACTAATAGTCGAGTGGTGTAGGTCCACGCCTGGGGGACTGAACCTGGGCCACCCAAGGGGAGTGTGCCAAATGTAACCATTAGGCCACTGGGGCTGGCCCAAGCCTATTTACGTAAAAGCAAAGAGAGGGGGAAAACATCTAGATTTAAACTAAATTTTTTGGTAGTATGTTAGGAAGGAAATTGAGTGTATGTTTTTCATCTTCAGTGATTGTCAGTTAAGCCTCTGTCATTTGAAAAAGTAGAAGCAATGAGAAGAATTTTGAGAAAACAGAAAGTGATTGTTTTGGGTGTGAGTGTGTGTTGTTTATTTCTTCATTTTATGTTAACTATCATTTGTTTAAAGTTAGCTTAGTGTAGGCAAACTTCCAGTCTTATCTGTAAATTATAGCTTATTTATAGTTTTGGTCTTTGACTTCTAACCCACACCAGACCAGCTCACACCTTGCTTCTGTAGCAGCGCTATTGTACTAGCTTCAGATGACATCCCAATTGATTTTCTGTTCTTACCTAGGACTTTAAAGACCCCCAGTAAGTCTTTCCATTTATGTGTTTCGTTCCCGTTAACTCTGCAAAGATGGACATGCCTCCAATTCTCAAACCATTGCTGCCTTCCATAGCCATTTCAGCGTAAGTGCTGCTATGAAAACCAATCCTTTAGTCTTTTGCAGTTTTGGAAATTATTTGACAACCACTAGGAGATACCTTTTTTCTTTCATATTGGAAGTTTTTTAGTGTAAGCATTATTAGCATTTTATTTTTTTCAATTTTAACTTTAATGTCATAAAGACCTCTTCAAAGCCATGTTCTTTTTAAAAAAATACTATTGACTCCTGTCTAGATTCTTCCCAGTTCTCTAATGCTTCCATTGTAGAGGAATCTTACCCTTATTTTTAACATATCTCATTAACTTTGCAGTAAGTAACCCTTAGTTGGATGTACCTGCCTCTTTTTTCTGTCCACTGCATGCTTCAGAAGCCCCATTTCTTACACACAACTCCTATTTAGTTCTTTCCTTTCAAAGATGATGGATAATGTAGCTCCCTGAATGCTCCTTCTCTCTCTGCCTCTGTAACTTTACACATGCCATTTGTCTGCTTATAGTCCCCTTGCCCTTTTCCACTTTCTCCCTTTAATTTCTATTCATCCTTGAAGATTTAACCTCAGCTCCCTATTTAACCTCTCATTGCAATCTCTTCACAGATCCTGTATCTGCCCCTCCATTTGTCTTCTATCACCCCAGGCCCAAGAGGGTACCTTTCTTTGTATTTCTAAAATGCTCCACGCACATCTCTCCAATGCCATTGCCATACTTCTATGATTTCCGAGTTTCTTTCCTATTACTGCCACTAGATTTTGAGCTCCTTAAAGGCAAGAACTGTGTCTTAGTCAACTCTGTACCCCTCAGCTTAGCTCTGAAAACATAGTCAACAAATGTTTGGTGGAAGAAATAGGGTAGTATGTTATATACCTCTTCTGAGGTTTTATTTCAGTTTCAGATCAACCCAGAGGACGGAGGCTTCGTAATGGCCCCGATGACACCTTCTCATCCAGTGAGAGCTCTTTCTCAGGCTTCTGGCAAAGCGACTCAGCCCTTAGCGTGGCGATTGTCGAATCTGGGGAGCTTGGTACAAATGCAGATCCCCCTAAGATTCTGATTCAGGCTGAGTGTGAAGTGTCAGGGATTTGCGGTCTGAAGCAGCACCTCTGGTAATTCTGGTGCAGGGGATTGTTAGCCACCCTCTGAGAGGTGCCGGGTTCGAGAAAGGCTCGTGCTAGCTCCTGTCTGGATTCCATGCTGCCCATGAGGACAGGGACTCCTCATTCATATGCTGCAGTGGCTTCTTTCTCCGCTAACAAGGCCTGTGACCTTCTTGACACGAATGGTAAGAGGCACAGATTTCTTAGTTTGTGCAGTAGATGTGTCCCTGAAAAGTTGAATACAAATTAAAGTTTTATGAGAGGAAAACAGGATACTGCTAGTGAATTCTTTTCTAAGTTGAATGTCACTCTGTAATTTATTGGTTGTTAAGATGTACATTTTTAAGAATTAGTTTATTTAAATTAAATGAAATTAAATTAAATTAATGAAATTAATTAAATGAAATTTAAATTAAATTTCTGTATGTGGCTTAAGTTTTTTGACTGTATAAATTTAATAATGATTCTTTTTCCCAGGCGGTCACCTATTATTAACCAATCCTTAAATGGATATTTTAAACTTTTAAGTGAAAACCTTTTACTACAGTTGAAGAATTACTTTTGAAGCTTCAGAAGCCTTAATTCAGGGGCAAGTCTATTTCCGAGAAGTTTTTTTATGGTCATTGCCCAAGTTGGTTCTCATTGTAATACCTGAGAGTCCTTGAAACTATTCATACCTTCTTGTGAGCTAATAGCATTTATCCATGAGGAACTTTTAGACTCTGAAATAAGAATAGATCTGAAATGTTAATAAGATATTCTTCAGTGATCTACTTTCTCAGTCTCCTTTGGTGGATCCTCTTCCTTTACCAACTCTTCAAAATGTAGGTTTCTAGTATTGACAGTCTTATTTCTTCCCAATATGCTGTAGTTGAGCAGTTTAATTATTTTCAGCAGCTTCCACTTTCCCCTGTTGAGGCATCCAGCAAATTACTTAACCACCTTATGGCCAGGTTTTCTCCTCATAGGATAATGAGAGTGAAAATTGCCATCTACTTTTATTTTGGAGGCTGTGAATATTCACTTGATATTCTGGGCTCTTTCAATGAGATAGAATACTAGAAGAAAAAAGTATCTTCATTGTATATAAGAGAGTAGCTATCAAGTAAATATTAGTTCCCCTGTCTCCCTTCCTGCCTTCTAAGCACGCACCACCAGATTGCCCATATGTGAGTCGCGTTATAACTGTGGTGGCTATTGAGGCCCAGATGTTCATGGGGAGTCCTACTTTCAAAGATCCTGTCTGGTTTTTAGAGTGTGCTTCTCATTGTGGAGTTAGTATCCATAGTTGTAGTACTTACTATCTGCATCTTTCTCTGGACTCTCACACCCTGGGTGGGTTTCACCTGAGCTCGTCAGTCAGAAGGCAGGATCTTAATCCTCTGGTACCTCTAGTACCTGGCACAGAGAAGATCCTAAAAATATGGGCATGGCAATCCTGAGATATATGGTTAGTCTTAACCTTAGTTAATTCTATTAATTTAACTGTAATAACTTGGTTAGTTTATTTGCAAAGGTGTGGTTTCTTGTGGTTTCATGGGGTTAAGAGCAGGGCTGTTGCATCAGACTGCTAGGTGCTAATCTTTGATCTGTCCTTGCCATATAGATAAACTTATTATATATGATTATAAGACACAGTATAACCTCTCTGTGCCTTAGTTTTCTTATTTGGTAAAATGGGGATGATAATACTAATGTTTATCTCTTAGGGTTCTTAAAAAGATTAAAGATTATATATGGAAAACATTTAGAATAGTTTTTGGCACATAATTACCTTTTGGTAAATGTTAGTTTGAAAATGATAATAATATTATTAGTATTATTGTTATTACTGGTATATTTCTCCAGATTTCTCTGTTTCCTCATCAGTAAAATGAATGAAGTTGCACTAAAAAGCTTATTTCTAAGATTCCTTATGCCTTTATCATTTTACAGTTCTATGATGTCAGTTATGCACTTTGATGGTTATAAATGTTCATTGTCTTATGAATGTTATCAGAAGGGAATAATAAGCCATGTTTCAAAACATTTGTTTCTTAAATGTGATTTACTTCAGAATTCCATTAAATAAAATATATACTGGTGCAATGTTTATCATTCATTTTCCTTATTGAGAGACTGAGGCCAGTAGTAAAAACCTACAGTCACCAAACGTCAGAGCTGGAAGGGAGCCAAGGGAGCATCTTGTCCATCCTCTGTAGAAAGTCTGTGATATTCTCAACCCAAGATTTCTGGTGATAGGTTATACACCTCAAGATAAACTCTTTTTAAGATTTGCAATGTCAAGGAAACTCTTAGTGTCTGTAACATCAAAGCCAATGATTTCCTAAGTGGTATTTCTCATCTTGCAATGCATTGCAAAATAATATTCTTAAACTGAAAGATTGCACATCTGTAGGACCAAGGTTAGCTTAATATTTCAGAGCATGCCAATTAGATCTTTTTTCCTTGGCTGGTATTAGAAAAAATTTTTGGAGAATTTGTGTGATGGTAAAAATTAATATTGTATCTTATTATAATAACTGAGTTCCTTTTCATATTCTCGTCAAGTATTTCATATTTAAAGAGAGAACTTTTTAAGGATAATCCATATTATTATAGAAAGAATACTCATTTTCTAAAAGATAATTTGAGCAGAAATCTTTAAATCTTTTTCAAAAGGGACCATTTCATTCATAACAATGTAGTGATGTCATTTTGAATACTAGTGTTTGATCTTTCATCTTTTTCCTGTGTCTGCAGAATAGGTTACAGATTCCCTGAATAATCCGTAAACAATTTCATTTCCTAACATTAGCAAATTATTCCCACTTTACACAAGACTAGAGTGCCTGGGATTCTGCAGTCAGTTCTTGTTCTTACACAAATTGATTGGAAAATAATAGAATAAGAATAGGAATGGACAGATAATTTCCTTCATCTTTCTAGGATAATGTGTGCGAGATGTACTTGTGTACATATCCCTCTCAGAATGATGAAGGTTAAAGATTTCTGTATCTGGAATTTGTATCTGTAGATACAAATGTAGATGTGTATTTGACTTGGCATCCCATAGCTCCCTATTGTGTGACAGGAAAAATTTGAAAATATCTTCCTGACAATCTCACTTTGCTAGATTCTGGTCATTTCAAGTCTGATGGGATTTGGGTCCTTGAAAAGGGCCAGAGACTGACGTGAACCTGTCTTTATCCATTGCTTTTTCCACTCTGACCATTTCGTGGGGGCACTCAGTGGCAGGATGGTCAGCTGCCCACCTAGCAGCTGTTTTGTTTTCCCACCTGGGCCATCACTGTCCACTGGCCCACTGAGGTTCCTTCCTGTGCAGAGCTGTGCACCATCTGAGCCCACTCTGTGTGTACCAGCTCACAGCGGAACTGCTTCTCCTCCTCATCTCCCTGAGCCAAACACACACTTCAGACTTCTCTGCTCTGTGTCCCTCCTGGCAACAGCTAAAAAGACTCAGGGGCGGGGGTGACGAGTGGCTAATCTTGCCACACGGTACTTTCTTGTCCTTCTCCCTTGACAACTGCTCAGAGCTGAGAAAACCCCTCTCCTCTCTCCAGCATGTCAGAATCCAGCAGCTTGCTGCAAATTGCTGCTGAAGCAACTCACCGACCATCTGCCAGCTCTGGAATTTGGGCATGTAGCATGTTCGGAACACTGGCCCTGGTTCCTTATTGGAGCTGTGCTTCTCTTGGTGACACTGACTCAATCAAGGGTTACCAAATCATGTCCCAGGAAAAAGTTAAAGGTGATGGAAAAATGTGTGATCTTTGCTTCTTAAAAGATAAAGTTTGGGTTTGAAGGAGGAAATATATAAGATAAACAGAGCTTTCACAATTTTGGATTTTCTTTAAAGGAATGAGATTCTATGATCAACAGCTTTTCTGAGTCATCTCTCCTCAGAATTTGATTCTACTCAGTGTTCTTCAGCATAGCTTAATGGTTAACTGTGTGAGTTTTATATTTAAATGGCCTGTATTTGAATTCTAGTTTTGTCGCTTGTCAGTTGTGTGACCTTACACAAGATACCTTTTCTCTCTGTGTCTCCTTCTCCTCAACTCAAAAATGAAAATATTGGTATTGACCTTGAAGAGCTATAAAAATCAAAGAATGTTGCATGTAGATCACTTAGAACAGTTTCTGATGCAGAAAGAATTCAATTCATATTAGACTTGAATATATTATTATTTAGAATATTGTTACTATTACTATTATTATTACCAACTCCTTTCCAAAAGGAGTTAAGTTTTAATGAAGAAGCAGAATTTCTTCAATATGCTGTCCAATTTCAGCTCTAAGCTGAACTTGTATTTGCAGTTGTTTAAATGTTGTTTAAGGGTCATCATTTACATAATGGATAAAAGGATAAAAGTAATTCAAATTGTTTTCTTTTTTCATCTGTATAATTGTTTTGTTGATTATGATAACTAATAAGTACATCTAGACTCAAAGTGGATTTGTTCTTTATAGTGTTATTGAGTATGGGTCTGCATTTGTTTAAACTAAACTCAGAAACAAAGTTGGGAACTAACTGGTGCTGTGAGTGTTAAAAATTCCAAGAAAAACAAAGCTTTCTTTTTCACCTGACTTGTCTAGAAGACAGACCAATCAATAAGATCCTGTGGGTATCCTACTTTTTTCCCTCCTTGTCCTGGAAGAATATGAGCAGAAAGAAAGAGAATCCTTTTTTTATCCTTTTAATGTTTGTTTGTGATGCAAATGGAGCACTCTGAATTTTCTCAGGCCTTTTTCACTCTGCTGTAAATAACCTTAGGTACCTTTGAGTAGTCTTGGTACAAGGATGTTGCATTTATCACATCCAGCCTGTTGTTATCTGTTTTCTCTTCCTCTTCTGTTGCACCTTTCTTCGTGTTCTTTCTTATCAGTAAATGCCTTCTCAGCCAGAGTATAAGAATACTCATTAACAATAAGTGAACTCCAGTGATGAAGTTTCAGACAGAGAGACTGACCTAGAAGCAGCAGTAGAGGGCGCTCAGCCCCTCGTTTCATTATAATGGAGCCTGCACCAAACATCTTTCATTTGAGAAGCTAAAAACGAATTGCACATATTAATTAAGCCTTGCCAAGACCTTGTTCAGTGATCCAGTGCTAAGTGCCTAAAATAAGTAGATCTTATTTTAATCTTGGGGAAACTGGGTAGAAGAGGGAAATTCCTAACACTCCACAAGAAGAGTCAGAATTTCAGTAATAACCCAAAAATCCTTCTCTTGCCTTTCCCTCCTCTGACCGATATCCCACATGTTCCTTCATTTAGGAAGAACCAAAGGAAAAACCCAAGAGTTTTAGATTTCTCTTGAGTAGTTCCTTTAATGCAAGGTATGTGAGATGTGTGCTTTAAATGTCAGTTACAACACTGTACCACCTGCTTTAATATTAATTCTTTTGTAAGACGGTTATTCTAGTGGCTCTTTGCTTTTGACCAACAAAGACTCTTAAAAAAAGGAAAATGAAAAATAAATAGCATTCCTGGAATCCATGCAGGCAGATCATATTCCGTGTGATCTTGCTCACTCATATTATGTGGTGATTAGAGCAGGGCTTCAATCAGCTGGAGGATTCCCCAAGGCAAGGTCTCGTCCCACCAGTGCACATGGCGTGCCCCGTCTGACACCAGGGCAACTTGAGAATTGAGCCCAGGGAAGCTGCAGTGTGGTGCAGCAGATGAGCACCCGTGGTTGCCATGGAGATCGCTAATACTGCTGAAACTCAAAGAAAGGGCACTTGCCGCAGCTCAGGAGCCTGCCTGAAAATGAATGAGAAACAAGCAGAATTTAGAATAGGCCTATCAGCTAGTTGTCCCACATGGAGTTTTAATTTCCTTTTCTTTCCTGTTCCTCTTCGTTTTTTCAAAGAATCGATTGAAAACAAGGCTGTGTTATAAAGCATGCTCAGTCCCCTCCGACCTCATGGCAGCCTGACATATCCTTGGAATAGATGTAGTATATTAATGATGATGCATGACTAATAAGATTGGCGGTGGGGGCTGGGATGAGGCATGTGCTGGCCCTTCTGGAGCCTGTGTGCTGGTTGTCACCAGGGTTTAGTAGGCACCTTGGGATTTGTCTGCAGCATATGTGCTGCTGTTAATGATTGAAAAATTACCACAACAATTAGTCACGGATCGCTAAAGGCAGGGCCCCCAAATGTGATGGACAATGTGATTAAATCCATGTATGTGACAATTAACTCTTCTGCAGGTTTATCCACCAAGGAGAGTGCCCTAGGGGTGAAAGCAAAGGGAAATGAGAAGGAGGAAAAAAGAGGTAACAGAAAGGAGCAGGGGAGAATAACGCTGCAGAATGTATCTGATACAGCTGGCACTACTGGTTTTAATCTGATCCTGAATTAATCACAGTTTGATTAATCCTGGTTTATTGCACCTTTCTATTGCCCATTTATTTATATCTCCCTTAATTTTATGGAGGCATGACTGATTAAATTCTGCCCATTTCATGTTTTTTAAATTTTAAAATCGGGTCTCTCCACTTAATGCGATGTTCTAGGTGGTCCAAGGTGCAATTATCTCGTAAAAGCTAAGCAGGCACCAGACATAGCATGTCATGAATCCCCTTATGTATCACAGCTGAGTAACCCAGAATAAATATTTGTTTGCTCAATATTCTGCCTAAGCAAAAAAGAAGCCTCGTGTTGTCAATCTGCTTGTTTATTTGGGTGGAAGAAACAAAAATACACACACACACAACTTTGTTAAATAAGAGGAGCACAAATACAAAATTTTGTTCACCAGAAAAAATAGTCTTAATATTTGTATGAATTGTCTGCAAATATATATTCATAGCATAAAAGGGTAATGTTTGTAGGCCACAGATATGTTCATATGTGGGATTATTTTTAACCAGTATGTACTATTCTCATTTTGTTTTTGTTTTAGATATTATTTTAGGTGTTGTTCAGATTTGTGTACAAAATACTGCATTTAAATAATGTCAAAGAGGTGGTGGCAAAAACCAGCATAAGCAAAACCTCATGCTTTGTAACTCATGTACCTTATATGCTGTGTGAATTAAGATTACCCCACTCCTAATTCATGAGAGGGCATCTAAAGCTTTAGAAAGGACTGAACTATAAATGCATACGTGGTTTTTCTTCTTTTGGTGATCCTTAGGATCATTCCATTGTTCTCATTTAAATTGAATTTGGTAGAAGACTGAATTTTTTTAGTTTACAGACTAAAGTGGATTATCTTTGTTACTTGCATTTTAGCCTGATCTACTCAGGCATATAAAGATAGAAGATCTGTTTGTGATGTGGGCAGCAGTGTCATTGTAGTAAAAGAAAACAATCAGCATAAGCAAAGATCTTACTGCGTTGGTGGCACAACACAGCTGCTGCCCTGTTAGATACCCCTAGAAACTTGCATCCCTGATTGCTGATACCGCCACTTTTTAGAGCACCAGCTAAGAAACCCAGTCTAGCTGTGGATGATTTGGGAACCTTAGGATCTCTCTTGTTGCGAAATATGTGATCTCCTTGACAGCCTCCCAATAACCAGCTCTTTGGTTCTGCCAGGTATTAATATGAAGGTAGGAAAGCACTCCACTTGTGAAATATCCTTGATATCCACCAAACTAAAGTGACTGCGTACTTCTTAAGCTGATGTCTCATTTCTGTATTCTCTAATGGCACGTGTCACTGTCCACCTCTGTTTATTTCTACTGGAGCTTTAATGACTAGGACCAGCCAGCCCTGTTTGTTCATTTGTTTGTTTGTTAATTCGTCATTTCATTTATTTAATAGTTTACTGAGCAAATGTCATGTGCTGGGCAATATGCCTGGTACTTGAAGTGGAGATGAAAGTAGAAGATGGGAAGACTCACAAAAGCATTATTTTATGCTGAAGGTGTATTGTGAAGATAAGATATATACCAGAAGAACCATGTGCAAAGTAGAAATTGGCAAGTGTCACAAGAGGGAAGCTAGACGAAGTGAGGTGATTGTTTGCAGATGGGAGAAATGACTTCTCGCTAGGTATTGGAGGGTTTTGTGGCATTTGATATTGTCTTTCAAGAGGTTCCCAATTCACTTGTAGCCAATGGTCAAAGACTAGATTTCTTGGACAGTTCTCAAGAGGTGTTGAGTTGAGTGTATAGGCTTGAAGAGAAGTATATTCTAGGTATGTGCAAGAATGTGTGCATAGTACCACTTAGGCTGTAACAAGGGAACACAACTTGATTTGAATGTATGATGTGGAAACACTAGTTTGGAGCCAGCTCATGGAGGGACCTTAAATGCTCAGCCAAGAGCCAAGGAGTTTGTACTTCATTTTATAGTCAGTGAATTGAGTCATAATAAAAGAGGATGAGAGCACATTTCATGAAGCTTGTGTGTTTCAGACCAGGTCCTTCTGACTACCCTCTGTAAGTTTCCCGTGAAACTTCAGGTAGAATGGCACCGCCAGTCCAAGGCCTTCGAGACCCTGTACGTGTAGCCCCTGCCTATTCTGACTTCAGGCCACTCTCTCCTTCCCTCGCTTCACTGTCATCAACTGTCTTCTGTTTCCTGAACAGGCTCACCTTGTTTTGGCCTGAGTCTCTGCTCTTGCTGATGTCTTTATCTGAAACATTCTTTCCCCCGGGCTTTGCATTGCCATCTCTTTCTCATCATTCAGGTTGCAGCTCAGAGTCCTTCTTTCACTGTTTGCCTATTTCCCAACCTCCAGTCTCCCTCTCTAGACCCTAACCCCAGTGGCTTGCCTAGTGGGCACTGGCAGTTGCTTCCCTGACTTTATTCTCTCCCCTGATTTTGCTTGGGTAGCTACTTTGACCCTTGGTAGCTCAAAGGAAGATGCACATATCTCTTCTCCAGGGATAGATCCTGATTAGTCTAATCCAGTCATAGTAATTGTCTTCTTATCAGTGATTGGTTTAGTCAGGGGCATGTGACCCAGTGCTGGATGAATGACATAAAGGAGCAGCCAACCAGGGGCTTCTAGGAAAAGTGTTCTTACTGCCAGGAAATTTTCACGGGATGAGTTAGTCTCCTCTTCATCCCCTAGAAGTTGAAAATCAGGAGGTGATATATGGGTCTACTGCCTAAGGGTAAACCCAACACCCAGAGGAAGGCAGCACCAGGAGAATGGCAAAGAGCCAGAATCCTGATGGAACATGCCCAGAACCCTCTCCAGTCTAGACTTCTTGTTTCCTGAGATGTTATTTCCTTTTCAAGTTCCTTTGAGTTGGATTGTCTATTCCCCAAATCAAAATCATTCTAATTGCTATGCTTTCTTTTGTGTCACCCTGCTTTAGTTTCTTCATGGCATTTATCACTTTGTGCATTACCCTGTTCATTTATTTACATGTTTAATGTCTGTCTCCCTTACCAGAATTTAAGCTTCATTTGTGCAGGAACTTATCTGTCTTATGACTATTGAGTCCACAACTGCTAGAACAGTGTGAGGTGTATTAGTAGGTGATCAATAAATATTTATTGGCTGAATGGAATCAGGGAGGGAGGCTAATGTGCCTTGCTTTAAGTATCACGGAGAGGGATTCGAGATGGCTGGTGGAACGCTATTGCTATTGCCCCTTGGTTGTGTCAGCATGGTGGAGGCAGGGCCAGACAAGAAGGTTGTGACAGATCCAACAGGACTTGGCAACTGACTGAGAAGGGTAGATTTTCTCCTGAGACTGAGATCCAGGATTATTCGTAGGAATAGAGGATATAGGATGCAAAGCAGGTATGATGTGGGGAAAACAAGGAAGTGAAATTTAGAAATATAAAATTTTAAGTGCCATTTAGGCATCAGCATGGAGCTCTAGCTGGTAGTTGATAATCAGGAATGGAGATAGACTACTTTTATAATCAGAAGAAAATATCCCTCTTTTTTTTGTTTTTTTATGATTGGCGCCTGAGCTAACATCTGTTGCCAATCTTCTTCTTCTCCTCAGAGCACCCCCCCTCCCCCCCCCGGTACGTAGTTGTATATTCTGGTTGTAAGTGCCTCTCATTGAGGCATGTGGGACGCTGCCTCAGCATGGCCTGACGAGCGGTGCCATGTCCGCACCCAGGATCCGAACTGGTAAAACCCTGGGCCACCGAAGCGGAGCCACGAACTTAATCATTCAGCCATGGGGCCGGCCCCCTTCTCTTACTTTATAAAGATAATCAGGCCTGGCAATTGACTTTTCTCTTTCCTAGTAAAAACGCATGATGCAAAAGCAGGGCTCATGTCCAACTCAACTTTATATGTCCCAACCCCTGTTGTGTGTGCCTATCACAATACTTTGCACATAATTCTTTAATTAAGACAAAAACAAAACAAATGAAGGCCTTGACTGTCCTTCATTCTAACGAGGCTAAGCAGAACTAGTCCTAAGATTAACTTGGTGATCTGAGATGCCCAGGAACTGGTTTCTGAGCACAGTTGCAGCCCACAACCAGAACTCCTTCAGACACTTCCTATTTCATTGCTCCATCTTATTTTCTTCTTAACAATTCCTACTTTCCTCAAAAAACATTTGTTTGTTTGATCCATAAGAATGGGTCACTTGTCTCACTGCAGCATCTCCAGGACCTGTAACACTGTGATTAGAATGCAGATTCTGGATTCAGACTGCCCAAGTTTGAATCCTGTCTTACTAGCTAGGTGACCTTGGGCAAATTACTTAGTCTCTCTGAGCCTCAATTTACTAAATATGTAAATTAATTAGTGTTATATGTGCATATTGTATATTACATATATAGCTAATTTTATATGCATTATACATAATTTATATACAATTTACATTATATATATACTTTAGATATATATATACACACATACAAAATTAGCTAATATATTTCGAGGACTAAATGAATTAATCCATATGAAGTGCTTGGACAGTGCTTGGCACATGTAAAGTACTATGTCGGTATTAACATGGCACCTGAGGGCACTCAATAAATATGTGTGGATCACAACTAGTAGTCAATGGGGAGAAACTGGGAGTTTTCCCTCTGAGATACAGTACAAGGCAAGGAAGACCACTCTTGCCACTTCTATTTAACATAATACTGACTGCCAGAGCAGTCAGACAAGAAAAAAAAAAAAAAAAGGCATCCGATTTGAAAAGGAAAAAGTAAAATTATCTGTGTCTGCAAATGACATGATCATATATTTAGAAAACTTTAAAGAGTCCACAACAACAAAAAACCTGTTAGAACTAATAAATGAGTTCAGCGAAATTGCAGGATACAGAATCAACATGCAAAAATCAGTCACATTTCTATCCACGAAAAACAAACTATCCAAAAAGGAAATGAAGACAATCCCATTAACCAAAGCAATAAATAGAGTAAAACACTTAGCAATAATCTTAACCAAAGAGGTGAATACTTGTGTACTGAAAATTATTAAAAAATTGATGAAGAAAATTAAAGAAGTCACAGATAAATGGAAAGATATCCTTTGTTCATGGATTGGAAGAATTAATATTGTTAAAATGTCCATACTACCCAAAGTGAACGACAGATTCATTGCAATCCCTATCAAAATCCCAATGGCATTCTTTACGGAAATAAAAAAAAATTCATAAAACTCCGGGAACCACAAAAGACCCTGAATAGCCACAGCAATTTTGAGTGAGAAGAGCAAAGCTGGAGGCATCACACTTCCTGATTTCAAACTTTATTACAAACCTCTGGTAATTAAAACAATATGGTACTGGCATAAAAACAGACGTATAAACCAATGGAATAGAATAGAGAGCCCAGGAATAAATCCACTCATCTCTGGTTTACTAATCTTTAACAAGGGTGCCACAAGCACACAACGCAGAGGGGATAGTCTCTTTAATAAATAGTGTTGGGAAAAGTGGATATCCACATGCAGCAGAATGAAATTGGACCCTTATCTCACACCATATACAAAAATCAACTCAAAATGGATTAAAGACCTAAACATAAGACTGGAAGCCATAAAACTATTAGAAGAAGATATAGGGGAAAAGCTCCTTGACATTGGTCTGGGCAACAGTCTTTTTGGATATGACACCAAAAGCACAGGCAACAAAAGCAGAAATAGATAAGTGGGACCACATTAAAGTAAAAAGCTTCCACATAGCAAAGGAAACAATCAACAGAGTGAAAAGGCAACTTACAGAATGGGAGAAGTATTTACAAACCACATATCTGATAAGGGTTAATATCCAAAGTATATAAGGAGCTCATACAACTCAATAGCAAAAAAAACCAAATGATCTGGTTAAAAAATGGGCAAAGGACCTGAATAGACATTTCTCTAAAGAAGACATACAATGGCCAACAGGAATATGAACAAGTGCTCAACATCGCTAATTATCAGGGAAATGCAAATTGAAACCACAGTGAGATCTGACCTCATGCTTGTTAGAATGGCTATTGTTAAAAACAAAAAAAAAGGTAAGTGTTTGTAAGGATGCAGAGAAAAGGTACCCTTGTATGCTATTGGTGGGAATATCAATTGGTATAGCCACGATGGAGAACAGTATGAAGGATCCTCAAAAAAGTAAAAGTAGAATTACCTTAAGATACAGCAATCTCAATTCTGGGTATTTATCCAGAGGAAATAAGATCACTATCTTTTTAATTATATCACATTTAATTATATCACGTTAAAGATGGGGGAAAGGGAAAGGACAAAATGAAAAAACATGAAAAAAAAATATGTGGAATCTAATTGTGAGAACACAGATTGTTGTGGCAGCAACAGAGGCTCTAGATAATTTCATTAGCCTGTTCTCTGACCGGACACTATTTAACCTCTTTGTGCATTGATAGCTTTTTCCTATTGTAGATACAATTCTAGAATGTTAGAAATTATTTTCTAGATGATAATAATATATGTTTCACTTGTATGGTGCCTTTACAGATTATATTCTTATTCACTCTATGATCTTGGCCTGTTTTGGGAATAGACAGGG
The DNA here is from genome assembly GCF_041296235.1 of Equus asinus. Classification (NCBI taxonomy): domain Eukaryota; kingdom Metazoa; phylum Chordata; class Mammalia; order Perissodactyla; family Equidae; genus Equus; species Equus asinus. The sequence goes on along the minus strand of NC_091797.1, from coordinate 63,240,511 downwards.
AATATCATTCCCATTTTATGAAACAAGAGGCTTAGGGATAGAGTGGTTAAATGTGCTAATATTTAATAGCCAAAGCATGAGTAGAGCCTCTGTTTCCTAGCTCCTGGCTGGAGCCGCTCATTTGTTAATCCCAGTCTATGCTACCAATGCAAGTAGAATAAATACCCAGAAACCTCGGCAAGATAGAAGTGTTCAGACCGCCATAGTTCTCTCAAGTTGACTGAGAGCTCCTAACTTGTAAGTGAAAAGCAACAACCTTCACCACTACAATGGCTGGTTTGGGTGGTAAGTAATTGAGTTCATCCAGGGTAGGCTTCCTAGCTTCCCTCTAAGTTGGTACTACTTTGAGCTGTCTCATGACCTACTCTGAGCAGCCATGAATGGCCAGGTGCTTGCAGTTTGATCATTTCCTTTTGGTGGCCATCTGGCAGTACTTCCCTGGACTGCCTCTATTCTCAGCTGAGGAGAGGATGCTCAGACCCATCTTCAGACAGAGCCCCAAATGCTTGTTGCAAGTGCAAATATTTTCAGAAGCCTCATGTCTTTTCTGTTTCTTTTTTTTGTTTAAGATGTTTGTTTGTTTAAGGAAGATTAGCCCTGAGCTAACTACTGCCAGCCTTCCTCTTTTTGCTGAAGAAGACTGGCCCTATGCTAACGTCCATGCCCATCTTCCTCCACTTTATATGTGGGGACGCCTACCACAGCATGGCTTTTACCAAGCGGTGCCATGTCTGCACCTGGGGTCTGAACCAGTGAACCCCGGGCTGCCGAGAAGCGGAATGTGCGAACTTAAACACTGCACCACAGGGCTGGCCCCTCGTGTCTTTTCTTGACTATAAAATATACAGATTATTCACACTATCACATAATGTTTGTTTTAATATGTGGAAGCACTTAAAATTATTTGTTATGTATGGAATGGTAGCTTTTGAGAATTCCATTGTGCTTAACCTGTGAATCTGTTTTCTGGATATACTGGGACCTGCCTGGCATTTCTCATACCCACGTTAGAAATGTCTAGGCTTCCTGGATATGTTTGGTTCTCTGTAGATCTTTTTACTTGTGATCCCTTTGTTCAGTAATCCTCATTGGGCCTGCAGTATTTAGCATGTTGCCTACAAAACATGTTAGGTTGGTCTACTTTTTCTTGTTGGCATAGTTATATCTACTCATTTGATTCAAAATCTATTATCTTCTATTCCAGTAGGTACCACCATGAGAGAGGCAACATGACATAGAATATAAGGAACCTGGGCCAGGGATTAAATTCTACTTTCCTCTAGTGTCCTAATATGTTACCATTGGGCAGTCTCTTCTTGGAAACCCAGGAAGAGGAAGGTTTCCAGATTCATCTAGTTTTATCTCCCGGCAGGATGAAACCATTTCTCACATGTAGTTGTTTATCTTTTAAATTTCATTCACTTTTTTGATTCCCAACTTCTACTTTTGCATAATATATCTATGAAAGTTATAGCCTGTTATAACAAATGCTGTTACAGCTCAAATCTCTGCATAATAAAGTAATTGCCAAAGCCCTGTGCAGTGACTCAGTTCAAGTGGTATCATATATATTAAATTCCAGAGTAGTTTTAAAAAAAGCATTCTACTTTGAACTAATAGTACCGAATACCTTGCAACTTAATTTTAAAGGTTAACTAACACCTTTAAAGCAGTTAAGCCAAAACCCACGTAGCCGCACCTGAGTATACTCGTCTGAGGTAGACATCAGCTAGCCGTCTTGATGCACTCTGTTCTGGTGTAGCCCTCTGCTCCTGAGGACCGGGAGAAGGGATGGATGATGGAGAGAATTAGGGACCAGTAGTCTGTTCTCTCAAATCTGTGTCTGTGGCTCTTTCATCTCCCCACTGTAGTAAGCAAGCATACACCAACAGAAGTCACACACACACATGCACACACACAGAGTCACATGCACAGGTACACCTACTGCGCAGACACACACACACACTCTCACACTATATTCAGTTTTCTTGTCTTTAACAGGTTAAGCCCCAGCTCCCAAACCTAAAAAAGGGACTAGGCTGAATAAGGGCAAGCAGTGGTTTGTGCAGAACTGAAGAGGGCCTGTAGTTGGGCGACACCTAGAGCAGCTCCTTCTCTTTACAGATAAGGTGACTGAAGTACCTGGAAGACAAATGACATGACCGGGGACACGAAGCATCTACTGGCGGCTCCAGAGATACATCTTCTGAGACCCAGTTCAGTGCCCCCTCCAGTGTAGCGTTTTAAACACATGGTGAAAAAGACATTGCCAAAGGCTCATAGTTTATGTTTCACTGTTGAGGCAAATTTTTCTTTAAAGTTAATTTCAGGTTTTGCATTTAATTTGTTTAATTCTGAGGATGAAATCTCAAATTTTTAACCTAGCAATATGCAAACCTCTGGTAAATGGAGTATATAAGCCATCAGATTATCATTCCTTGATGTAGAGAGGCTAAAGTTCTGGATAAAAAGGAGGTTACGGTTATTAATTACTTTCTTGGGGCTGAAGGATGCCCGGGCAGATGTGACCAGGTTGTCAGGGCTGTAGTGCTGTCAAGACTTTATGAAAGCTCCTCCCTCCTGGCCCCTCCCTTCTCCCTTTCCACTGAGCTTAGTACCTACATTTATCTATGGGCAGATAGAGACTACATAGTATATTGAACATCTGGATATCCGCAAGGCATGTGATAAAATATCCTTAGAGGCCCGTGTGAATAACATGGAGAAATGTGGGCTGGGCAGAAGAAGAATGCACTTATTTAGATTTGTATTTATTTGGACAGATCTTCCCAGAGGTTAGATTATTGGCTTAATGTTAACCTGCTGGAATGTTTATAATAGAGGTATGCAGAGCTCTGCCTTCAGACTTGTCTTGCTCACAGTTTTTATCAATGACTTTAATGAAGACATGTTTATCAAATTGGCAGTTGACACAAGGCTGGAAGGGACAGCTAATATGGTTAGTGACTTGATCTTGAGTCAAGAAAATCTTGATAATCCAAAATGATGTACCAGAAATAACAGGGTGAAAAACAGTAAAGATAAATATAAAGTCTTTAAATTAAATTTAAAAAATTAATTGCACAACTCCAGCGTGGGGAGAATTGGAGGATGTAATTTGTCACCAATTCATTGTGTTGACTCATGATAAGGCCCTTGAAAAATGTAGATGATATTATAGAAGCACAGTGTGCAGTTCAAGAAAACTATGAACGTTGAGCAGACCACATTTGGATTATTGTATCAAATAATCTCTCCCTTACCTGAGATATACTAGAATTCAAAGATTACCAAATGATATGCCTGTTTACTGAGTTAAGTGAAAATATTTAATTGTAGGGTGAGATATATTACTTTTGGATAAACTATTTGAAACAGAGAAATGACTATTTCAAAACACATCTTGGGAAATTGTGAAAAATCTAAAGAAAGCTTTACCCTTTGCTATTTTCTTCCTGACTCTCTGGCACCCCACCCCAACCCTGAAATTAAAACCTCTGCTACCACCGTTACTTAAAGCAAAAATAACAAATAGGCATCTTCTTTATTGACTGAAATCTTTATTCCCCCCCGCACCACAGTTTAACTGTATGGTGAATTTAAAGTGTTTTAATGGTTCTCTCTGTAAAATAGGCTTCTGCAGGCTCTATAGAGGACTTTAAAAATGAAAACATTGTGTGTGTGCATGCACATTCTAGTCTATTGGTTGAATCGATTTTGCAAAATTAAAAATGAAGGCACTCTTTAACAAACTCTCTTTTGCAGTTAGCCTGCAGCATAATGTTAACTGGCAGCAGGAAAAGGCAGTCAGTCCTTTATGCATGTCTTACACCTCCCTTTCAATTCCTGTCTCTTTGCTCTTGGAAAGAAAAATATTCTGGCATGAGCATCTTTTCATTGTCTCTCTTTGGAATGGGTACCAACTGCCTCCAGAGCTCAGGGGAGCCCTCCCTGTGTTCCTGGCTAGGCACACCACATGGTAATGTGGACCCTGCCAGGCTGAGGTGCTAATAGACTGGGGAGGGGGGGAGTTGATGTGGGGGAGGGAAAGTGCTGGAGCACAGTACAAAGCACTGAGCCACTGTCACCTATTTATTAGCTAGTTAAGGCTGCCTGTGGTGTTAGGAAGGGAGAATAAAAGACATGGGCATATTGCAAGCTGTCAACTGGACACAGTTGTAGTTACTACAGTAGTTTCTTTTCCTTCTTCTTCTTTGGGTCCGAGGTCATTATTCTTAGGCTTGGAGAGTGGGGAAGGTGACTGTAACCATTGTCACCAGTAGTCCAGGATCTTTACCCATTAAGTTGACTCTTCAAAAGAAAACAAAACTGTGATGTAATTTCCTACTACCAGTTCCATTGTTTTTCAGAATCACAGTCTTATATGTTGCTTGCTTTAGCCATGCACAGCTTTGCAAAAACATCTTTTTAAATTTCTCACTATTTCAGCTTATGCAGTCAGTTTTCCCTAGGAATTTTAAGTGTCCACGTTAGTATACGTTCTGACAGAGATGCTTTGGCAGGGCTGGAATGGCCTGCTCTGTTGAAAACACCCCCTTGTTTCCAAATACACTGTCCCGGTCGGCTTCATGATCCCTGCCTTTTCCCGCTTAGAGATGCAGCCCTCAGTGATGGCTTCTTGCTCCTCTGTTGCGAGTGTAAGGGTGTGAGTACCACAGATATCCCTGATGACTATCCTTGTAAGTTCCTTCTCAGCGTGAATGAGTTCATCAAATGCTTTCTTGAGTGGAGGTCTTGCCAGAGTGAGGAGCGAGCCTCATGAAATGGAGAGGGAGGAATGCCAGGGAAACATAGGCTCTCTGCCTTAGGATCCTCAGTTTTTTTTATTGGTAAAATGCGAATGATAATATCTGTCTCACAGGATTGCCAACTTAAATCTTTTTTGAAATCAGATGGGAAGTAAATAAATATCACATTTCAAAAAATTCTAGGAAGTAAAGAGGTCCCCCCAACACACATTTTTGTATTTCTGAAGTCACTATTCTATCTTAGAATCAGTATCATCTTTCAATTATCTTGGCAGTATTGTTTTCTTTCCTAATGGTAAATAAAATGATCTAGCATCTTATAATCAATGATATCTCAGGTCTGATGAAATATGGTTTAACTGACCGAGGCTGTTGCTGATTTAAATGAAGTAACATGAGGAATACAAAGCTCTACAAATGCCTATTTAATTTGTTGGGACCAGGGCCTTTATCTGGTGCTTCATTAATGGAGAGCATAAACATGGTTAGAGATTTGGAATCCTTCCTGTTTGATATCTGGGCATGCTCATTCCCTCCTTTTCTTCCTTCCATTCACTGGATGTACAGGTATTGAGCACCAGTGTGCCTAGTGGTGTGCTAGGGGCAGGATTCTTAGAGGTAAAGGACAGTTTTTGCCTTGAGGGAGTTCAGAGTCTAGTGGAGAGAGACAGACCAGTAAACGCACACTTCTAAGTCACTGTGAAGAGTGTCGCAGGGGGCTGTGGGAGCACATAGAAAAAGTACCCAGCTCACTTGGGGGTGGGGGAGCAGGAAAAGCTTCAAGGAAGAAACCACTCAAGCTGAGTTCTGAAGGATGATGAAGGCTTAGCAAGGGAGGTTCATAGTTGGCCACTTTAAGTAAATTACAACAGGGGAAGTAATACTTGTTCTCATTTGCGGAGAGGCCTGCCTTGAGAGCTGCCTCACCACTACTCTGCTCAGCTCTGATTCAGCTATAGCTGTGGTGGAAAGAATCACACAAGCTCAGATTCACCTCTGCTGCCAGGGGCCACCTTTCCACTTTCTGCCCTGGAGATTTCTCTGGTGTTGCCAGCATTCTCCAGGCCCCTGCCTAAGAGCTTCCTTGAAGTGCAGCCCTCAGCTAAGGGAGTGGGAGCCGGTGGATAGATGCCCCGGGCTGACAATTCCTACAGTTCTTCTTTGTGGTGGCTTTGAGATCCTACTGCTCACAGTAGCAACCTCATAACACACCTTTATTTTAGCTTTTCTCCTTTTGTCACTCTGCCTGTATCCTCACTCCTTCTTCTTGGGATCAACTCCCCAAAAAAACCTACCTGCAGCAAAGTCTTTGTCTCAGGCCCTGTTTTTGGAGCAACCCAAATTATTTCACTACTGAAATTATTTCTGCAGTGGAAACTTAAAGCTTGTATTGAGGAGATTTGGATATGCTGTAAAATTGGCAGACAGAGTAGGCCCAAGAGATGAAGAAGAGGATGAGTAAGTCAAAGAAGGCTGTTAGACAAAGACAACCAAGAGCTGACTACACGGAAGGTAAATATGTACATGCATTCTAAGGCTTTAGTGATTCATGTGGTAATACATAATTTCAGTAGGTTTATTGCAACCCATCAAGGCAAGAATACCCCAGGTGAGAAAGGAGATTTCGAATTTTAAATTGCGAGTAAAACTTGCAGGCAAACACATTAATAAATGATTCAGGTGTCAGATGATCAGAGGGAAACGTGTGGAGGGAGGTGTTCAAAAAATAATCACGAGTGAGTTGAATTTATGGTTCTGTGAAGGAATTTTATTAGTAATGAATAGAAGTAATTTGGTAATGGTTCTATGGCATTGTGTATTACCAATCAGAAGTTAGAATAAAGCATGCTCTCCCTCATCATATATTTGCATCTAACCAGAATTGTGTGGATTTTAGGTTTTAGAATACAGTACAGTCTAATAGAACTTTTGGTGATGATGGAAATGTTCCATATGCTGTCCAATATGGTCACCACTAACCACATGTTGCTGGTAAGCGTGAGTTGCACATGAATGCAACTGATGAACTAGATTTTTAATATTATTTAGTTTTAATTAGCTTAAATTGAAAGAGCCACTTGTAGCTATTAGCTACCTTATTGGACAATGCAGTATAAAGCATAAGAAAAGAATGCAAAATACCAAATGTAACCTACAGGAAAATCTGGGGACAGACAGTGGGCCCAGGGCAAAAAAGTATAGTTTGGCACACACACTAAGTCCCAGAGTTTCCTGACGTCCCAGGAATCACAGGAATGGTGTGAGGGATATCAGAGAGAAGACTTGCCAGCTGTTTAGAAGGGCACAGTGAGTTTCCAAAGGGTCTCAGTGTTGCTAAGAGAGTAGTATCCTTCTTAATGCGTGCACCTACCTGGGGGCCAGGTGGAAGGGGGCAAAGCTGCTCATACTTTTGAGGGGGCCTGGACTCCTGGGAGCTGTGTTCTTATTGATTGTTAGGATACCCTGTGAACAAGTCACACTATCCTTCAGAGACTGCTCAGGTTCTTGAAACTGGAAGCAGCCGTGGAGCAGCCCTCTCCCCACCTCTCCCTCTGCACCCACTTACTTGGTGGAAGAATAGAGGCTGTTTCTCCCATAGAGGGAGAAAACCCATGGCCTTAGCTATTGTGCTTGAATCAGTTGAACTTATGGGGTGTTCATGCCTGTACCATTTTCTTCGGCTTCTATAGAAATCTTATTTCTTAGGTAAGTCACTGCACTTGGAGTTGCCACTTCTTTGATGTAGCATTGAGCCCTGTTGTGTCTCAGTTTTCTTCTTTGTAAAATGGCCATCCTTGCTCATAAGGTTGTTTTAAATAAAACATGAGATGATGAATGCAAAAGCAGTTTGCAAATGTGAAGTGTTATTTTGGTGGCTGACTGTACAGAACTTAATTAGGACATGTCTTGGTCAGCATTTTTTGCCTTCGCTCAGGCTTGCATCACTTAAATACTCTAATAGAAAATATGAAAATGCTCACATGACGTGATTTTTAATGCCATGCTCACACTGTTAAGATTTAAACTGGGAGTCTGGGTTTGAAATCCCCTTTGCGAGGGGCAGTGATTGTGGTGGTGAAAGGACAACTCTAGGGCAGAGATCTGCAGACTTTTTCTGTAAAGGACCAGATAGGAAATATTTTAGGCTGTGGGGGCCATATGCTGTCTCTGTTGCTTCTTCTTCTTTTCTGAAAACCTTTAAAAAATATAAAATACATTCTTAGCTCATGGTCATATAAAAAGAGGTGCTGGCCAGATTTGACCTGCAGCTTATAGGATGATGACCACTGCTCTAGAGCTGCTCTGTCTAGTCCAATATGGAAGCCACTAGCTGCATGTAGCTATGTAAATTTAAATTAATTAAAATGGAAAATTTAGTTCCTCAATCATATTAGCCATATTCCAAGTGCCTAGTAGCCCATGTGCCTGGTGGCTACTGAATCAGACAGCACAGATACAGGGTATTTCTAGCACACAGAAAGTTCTCTTGGGCAGCCCTGCTCTAGAGCTGGGTGGAATCCTGAGTTTGCCACCAACTAGCCTGATGGACTGAGACTAGTTATTTATTCTTCCTGGGCCTCTGTTCATGAAACTCTGAGATGGAAATTATGGTATTACCTCTCTCAAGGATGTGGTAAAGCTTTAATGAATATAAAGTACTCAGCACAGGGCCCGGTCACACTCAGTAACTGTTACTACTAATATTACAGAAGCAGCTGCCTTTCTGTTACTGTTAATTCTAATAAAGCTTAGCTTTTCAAAATTTATATTTGGAAGGAGGGGTTGTCATCCGTTTTTGCAGACCGTTCGTGAAGTGAGATTACGTTTGGTTTTGGTTTTGGTAGCTGCCCAGTGAAAGAGCAGCGCTCCTCTAAGTCCTGAAGCGCTTCACCCCACAGAACAGGTGCCTTCTTGTCTGTCTTTTCTATGACTTGTTTTCAGTTTAACCTTTGATTCAGGTTAGTGTTCACCCTGTGGTAATTTTGTGAAAACTCCAGGATAAATATTTGTTCAGCTTAGTCATGGGGTAGAGATAAAGGTTAGCTCACAGGAGAGAATGCTCTGCCATCAGAATTTCAGAGTAAATCATTATTTTACTTTTGCTTATGAAGTAGTTCTAGCCAATATTATATTGATTAGCTTCTCCTTCAATGCTAGTGTATTACTGGTTGCTAAGCAACAAGACTTCTTTCATACATGGTAATGAGCTAAATGTGATGTGAGGAGACCCGCTTATGGGGTCTGGGCTTCTTAAGCCTGGCATTGCTTGCTTTCATTCCCTGGTGGGCGGCTGTAAGACATATTTACATCATGTGATGTGTGAACAGGCCACTAAGAGCCAACACTTTTGCCTTTCCATGCAGCAATCTGCCTCTATCGTCGCTGAAGAGAGATCATAGTCTTTACATACTCATGTTATTAGTTGATAATGGTAATAGTATTACGGATCCCAAATGAACCTTTGATCAGTTGAATTGTATGATTTATATACTCTGCCATTTGTTTTTTTGTGCTACATACATCATACTGTTAGAATCCTAGAAGGGCCTTATCATTGAGAGAAATGAAGGTGGTTGGATGTAGGTTGTTCATGTCAAGGTGTTGGTGCTTGTTTCAAAGAAGTTTCAAAGTGAGGTGTATGCACATAAAAAGATAATGCTCAGCTGAAACAACAGTGCTTGGACAGAGAAGGTGTTTTTGTTGTTTGTTTTTCAGTCTGTGCGTCAAGGTGTTTTGTCGTATCCCCTCTGAGATGTGCAGTCATATTTGTGTGCCCGGCTTCTGGGTTCATCACATAGATGGATTCCTTTCCAGCATGAGCAGGCTGCTGGTGGGACTGAGATAGGCCCTACTGGGACCTTCCTGGCCTCAGAGGTCAGCAGGTGGTGGGCTATGTCTTGTGACTATGAGGTAGAGAAGTGCTGATTGCCAACGGTAAGAGCCAGAAGGTGGGGCCTCTGGTCAAGGTGCGTGAATAGTTAGGGTCTGGCACTTAGGTGGGGTGCTGAAATTTTAGGAACAAGTTATCTAGACCAACAGGCTCATGAAGTAAGTTAAACACAGTAACTCAGTGACTCTGATTCCTGGAACAGAGTTTGGAAGAACAGTCTCTAAAACCTATTGGATAAAATAGAATTGTGGGGTAGTAACAGTACCAACCAGCACTATAATTGCTAAAATATAGTTGAGCACTTAGGACTTTGTGCTAGGTACCAAGGTAAAAACATACCTCAATTTTCTCCTTTCATGGTTACACCAAACCCTATACATTTGGCACTATTATTGCTGTTCCCATTTCACTGATGATGGTGGGGAGACTTGGAGAAGGTACCTTGCTCAAAGTCACACATTTTAATCAGTGGAGAGCTGGATTGAACCCTGGGTAGTCTTATGGCAGATCTTGTGGTCTCACCATACATGTGCTTCTCTTCTTGTCTCTCCACCTATTGACTGTGTCACGTAGACACGTGGCTCTACTCTCTGGGCCTCATTTCCTCATTTGGAGAATGAGTCGTTTGACTAGACTGTTCCAAAGTCCCTTCAGTCATTAATACGCTGTAATTTTTTAAATTCGAGAATCATCAGTCTCCCCTCAGCACTTTTGCTCATTTACAACAGTTGAGCTCCAGGAGGGCACGCACAGTGTCTGTCTGGCATATGATAAGTAAGGCTCAGTAAATATTGAATGAATAAGTTAAACTCTATATTATTCCTCATCGGCAGGGGTATGGGAGCTGGCCTCCAAGGGCAGTGCTTATTCTGGAGAATATTCTCTCCTGGAGGCAGTGTCCATCATGCTTGAGGATAATTTCTTCTAGACTGTCTTCTTCCTTAGGAGAAGGTATCAGGGTCAGCTGTGTCCTGGGACAGATGTTTTTTTTCCTATTCCTGGACTTAATCTTTAGCTTTTGTGTTAGACCCTGACCCTTTCTTTAACTGTCCCTCTGAATCCTGTCCCCATCTCCACTCAACTGTATCCAAAACAACAGTGGTGGAAGTGCTCAAGCTTTAAAAACAAAAGTGCAGCCATACATTTGTGAAGATATTCAAAAGGCTGACTTTAGTCAGGCTCCGATTCTGTTCCTTGTGAAGAACCTTTTCACTGGTTCTGTATGTATTAAAGTAGCCAGGCTTCTACCAGTCTGTCAGGACTTAAAGAGTTTGTAGGGTTTAAGCCTACCATTGTACTGCCTAAATAGTTTTCCTGACCAAATGTGCTTAAATTTGATTGCATGGACAGAATTATTTCTTCTGATAGCTGATAATATACAAAGTCATCATTACAAAGTGTGTATTATGTCCATATTCAGAGAGATTAATTTTTGCAGCACAGTGAAGTACGGTGCAGAAGAAAATGTTTTAGATTTTTGATTGTTTGCCATAGATGTTTTTGTTGAAAGAGAGCAGGTTTAATAGAGCATAAGAGTTTAGTGTGGGCTTGTTGAATTCAAGGTGCCTCTTGGAGAGCTCGCATTTTTGCAGAGTTACAGCCATTATCTTTGGGAAAATCACCAACCCCTAGTTCTCTTGCAGCCTCTGGCCCTTCCTTAGCTGCTAAATACCTCACACTCTGCATATTTAAATCTAAACCCATCATTTCTTCCTGTTCTCCTCAAACACACATATTTACACACTGATTTATTTTCCTGATTTTCTTATTTCTTTTAATGTTTTATTCAATTCATTAAGTAAATTTTTATTGAGCTCTTAATTAGGTAGCAGGTACTTTTCTAGGCACTGGGTGTACATGAATAAAACAGGACAAAACTATACCTTTCTGGAGCTTATATAGTCTGCTAGGAGTAGATAATCAACAAGGTGATTGAATAAATTATATTATCTAGTGTCGTAAGATCATAAATGCTGTAGTGAAAAATGAAGCAGGGAAGGAGGATAGGAAGTCCTGATTGGAGGGGTGGATGAGGGTATTTCAGTTTAAAATAGGACAGTCAGCAGATGCCTCACTAGGATGGTGACATTTGACCTTTTACTGGTATCATGATCCTCCCAATAGTCATATTTGAATGTCTCCTTTGATTCTCCTTCACCTCTAATCAGTTGACAGATTCAGTTCAGCCTGTGTAATATGGCTTCCGTCTATTTCCTTCGCTCTGTTTGTGATACTGTTCTAGTTCAGGGCTTTGTCATTCCCTCTTGTACAGTCGCGTTAGTTTCCAGATACACCTGCCAGTCACTAGTCTCTTTTAGATTTGATTTTCTGATTAGTCATTGCTGGCATATAAAAGTGTTTTTTCACTTTATGTATAATGAACTTGGAGTTGAGAAGCATCCAGTAATGTCAGATACATAATGATAATGGTTTTATTAAGGTGTTGTATTTACATAAAAGAAAACATCCTTTTCAAATGTGCAAGTTTGATAAATTTTGGTAGTATATACAATCATGTAACCACCACAGTCAAGATACAGAAAGTTCCCTCACCTTAAAAAGCTTCCTTGTGGCCCTTTGCAGTTGTGCTCTCTCTCCACTCCAGCTTTAAGCAATCACTGATATGGTTTCTGTCATTATAGTTTACCTTTTCTAGAGTTTCATATAAATGGACTCATAGAATACACAGACATTTGTGTTTGCTTTCTTTCACTTACAAAGTGTTTGAGATTCATTCATGTCGAGATTAATTCATGTATTAATCTTTTATTCTTTATAATTGCTGAATAGTGTTCCAGAGAGTGGATATATCACAATTTGTTTTATCCATTCATCAGCTGATGAACATTAGGATTCCTTCCAGTTTGAGATATTATCATGTATAATGCTGCTAGGAACACCCATGTACATATCTTTGTGTGGATACGTGTGTTCATTTCTCTTGAGTAAATAGGACTAGAAGTGAAAGAAAGATCATTTGGTAACTGTATGTTTAACTTTATAAATACTGTTACATTGTTTTCCAAAGTGATTGTACCATTTTCTATTCCCACCAACAGTGTATGACTGGTAGCCGGCCTGCACGATGATCCCCAGTGATCCTTGCTTTCTGAGATTTGTACCTGTTATATAGTCTCCTCCCGTATTGTATCAGGGTTGGTTTGAGTGATCAGTAGAATACAGCACAAGGGCTGATATGTTACATCAAAGCTTAGTTTATAAAATACACTGCAACTTTCATCTTGGTTATTTGCTTACTCTCTCAAATCACTCACTTTGGGAGAATCGAGGTGCCATGTTTCAGAGCAGCCCTATGCACAGACCCACATGATGAGGAACTGAGGTCTCTGGCCTTCAGCCAGTTAGAACCAATACCTCCTACTAAGGCTATGTTTGTGAGCTTGGAAGCAGATGTTCCAGCCCAGTTATACCTCCAGATGACTGCAGCCTTTGGGGACATCTTGATTGCAACCTCATGGGAGACCCGGAGTCAAAACTACTCAGCTAAGTTGCTCTTGCATTCCTGACCATCAGAAACTGAGTGAGAGAGCTGATGTTTGTTGTTTTAACCTGCTGCTGAGTTTTTGAGATAATTTGTTACACAGCAATAGCTAACTAATACAATGAGCGTTCTGATTTCTCTACATCAGCAACACTGTTGACATTGTCCGTCTTTTTTGCTGTAGTGAGTCTAGTGGGTGGGTACTGGTATCTTGTGTTTTCAATTTGCGTTTCTCTGATGACTAGTGATATTGAGCATCTATTCATGTTTTTACTTGCCATTTGTATATCTTCTTTTGTGAAATGTCTATTCCTCCTTTTGCCCATTTTTTAAATTGGCTTGTCTTTTTTTTAAATCTCTCCTGAAAATCTATTGCACTATCTCCACAGGAGATAAGAATCCTTACCAGTCATGGCCTCTGTAATTGTTGCTGAGCAGAATTAAGTATGCTTTTCAATAACACTTTCAAGATTTTGACTGTACTTAGCTTTAAATTCTCAATCTCCCTGCCTTTTTCTGGAGTGACATTGAGTTATTAATCATGTACCATTGAAGCTAATTCTTTAGCCACCACTCAAAATCTTTTCTCTGTTGTTAATCACTTCTTGTCTCTTGCCAATTACTGAGAGTTGGATAAACATGGTACTTTTTCCATGTTCCATAGTTCCTTCTCTGCCCTTAGAATTTTTTCTCCTAGCATCTGCTTCATTCCCTACACATGCAATATTCATCATTTTCTCACCTGATTCATACTTTACAATCACCCTTAATTTTTGTTCCCATCATAGCTGTACCTTCTTTCTCAATGGTTCTTTTAACACTTAACTGCTTTTCTACTTTCCAGATGTCATGAAGCTAATGTTATTCTTCTACACTTCAAAATTAAGTACAAATAACAGGAAATTCTAGTACAGTGGCCTTCAGTCAGATTAGCAGCATTTTCATAACATGCACTTCATAAGGTTGTTGCAAAGATTTAATAAAATAGTGTATTTCTTGATTTTTCCCAGCTTAAGAGACGAGTTATAGGATAGATTTGAAAAAGAAAGATGAATACAATATTACTATTTACTACTGATTTTGTTTAAATGGGCATTTCCTCACAGCTATATGTTAAGCAGAAAATTCAAATTCTACCAGCAATAGAATTGTATCAGCAAATATTTATTGAGTATCTGCTGTGTATCAAGCATTGTATTAGGTCTATGAATGCCAAATGGCATATGGCATATTTTCTATGAATTTTAATTTATTTTCTATTTGACAAGGATTTATCAAGGCCATGTTCTGGGCACAGTGTTAGGCAGTAGATACATGAAAATGAATAAGCTAAGAATCTTATATTCCAGGAACTCCTTGTTAGAGAGGCAGAGAGGCAGGTAATCCCCATGTGGCAATGTTGAATGCAGCAGAAAATGCCCATGCAAAGCACAGAGGCAGCTCCCAGGAGCACAAGGTTAGTTCTGCCTGGTATGCCAGAAAAGGCTTCCCAATGAGTAACTTTGGGGCATAATTTTGAAGGGCTGGTAGGAGTTCACCAGATGGGAAGAGTAAGGAAAGGACATTCTAGAGTATTCAGGATAAGGCAGTTCACAGGGTATCTTTGAGAACTAAAGTGCAGAAAGTTTCTATATGTTCTTCCATCCTTGCTGTGAGAGTCAGAGTGATGTTGGAATAAAAAACTGACAGATTTTAGAGGGACAGGACTATATCTGATATTGTTCTATTTTATTTTTGTGAATTTTCTTTATCTCTACATTGACTCAGATTATTTATGTTAACTTTATTAGTGCATTTGCTGCTTATTTTTCTTTTTTGGTGATTCTTAAATGCATTTGGGGCTATGCAATTTGATTATTTCAATACCTTTGTTATATAATTGGAGCCCAAATTAATGTAGCCTGAAAAGATACTTTATTCTAACTTGATAAATTCTATGTTGCTAAACCAATTTGTTATTTCTCTCTGTGACCTTATGCTTATGTAATTTGCTTAGTGACTATAGCCAGGTTGCACTGCATTAGATACAGCAAACCATGCTCCTCTCCCGTCTCCATTATTTTAAGGGTTTTAACTTTAAAATGTGCTTTTGTGGAATAAGTCCACTGTTTGCCTCTAATCTTCCTTCAAAGTGGTCTCAATGGTTCACAAAGCCACCTACAAATTTGTGTGTGTTTTTTTTGGCTTTTTTCTCCTATGGACCTGTATGTATTCTGCATACTTCTCATTTAGAAATAAGCCACATATTACACTATATTGCTCTCTTTGTTATTTAGGTATTGGATAGTTGCTTTTAATTATCATTTGTTTCATTTGTTCCTCATCTCTCCTGTAAGATTTTAATATTCTTGAAAGTAGGGATCATCATATCTCTTAGCATAGTGCTTGGTACAGAACAATGTTTAAGAACTACTTTTTCAAGTGAAAGAATGGTCTGACAACATGTTGGTAGAATGAATGTCTTTTGTTGTGAGACTCAATCAAGACCGCATTAGATTGGCCTTTGAGGGGATGGGTAGTCAAGATCATATTCTCCATGGGCGATCTGGTATAACCACCAGATCACCAAGCCAGGACTTGGGGGTCTGCCTTCTAGCTATATTGCTAACAAGCTCTGCAGCATTGAACAGGTCACTAATGTCTCTTAGCTTTAGGTTCCTCATGTGGACAATAATATTACTTATTTATAGTGCTGTTTTAAGGATTGAAAGAAAGAATGCACAGAAAGCACCTAGGATGAGTATCTCTCACATAACATTTAAAAAATTATTTACAACATTTTTGTTATGAAGTACTAGAAATATAATGATAACTAAATTACTTGATAAAGTACAAAGTGTTATACAAATATTTTACTGTTACTTGCTTTTATTTTGTCTGTGGCATTAATAACATATCCCTCTCTATTATGAAAATACTGTTTTAATTTGAAGGTACAGTGGGCAGTGCCACCTGTAACAATGATGGTGAGACTGTCTGGAATGCCTGGGCATGGGCTCAATTATTGGAAATTGTGTCAAAAGTCGAACTTGGTCCATTGTTGGAGAGGCTTCAGTGCTCCTTCTGTTGCTTGGTTTTCTCTAGTTGTGGTTTTCTGTTTTCTTTTTTTCTTTTTCTGTGGTACCGAGTCGTCTTTGTGGGGATGGTTTAAAGTTTGGGGTATGTACTCAAAGTTTCAGTAGTTAGTGACTACTGTTTGAGTCAGATTTGGTTTTAAAAAGTAAAATTCTAGATTTTAGAACCATACTGTTTTTAGAAGACAGAAGAAACCTCGATGATCATACAGTCCAACCATTCTTTTTTTTTTTTTAAAGATTGGCATCTGAGCTAACATCTGTTGCCAATCTTCTTTTTTCTTCTTCTTCTTGCCCCCAAAGCCTCCCCACCAGGAAATAGTTGTATATTGTAACTGTAGGTCCTTCTGGTTGTGCTATGTGGGATGCCACCTCAGCATGGCCTGATGAACAGTGCCATGTCCACGCCCAGGATCCAAACCAGTGGAACTCTAGGCCACGGAGGCAGAACGCACAAACCTAACCAGTTGGCCATGGGGCTGCCCCCTCAAGCATTCTTAATTTTACGGTCCGGGATCAGAAGGTTCAAGAAGCTTTCCTGAGGTTGCACAGCCACAGAACTGGAATCCTGTCTTTTTTGGAGCTCCACACTGCCTCCTTCGTGTCTAAGCAAGCTTCACACATTGATGCCCCACTGTATTTCGCAGTCTCTGAGAGATTCTCCTTCTCTTTGTGTCTTCCCATTACTCTTGTGAGCAAAGTAGCTTGATTTGCACCATAGAGATGTATTTCATATGTTTAGGGAGGGCTATCCTCTAGTGGATGGGCAAACCACTGATTAGGTTCATGCCTGCTAATCCTCTTCTTTCTCTTCCTACTGCCCATCCTTTTCACTGCAGGTCTTCCACTCTTTGGTACCTTTTACATGCTATCCTTCTTTACTTTTCCAGTGTCTCCTTTGCCATACTACCTGCCCGAGTTCACATGTTTGATTACTGAGAGGTTATATTACTTTCCCTTCTCTTACTTCCTCCCTCCTTTTCCCCTGGAGCTAAAGTGTTCAAGGTATCCTAATGGTCTAAAATGTCAAAAGAAAACTAGGTGAAGAAAGAGCTGTGGACAAGACCTCTATTACATGCTTCCTTATAGTTCAGATTAATCTTTTCCTTCTTTTTGACCCTTTTAAATAAATGAACCTGTTGGCCCATTTCAGGGGTAATTGCTGTTCTCTTTGGAACATACTTCCTAAAATGACAAGCTGAGTGAGGTGACAAAGGTCGGCAGGAGTGGAGAACTGTTGTTTTCCCTCCCTGTGTCTCATCGCCTTCTTTTTCTACTCTCTCAAATAATGAAATCCTTTTCCAACTATAGAAACTGTGTAGAGGTCAAAGGTATGACTCAGGTTAAGCCCAGTGAAAATTGTAGCCACCTTAAATTAGAATACACATTTTTAGCTTTTGGTCCAAGGTAGTGTGCCAGCTGGAAGATGTAAATTTGTCATCATTTTCTGTTTCATCTTTTCTTTCCTTTTCTGCATTGTGGTAATTCTCTAACTTTATTGTTTTTCTCTGTTATTCTCTTCCCTTGGTAAATCTCTGTGCTCCCAGTGGAACCAGAAGAAATTGTACATGGGGTTTTGATATTTTGCCAACTGTTTTCTATAATTAAAAGTGAATTGGAAATGTGAACACTGCCTCTGTTCTGCTGATGCTTCTGGGGTCTAGTCTAATAGAAACACAAAAAGGTGCAAAAAAAGCACTTGGAGGTAGGAAGAGAAAATGGAAGCATGCTATTTAGGCTAAAGGGTTCCTAATGGAACATAAACCCTTAAGCCTTTGGGTTATCTGTTTCAAATTTGCTCTTTTATTTGAGTCAGAAGATCATCTGTTAAGTTTTATCCAAAATTAAACCAGTAATTCTGAGGTAGTAGTTCATGCCACTCATGATTGGCTTGATCCACACTAATTATCTTCCCAGGTGAAGTAATCGAGAGTAGAAACCTATATAGAACTATTCAGAACCTGAGAGAGATTTTTGTTTGAATTTTCATGCTCTAAGCAAGAATAGTAAATAGATTATAACTTGTGTATCATCCTCGTTGACTGGTTTCCCAGAGTGCAGGGCAGAGAAGGATTTCAAGGACTAGACTGCTGATCCTATTAAAATATTGCAGCATTCTTAGGCCCTTTCTGCGCAGCTCACCAGCCCTTCCCTTTGATAGCACTTTTCCTTCAACTCCCACGCTAATGCATTGCACACCAATTGGACTTAAGTTCCACAGGGGCAAAGAACATGTCTTTCTTCTCACCATTGCATCTTTAGTGCTGAGATCAGTGCTTGGCACACTGTAAACACTCAGTAGGTGTTTGATGAATGAATGAATTAAAAGAAATGAGAACCTTTTAAACATTAAGGTTTTATTCTTTTGACTTTACTCGAAGTCTAAAATTAGGTACTTGGTATACCTCTATATTGAGATAGGGTGGAGTAGAATTGATTCAATACTAAAACCACTGGAGACTTCCCTGTAGGAGGAGGAGCTAGCGTGAATAAATGACAAAAATAGACCTGTAACCAAGGCCTCATGCTCATTCTCTAGTGGCTTTTTTAAATTACAAGAATTCCTAGTAGATTTTCAGATAAACCGTTGGAAGATATGATCTCTATAGTCTCTTCTAATTTTCATGTTTTATCTATAATTTCACCTTTTCAACTTCCTGTCTACTTTTAAATGGATACTATAGAGCAGCAAAATAGCCTCAAAAATATAGCCAAGGAGAAAAGGAAGAGAAATAGTTTTCTTGTTTAATTGAATATCAACTGGAATCATGTGAAAATACGTGTAAAGAGGAAGTTGATCTATTAGATTTCCTGTGGTGTATTGGGAAGCTACCAGAATAGTTAGCTTTTCCATTGACAGCGTGTCAGTGGATACGCAATTATTTGTTTGTTTAGTTTAGCACAATGATATATAGCCTGAAGACCTCTGTGTTTCTCTCAAGATCATGTCTTTCCTGCAGGAGTAAAGGTTTTCTTCTTAAATGTTGGCAAAACATTTTTTGGCCTAATGTTCAGTTCCTTCCATTCCTGTCTGTATATGGAAGAAAAAAAATCATCAGTGACCCTCACCCCCTAACCTCCCCACGACCTCCCCCAGCCCCCACCAATTACTATGACCTGGTTTTCTACCAAGATTCCCGCTTTGGCCACACAGCATAAAACTATATATTTCTTTTCCTTGTTAGCTTTCTTTTTATTTGAGGGGGAGTTGTTAATTTTACTCATTAATATTGAATTTTCAAATATGTTGCATGTTTCTCTGGTTGCTCTGTAGCAGATCATATTGTTCAAGTGGGTCATTTGTCACTTAGATATTTTTAGATGATGACTTTGGTATTGGAATTATAGGAGTCAGTCTAAGATGATTAAAAGTGAGACATTATGAGATGTTCAGCATTCAGAATATTTTGTCAGCAAAGGAAGGAGGAGCTTTGGGAAATTAGTGAATTTGCTCGACCTGAAACCTGGAGATCTGTGTATAGCATACCAGACATAGGGGGCGTCTTAGTCTGCTGGGGCTGCTATAACAAAGGCCACAGACTGGGGGCTTAAACGACAGACATTTATTTCCTCACAGTTCTGGAGACTAGAAGTCCAATATCAAGGTGTCGGCAGGGTTGGTTTCTTCTGAGGCCTGTCTCCTGGGCTTGTAGATGGCCGCCTTCTCCCTGTGGCCTCATGTGGTCTTCTCTCTGTGTGTGTCTGTGTCTTCATCTCCTTCTTATAAGGACACTAGTCCTTTAGATTGGGGTCCACCTCAATGACCTCATTTTATGTAATTACCTCTTTAAAGACCTTACCTCCAAATACTTTAAATCCCTGCTAATAAGAAAAGTAGTATCATTATCATTGTTATATAACATTTAACGGTAAATATAATGATTGTTATAATATAAAAGTGATAATGTTGTTTGAAATGGCCAAATCCATGTGAGAAAAGAATTTGAATTTTTCACCTTTTCCCAGAGTCCCAGAGAAACTAGTACATGTAGAGGATGAAATTAAAATACTGAGACAGGGACAAGCATTCAGCATCATTGCAACTGCTGAGTTTTGAGCAGTTCTAAAGAGTGGATTGTTTTGCCAGGCCCGTTCATTCTCAATGCAAGATGAAGGACAAACTAAACAGTATCTGAAACGATTGACTGTCATGGATTAAATGTCAGAAAAGTGAGTAAAAGGAACATTGTGTTCCTTTCTTAATAATAGAAATCAAAATGTTTCACCAAACATTATTTCACACCTTCAGTTAAAAGCCTGTATTAATAAAAGCCTGTATTACTATGGCCAGTAAGGTATTAACATTGAAAATGAATCCTGTAGTGTCATTCAAACTTCATACAGCTTCCTAAATATATTTTAAGTGTTTTCTTCAGTGTTGTTGTGATTGAGAACTAGAGATGTGAGTGATTTTATTACTCTTAGTTTCATTTTAAGTAGAATTTTAGCAAATGTTGGCTTTGAAAATGTAATCCCCTGATTTGTTCTCTTCTACCTCAAATAAGTAGTTCATTGACTTTTCATTGTAATAGGAGCTGGAGCATCTCAAGCCAATTAAGTGTTTTACATTATCATTCATTGTAAATAAACAAATAGTTGCCAATCCCCTCTCCCCAAACTGCTATAATTTAGGGATCATGTAGCTAATTATTCAGCTCTGGACCAGTGTTGAAGGGGATAAAAATCTCTCGCAGACACATCTGCGTCACCTGCCTGTGCTGGGGACTCCAAGTGTAGCGGAGTCTCTCTGGAGGTGTTTAGAACTTAAATATTTGTTGAATTAGGCAATTTGATGCTGCTTATAGTTTCACTGAATGGAATCTATGACAAATCTTATATGATAAGAAATGATTTAAATTCTTTTTTGTATTTCAGAGTTGTAAGTTGGAAATATGGCTTCCTCTGATAATAAAATACTCAATTCTAGATTGTCTTAGAAGATATGTTTATTTGGGTGATAGAGTTTTCAGGTTCTTTATTATTTCCCTCTTGTCCTTGTCCCAAGCTTTTGGCTATTTCGTTTCTCAGACTCATTGCTCAAGAGCACCAACAGAGGGAAAGAAATGCCGAGGGGAACATCAGAGCAGCCAAGTTAGCTGTTTGCTCCAGGGGAGCTTATTTTACTTCTCATAAGCTAAGGGTTTTGAGATCTTTTGACTTTTTTGTCTCTTCTCTAGATTTTAGATTGCTTGAGGAAGGAATCTGTTTCTTTCTGTGTCCCTAACAGCAGAGTGGCATATGCACACCAGGCATTCAGTAGTTGTTGTCTGAGTTGTTTGTTGAATTACATTCATGGTCCATGTATTTCTTTGTTTTCAGTTTCCACAAAGAATAATGTTGGCTTTGTCTTGCTTGCAGCTAACTCCTCTAGCCCTCCTCAAGGCAGCTCTCTCCAGCCACCACCAGCACTTAGGTTGTATCCCTGTCTCTTCACAGTAGGATAGCAGCATGAAGATGAGGTTAAGATTGCCGAGTTAAGAAGAGGAGCTTCTCAGTTACTGGGAGAACCTGGAACATCAATGAACCAGGATGCTAGAAATTTAAATGTGGCAGTTGCATGTCCACTGAAGCAAGCAATGCCTTTTTCTCATTGAAGGAGTCTTGGGTGAGGTGTGCTTCAGTTAGGGCTGCACTCAGCTTTTCACCAGCAGTTCTCCAACCTCGTTCTGGCTAGAGTGAACCCCAAGGAGCCTGAGAGGTTGGCTCAAACACTGTTTTCAGAGGACAGTATCTTGGGAGTAGAAAGAGGTGAGGCATGCAGACAGTGTGATACTTCCCCAGGGGTTTTGTTAGGGAGGTACAGTCATGTCTTTACTTCATGAGATGAAGACTCTATGAAGAGCCCTTCAGCCCCAACTCACATGAATTAGGGCAACGTGGTGAAAAGGAAAGAGTGATTAAGAATGGAATTAGGAGGCTTGAGTTCTAATATCAGACCTACCACTACTTGGGTCTATGACCTTGGAGCAGTCAGTTCATCTCTCTGGGCCTCAACATGCTCATCCATAAGATGAGTGAAATAAATGGATTGATAGTTAGTGATTGCTGCCCTTAAATTCTATGCATTTAGGAAGTTCGCAGTTCCCCTAAGTGCCCCATAGTTCTCAGTGTTTGCTGTAGTTTAAACTTTAGGTTCATTTCTCCCAGTTTGGTTCCCTTTGGCTTGGTGATGTCATTGCATGCAGAAATAGAAAACTGGTACAAAGCCATTTATCCAGTTCTGTATGCCAGAATATCTTTGATGAGATCATATGTTGCTCTTTTACTTTTAAAAACCAAGTCTGACTCAAATAGTAGTCACTAACAACTTAAGCTTTGGGGATAGGGATGGCCTGTATTTCCCATTCTTTTTGGGTTGGTTTTTAGCTTTTCCTGTGTGATTGCTGCCTTCTCAGTGCCTTCTCTCTTCCTTCTGCATAAATGATTCTAAGGAGCATCCAAAATTTTGGCAGAAGCAAATGCCAGTTGTACCAAGTTGAGGTAACAATTCTAGGGCTAGTGTCCTTTGGAAATGTGTTGTTTTATGAAGATAGAATTTTTACATGATTCTTCACATCAGCAGTTTTGCCACATGACGTAGTTTAAAAAACCTATTGGGTATCTGATCCAGTTCTCTCTTAGTCAACTGTGCTGCCCTTTCCCTCCCTCTACTCCTCTAGGAAACTTTATTTTCTCCAGCTTGGACAAGTGTGTGTGGCAGAGTGAGAAATTCTGGCCACTCCAGTACTGCGTTTTCTTCAGCATCTTGAGAAAGAGGCTGATGTGGAGGCTGGGAAAGTATTCATAGAAATGCTGCCTTTCTCAAGGCTGCTAATAGCTGCCTGTGATTTTGTTGAAGCAGAATGCAGACTAAATAAGATTTGAGGAGGAAGATAGCAAGCTAAAAAGTATCTCTCCCAGACAACCCAGGGGAAATCAAGGCCAGCCGAACCAGCCAAGAGTGGAGCAAAGCCAGGCGCTTCAGGTGGAGGCATCCCAAGGAGAGGTCTGTGCTGTTTCCTTCCAGTGTTTTCCCATCATAACACAGCCAAGTCCAGGCCTGTCTGGCACCAGGTGCTGGCTAAGGAAGAGACCAGGCTACTGTGGTTAAGGGCACAGACTCCAGAGTCAGACACACCTGAATTTCTTTTCTGAAGAAATCAGGGTGCGTTGGTTGTAAGCCATAGAAACCAGTTCTGGCTAACTTAAGTTTACGGCAGGGGGTTGTGGGTGGGGGACGCTAGTGTTAGAATGTATTAAAAGAACACTGAGTAATCCACAGAATGGGTGAGCCCTCAAAAAAGATAGGAACCAGGGTAGCTCTAGTTATCTAGAAGAACCAGTCCAAGGGGGTGCCACTGGAAGGACTTGAAATGAAGCATTTTCTGTCCTTGTGACATTTCATTCAAGACTCAAGTCCCTGAGAGAGAGATAATTGGTCTTGCCTTGCACTTTTTGAGGGGGTTGGGTGGGTAGGGAGTTGTAATGATTAACATATACAAAGTTAGTTCACCCAAAGAAAATTGGGCTACCCTTATCAAAAGAAGGGGTTAGGGTTGTTAGGCAGACCACAGCAACAAATGTGTAAGATATGAATGAATCCTGCCACTTAGCATCTTAGTGTCTGAATCTTGGGTAAAACCTCAAAGACTTGGGTCGTGCTTCAAGTACCTCAGCTTTGTGCTAAGAAAACTGAATTCAGGAGAATTATTTCTCCTGAAGAAATAGTACCTGTTTCATAGATATACTTATTGGGGGCATTAAAGAAAGTAATGCCTGTAAAGCTCTCAGTCATATGCCTTGTAGTTAGTAAGTACTCAGTGATTTTTAGCTATGTTAGTTACGTTTTCCTAGTAGAGTGAGAAATTGATGAGGTGATCCAAACACATCTCAGTTTGCTCAGGACTGTCCCAGTTTATGCTTTTATACACCTTTCAAATTAACGTTGTCTCAGATTTCTCATTTTTAAAATAAAGTATCATTATTACTGGTTGCATTAAAATAAGCCGGGTTGGGCTTGATAGACCTTTGCTTTGTACTTCCACTTCTGTCCTGGTGTCCTCCAGTAGTGTGTGAGATGCACGTGCAGGGAACAGAGTTCTCAGTGAAATCTGAATTTGACCAGCAGTAATCTTCCTCTCTTTCCCCAAGCCTTTCAAGATGCAGCTGAACCAACACCACCCT
The DNA here is from genome assembly GCF_041296235.1 of Equus asinus. NCBI lineage: Eukaryota > Metazoa > Chordata > Mammalia > Perissodactyla > Equidae > Equus > Equus asinus. The sequence continues at coordinate 63,216,112 of NC_091797.1, read as the reverse complement.
TTAAGGATGGCTTGCAGGGTGCTCTTGATGAAACAGAGTGCACTGAGACGCCAGTGACTAGGGGAGTTAACTCTTGTGGTGTGTGGTGTGGGGCTGGGAGAAGAATTGGATACTGCTGCCCCTGCCAGCCATGTGGTCTGTCAGCCAGCTGTGCCAGGGCCCATTCCATAGCTTTCAGGATGCATGAACCACTGGCCTTTAGTCAGCTTGGACGGTGAGAATTGTAACAAATTATAGGTTGAAATATGTGTGGGAAAAAGGCCAAGCAGTTCTGCAGTAGAGCCTATAAATACAGGGAGCAGAACGCACGCTCTTGTCACAGGGCTTTGTTGTATTGGATAGGGTATAAGTCTGAAGCTACTCATTTATTTTACTTTTTGATAATGCTTTTTATTTTTCAAAAATCCTTTTATTTATTTATTTGTTTGTTTAGTTATTTATTTATTTTTCAAGGAGTATTAGCCCTGAGCTAACATCCGCTGCCAATCCTCCTCTTTTTGCTGAGGAAGATTGGCCCTGAGCTAATATCTGTGCCCATCTTCCTCTACTTTATATGTGGGACGCCTGCCACAGCATGGCTTGATAAGTGGTATATAGATCTGCACCTGGGATCTGGCCCACAAACCCCAGGCCACTGAATCGGAGCATGCAAACTTAACCACTACACTACTGGGCTAGCCCCTCAATAAACCCTTTTAGTAGCAATTAACCCTCCTCTCAAAAAAAGTGCCTTTTTAAGGAAAAGTGAATTATCAGATTTCTATTTTTCAGGAAAGTTGATGTTTAATGTGTAACTTGTCAATATTTATCATTCTCGTGAAGGCCGTAACTATATCACTAACCATAAGAAAACCCAAAGAAATAAATCTGTTGAAGAAGCATTAGAATCTATCCCACAAATTCCGAAGATGAGAGTTTAACACTTGTAGTGCTTTTACATATTGTTTTATTGAAGAATGGCCTTTCATTTGGATCAAATAGCTGTTCTAAGTTAGTTGTACTCATTTTGAAGTTCAGGTTTTCTTGTACATGTGTGAAAAGTGTAGTTGTAGCTGTTAATATCTTGATTCCATTAGCGAAACAACTTTGCAGATAGTTAAGCGATCATGCCAATTTTGTATCAGTGTCATCTAATAAGATACTTCAAATAGAAAATGAGTTAAATTAATTCTAATAGTTTTTCAGGTCTTTTTTTTTAAATCTAATTCATCAGATGAAAGGAAGGCTTTTGGAAGTTCATTCTGTCAAAGGAAACACACCTGACATCATTTTACTTGTGATTGTAAATCCAGTCCAAAAGTTCGAGATTTATGGACAAATTATGTAGTTTTGCAATGGTAATATATTAAAAATTTTTGTGATGTGCAGTGTTTTAACAAAAGCAACACTCTTAATAAATTTAGAAAAATGGAGCAGAAATATACTTGGAATTGATTGTGAGAGATATACACACACACACACACATACCTCACTACAAAATTTTCCAACAAAGCTGAAGTGCAAAAAAATACCTTAATGTGGCAAGAACATACTTGTTTTCTTTGCTGCATGTCATCAATCAAATTTTTAAAATGTGTCAGTCTTCAAAAAACTAATTTGTATCTCCCCTAACTGTCCTACAATGTTATTGAATGTATTTACACTTTGGCTGCCTTTTTTTCCCGAAATCAGTTGGAATCTTAATGTATTGAAGTAATGGAACAGCAAAAACTTCAGCATTTGAAGCTTTTGGAGAATTGCAATTATTAACAATAAAGCCTGAAAACTAGAAGATAGTGTAATATATACTCTCAAAATCAAAGAAGAGATTAAAAATATTTTATGATGAGGGCCCAGTGATACACAAAATTTAATTTCAAAATTCTATAATTCTGATTTAGAATAGCTCTACTATGGAAAGACTTTTGATGTAACTTCTGTGTTTGACTGGATACATTTTTATTCTGTAGCAAATGGAGTGAAACTGAGATGGCTTATAGTACTGCATCATCAAATTTGGCAAAGCATTCAAAAGAAGCATAAATAGAGACAATTTATATGAAGAGCTTGGTCTTGTTAACATAGTTGTTCAAAACCTGTATACTCTTTGAATGGAAGCAGGAAGACAATTTCTTTGAAAATATTGTGACTGAAATATTTATGCATGCTAATAAAAAGTACAATTGAGAATATTCTTCATTTGGTAGGACTTGCTCTGAACATATCACACACTCCCAAAAGGTGTTTTCAAAAATCAAAATAGGGTGGTCTTCACAAAAGAGTACACTAAAGGTGTCAACAATCTCAAGTTGCAGAAAATGCAGCTTCAGAGAAGACTGCAGGCAATTTCATCACAAAAATTTAAAATACCACGGTCTTATTGAAAACATATACTTTTTAGAAAAATACCAGGGATGGAATTAAAAAGGTACAGTTATGAAACTGATCAAGATTTGTAAATATATGCCAAGACCAATTATTGTTTATATTACTTTAAATGTTCATAAAATTAATATAAAGAAGTTTTTCTCTTGTCTTTAATACATAGGGACATATGTTTTTTGTAGAAAGAATTTTGTTCTGAAAATTTTCAATGAAGTAATTCTTGTAGATCCATCAATATAAGAAAACCAATCTGTCAATAAATAAATATTTCAAAAAATAATATAATTTTAATTATTTGTTGCACCTATTTTCTCTCTTAAAAGTGTTTTGCTTTGAACAATAAATTATATGGATATTTTGTTCATTAATAGCTTCGGTGAATCTTTACAATTGAAACATGGTGCAATTCAAAGTGTTCAGATCAGATTGTAAGGGTTTTCTATCCAAGAAACTCATTCCCTTGTGGGTTCTTTCACTTGCCCAGCTTAACACTCAAAGTCTGCTTGGACCTAAGCTATTTTGCTCCACTACATCGTCTTACATAATTGGTTAACTCCACTCCATCCTAGACAGTTGACAGGAATGGGCCCCTGACCCAGGCTGAGGCAATCACAGTTTTTGCCCAGGAATTTTGGATTGAAGACAGGAAATAGTACAGTCTCTCTTTAGTACCTGAAGCTGTAACATGGAAAGCCTGGGAGCATTTGGTGGCCATGTGTCTCATTCTTCGGACTTGAGAGTCTGCAGACAGAGAGGAAAAGAAGAAAGCAGGTGCAGAATGAGAGGCAGGATCTCATATTTAATTTTCTGGGTGTAGTTTTTCCCATTAGATTCCACCAGTCACCTGAACATTTTTGTAGTAAATTAACCTTTTGCTATTGTAAATTCACGTTTAATTGCTATCACTTGCAACCAGAAGAGTCATTTCTCCCTCTCCTATGTTTAAAGCAAATTAAGAATAAGATATCAAAGCAGATGGAGATGAAAGAAACAGAACGTCAACTTGATTTCTCCTAAGCTGGTTAGACAAGCTGGCTTTATATCTACCTCCATGAGGGCCCAATACCACTTTCTTCCCACCACCTCTACTCCTCCTCTCCAGCCTCATAAGGGAATGGTGAGGTTGGCATAACAGGCATAGTCTCTCATCTGGTTGAGGTGGAGAGCATAGGAAAAAAGCAAATTCCTACTGTTTGAGGACTTCTAATAGATTGGCTCCACACCATTCGGAAATATGGGCGAATCAGGTAACTTATTCCTCCAATAGGGGCTCAGCAAGGGGCAGAGTGAGAGGTCGGAAGAGTTGCTCTACTAGAAATTTCTCTACAGATGGAAACACAAGGCCAGCAGAAAGGAGGGCACCCACCACAAATCTGAACTAAGACTTGAACCTAAACTCTCAAGATTAGTGAACACCCGCTGTTGGTCCTATACATACAGCATTCAGATGCTCAGCTAGAGAGCATGGACCGAGGGTAGTGCTGCAAGGCAGACTATCTGGCCAATCCCTGGCATGCCAGCCATCTTAATACACGTTATTTTCTGTTTATGATTCTGTGGGCAACCTTTGTTAGGATCAGTGAATAAGTCTCCCTGGCTTGTGTCTATCCTTTCTACTACTGCCTAAAGATTCCCAATGTGTATCAGTCTACTGAAGACTAGCATTTACAAATCGCAGGCTAGAATCATTAGTACTTGGTGATAACACAACTAATGATGCCTTAGACCTGGGAAGGATCTGCTTTTGCGGGGACAGAGCAGATTTAGCTAATAGTCGTGGCTTTGGGTGAGAAAAGCCATCTGCTGCAATGGATGATCATTTAGGCATTTGTGAAAAGAGCTAGATGGAAAATCACTCTGAAAGTTCGAACAATAACATAGCAGGGGAAGTCTGACTGTAACAATAAACCTTTGGTTTGCTCATGGCAATGCAGGGTTTTCCACAGAGAGAGGCTAAAAGGCTAACTATATATTTAAAGACTGCCCCCCTTTCCTGGATGTGTGTCTACTGTAAATGGCTTTGATTTTTCAACCCAGGATTACTTTTCTCCAGTTTTACACATTTGAGTGCCTGCACACTGCTGTTTGGAGTGTCACATCTTTCTAAAAACTGATTCACACAGATACCTAACCTCTCCAGTCCCTCTCTGCCACCTACATTCTCTGTGACTATAGTGCTCACAGCCTTTTAAAGTCAGGTTTTGGAATCTAGCAGCAAAAAATTGATGGCACCTAAAACGTTAGCAGTGTGGTTGACTAAATAGTAGTCACAGCCCTCCATGCCTTGCTAAGTTTCCCATTGTTAAGTGTGGTCACGCTGGCTAACATGGACTTAGAAACTGGGCACACAACTTAAATGTTTATGCTCAAAACCTGTTTGGGGTTTGGGGTATCGTTTCCTACATATTCATAAAAAAGGAGGGTTTTTTTTTTTTAAAGACTTTATTTTTTTACTTTTTCTCCCCAAAGCCCCCCGGTACATAGTTGTGTATTCTTCGTTGTGGGTTCCTCTAGTTGTGGCATGTGGGACGCTGCCTCAGCGTGGTCTGATGAGCAGTGCCATGTCCGCGCCCAGGATTCGAACCGTCGAAACACTGGGCCGCCTGCAGCGGAGCGCGCGAACTTAACCACTCGGCCACGGGGCCAGCCCCAAAAGGAGGGTTTTTTTTAAGGCTGATGTTTAGTTCCTTTTCACTTGGAATGGCTAAAAATGAGTTTAAAGTATATTCCTTTTCATCTCTTTTTTAAGCTATTAATTTGTAGTACTTTCATTTATGTTGGAAAAATCAGTTAGAAAGTGAAAGTTTCTAGACAAGAATGAGTAGTGGTCAGGCTGATATAGAAGACCAGGGGCTTGTGATGGTTTTAAGAGAATAATGATAAGAGCTTTCAAGAGAGCCAGAAGTTGCAATTTGAGCTTACTTTTTAGATTAAGATCATTTTCCAGCGGCCCAACCTGGCACTTAGTGACCTCTGGGATAATGGTTCAGATCCTGCAGTCACATGATGATGGCATGAAGGCAGAAGACCAACGAGATAGCAGAGGAACAAAGAAAAAGAAAGCAAGGGAGAAAATATTCCATCCTCTTTTTTCCTCTTTCTTAGGGCTTTTACAGCAAGGTTTTCTTACTTTGTTGGAAGTACAGTAGTTACCAGAACAGTATATTTATAAATGTTCAGCCTCTTAAAGACCTTACCATCCAAAGGGGTGTCTGAGGCCAGAGCATATGCCCCACTGGAGGAGTTTCCTTTTTATTTCCAAATTCATGATATCTGGTTAGCAAGTGGTTAAGAGTTCTGGTTTTTCATATATAGATATAGAAAGTAAACAAGTCATTGGGTTTTATTAAAGGAGGGTGTAATTCTATATCTCACTATCAGTTGTTTTTTGGTTCCTCTACTTACTACCTAGCACTGTAATATATGTCTGATATTCCAATGGGGACTTATTAACTCTTTGAGGAGATGAAAGGCAAAAATGTGAAATAACTGGAAAACAGTTAAGTATGTGATATAAACTATAAGTGCAATGTTCATTGAGACAGTAGAATTTTTCCTAGAGTGTAGGTAGTTGTCGAGATCTAGGATAGTTTGGAAACCACATCTAAGAGAAGATCATTCCCCAGATGAATTCCTCTCAGCAGAATCTCTCCTGTAGTCTTTGTCTTAATGTGGTTTTTGTCACCATTGGAATCTATAAGGTAAGCAGATAATTCATCAGGAAATGAACTGGGAGTGAGTGAGTACTTGGCAGCACGAATTGAATAAAAGGGCAGGATGTGGAGTGAACAATAGGGAATTTATGGAGCGGGAGAAGATCCCATGGAGGAAATGGGAGCAGAGCTGAGTCTGGGCTGGGGCAGAGGAAGCAACTGGAGCCTGCACCACAAGGGAGGAAAGTTCAGGGCATCTGAGCAGCAGCCGGGGCACGAGCCGAATAGGGCAGAGAGCAGAAGTGAGATATAGGTCTGACTTGGGGCCCTGAAAGGTAAAATTAGGAAATTAGCTTTGGTGGCGATTAAGAGCATGTAAGTCTTTGGACATAGGTTTGGGAGGATTTAATGAGTGATTGGAAGATCAGCCAGGCAGCAGTGTGCACGATAGGGAGGAGAGGTAAGATCCCCAAACTATAAGGTGATGAGAGTATGAATCATAATACTTTCACTGGAAATGAAGGGGCATTGTTATAGTGAGGAACCTTTTGGAGGAAGAAATGGCAGTATTTAGTGACAAATATAAGGTAGGAATCAGCAAAGTTTTTCTGTAAAGGGCCAGAGAGTAAATATTTTCAGCTTTGTGGGCCAGTCTCCAGCTGGTCTTTGTCATTGCTCAACTCTGCCATTATAAGTGTGAAAGCAACCACAGATGATGGGCATGGCTAGATTTAGCCCACGGACCATAGTTGGCCAGCCCCTGATATAAAGGGTGAAAAAGATTTTTTTTAGCTCTAGGGAATAGAAATGGACATTAGGTTGAGACTGGTAACCTTGTAACCAAGATTTCATTTCACCCAATTAAAACTGTTATGAACACTTATTTCTTGAGATACTAAACATCCAACATTGCCCAGCTCTGCCAGCTTCATGCCAACTTAGCATGGAACTCTGGGATGACCCTCTGCTTCAGCTGGACTTCTCTCTGATGAATGGTTCCTAGCTCATGTTACGTAACTGATGAAAATGTCACAGAGAAATTTCAGTGAGCATATTGGCGAAGTGAGCTGATCATGGCAGAACAAAATTGGCCCAGGTTTTTACAATTCAGATGCAGCTCAGAAAATGAGAGAGAGACTCAAAGTGTGCAGTTTCAGGGAAGATGGGTTCCTAACCCTAAGGCAAAGGGTCCTAATAACTTCTAAGTGAGTTACTTTTCCAGGGAGTAGATGATGAGTGCGGAAAGGATGTCAAGAGGGTAATAAGTCAAGCTTGATGCTGGAGCTGGAAAGCAGTGGGACATAAGGAGGGTAGGCAGAGCATCAGGACTGTTCTCAGAGAGTAGGTGGTTTCTTTATGTGGATACCTGCTGTAGTGTACTGTTTTTTAAAAAACACGTTACTGGGACGAGGATTATCCACAATACAACATCTATATATACAATACATAACATATGTATATTCCTCTATGTGTTTATATATACACATTGTTTCTGGTTTATTTTTCTTTTACTCAAAATACATTATGTCTCCCAATTTTGTTTTCTAATTTAGTGTGGAGCTCTGTCTGGTGGTGTTAACTGTACTTTGGTGAGGCCTGCCAGTGTTGGGTTGGGGTTATCAAGATTGTCATCTAGATAGATGGCAAGGAAGATAAGTAACCAAGTTTTACAGGGGAGGCAAAGGATAGGTTGATTTGAGTTTTTTTCTCCTTTTTCTTTTCAAACCGAGATTTTGCCTCATGCTTTTTTTTTTTTTTAATTCAGTGATTCTATGGTTATCTAAAGAGTGAAACATTACTGTTCTGTTTTCAGGGATGGTAGATGTGTTATGTAATCACTTAGGGAGATTCCACTTGGTCCCTTTGCCTTCTCCCTGCGTGATGCCATCCTGTCCAACTTCCTTGCATGAAACCCTCGTAGAGCCATGGAGCTAACGCAGTTCTCCTTGTTCATGCTTCAAGGAGCACTTTCTCTAACCCTTTCCATAGCCACAGCATAGCCTATCTTTCCTCCTAGTCTTTAAGCTCCCGAAGGCCCCCAAAGCAATGTGTTCAGGGCCTTGCACTTTATAGCTATGCAACATCTGTTGAATGAATGGAAGGAATTTGAGCTGTTTGATGGCAGAGCCTGTGTTTTACTGGCCTTTGTAACCCCTGTGTTTAGGAGAGAGCCTAGCGCATTAATCCATGTTTGCTGAGTGAGTAAATGAATACATGGATGATGAAACAAAGTGATGAGCTGGACCACATATGTAGTAGATCAGGTTCCAAGCTTTGTTCCCAAGTGCCACCATCCTTGTGTCCTTTTGAGGATTCACTGCCACGGGAGCTGAACTCACAAAAGTAACATCCAGATGAAAAATGAGGTCCTCTTAATTAACGGCTGGGCAAATGTCCAAGAACCACTCCTGTGCAGGGCTTTTCTGATGTGCAAGTTTTAGGCTGGAATCTGATATGAGTTCTCCTACTCTCTCTCCTCATCAGGGCTAGTGAGGGCTTGAGATCTGAGCCAGAGATGTTCCTGCACCCTCCCCTGAGCTCAGAGAGGACCGAAGGTGCCTTCACTCTAAGGACACAGTGGGCGTGAGACCAGAAGGTGAAATGTTCACACCCCGACGTCCACCCCAAACTGACTGGCCTTGCTAGTCCAAACCAGTAAATAAGAGAGTAGAGGGATGGAAGCAATAACAAGAAAAAATAGTAGAAGCTAAGATGAAGATATTTTACATGAGAAGGGTTTTAAAAAATCTTGCGATTTTCTTGCAGATGAAAATGAGTAGAATGAAAGCAGTTGTGTTGGTGAAAAATAACGTGTAAATTACACTTAAGTAACTTTCCAAATAAATATAAATCATGAAGTTACATAAAATCATTTTGATTTCATTATGTTAATGTTAATAAGTTTTAATTTTCAGGTGAATGTGCCTGAATGCCTGAAGGCTCTTAAACACAAAATAATCAAAAAGCTAATTAATCACAAATGGGCAACTTTCCTGAATAACTGTAAGAACAGTCACAATTAAGAAATAATACCCTATCTACAAAGTAGACTAAAAATGCACAAATAGACAAGAAACTTAATTACAAGCCATAAAAACCAAAAGGAATAACAGAAATGTCTCATTTCCTAGGCTAGGTAATGTCTCCAAACGTGTTTGGAGAAGAGCTGAAGATAAGGGTCATTTCCGAGACCTATGGCCCTAAAAGAGCCTTTTCTCTGTCCTCTTTATGTAACTCATCCTCCTGGGCCTCTTCAGGCCATGGAATCTTGACTCAGACATCTAGTATAATAACTCTTTCAGCTTTGAGAGACCTAGAAGTCTGATAACCTTGCCTTTTCTTCCTCCAAGTGCCTTCTGAGAACCGTAACTAGAATAGGGGCAGGTTCAGGCACCTGTAAAATGACACAAAAGACTTCTCTGCATGCATGCTTGTTCGCTAATCAGAACATTTTGCATATATTGATTCAGCAAGTTTCAGATTCCTCCAAGTGAATAATCGAGCCCTCTTTTCTCTTTCATGAGGATATCTTAAGAGACTTTAGCCAAGTGTTTTGCTATAATCCAAATATGCTTTATCTGTGGCATTTTTTGGCTTATCTACACAATAATGCAACCACAAGAGACAAGATGAATGGGATATTAGTCAGCACTCTTAGTTTCAAGAGTCAGAAGCCCAAATAAAGCAGAAAAAGGGATTTCAATTCCTTACATAAATAGGAGGTCCACGGGTTGGGCTGGCTTCTGATGTAACTGGATCCAAGTCACACAGCTAATTAGAGGTAGAGCCAGCCTAGAATGTACTTCAGGTCCTCTGGCTTCCATGGCAATTCTGTTTCCTTACGTGGTGCTCCCTTTATGGTACCTCAATCAGTATCAGCTGAATTAAAAACAAAATGAAACAAGAAGGGCAGGTCTCCTCCCTGGGGTCACTCTAATTATTCTGATTTTACCTCTCAAGAGCTGCACAGTTCATGTTGCTGAAGGAGCTAGCAAAGGCTTTTGGGCTTCTTCATGAAGAAGAAAATCATTGCTCTCTATTTGCTTGTATTCCACCTTGTGCCCTAAGCTACGGTAGATGATTTGTCCAGCAATCATTTGTCCCTCCATTTATTCAGGAACATTATTTAGCATTTCCCAGATTACAGACGCTGCGCTAGGCATTTGGGTTGCAAATGTGCAAATGTAATGAAGACATTTGGAGATAAAGGACAGTTCAAGCCAAAGGCTTAGTAAGTGTGCAAATATGAATATTCATTTGTTCATTCTTGTAATCAACACATATGTATTAAGCATGTAGTAGGTGCCAGGAATCAAATTAGCTGTCATTGGTAGGCATAAAAGAGTAGGACATATGTGAGAACCTGCAAATAGTTCAGTGTTGCAAAAGTGCAGGGTACATGTGGGAAGATATGGGAAACAAGGGAAATCACCAATGTCGGATCACCAGACACACTGGGGAAAACCTAGACAGATTTGACACAGGAAAGCATCGTGATCTGATTTTCATTCTAGGAGCTCCAGCTGTAGGTGTGTAGGTTGGGTAGAGAGGGTGGCGACTGGAGGCTGTGGGAATAGTTCCCAGGGGAGAGGACAGACAGCTGTGCTAGGCAGTGGTGGTTGGGATGGAGAGAAGCTAGATTCAAGAGGGAATCCAGAGGTCAAAATCAGCAAGCCTTACTGACTCTTTTAATGGGAGGAGAGAGGGAGGGAACAGAGTCAAGACGGATTCTGGGCATCTGAGTGGACGGTGAGATTGTTAACTGAGATTGGAACTCTGTGAGAAGGAGCAAAATTTCATTCATGTTGTGTTCATATTACCTAGATCAGAGCCTGGCACATAGTAAGAGCTCAATAAATACTTTTTGAGTGAATATCTGAATACAACAAAAAGGACAATATGAAGTTTTGTGGAAGTATTGGAAAGGGAATTCATCCTAATCCTGAAGGTCTTAGAAGACCTCCCTGAGAAGTGAGTTTTAGCCTAAGGTTGAAGAGTGAATGGGAGTTAGCCAGGGAAGATGGTGTAGGATGTTGTCATATGTTTGTGTGTGGCTCTGGAATTCCATCTCCTGTTTACCTGCCTTTTTCTTCTGGGTGCTGCCTCAACCCCTCTCCACTCCTGGCTTTGCCTCTTGAACTTCTGTTCCCAGATCCTCCTCCATCTGTCTAGGGAGGTGGTGGGTTGGCGGGGGTGATCAGAATGATAATGATTGTCATAGTAACTACTGTTTATTAAGCAGTTTTCTTGTGCAAGTCTATTTCAGCAGTCCTCAGCCACAGAAAATGAACACTGAGTCCTTAGGGTCTATTGCTGTCTAAGAGTGTCACTTAGGCCCCAGTCAGGGTCCTTCCAAGTCCCCAGGATGGGGAAAGCTTTATAAACCATTACAAATTCTAAGAGTCAAGAAGAAATAATTTTATGAGGTACATTTTAGATTTTTAAAAAATCTATTGATTGGTCAGATGTGGTACTTTACATTTGGTTCTCTGTGTTCTCCCGTGTTACACAGACCGCTGTGAAGATGCTCATGGGAAAACACACACTACAGTAAAATAGGAAATAAATTAAAATTAAAATGAAGCGTAGGAAAAATATAAAATAAAGTGAATCTAGGAATGTCCCAGATGTGTTTTGATTTTTAGAAAATTATGTATATTGCAGATTTGCAGATACTCTGCCAAACTCTTAAATGGAGCACAAGTAATCTGCCAGCCATCTAGTTAAAACAAGTTGAATTATAATGAAATTCTTTCCAACCAGGTACACATTTTTAGTGGATGGCAAAGTATTTCAGAGGAATATTAAGGCGAAAATCTTGATTGTCTCAGAGATGTGAGTAGCTTTGCCTTGCATGGTTATTCTGTAATAGTAATAGGGAATTACCTAGTTTAATCCATTATTTAGAAAGGCTTGGCAGCATTTAAAAGTCTAAACATCTATGAAAATGTGTTCTAAATGTCGAAAAGTTTTTCAGTATGAATTTAAAATTCAGGGAATTCACCCCACAATTGGCTGAAAGTATTCTGGCTGAAACATGAGGTAATCATGCTTTCACTTTGCAAAATAACTGTTGCTGTGAGCAGCTCTGCCTGGCAAAGAGTATTTTCTCTAAAATTGATGCCAGCTCAACTCTTTCCAAATGTTCCAATACAATCTTATACTGACATCCCTATATATATGTAGTCAAGAAATCCAAACTGTACATTGTTAATCCTCCCCAAAATGACATCTGTGGCTTTTAATTAAAGATACATTGTAATATGTGTATAGATAGGAAAATAATTGCAAGTAGTAAAATTGAAAGACGTGTATCTGACAGTAATAATAAAGACTTTTTTTTCTCGTAGTTTCAGAAATAAAGTGATGTAGTAATGCTATTCATAGATGATGAGTGAAGCCCACTTGAAGTTCCATGATAATTTTGTCCATAGGAATTCCTCATGGAATGATACGCTGTGTGGAAGGAAAACTCTAGGTCCTAGAGTCAGACAGTCACTTTGACCGGTTTAGCCATTTCATGAGGATATTGCCAGTTTTAGAAAAAGTAATTAGTGCTAAAATCCTGACTCAGCATTTAATTTTGTCTGCATGTTTTCTACTTTGATGATTTTATAAGGGTTTAACCAGATTTCACACCTGATACATCTTAAATTTAACGTATAGTTTATTACATTATTTTAAAATAAAAAGACCAAAAAATATTTTAAAGTGGATTTGTTTTTAGTAGTTTACAGTAATATTAATTACTTTTGCCACTATACTCAATTCCAAGATACGTGTCCTTAGATATGTAATTTAGTTTCCTGTCGGTTATTATTCATAGTAACTACACACAAGCTGCTTCCACTGAAAAACAACCTCAATCTGAGTAACTAAGCACAGCCAAAGTTTATTTCTTGCTCTTAAGGGGGGCTGACCCCTCCATTTGGTAACCCAGCATAGCAGGCCCCTTCCAGCCTATGGCACTGCTGTCCCAATACTGATTCCAGGGTCGGGGAGAGGAGTATGGAGGTGGCACACCAGCTCTTAACTGCCTCACCCCAGAGGTGACCTGGGCCACTTGCATACATGTTTCCTTGGCTAGGACTAGTCACACGGCCCCATAGAACTGTAGTAGGAACAGAAGAGGTAGCACAAGGAATATTTATTGAGTAGTATATTCTCTGCCATGACGTCTTGAAAGGAATTGTCAGCAATAATAATAAACAACTAGATTTTCAATTGTACAAGTATTCTCTCATTTTTTTTTTCTTAAGGAAGACGGGCCCTAAGCTAACGTCTGTTGCCAATCTTCCTCTTTTTTTTTCCCTCCCCAAAGCTCCCACTACATAGCTGTATATCCTAATTGTAAGTCCTTCTAGTTCTTCTATGTGGGATGTCGCCACAGCATGGCTTGACAAGTGGTGTATGGGTCTCCACCCAGGATCCAAACAGGTGAACCCTGGGCTGCCAAAGCAGAGTGCACAAACGTAACCGCTTGGCCACAGAGCCAACCCCTTCTCTCATTTTAAATGGATTTTAATTACAAATTTTATTGACTAACATGAATAGTTGACACAACCATACAAGCAGAGTGGTATAATGGAAAACTTAGGGGTTTGCGGGTGTGATTATGGTGTTAGTCCTGCATTAGCTTGTTTTGTAAATTTGTATTTGTCACAACTGATTCACCTATTTTATCTTCATTTGTAAAGTAACTAGATCATATCTAAGATCCCTTATAACTTCAAAATTTAAATTTCTTTATTCTACTCAAGCTTTACCACAGATATAATGTCTTCATAAGTAAGCTCTGCATTGGTACAGAACTTATAAAAGGATTGTGTATGTTTGCAATATATCTTTGCGTGTTTTTTGTTAACCAAGGATATAAAAAGTTCACTTAGGAACCCAGAATTTAAACTTACAACTCTGATTTCAGTGGTGTATGTGCTACTCTTGAAACTTCTTAATTTAATGAAGATTTAATTGTCCACTACTATGTACAAGCATTTTGCAAGGTGCTTGGGATATAAAAATGAGGAGATCTAGTGGGATTTTGATCTGGAGAAACTAGTATTCTGGCATTGGAGACAGACAGGTAGATAGATGATGTCAGTGTGCTTTGGGAAGTGTTATGATGGTGATATGCACAAGTAGTTATGGAATGTGAGTCTGCACTTGACACAGCTCAGGAGGTAGGAAGGGCTGTCCAAGCTAAATATCAAAAAATGAATATTGAGTAAGCTTGGAAAAAAAAGAACAAAGGCATAAAAGAGCATGGTATATAGGGAAGTGTATCAAGCATCTTGTTAGTGCTAGAGCTGTACTGTCCAACACGGTAGCCACTGGCCACCTCTGGCTATTGAGCACTCGAAATGTGGCTAGTTCAAATTGAGATTTGCTTTAAGTGTAAAAAATACACCAGGTTTTAGAGACTTAGTTCAAAAACAGAATGCAAACTATCTCATTAATACTTTTTAAAATATTGGTTACATGATGAAATGTGTATTTGAGATATATTGGGCTAAATAAAACATATTAATATAATTAATTTCACCTGTTTCCCTTTTTCTAATGTGGCTACTAGAAAATTCAAAATTACGTATATAGCTTTTGTTTTATTTCTATTGGATGTGGCTGTACGAGGGCATAACTTGTAAAGGAAGTTGCGGCAGGAGGTGATGATGCAGAGGATGGCAGGAGTCAGGGTGTGGAGAGTCTTGGGTGCTGTTCTCTAAGCAGTCTCTAATAGTCTTTGACTCTTTAAACTGGAAAACTTTAAATAGTAGAGTCACAGAGTTCCATTGCATTTTAGTTAGCTCTGGATTGATGATGTGCCCGGCTCTAGATTGGAGGCCGGGACGCTGGCTGGAAGGCTGTTGCAGGATCCGGGGGACAAATAGAAGGGGTGCATAAGGGCAGTCGCAATAACTTTGGAGATCGGGAGTTGGAGTTTTGGAAAGAGGAGTCAAGGGTGACTCTTGGGTTTCTCTCTTGGGTGACTGGTGGGTGTTTGTGCCACAAACTGAGATTTTGAGTTTTGGAGAAGTAGGCTATGCATTGGGGAGGATAACAATGGCATCAGTTTGGAAAACATTGATATGACTTGGTTGTGGCACATTCAAAGATGTTTGGGTAGATAAATTCAAAGCTCTGGAAGGAGGTCGGGGCTAGAGAAATAGATTTGGGAGTGATCGGGTGGTAGGTAAAACAATAGGATTCTATGTAATTACCTAGAGAGAATATAGAGTGAGAAGTATAGGATGCAGAAATGGTTGCCTGAAGAACAACAGCGTTTAAGGATGAGCCAGAGGAAACTATTAGGAACAGATATGACTGTAATTGAGTCCATAATATAGAAAAATATATGCATGTAATCAATTCCATAAAGGATCAGTAATTTTACTATAATTAATGTTAAACTGTAGGGACCAGCCCCGTGGCATGGTGGTTGTTTGGCACGCTCTGATTTGGATGCCCAGGTTCACTGGTTTGGATCCTGGGCATGGACCCACACCACTCGTCAGCCATGCTGAGGCAGCAACCCGCATATAAACTGGAGGAAGACTGTAACAGATGTTAGCTGAGGGCTAATCTTCCTCAAGTGAATAAAAAGGAAGATCGGCAACAGATGTTACCTCAGGGCTAATCTTCCTCAGCAAAAAAAAAAAAGTGTAATATTTCTGTTAGTAATATCCATGTTGGCATCATGCAAGAAATATATATTTTGATAATTATTTGATGATAATTTTTTATAATTATATAATCTATAACTAATAATTCCTAATAAAATGTAAGAATTTCTGAAACAGACAAGAGCTTTGTAGCAGTTGCAGTATCAGCACTTGCAATTTTGCTCTATATTTAGAAGAATTTTCAAATTAGTGTGAACTGCTATAGTACTTGCAGTGTATTAAGGAACCATTTTTGCACAAAATAAGAACGAATATTTTAAGGTAAAATTTTATATATAATAACCCTTGATATAGTACATACAATACAGAATTCTGTATCAAACGAGAAGTATCATGGGAAAATTTTTCCCAAGCCACGAATAGCTGGTGACCAGGCTCTAGCCTTGCATAACCAAGAAGTTTGCTAGCACATTCACATTGGATGTATGAGCTATGACTTGTCTAAGCAAAACCTCAGAAAGCACCCATTGCAGGGGGTGAATATGCAGCACTTCAAAGACTGTTATCACCAGTGTCAGAAGCAGCAAATTTTCTGTAAGATTGGTTTTATGGACTGCATGTTTGTATATCCCAAAATTCATATTTTGAAATCGTAATCCCCAATGTGATTGTGTTAGGAGGTGTGACCTTTGGGAAGTGAGTAGCTCCGCCCTCATGTATGGCGTTAGTGTCCTAATACGGAAGACCCCAGAGAACTCCCTTGCCCCTTCTTCTATATGAGGTCACATCAAATAAAAGACAATCTATGAAGCAGGAAGCAGGCCGTTACCAGACACTCAGTGTGCTGGTGCCTTGATCTTGGACTTCCGAGCTTTCAGAACTGTGAGAAATTAATTTTTGTTGTTTATAAACCACCTAGTTTATGGTAGCCAGCCCTGCTGGTCTAGTGGTTAAGATTTGGTGCTCTCACCACAGTGGCATGGGTTCGTTTCCCAGTCAGGGAACGAACAGACACTACCTGTCAGTTGGTTGTTGTATTGTAGTGGCTATGTCTTGCTGTAATGCTGAAGGCTATGCCACCAGTATTTCAAATACCAGCAGAGTCACCCATAATGGACAGGTTTCAGGAAGTTTCCAGACTAAGAAAGACTAGGAAGAAGGACCTGGCCACCCACTTGTGAAAATATTGGCCATGAAACCCCTGTGAATAGCAGCAGAGCATTGTCTTATACAGTACTGGAAGCTGAGAGGATGCCGCAAAAAGACTGGGCTGGGTTCCACTCTGCTGTACAGAGGGTCACCAGGAGTTGGAAGCCACTTGCTTCTTGTCAGTAGAGTGGCTAAGATTGGGGTCTCCCTGCCAAGCAGCCCTGGCCAATTCCCCACAACGCCAAGCTATTAGCCATTTTCAGGGGAGGTGGACAACAGTACTTCCTCTTGAGAAAAACCAGAAATGTGCTGGTAGAGGACCCCACTGCACTCTACAGTGACCAAAATCCAAGGATAATAAGTTTAGTTCAAAGGTGAAGCATCATGTTGGATTGGTGGTTGTTTCTTTTTTAAAAGAATGTTTTTATTTCTAGGTTTGTGAGGCCTGAATGCAGGCATTTAAAAAGACGCTGTAGTTGCAGCTGGTGTCCATATATTCACACTTCCTGTCTTGGTTCTGGCTCTTGCTGGGAATAGCCACATCCAGTTCAAAACTGTCCAGTTAGAAAAGTACTTACGTCTCTTGCTTTCTTAGACTAAGCTTGCGTATTTATTTCTTTATATTTGGTAGTGCATGAAGGAATTGACTTGTTCTGTCCCTGCCCTGGTAGGACACAATTTAAAAATTATTATTAAGAAAAATTTCAAGTATTCCACAAAGTATAGAGAATCATATAATCGACACCCTGTTTAAATCACCAGTTCATGAGCTAAGACCTTACGGATACAACTGAAGCCCGCTGTATCCTTCCTTGCCCCGGCAGCAGTGTACCAACATCCTGTTTGTCCACCTGCTTGCCAGCGTTTTTCATTGTCACACTGAAATGTTTGCCAATTTGATGAGTGAAAAATGATGAAGCCATATTTTTCAAATTATCCTTGGAGTTCCTGAGAATGGATAACACATGGAGGATAAGTTCTCAGAGAAATATAGCCCCCAAAGGAAGTGAAATATTAAAAATTCATGATAAATTTATTAAAATTGAAAATGATACAATATCGACATATATGTATGTATGTTAGTGAATCAGAATATTTTGAACATCCTGTTGGATTTTGATTGGTGAATGATGGATTTGGCTGCTGCCCCTGAAGGAATCAGGGCTGGCTTTCTTTTGACAGGTGTTATTTACCACCAAGAGTGATAGCCATGTACCTGCTTCTTTGCTTGATAAAATCACACCAAAGATGAGCTTTGGTTCCTAGAAGGTTTTTTTTAACATACTTTTAGAAGTTCTTAGAAATCTTTCTTTTCCTTTTGTAATCATTTTTGCTTTTCTATTTTTTCTTCTTTTTTTCACTTTTAAAATAAAAATTTCTGAAATGACTAGTTCCTAGAGGCTTCAAGAAGATCCTGATGATGTCTTTTCCAGTTTTAGCTAAGGTTTGGGTTTTGATGACAACAGGCAGTCAGAAATTTTCTGTTCATTGACATTTGGTAACATTTGGTATTCAGAATAACAGTCGACAGTTGACACTGAAGTTGAGAAGCAGTGTTCAGCATATCATGTTGATCTTGTCCTAAGATATGTAGGGTTATCTTATGAAGTCTCTTCACTATGAATTTAGGAAGGGAGAGTTGGGGTCTTGTCCACTCCCCATTCTGTCCCTTGTACTTTATGCAGTGTTAACATGTACATAGGCAATACTCACTAAATAGCTGTTGGAGGAATGCACACTAGAAATTGTAATAGAAAGCCCCTGCTTGGACAAAAAATTAGAAAGATAGGAAAGCTCTTCTGGGTATTCTGATCAAGAGCCGAGGCTCTAGCAAGGCTAAAATTCTGACACATGCAACAGTGGGTAATCATCAGTCATAATTATAGAGACTTTTCAGAACTCATGCTTACACAATCTCTCTGAGTAGCCTGTTTTAGTGCTTAGTTCCTTAGACATTCAAGATTTTTTTCCTTATGTTTTAGCCGAATTCTTTCTTATTGTACCTTCGTACAGTGGAAGAACATTTTCTTAATAACAGTTTGTAAGTGATTGACTCTCTAAATCTTCTCTTCCAGAGCTTATATGAGTTGTTTATACTGAGTTAGCAAAATTATTTTTAGAGTACGTGGAGAAGTGGCATTAATCCTAAGAGTCTGGCATCAATTAAAGGTTATGCAGTTCTTCACTGAGTCCAGGTTCCTCTAGCATATCAGAATGTTAGGGCTGATTAGTAGTCAGGATAGGGCTAGGCCATGCTGTGCTAAGAGAGAAGCCCCCTGAAATCTCAGTGGCCTAATCCATTAGAAGTTTATTTTCCAGTCAGAGAGAGGCCAGTATGGAAACCTCCATGCACAGTTACAACATCTGGAATATGTGGCTGCCAAGGTCCCCACGGCAGGGGAAGAGAGAGCTAGAGGGTCTCTAAGGGCCAGACCTGGAAGGGGCTCGTATCCTGTCTGCTTATATCCAGTTAGCAAGAGCACAGTCACATGATCCCCAGTCTCTCTGCCAGGAAGCTCAAGAGATATACTTGCCTTCCTGTCCAGGAAGATAAGGATGAAGCAGGGTTTGATTTTCACATAGCATTGTCTCCTATATGGATTATTCTTACTGGCCTAGAAGTGACTTGACAGAAGTTTGTTGATGAAAGGGACAATCTGTATCGTTGTTCCAAGACAATCTCTTCCAATTTGGTCTGTCTGATGAACACATTATATTATAGAAGTTTCATGTGCATAGACCCGTGGAATTGTCTTTTTAGCTTTGCCAACCAATATCTTATTTTTATCCAACTCAATTCCAATGTCCTTTTAAGTTCCCTTCCATCTGTTTTATCTCTTATATTCCAGAGCCATGGCTAAAAAATGCATTGGATTGCTTGGGAAGAGTGAGTTATTTTCTTGACTAAATGGATGAATTTTTGGCAAGCTTTAACATTAGAAAAAATAGCTGAGAAATTGGTCACATTTAATCCATATTTTTCTATTTATTTTTTATATTCCCCATCATTTCTATTCATTTTAACATATACTACTGTAATTTGGGTCAAGAGTAAAATATTTAAGTATTTTGAGTATTTATTTGTTACCTAGAGGCATAAGGAGGCAAGAGCAGGTGTGAAGCAGTCAGAAACACAAAGGAAGCGAGAACTGAGTGAGGCCATTTGGGATGAGGGGAGAGGAGAGAGAAGGTTACACTAAAACATAGTTATAACATTGCATTCAGTGAGCTGGACTCAGTAGAGGTTAACTTCTAAAATAGCTTTATTTTTCACACCACTGCCTTTAACAAATTCTGTTTAATCATTCTTCCTCACCCAGAGTGAAATTTCAAGCAGGTTTCATAGCTTTCCTGGTCATTTTCAAGTACAGTCTAGTCTAATGGCAAAGCTTCCATCTTCCATCCAACTTAAAGCTTTTTTTCCCTCCCTCAGCTCTGAACAAGGGCACACGGTGGAAGCTTGAAGCATGGTGATGGTGGTGTAGAGAGCAAGAGATGAAAAGGGTTGGGTAGGGAGGAGGGAAGTCAAGCAAGTGGCAACAAAGGACTTCTTTCACTGGTACAGTTGGAATCTGGCATTGGTGATTTCTGGGTGTGACCAATATCCAAATGCTAACTCATGGGAGTGTTTTTGTGGATTCCTTAGAGATTCCCCTCTAGTGACTTTTGACTGAAGGCCCCAAGAATGGGTGATGTCGTATCTGGCTGATGGTTGGGTCCTACCCCAGGGCCTCTGTATTCAGCAGGTATATTTCTAGGCTCTTCATGCATAGGTCAACTCATCCAGTACAGGATACCCGTGGATGAGGTGCTTTTCAAGGTGGCTCACAGCTGCTACTTTGTGCTTGAGTGCCCATGCAAGCAGAAAATTCACAGTTCTCCTCCCATTATCGAGCACAGACCTGTTTTTCTGCTCCACTACTACAGTCTTTTCCATTTAGTCTTCAGCCTTTAGAGTTCTTCAGGCGTGGATAAAGGGTAATCTCTAGGTCCCCTAAATCCAAGGAGCCACATGCCAAGTTCTCTAGATTTCCCTGCATTCCCCTACTTCTGTGATATTGGAGTCACTCCTTGTCTTCCCTAGGAGGGAGGGAAAGCCGGCTATCCAATGGTAACTCTCCAAAGAGGTCATTTCTTCAAGCACACAGTGAATTCTCAGCTTTTACTTAGCATGGAGGTGGGTGATGAGCAAACTCATCTCACTGCCTCATTGCATATACAGCATCTATTTTTCTTAGCCTTTGGAACCTCTACTGACAATAGAAAATATTCCATTTAACATTCTATTTCATATTCACATCTACTGAAACGATAGTGAAACCTGTGCGACCATGAGGGGATATATTAGTATCTGAGACGAACTATTTGTTCAAAGTGGAGCATGTTCGTGGCTCCCTTCTCTGTTGATATCTCCACAGAACTACGTAATGATCACTACAAGCAAATGTAGAGCCTTTCCCTTGTTCCAGACCCTCTGCTGAGCCTTCTTTTTTCTCCTCCTTCTCTTCCAAAGCCCCCCAGTGCTCGTTGTACATTCTAGCTGTAGGTCCTTCTGGCTCTGCTATGTGGCACGCCGCCCCTCTGCTGAGCTCTTTACCTGTAGTAGCTCATTTAAGCCTCACAATGTCTCTGTGAGGTAGCTACTATTATTAATTTACAGAAAAGTTTGGTCAGAGAGAGGCTAAATAATGTGCCCAAGGTCACCCACCTGGTAAACAGTGCAGCCAGGACTAGTCTGGCTCAAGAGTCAGTTTTCTAAACCTGTCTGCTCTCAAGATTAATAGTATATGATTATGCTTATGCTTATAGGATATAGGATAGGAAAAGGCTGAAACTTCCTTAGAGCCCAGTTTTCCTTTGAGGAAGAGAACAAGCCCCTTTCAGTCAGCAGCAGCTTTCTGCCACTGGCCTGAGCTCTCTGTGCAGCTTCTGAAGAACAGGAGCTGCTTCGGGGGCCTCCGGGCAGGGAACAGCCATCCACAGGCCTCTGTGGAATACGGTGGGGCCAGAGTTCCTTCTTCTCTTGGGCACATACTCCCCTGGGGAATTTCTAGAAAAGGAACATGTGGCCTCTACTTACTGAGAGATTTACTTCTGCTTAGCTTCCACACTCTTCCCAGCTAGCAGAACCTTCCACAAGAGAACTCTTCTGCTGCTTTGTACACACATGCTGCCCTGACTCAGAAGATGGTCCGTTCCCTGCCCATCTCTCCTCCATCAAGTTCTGAGAGCCCAGAAATGGCCAGAAAAAGGAGGAAGATGGGGCAAAAGTGGATTCTCCAAGGGAATTCAGCTTTACATTGAGCAAAAAGGTATGAAAATGTCTTCATTTAGGGATCCAATCAATACTATTTATCAAACTAAAAAGTTCCCATTTATTAATACTGCTTTTATTAATGCATTTATTAGTACTATTAATAATAGTATAGAAGTAATGGATGTGACCTGAGGAAGTTTAAAGGGAAAGGGAAGACTGGGTAAAGAAGGAGAAGGGAATGAGGTTACTGAATACTGCACTAACATCCCCTGCCAGGGGAGTATCCAGGTGCTGGGGAGAGTTTCTTGTCTATTGACTCGTAAGAACCGTAGACAGCCTTGTTAGGAAGGGTTTTACCAGACTGCCAGGGAGCAGGAGGACAGGATTTTGCCCTTCACAAATGTATGGAGCTGCCCTGGCTTTTTTTTTTTAATTGAAAGTGTTGGGGATAATTGTAGATTCACATGCAGGTGTACGAACAGAGAGATCCTGTGTACACTTTACTCCATTTTCCCCTATGGTAACGCTTCGCCAAACTGTAGTACAGTGTCACACCAGGTTATTGATGCTGATACAATCCCCTGATTTTATGCAGATTTCCCCAATTTTGCTTGAATTCATTTGTGTGTATTTGGTTCTATACAATTTTATTATGTGTAGATTCATGTATTCACCACCAAAGTCAAGATACAAAACAGTTCCATCACCACAAGGATCCTTCATGTTGTCCTTTTATAACAAGATCCACCCCTCACCTCTATCTCTGTCCCTAACCCCTAGCAATCTAATCTGTTCTCCATTTGTAAAATTTTGTTATTTCAAAATGTTACAGAAATGGAATCATAGAGTATATAACCTTTTGGAATTGGTGTTTTTCACGGGGCATAATTCCCTGTAGATGCTTCCAAGTTTTTGCACCTATCAGTAGTCCATTCCTTTGTTTGCCTGAATTAGTATTCCGTGGTGTGGACATCCCACAACTCTTAACCATTCATCTGTTGAAGGACATCTGCTACACTTGCTTTCAACCTCTAGGGTCATGGATGAATGGGCCTTCTAGTGGTTGTTTTGACTTTATTTCATTTTCTTACCACATCCACAGACTAATAACTTCTGAGTTGATATGTACCATTTGCTGATAGAAAAAATAAATCCATCTAGTGTATTTTTAATACTATTAGAGGCTTATTATTGTTACATTTGAATTACTATTACATCCCTGACTTTCCTACAATGGGAAACCCGTAGTTGACATTTTGTAATGTTAACTAGCTTTGTATATGTTTCCTTAGAGAGTGAATGAACAGTGCCCCTTTAGGACTTGGTCCATTTTTTTCAGGTTTTATTATAAGTTGTTGCACACAACTGAGAAGGTCAGGCTCTGAAGAATTTCAGGGTGGATATTGGCTCCATGCTTCCAATCAACCCTGATTACTTTGACTTCATAAGGGATGTACCCTCTAAAAGCAAAAATTCTGTTAGAGAGTTATGTCCTATAAAGAAAACTGTGGGAGCGCCGGGGGGTGGGAACGGGTGACAGAGAACAGGGGGTTAAGCCTTAAAAAAAAAAGGAGGAAAAAGTAGTTAAAGAGCTTGCCAAGTTTGGTTAATTTGTCCTGAAGGTATTTAGACATAGATTGATCAAGCTGTTCAGCTTTTGCTCAGAAATTTTCTTTTGTGTGTATTGGTAATTAACTTGACTTCAGCCAAGAGGTTATATAGGCCACTGAATTGTGTGTTTGGGCTAATGTGAAAGGATATCGCTTCTCTTGGTGGAGAGAGTTACTAAAGTAGATGGTCTAAAACAGTAAAGACAAATACATAACTCAATAAATTTTAGACTATTGGAGCAAACTCAGGAAGAAAACAGAAGTCTTTACAAGATACTCCTGTTGATTTGTTTGTTTGTTTGTTTGTTTTGGAAAAGTCAAAGAATATTTCCATAGCAGTGAACAACTCAATTAATATGTATCCAGTAACACTCAGTGATAATAGTATCCAGCTTTTCGTGTGTTGACAAGTGAGATTGATGCTCCGGGTTGACGATGCACCAGAGCGGTTAGAAGTAAGGGGTAGG
Organism: Equus asinus; assembly: GCF_041296235.1. NCBI lineage: Eukaryota > Metazoa > Chordata > Mammalia > Perissodactyla > Equidae > Equus > Equus asinus. Next base: position 63,191,992 of record NC_091797.1, on the reverse strand, counting down.
AGTTTATCTGGGAGCTTCTGTCAGCTCTCAGTGAAGCTAAAGAGTTGCTTCTCAGTTGCTTTTCCTTTAGGAGTGGGATGCAATTTGATTTTTTGTTTGTTTTAAATGTCATCTTTTAATTATATTTTGGATAATGATGAAGAGAGATGCAATTTGGTTATGAGAGTAAATCTTAAAAGGCTCAGTGGCTCCTTTATCTACTGCTTAAGACAACTCCCACTGGTAAAGAGTGTTTCATTAATTGTCATTACTTGGGAATTATGGAATTAGAATAACTGACATTTCCTTCATCATTCATATATTTAAGTGACAGTGGTATTACTTACTCTAAATTAAGTTCATTTCATAGTTAAAAAATTTTAACAGTGTGACAAGAAATAGGGCACTATTAACTTTTATTTTGGAAATCAATTTTTCTAATAGAGATATGAAAACACACTTTTGTCAGTCTACAAGGCAGACAAATATTATTCCTTGTTCTATAAAATAAATAAAAAGGTAAGTACATCTAACTTAATACTTGAGGAATTGTAGTGATGGCTCAAAGTGTTTAGAAGGTGCATCTGCATGTTTTCTGTTCTCCCCACAGAAAGGAAGAGAGCTTTCTTCCATGGTGCTTATTCAAATACTGTAGCAACAGTGCTTTCCTTCTGGTAGCAAGTTAGAGCTGACCCTACAAGTCTCTGTTTCATGGTAACTGGAATCTGAGCAATAAAGGGCCAGTCATGTCTGTTGGAAGGACCATGTTGACCCTGCCATCCAAATGCATGTCCCATAGGGGCCACAGCTGATTTACTGAATCTCTTTCCATTTCTACTCCTTTCTTCCTGGAAGAGTTCTCAATTCAAGTTAGCTTTTTCTGTGTGGCCCAGTTTTGATAACTCTTGTGAGTAAGGAAACTCGATAGATTTGAAATAAGTAAAAACATATCCTGGGGCTTGCCCGGTGGTGTAGTGGTTAAGTTCACATGCTGGCAGCCCAGGGTTTGCGGGTTTCGATCCCAGCTGCAGAACTACACACCACTCATCAAGCCACGCTGTGGCAGCATCCCACATGCAAAATAGAGGAAGATTGGCACAGATGTTAGCTCAGGGACAATCTTCCTCACCAAAACAAAACAAAACATATCCCAACACTTCCAACTCTGAAGAGTGTTTCACAGTGTTTCCTCAAACACCTTTTATGGACGTGACTCACCTTCTGAAAATTGGTGTATGTAGAATCCACGTTTGGTTGAAAGTGATTATTCAATTAGTGCACTTAAAGTGTGATTCAGTTTTTTTAAAAGTCTCACCTGCAAATTTTGGGAATAAATAGTTACTTGAAACTCTGTTTACAGTTCAAGCAATTAAAAACAAAATGCAGCAATCAGTCAAACAAAAGCAACTTCTATCTAAAAAATGGAAAATGTCCAAAGCTGATAAACTGTTAGGAAGGCTAACTTTTGCTGAATGAAGACTTTTATTTGCAATGTGCTCTGTAACCATACTTAATTCTCTTGAGTCCTAAGATTTTAGCTTGAAATGTGAGGGAAAGGAGTGAAAGATATAAATACTATATTTGGGGGGCTAGTTAAAGGGAGATATAAGAGGTGGGATATGAGTCCATGGTTGATTATATTCAAGTCAGTATATTTAGCTTTTAATAAATGCTAAGAAAGGCTTGAGTATTCCTTCACATTTTCAAAAGATTCTGAGTTACCCTGTACTGTTGCCAATTGGGTCAACTCCATTTCATTTCCTGTTTCTACCTCCATATGTTTGCTTTTACTTTCCCCCTTGTTGGAAGATCTTTACTTTCTTAAACCCTACATGCCATTTAAGATCATACTTACCATGGGCAAGCCATTTTGCAATCATAAGATCACTGTGATAAGGATGAAAACGAAAATGCTATGGATGGTAGAGCAGAAAGATAGAAAGAACAAGACTCCTTGATGACATCCTTGAGCTGCTGGAAATGCCTGCTGTAGAATCCTTGTTATGGAAATTAAACGTCTATTGTTTAGACCACTCAATAATATTTTCTGTGGTTTGCAACCAAAAGCTTTTTTAGATAGCTGTGTAATCCTGGACAAATTAGTTAAATTCTCTAAACTTTGGTTTTGTCATCTATAAAATGGAGCTAATAATAGTGACCTAACAGGGCTGGTGTGAGGTTTAAATGGGATAATATTTTCTGACACATGGTAAGCAGATAATTGTTTCTTCAGGCTCCTTCCTTCATATAATATTGTTTATCTGAAAGCATATACAGAATGGTTTTGCACAAATATAAGCCACAGTGAATTCTGTTGAGTGAATTAAATGGGTTAGAATAAAGCAGTTGAGCAGACTTTGCAAGATGACCTACTATAGTGGTTTCCCACAGACTTGTTAATAGCTGAGTAGACTTGGAGAAGGAATTCACCTCACAATCAGGGTATAGCTAGGAGAGAGAAGTTTTCGGAAAGTAGCTCTGGGCAATAAAACCAAGCTCTTCTACTATAGGTTGAAAAACGGCCACAAATCTAACTTTCCCATTAGTTCTTTCTCTACTCCTTAAATTTAACTTGGCCGTGTGATTTGCATTGACCAACAGGGATAGTAGCAAACTTGATGCAAGCAGAAGCTTGGAAAGTGTTTGCACAGTGGAACTTGCCCTCTTACTGCAATTAGATCCCTGCAACCACCATGTGCATGAGCATGAGCTAGCTTGTCGGATCATGGGAGAGAACCAGAGTCTCCCAGCTGACATGCAGCCAACACCAGACATGAGTGCCAGCTGACCACAAATGCGTTGGTAACCAAGATGAGAACAGAAAACCCTTCCTGCTGAGCCCAAAGTGCCAACCAATACTGAGCTAGATGAATAGTCTTAAACCACTAAGCTTTGGAGTGGCTTGTTATGCAGCAAAAAATAAATGACATAGGAGTGGTCTTCGGAACCGCTGGTACCAGGGTAGATGAGCACCATGTGTCTCTAGATGAGATGCCTAGAGAAGGAGAGAAGATACCATATCACTTTTGTAGCGTTCCAGCTGGGTTCCAGAACCTGAATCTAATTATGAAGAAACGTCAGACAATTTCAAGTTGGGGAACATTCTATAGAATAATTAGTCAGGATTCTCCAAAATATCCATGTCTTGCAAAACCAAGACAGGCTAAGGAGCAGCTCCAGATTAAAGGAGACTAAAGAGGCATGGTATCTAAAAGCAATATGTGATCCTAGACTGGGTCCTGTACTGGAGGGAAAAAAATGCTACAGGGACATTACTAGGAAAATTGACAAAATTTAAATGTGAACTACAGATTAGATAAAAGTATTTCAGTGACGTGAAATTTCCTGAATTTGATAATTGTACTATGAATACATGAGAGGACATCTTTGTTTTTAGGAAATATGCGTTGAAGTATTAAGAGGTAAAGAAGCATGATATAAGCAACCTACTCTCGAATGGCTTAATAAATGATTACAATATATATTTATGTAATTATAAGTATATAAATAAATATAAATATAATAAAAATAGGAGCTGGCCCAGTGGCATCGTGGTTAAGTTCGCATGCTCTGCTTCAGTGGCCTGGGGTTCACAGGTTCAGATCCCAGGGGCAGAACTACATATTGCTCATCAAACCATGCTTTGACGGCAGCCCACATACAAAATAGAGGAAGATTGGCGCAGATGTTAGCTCAGTGACAATCTTCCTCAAGCGAAAAGAGGAAGATTGGCAATGGATGTTAGCTCAGGGTGAATCTTCCTTACCAAAAAAAAAAAAAAGTTAAAGAAAATATATAATAAAAATAACTGAGATAGCCACTGCTACACTCTTTTGACTAAGGAAAGTTTTTGCAAGTGTCTTCAAGTTTTTATGGAGTGTTCTCACTCTTCTTTAGATTGTACCTTATGATGTGCTCAGATAAAATGAGTATTACATGTGAGCCCCACTGAGCTTACGAGAGCAAAACCAAAATCAGCATCACTGATTCTCAGCCCATGATATTAAGGCACTGACCCTGTGTGCTGCTGTGTTCTCCCTTAGGGTGATTACCATGGGGAGTTTAGAGTTCCTTTACTCTGACTTTTGATTGGTGACCTGCGGTGAGCATCACATACCTCTAACTTGTTGACACCATTGATTTCTTGTGCTCTCTCATTAGAGTTCTTGGGTTGAGACATATGCTTACCAGCTCCCTTCCTTAAGGAAGTTTATTACTAGGCATAGCTATGTTAACATACTTCTGACTCAGGTGGTAATACTAACTCTGCATGTAGAGATGTCTACGTTATTGCACATAGGCCTGACTACTGCACTTTCTAGTTGTTAGACATATTGAAGAAATAGTTGGAGTGTGTTATACGGCTGTCTTCTCAGGGTTATTTTCTTTGCTCTGATAGGAGTTGAAGTCAGACTTCTCTATCAGCAGCGCCACAGTAATATATCTTAGTCTTTCTATACTTTTGGGATGAATCTCTTAGCATCCTTTGGTTTAGTTTTTCTAGAATTCCCCATGTGGTTCTTGATTCACTTTCACTGGCTATTTAGGGTGTTCATAACCTTGTTAAGATCCTAATTTCCATGTCTGGTGCTGTCAAGTCTCAGACCCTGGGTCGGCATATCTCCCACTGATGCATGATGGTTAGACTTCAGACAAGACAACCTGAGACTCAGATAAAAGCTACAATTTGTTATTTGTGGTGTCCTGAGAGAAGGCTTCAAGACCAGATTTGATGTCTTAAAATTACCCTTGTTTCCCCAACAGGCCCTGTCTTACAAATAGCTCTCTGTGCTTCTCTCCCTATTGTTTGATATATCAGGTTTTATGCATCTGGCAGCGAGAAGCAGAAACCATAGGTAACAGTGGTTTAAGTCCTATAGACTTTTAGAGTTCATTTCACAGACTAAGAAGTCCCAATGTATAGGTTACAGGGCTGGTTTTCAGAGGTCCAGGCTCTTTGCATTCACCTGCTCCTCTTTCCTCAGGGTGTTAGCTTGCAGCATGCCAGCTTCTTGCCTCCTGGTCACATGTTGGCTGCTGTAGCTCCAGGCATCATACTCATGTGTGATTGTATCTAATGTAGGAAAGAAGACAGAAAGAGTTCCAAATGGCCTTTATTTGAGAGGAAACTCTTACCTATGAGCATCCTAGCAGATTTCTTCTCTGATCTCATTGGTCATGCCCTGCCCTAGACTAGTCATGGGAAAACAGTGTTCCCTCCCCTGGGGACAGATACATTGCTGCCCAAACTGCAAAGAAGGCAGGATGGCTGCTGGGAAGGCAACCAACACTGTCTATCACACCCAGATTAAAGGCTCAAGGAGCAGAAGGACGCAAACTTGATAGTATGTAGGTCCCTAAGGGAAGCTGGAGACATCTCTAAGGAGTATTCTCACTGGATAACACCATTGGGAATTTGTTCCAGTACTGTTGATTAGTATATGCCCCAGAAACTGCTGTTTTCTTTGTTAAACTACAGAATACCAAAATCTAGGGTCTAGGAGGGAAAGGAGCTGGTCCAAAGTGAGTTTTTAAAATGGGTGTTAAAGAGTTTGTTTTAAGTTGATTAGAATGCAGTCTAGCTCAGATTCTATTCAGGACTATTTTCATGGCTTAGAGAATCTGACCCTCAGTCTGTTCCATACCTTGGAAAGTTTCTTTTAAAAGAGGTCTGCCTTTGGATTGTGTGAAGGACTTATTGACAGAAGTGTGTGGGGCCAAGGATATATACAACTAGAAAATTTTTTCAGGCAGATCATCAATCTTCGGGCACACCTTGAAAAGTCAATCATTCAGCGGCAAGTCTCTGAGGAAACAGTTCAAGTATTGTACCTGAAAAGCAGGGGATCAAGGACCAAGTCCATAGTGGCAATAGAAGAAATCAGAATTTATGTAGCTCTGCTGGCCTTTCTAGGGCTACCTCTGGGTGTGCAGCGTCACACTGGGGTCCTCTGGGCTTTTATTCCTGTGTGACTGTCACCGCAACTAGTGATCAAGGAAGTGGAAGCTTTTGTCCAATACCACTGCTAAATAAATAAATACACTCAGTTCACTCTGTAGGTTTCTGTCTACAAATTAGTCAAATCCAGTGTGAAAGGTGTGTTTGGAGTGACAAAACTCCAAATTCAGAAAAGTTTACTGATATATTTGAACACCAATGTATGCAGGCCATTTTACTAGCTTTCATGAAATAATGATAAAGTCAACAGAAAACTAGCAGTTATAGAGTAGAGAGTACAAAGACGTAAGTCTTTCTGATGTTTTGAAATACTTTGAACATAGCCCTTCTAAGTTAATGTTTGAGCATGAATCTGGGGAAACATTCATTGGATATATATGCTTGAAGTAAGAAAACATAGATTTGAGTTCCAGTACCTGTGTGATCTTGCTTAAATGGTGTTTATTTTTTAAACATAGATAATAACTCAGTCTGAAATTCCCTGAGAATCATTGTAAGGATCAAAATCAAGATAATATAAGTGAAATGCTTTATAATTGACATGTATATATCATTATAATGTCACGTAGAGTATTTTCACTGCCCTAAAAATCTTCTCTGCTTCTTGTCCCCTGCCCCTGCCCTAATCCTGAGCAACCACTGATCTTTTTTACTGTCTCCATAGTCTTGCCTTTTCCAGAATGCTGTATACTTGGAATCATAAGGTAGGTAGCCTTTTCAGATTGGCTTCTTTCACGTAGTAATATGCATTTAAGTTTCCTCCATGTGTTTTCATGGCTTGGTAATTTATTTTGTTTTAGCACTGAATGATATTCCATTGCCTGGATGTACCACAGTTTATGCAGTCACCTACTGAAGGACGTCTTTGTTGCTTCCAAGTTTTGGCGATTATGAATAAAGCTGCTGTAAACATTTGTGTGCAGGTTTTTGTGTAAACATAAACTCATCACACACTGATGAAGTCCAATTTATCTCTTTTCTCTTTTGTTGACTGTGCTTTGGGTGTCATGTGAAGATTTCTCCTAAATTTTTTTCTAAGGGTTTTATAGTTTTGACTCTTAAGTTTAGGTGTTTGATCTAGTATGAGTTCATTTTTGTATCTGGTGTGAGATAAGGGTCCAACTTTATTCTTTTGCATGTTGGTATCCAGTTTTCCTAGCACTGTTTGTTGAAGAGACTGTTCTTTCTCCATTAAATAGTCTTGGCAAACCCTTGTTGAAAATCAATCGACCATTGAAGTGAGGGTTTATTTCTGGACTCTTTATTCTATTTTATTGTTCTATATGTCTATCCTTGTGCTAGTGCCACATTATTTTGATTCCTGTGACTTTGTAGTAAGTTTTGAAATTGGAAAGTATAAATCTTCCAACTTTATTCCTCACTTTCAATATTGTTTTGCCTATTAGGGGTCCCTTGAAATTCTATATGAATTTTAGGATGGATTTTTTCATTTGTACGAAAAATGCCATTAGGATTTTGATAGGGATTCCATGGAATTTGTATATCACTTTGAACTGCATTGCCATCTTAACATTGTCTTCTAAACCGGCAACACAGATGTCTTTCCATTTATTGGTGTCTTCTTTAATCATTTTTTCAGTAATGTTTTACAGTTTTCAGTGTACAAGTCTTTTGTCTCCTTGATTGCTTTTATTCCTAAGTATTTTTTTTTTGATGCTATTGTTAATGGAATTTTTTTTTTAATTTCTTTTTCAGACTTTTCATTCTGAGTGTATAGAAACACAGCTGATTTTTGTATGTTGATCTTGTATCCTGCAACTTTGCTTAATTTTTTTAATGGTTCAAACTTTTTTTGTGAATTTTTTAATGTTTTCTACAAATAACATCATGTTGTCTGTAAATAAAGATGATTTTACTTCTTCCTTTCCAATGTGTATGTTTTTAAATTATTGTTCTTGTGTAATTTCTCAGGCTAGAACTTCCCATGCTATGTTAAATAGAAGTAGCAAAGTGGGTATCCTTGTCTTATTCCTGATAATAGGGAAAAAGCTTTCAGTCTTTCACTATTGAGTATGTATGATGTTAGCTGTGAGGTTTTTTTACATGGTGTTTTATCTTGTTCCTTTCTATCCCTACTTTATTGGATATTTTTATCGTGAAAGATTGTTGCATTTTGTCAAGTACTTTTACTGTATGAATTGTGATGATCATGTGGGGTTTTTCATTCTATTAATGTGGTGTGGTACATTGACTGATTTTTATATTTTGCATTCCTGGGATAAATTCCGCTGAATTTGGTTTTCTAGTAATTTTTTGAGAATTTTTTGTATCTATAAGGGATGTTTATCTGTAGTTTTCTTTTAGTGAGCCCCTCTGAAATTATGTTTTATTTTAAAACTCTATTATCCTTAGTTTTCATTCCTCTTTCTCCATTCTCATGTTATAACCTCTGAAAATAGGAATGTCTGCTGGGAATTTCCTTCCTTTTGGATTAGCGAGCCAAGAATATGTTGTACCATTTATTAGTATGGTAAAGGGTAGGAAGCAGATGCTATAAGGAGACAGGAACGAAAAACATAAATTTGTTGATACTCTAACACCTTTATATTCTCATCCCTAGCCCCAAGCACCAGAAAAATCAGGTTAAACATTGTATGTTATCTCTGAAAAATTGATATGTTTGGGCTTCTACATGTAGTCTGCTTTAAATTATGTTCTGAAGCAAGGATTTTACTCATAGTCTTCAAAAGGTTAGATAGGTCATCCATCAAGAATTGTAAATAAAAGCGTAAATGGCCTTCCATGGCTTCAAATGGGAGAATGGGTGTGATCTTCTCATTGTAGCAGATTTGAATAGACACTAGAAGTTAAGTCTGACTTCATTTAAACACCGCATGCTTTCCACCTTATTCTCAACTTTCAGAAAAGATTAGTCTGAGAAGCTATATTTTCTTGGAAGTTGAATTCATCATTTGAAATTTTTAAAGTTTTCCCCAAATTCCTCACATCTTGCATTGCCTGACGAAAGCATAATTGTATAATGTAACCTTCTTTTTGTGGCTCAAGATCATCACACTCTTGAGATAAAGGCATGTAGGCTTCACTTGCCTTGGTATAGCTCAAATACTTGTTTGCTTGTGTATAGACCTGTTTCATGGTCAACAACTGCCCATTCTCAGCCCTTTCTCTGGTTGGTGATGTGATGTTTTCTGCCTGGCACAGCAGTTTTTATAAGGACTTTTGGGCTGGAAGTTTGAGAACTATGTCCACCCCACCCACCCCCAATGCCTCCCGCAGACAGCACAGGTGTCCTGTGCCTTCAAAGGTATGGTGTGGAGCAGTAGCAGCCATTTTTAGTCTTTCCCCAGTGCTCTTTGCTTCTCATCCCAACCCGTGCCGAGTGCAGCCATTCCCACCTTGAGATGCCCCGTACCTGGAGGGTCTCTGCTTTGGAGGTGCAGACCAGAGGCTGTGTGCAGAGCCTTGTGCAGTGCTTTGCTCTCTTACTTTCTAGTGCTGCTCTGCCTCTTTGGAAGCAGAGTCTAAAGGGCCATCTGCTGTAGAAGGGACAGCTCATGGAATTAGATGGTTTTGGGCTTAAAGACCAACTTAGTTTATCCACTTTCAGACTGATGACTTCTTACTGTCCTCTTTTCTATTGCCATTCTCCCCCTCCTCCTCCTCCTGCCCTTCTCTTCCTCCTCTTCTTTTTCTTTTTCCTCTTATTTCACATTATCTTGTTTGTAAATATAGGCTGACCTCAGAAAGATTTTCAGCAGCAACAACAAAAACAAAAATTTTTCCTGCCTGGAATGCTTCATCCAGCACAAAATTACATTAATAAGAATACCTAATTGCTTCCCATCCTGAATCTTCTGTTTAATTGAGGATTTTCCTCTATAGTCAGTTTTCTGCTCTGGAGATTCTTAGTTTACTGGAAGCCTGCAGTACTGGAATGGGGAAAAAATACTGTCTTAAAACCCTGTCAGCCCTTGAGCACTCAGCAACAAATTACAGCTGAAGAGTGCCAAAGACCTGAAAATTAGACCTGCCTGGGCTGACAATAGCTTTAAGTGTGTAGTTATTTATGGCTCACTTTCTTCCATAAAGAATTTAAAGTGCCATATAAAAGTATGTACAAGAGGATAAAATAAATAGTTGCGATAATCACGACAAAGAGGAAATGAGGATAAGAAAATAAAACTGGGGTAAGATTCACACAGAGAAATGTACCCTGAATACTTGTACAGTTTTAGAGGTGACTTGCAAGGTTGGCTCTAAGCTTCCATGGGGCCAAAGTAAGGAGTGAATTATGATCAATTATGTAAGCTCTGGTATCCTTGAAATGAAAACAATACAGTTGTGTAGGGGCAAGAAGCTTTTCCTGTTCCCATTTTCTTATATCTGAGATCAATTTATTTCATGAAGCCTCGTAGGGAAGACTATGTGAGATAGTGATCAGCATCCTTGACAGGAGTTGCTGTGTCTTACGAATGTTAATAGCCTAATAGCACAATGCAGGGGTGCAATTCAGAAGAAGCAAATCTAGATGGGACTAAAACAAAGTGGTTCAAACATAAAATTCATTACAGCTCAGCAAATAGATGCTGTATTCTTTCTTGCAACTCTCCATGGTAATTGATTGTCACAGACAGGCTGTTCAAAAAGAAGGATTGTGAGAATCCAAGGTTGTAGGCAGTGAGGAAGCTGGAGTCCAGCTGCTCCCTGTTCCTAATGAAGATCTAGTCCTTAAGCTTTGACAAACAAGGTGATTGTCATTTCAGGTGCTTGATGGAATGGCCCCCTTGCTGGCCTTCGCATTGGGTCTTCTCAGGTAGAGCCAGTCTCCTGTCTTCAGAAGATGGTCTCTGCCTGTCCTTACTGACAGCCAGGTGCTGCATACAGTGATTTTGTATGTTGTGATCTTCCTAAATTCACATATTAGTTGCCTTTGAAATATATTCCGTAGGAATTTTTATGTAGACAATCATGCCATCTACAAATAGACAGTTTTACTTTTTCCTTTCCAATCTGTTAATCTGTTTTTGGTTTTGCTTTTGCTTTACCCTTTTTCACTGTCTTGGAACTCACGTTAATAGAAATAGAAATAGAAAATAGAAATAGAAATGATGAGAGTGGACATCCTTGGCTTCAATCTAACCCGGAGAACAAAGCAACCAGTCTTTCAACATTAAGTATGATAGTAGCTGTTGTTTTTTTTATTGTATCTTTGATCAGATTGGAGAAGTTCCCTGTGTTCCTCATTTCCTGAGAGTTTTTATAATGAATGGATATTGACTTTGTCAATTGCTTTTTTTTTCATCTATTGAAATGATTTTTCTTTTTTAATCTCCTTATATAATGAGTTACATTAACTGATTTTCATATGTTGAACTAACCTTGCATTCCTGGAATAAATCCAGTGAGGATGTAGTGTCCTTTCAGGTATCACTGGATTTGTTAATATTTTGTTAAAGTTTTTGAAAATGTTTTTGGCTTCTATGTTCATGATGCATATTGGTTTGAAATTTTCTTGTAATGTCTTTGTTTGGTTTTGGTATAAGGCTAATCCTGACCTCATAAAATTTAATTATTTTCTACTTTCTGGAGGAATTAGTATTATTTCTTCCTTAACATTTTGGTAGAATTCACTAGTGAACCATCTGGGTCTCAAATTTTCTTTGTGGGAAGGTTTCTAACTCCATATTCAATATCTTTAATTTTTATGGATTATCTATATCTTCTTAATGAGCTTTGGTAGTTTCTTTCTTTTGAAGAATTTTTCCATTGCATGCAGATTGTTGAATAGTTGTTGAAGTCACTGGCATGAGCTTATTCATAATATTCCCTTATTATCCTTCTGATATCTCTAGGCTCTGTCTTTAGTGAGGTTCTTTCATTCCTGACACTGGTAATTTGTGCCTTTTCTTTTTTTTTTCCTTATTAGTCTGGCTAGCAGTTTATCAATTTAATTGATCTTCTCAAAGAACCAGGTTTTGGTTTCATCAGTTTTCTCTGTTGTTTTTCTGTTTTCTATTTTATCACTTAAGCTATTATCTTTATTTTTTCCTTTGTTCTGCTTAGTTTGTTTTTAATTTTCTTTTCTTTTTCTGGTTTCTTAAGGTAGTAGCCTAGATCATTGACTTGAGACCTTTCTTTTTCTCTCATATAAACCTTTAATGCTATAGGTTTCTTTTCAATCACAGCTTTAGATGCATTCCACACATCTTTATCTGTTGTATCTTAATTTTTATTCATTTCAGTATATTTTTTAATTTCTTTGTGATTTCTTCTATGACTCCTGAGTTATTTAAAAGTATGTTATTTAATTTCTCACTATTTGGGGGTTTCAGATATTTTTATACTGTTGATTTCTGATTTATTTTCACTTTGGACATAGGACATTCCTTGTAAATTTCAGTCCTTTTAAATATTTTGAGATTTGTTTTGTGTCCGAGAATGTGGTCTACGTTGGTAAATGAACCATCTGTACTTGAAAAGAATGTGAATTCTGTTGTTGAGCAATGTCATGTGCATTATTTTATATATGACAAAATTAACAGCCTGTGATTTGTTGGAAAAATTTTTAAAAGTTCTTCACTAAAAACCAGTGCTTCTCAATCTGTGTGTAACTTATAGCTGAATACTTGTGTTTCCATTTGTCTTTATGATTGCTGGGGATGCCAAGTGATAACCAAAGGTGCTAGTATTTAATTCATATTGAAGCATTTTTCCAACTGGATCTTGCACATCTAATCTTCTGGTTCCATGAGTCTTCAAGTTCAGCTAGAGTGAATGAGGGTCTGTGAAACAATTTTAAGGTTTTTTAATGTTTTAGACAGACTGTAAATGCAAAATAAAAATAAGAGGAAAATGGCAAATACAACTCTTTAAGATCGGTCATTCACTGTCCTACCCTCACACACATGTACTGGTGACAGTGTATAGATTTATATTTTAGAAAGAAAATTGGTGGCATTGTTACAGATGGACTGGATAGGTGACTATGGTCTGACAGTGACCACTTGGGTATTTCTTGGATAGTCTAGATGAGAGATGTTTCTTGAAAGAACAAGTCTGCAGTGACAATAGCAGTGGAATGAAGGGATGGTTTTAAGAGAAATTTTGAGATAAGGTTTAAAGGTCTGTATCTCAAATGAGGTAGTTTTTGGAGTTAAAATTCACTATCAGGTTTCTGCTTTGAGTAGCTAGATAGATGATCTCATTCGCCAAGATGGAGAAATAAGATAAAAAGCAATAGTTGGTTTGGGAAGGGGTATAGAGTAGCCTTGGCTCAGCACAGTTTTATTTGTTTGTAGGATGAGCAATGTGGTGAATATGGGGGTGGCATGGCCCTTGGATAGATGAATGGTATTATGACATAATTGATACTATGGTGTATATGAGGTGCTATAATATAGTGGATTCATTTTATTTTAAGGTCTTAACTCCTGGTCTCTCCTATTTGAAGCCCTACCTGCTCTTTATTTGCATCATTCTTATATCTGGGATCTATGAATTTGTAGCAGCAGTTTAGTTAGCCTTAGTTTTACCATAATGGAAAATGTGTGTAATAAAAAGCAAAACATAGACGATTTAACAAGGGCAATATTCTGGTTATCTCTTGTTGAATAACAAGCCACTTCAAACTTAATGGCATAAGAGAACCGTCATTGTATTACTCTGTGGTCACAAATTTGGACAGGACACAGTGGGATGGTTTTTCTGTCATCTACCATGCCTGGAGCCTCAGCTGAGAAGACATCTGGGGTGATTCAGAGAGCTGTGGCTGGAATCCTCTTTCATCCAACATTCCAAACAGGCTGGAACCTGTTTCATTCAAATGCCTGCCATCGGGGTTAAGATGGCTTGAAAGCTGGGTGGTTCCCTGGGACTGTCCGTTGGAGTGCCTAAACGTGGCCTTGCCATGTTACACCTTCTCAGAGCATGGCAACTGGGTTCCAAGAGAGAATGTTCTGGAGGGAGAACACCGAGAGGGAGTGTCTAGAGAGCCAACATTCCAAGAAACCAGGCATTAGTTTTGTGGCTTTTTCTAATTAATCTCAGAAGTTGCATAGCATCACTTCCCTGTACTCTGTTGGTTGAAGCAGTCACTAGCCCACTGAGATTCAAGGGGAAGGGTATTGAGGAATTTGCAGTTGTTTTTTGAAACCCCCACAGATAATGACACTGATTTTCTAGGCTTAAAAATGTATTGGCTCTCAAGAAATAAAGAGACCAATTCAGGCTGTAAGGGAGACATAGAGATCTGTTGTTATTAATCATATGATTTCCTGAAAGTTTGGTACTAGTGAGTGTGACAAAAGAGGAGTTCTTTGTTCTTCTTACAACCTCTTAAAAATAAGCAGAAAAGAAATTACTACATTTTATCTAGCCATGAAAATTTTTATTATCTGAAATATTTCTTGTTGCTCTTTGTGTAAAAAGGCATGTAGTGTAAAGTCTCCCCATTGTCCTCCGTTTGCCCAGTTCCCTCCCACATCGCCCCCCCAAAAAGATAGCTGCTGCTTTTAGTTTTTGAAATATGCCTCAGACTTTTATAAAAATATTCTATATATTATAATATAATAATAATAGTATGAACATGGTATAGTTTATTTAATCAGTTCCACATTGATGCACATTTGGGGTGTTTACAGTCTTTTGCTGTTATAAACAATACTCCGATAAATAGCCTTATACATTCATAATTTCCCATAAGTAGGATACATTCTAGTAGTTAAAGTAACAAGATGGTATATTCATGTGTAATTTTGATAGCTACTGCTGTATTATACTCCTTAGGTCAATAGGTTAAAAACGCACATGGGAACCTACCACAATGTATGTGAGTGCTGTTTTCCCTTGGCTTTGCTATCCAGTATGCAATCGAATGTTTTTATTTTTGCCTATCTAGTAAGTAAAAAATGGTAACTTGGTGCATTTTTATCTTGCGTTTTTCTTAAGTAAGCTTTTCATTTGCTTAAGGATCATGTTTCTTTCCTTTTCTGTGAATGTCTTCATTGCCCGTTTTAAAAATTAGATTTTTGCTGTTTTTCTTACCTACTTTAAGGGGCTCTTTGTTCTTGTTTTTGCTTTAGAAAAAGTTTCAGAGATGAGGAAGCAAGTAAAGGTAATGGATGAAAGGAGAAAAAGCTAAGATACCAAAAATTGCTGGAGGTTAAATAAAATCAGTACCCTAAATCTACTGCTCATTCAGTTACAGATATTGGGTTCTATATGGCTGATTTTATCTAAAAACTTTATAATAAAATCTAAAAGATTTAATAATTAAGGAAAAAGCCCAACTTAAAAGCAACATTAACATTCCCACCTATCTTTATTACTTTTTTATTTGAAAAGGCTATAACAATTAGAGAAAAATGTTTTAAAGTTGTTTTAAAACTATTACTTCTTATAATCCTTCAATGTCACATTTTCTTTTTACTTTTGTGCCCTACAACCCTCATTTGTACCTACATTAAATAGCAATATCATAGTACATATTCATTTTATCGTAGACATTGTTCCTAATTTCTTATAGTCTGTCATTTCATAAACATTTATTTGTATAATTATGATTTTTTTCTTTTTGAGGAAGATCAGCCCTGAACTAACTACTGCCAATCCTCCTCTTTTTGCTGAGAAAGACTGGCCCTGAGCTAACATCCATGCCCATCTTCCTCTGCTTTATCCATGGGATGCCTACCACAGCATGGCTTGTCAAGCCGTGCCATGTCCGCACCTGGGATCCGAACCAGTGAATCCCGGGCCGCCAAGAAGCAGAACATGCAAACTTAACCACTGTGCCACCGGGCTGGCTCCTAATTATCATTTTTAATCACTACCTTAAAATATACTATAATTTTTAGGGCACTTCCTAATTTGGGGCACTTAGGTTGTTTCTGTGTTTTTTCTCTTATAAATAATACTGCTTTGAGTATCTTCCTTCATTTACCTTTTTTTTCTGTTGAATTATTTCCTTAGGATAAATTCCTGACTGGAATCATAAGGATAAACAGTTTGAGTGTTGTTATGGATTTTTATATATGTATTGCCATGTTATTTTCCAAATTGTTATAAAAATATATAGTGTAACAAGCAATGAATGAGGGTCTCTCAGCCTACCCAGGATCCTACTCATCCTGGAAATTATGTTCCTTTCATGAGCTCTTTTCATAAGCTTTTCCAGTAGTATGAGTTGCTTCCTTGCCTTCTTCATACAGCACTTTATGTCTTCTGTCTTATTCTGCTTCATATAAGTGAAATAAACTCTTAGAGTTCACAGCGGTGCTGTAATCTGAATGACACATTTTAACTTTGGAGTGAGTGGTACTAGATAGGCGTTTCTCCTTGGCTTGCTTACTCTCTATATATTACTGAGGAAGTTCTTAATAAGAGTAAGAGTGTGTTTGAATGAAGTTGAGAGTTCTTAAAGGCCTGACACACACCTTCTGAATATTAACGGTCTTCTATGGCATGTTTTAAACATACCTGCCTATCTAGAAGGCTACTTAGGGACACAGACTGTGTTTTCTCTCCCCTCTGTAACCAGGACCTAGTAGGCTAAATGTTAGAATAAGGGTGAACAAGGATTCTAGAGGAATCAAATCTCAGAGGCAGGAACCAGGGCTTAAAAGAGCCTGGAATTTATTCAGAAATGAAAGACAATGTTGGAGACAGTGCGACTGCAGAGTGCCTCAATGAGGGAAGTATGAAGGGTGGGGAGCACCAAGTTATAAGATTAGGCATCCTCTTTAGATGTCTCCACAGCCCCTTCCCTGTGCCTTGCTACTTGTAGGCCCTCAACCAACGTTACTGGGTAGTTATCAGAAACTGGTATGTACCTATGAAGTCTTTAAACTCTTTAAATCAGTTGTTTTGTTTTGTTTTGTTTTGTTTTGTTTCCTAATTACAGCTGGTGCTCAAGATCGGGTAGGTTGGGCCTTTGGCCTAGGACTAGAAAGACTGGCCATGATCCTCTATGACATCCCTGACATCCGCCTCTTCTGGAGTGAGGATGAGCGTTTCCTGAAGCAGTTCCTTGTGTCAGATATCAACCAGAAGGTGAAATTTCAGGTAAAATGCAAGAATTAAGTAAATAATAATAAAAATGGTTTTCAAGAGTTGAGGGGGTCATGTACTTGAAAATAAAATTATTGAATTAAAAATCATGTGAATTTGAAAAGATGTTTTAAGTAAAGGTCCATAAACACACAAGAGTTCATAAGCCTTCAGAACCGTATGCAGAAAAACAGAGATTTATCAAGCTTATTAGTCTAAGCAGAGAACCAACTTTGGACTTTGTTAATGACCATTTTATCATTATGAAAGATCCATCTTTATCATTAATGATATTTAGGGTTTACTTTTTCTTATACTGATACAGACACACTGACTTTCTTATGATTAGTGTTTGCAATGTATCTTGTAATCATTTTACTTTGACTCTCTGTCTTTGTGTTAAAAGTATGTCTCTTGTAAACAGCAGAGTTGGGTCCTTTTTTTAAACCCAGATTTAATTGGAGTATTGAACACATCTCACATTTAATATAATTACATAGAATATTCTTGGGCTTAGTTTTATCATCTTTTTATTTCTTCTCCATTTCCCCTTTTGTTCTTTATTTCTTTATTTGGAAATTGTGGTTTTGTGTTTTTTGTTTGTTTGTTTTTTATTCTATTTTAGTACCCTATTGCTGTTTACTTTCATCATTTTGTATTATTTTTAAGTGGTTATTCTAGATTACAATATGCCTAATTAATTCATCACATTTTACCATGAGTAACTATTACACAACTTCATGAAACATTTAACAACCTTACAATAGTGTAATTCTATTTACTTCTCCTGTTTTTTGTCTTATTATTGTCATATTTTATTTCTCCATATATTATAATCCCACAATGTATTGCTCTGTTTGCTTCAAATAGCCAGTTTGTTACTGGACCAAATGTAGGTTCCCTTCTTGGTGAATTAAGTCAAACTGTACCAGAAGTAGTTGTCTCACAGAGCAGAAATTTTATTTGTGGCATGTGTAAAAAGAAAATGGAGACCATAGGGAATAGTTTCACAAAGCTATGACTCCCTGAGCACAGGGAGGTAGGTACCTTTATTTTAGGTAGGGAATGAATAGTCAAAGGGGACGTTTTGTCATCACCTGTAGAGGTGGGCATAAGCTTGCACAGGCGTGGTTGGAAATCATGCTTTTACATACATCACATGATCTAAAAATGGCTTCTCTGCCCCTCCCAGGGGGCAGAATTTCTGCTGTGAGTGAGGGCAGGTTACTTTAGTGCAACTCTCTGCCTGTCTGCGCAGGTGTCATTCTTGTGCTGTGGTGTGGACTGGTCTTGTCCAGTTCAGAGCCGTTAGTTCTAGGGCCATTGTCGCCTAGAGCTTCTTCCTGGAACATAGCTGAAACCGCGTAAGCTCAAGACCCAACGTCATTGGAGAAAAGAACATCTGCACCTTTTAACAAGACAAGAAAAAGAAAGTTAAGAATTTAGGCAAGACAAGAGAAGTGGGTTAGAATCCATACCTAGTGACAAACTGTCTTTTAAAGAAATTTAGAAGTATGCTATTTTATATTTCCCTTGTTATTCATCCCACTGATCATCATTCCTTTCTGCTGATCTTGATTGTTCTAGAACTGTGATCATTTCTCTTCAGTCTGAAGAACTTCCTTTAATATTTCTTGTAGTGCAGAATGAATTTTCCCAGCTTTTGCTTGTCTGGAAATGCATTTGTTTCACCTTTAGTTTTTTAGGACTATTTTCCATGGATATAGGCGTCTAAGTTGCCATATTCTGTTTGTGTTTCTTTTCCTTTCAGCACCTTAAACATCATTTCATTGCTTTTGTCTTTTTACTCTGGTTTTCAGCAGTATGACCTCTTATGATTTTCTATCTATTATCCTGCTTTGGGTTTCACTGTGTCGGGTTAATGTCTTTCAAGCATCTTTGAAAATTCTCATCTAATCTCTTTTCCACCAATTCTAACCATTCTTTTCTTTTCAGACTGCAGCTGCGTGCATATAAGACCGTTTGGAATGATGCCATAGAACTCTGATGCTCAGGGTTTGATTTTTATTAGTGATTTTTTTTTACTCTGTGCTTTATTTTGTATAGTTTTTATTGTCTTATCTTTGGGTTTACTAATCTTTTCTATTGTGTCATTAACCATTAAGCCCCTCCAATGAGTTAATCATTCCAGATAGTGTATGTATCAGTTCTACAATTTTTATTTGCTTCCTTTTTAGAATTTCTATTACTCTGATGCAATTTTTCATCTTTTCATCCATTTTCTACATTTTCCTTTAAATTCTTTAGCATATTTATAATAGTTATTTTTAAGTCCTTGTCTGTTAATTATAACCGTTTAGTTACCTGTTGTCCTGTTATTTGCTGTTTTCTTCTTAGTTATGGGTCACATTTTTCCTGCTTCTTCACTTGTCTTACTTTTTAAATTGTGTTTGAAAGAACACAGAAGCTGAAGGGTTTTTGTTTTTGTTTTCATTTTTTTTAAGTAAGCTGTTTATTTTTATTCTAGTCCCAGGTCCTTCTAGGTTAATTTGAAATAAAGCTCCATCTAAATGACCAAAAGTAAAACCTGGCTAAGGATCTAAAGTTTTTCTCGTTTACTTTTTTATTTATTCAGTCATTCATTTAATCGGCAAACATTGAGTGAACACCATCTTCACTGTACAGAGCAGTGTGCTCAACACTGTGGTGAGGCAAGCACAGATCGATACTGCAGTTGCTGCCACAAGTTAGTGGCTTAAGTCCAATTTTAAGTGTACTCACAAGTGTCTTCTCTCAGGAGTCACAGAGATATCCAGGAATAGACCATTGGTCTCCCTTATTAAATGTCATTTTTTTTTTTTAAATCACAAAAAGTTAAAAGTTGGGGCTGGCCTGGTGGCGTAGTGGTTAAGTTTGCCTGCTCCACTTCAGTGGCCTGGAGTTCACCGGTTCAGATCCTGGGCACAGACCTATATACTGCTCATCAAGCCACACTGTGGCAGTGTCCCACATACAAAATAGAGGGAGACTGGCACAGTCTCTGTTGGCTCAGCAACAGTCTTCCTCAAGCAAAAAGAGGAAGATTGGCAATAGATGTTAGCTCAGGGCCAATCTTCCTCACAAAAAAGAAAAGTTAAAAGTCAATGTATGCGTATCTGTCCTATTATATAATTTATATGACTGCCTTTGTGTAATAAACTTAAGAACTTCTAATGGGGCAGTTAGGATTTGATTCCTGAAAAAGTATATGTCTTTAAAATGCTTTGTAAATTGTAGGTCACAGAGAGCTATTTCCTAATTATTCACTTATAATTAGTATCTATTGATTATATTCTGTGTTAGTTTCCTGTGGCTGATGTAAGAAATTACCACAGACTGAGCAGCTTAAAATAACATGTCTTTATTATTTTACAGTTTTGGAGGTCAGAAGTTCAAAGTCAATCTGACAGGCTCAAGTCAAGGTGTCAGCAGGGCTACACCAGAACCACTTGGTGGACAATCCGGAATCACCTGCCGGTCATGCCGGAACCACCTCTCAGGGGTGCCAGAACCATGGTTCCTTCTGGAGGCTCCAGAGGAGAATCTGTTTCCTTGCTTTTGCCAGCATCTAGGCTCTCCTTGTTCCTTGGCTCATGGCTCCTTTCACATTTCTTTTTTCCCCTCTCCTTCCCCCTGTGGTCACATCTCTTTCTCTCTGAATTTTTGTCTCCCTCTTACAAGGACTCTTGTGATTACATGGAGCCTACCAAGATAATTCAAGATAATCTGCACATCTCAAAATCCTTTTTAATCACCTGCACAATTCTTTTTAAATGCAAGGCAGCATATTCACAGGCTCCAGGGGTTAGGACGTGGACATCTTTGGGAGCCATTATTCAGCCTATCACTTATACCTTTATATGTTCCATTTTCATTATGCCAAATTGGTTGCCTTAAGATATGATAGAGCAGATTCTGTTGTTAGGTATAAGTAAAATAGATAATATCAAAGTATTAGCAATTTTTAACTATTTGTGTTGAGTGGTCATGGTTATATATTTGAGGGGAACAAGAGACTCGTTTTGTCACGTAATATTGTTGGCCTATCTTAAGAAGAATATTTAACATGATTTTAATACTATGCAAGACTTTTCCCCAGAAGGGAGGGGAGGAAACTTGGGGGAAAAGGTCTGCTGGCAGCTGTGAGCTTGTGAATTTCTAGGAAATTCTGGGAGCCATTGGGAATCATATTGTGCAGGGCTGGCAGGAGGCAGAAATTTCTCTTCTTTCGTCTCCCTTCAGGCCCTACTAGATCATGCTTTAGGTTCTCTTGGCTTCTCTGCCATCTTCCTCTACATAGTGTCCCGTCTTATCAATCCATCCATCCAGCTGTGATGGCCCTCTTTTAGGTGCCAGCGATAGTCTGATTTATGTCACCCTGGGATCTCCTCTATGCCACTCTTTCCCGAATACCTTGAAAACCGCTGTTTAAGTCTAGTAAGTAGAAAACGCAAGTTACAATGTGATTGTAATTTTGGGTTTTCATTTTACATGTTTTGAGTAAGTGTTTTGTCTGTTGTGGCTCTCTTTACCCAGCCTGGAACTGTGCTTGAGACAAGTGGATGACAAGCTGGTGGTTTTGTCATGCAGGTGTCATCTCACTCTGTACAAGAGATCTTTGTTCCCACTCCAGCTCCCCATCCTGGGCTCATTCTGGGCATTTGGGCCCTTGTTGTATGTACGTCTGCCAACTCCCCTAAAGTAAAACTCACTGTTTTCAGTGCACTGAATTGAATATTTAATATCCAACCTTTGTTTATTCTTTAAATGTTCTTTAAACAGTCCTAAATTATGAATTCAATATTTAGTCCTACACAGAGTAATTCTTGTTACTGAGAATCATTCATTAATCAACATTGTAAATTTTATTTGCATATTTTACTTACAAGTTATTAATTCCATGTATGCCCATGGTTGCTCACAAGTTGAGTTCCCATTTGATGAAGTAATTCAGCAGTGTTGGTTTTTGTATTCTCTCCCAGTTAAAGAGTTTTATTGGCTCTCTTCTGTGGGCACAGACTATATTTATTCCTAATCCTGGATATTATCTCAAATACTTGTCACTGCAACAGGAGTAGGGGAGAATGGATGGGTGGTGACAGGCACACCTATCATACCGTACCCTATTCAAGATCATCATAATAATAATCAGAGTTAGTGGCTGACACTTGTTTAGGCCTTACTCTATGTTCAGCACTGTTCTAAGGGCTTTACATGTCTTAATTTAGTCCTCTTACTAACCTCTGAGTTTAGGTACTATTTTTCTCTCCATTTTACAGATGAGGAAACAGTAGCTGAATAGTCACTGCGTGTTAGCACCATGCATAATTGTTCACTTAGGGCTTCAAAGAGCCTCTTTCTAAAGTTTTATCCTGAGTATAAAATTCATAGGTTGATTATTCAGAGCCAAAGTATTTAAATTTTTCTAACAAATCCAAAGATTGGTATACAATTTGTAGAAAAATAAGACATTGTGTTTAAGTTATCTAATTTATGAACTTACTGGTAACAAGCTACCTATATTAATGATTCTCAAACTTTAACGTGCAAGTGAGTGACTTGAGGATCTTGTTAAAATGCAGATTCTGATTCAGTATACCCAATATGTAGCCTGAGATTCTGCATTTCTAACAAACTCCCAAGTGATGCTGTTGCTGTTGGTCCATGGGCCACACTTTGAATCATGTAATGATGGATAAAATCATCTTGTCAGAACCTCAGCTACCTCATCTGCAAAATGAGATGATAAGATGAAATAGTCTGACCAAATTATTAACCTCACTTCCTCCTCTGTAGCACTCTACATTTCAGTTTAGTATAACTATTACAATAAGCAGATCTATAACTCATGATATCTTTTGCGCTAATCTCCTTTCTTTCCTCTTGCTCTAGATTTTGTTGCCATGAGTTTCAGAGTTGTAATACTGTTACACTTTTGTTTTTATGAACTGCCTAAGCTCTTCCTTCCTTCCTCCCTCCCTCCCTCCCTTCCTTCCTCCCCCCATTCATTCATTCATTCTTTTCTGTTTGTATTTGTTGGTGTGAGGGGACTGTATGAATAAACTCATACAGTTTAAATGCACATTTAAAAAATTATGCTTAAGTCAGAGATTTGTTTGTGTACTTTAATTTGTGAAGAGAAAATGTTAGTATTTAAGTTAGAAAAAAGTAGAACTATAGATGATGAAAGGTGAGACTGAAAGTGCAAAGAATTTGGTAGGCATCAGCAGGACAGTGCGTATGACAGGGCCTCATATCAACTCAGTCATCTCTGAGGTCAGTCCTGGATAGACTCTCAGGGGAAACCTTGTCAGAGTTTGCTCTCCCTGTAGTACCAAGCATCAGCAGTGAATGTTGTGTTATATGAAGACTAGGAATTTCTTATGGTCGGGCTTGGCCATTTTCCCTTATCCATGTCTTCTGGCAGTCATAGTTCAGTGCACCATACGTCTGTACATTAATTTGTTTAGTACTTTATAATATTTGCCGTTTGTTGAGTGCTGTGTGCAAGCCACTGAATTAAATACTATGTCTATATTTTAGCTTTCATTCATGACAATCCAGTGGGGATTTTATAAAACCCTTTTTATAGATGATGAAACTGAGGCTTGGAACCACCAAGTGACTCAACTGTAATAATTCTACTATTAAGTGACAGATTTCATCTAAAGCTGACTCCAGAGAGCTCCTAATATTGAACTAGTAAACTCTATTGTTGCCTAGACAATAGAGTTGTTGTAGAGTCAGGAAGATGAAATTGACAGTTCCTGGCTTCAAATTGTTTCCAATCTAGAGGAGGAGACAGGTTTATCAAGAGATAATTATAAAATAACGCAGAAGTACAATGATGGAGCTATACATAGGTGAATATAGCAGTTTGCTGATACTGACCAATGCATGTGGAGCTTAAAATTTTCTTCTTCTTTTTTTTAATCCTTTTTTGCTAGTTAATTCTCTAAATCCTTCCATGTCTCTCCAGAATTGTATTAGGACTTGAGCCTGTGATTACTTGCTAATCTCCATGGCTTGGAATAACTCCTAGATCTGGTTTTACTGTCATTATCATAAATGTTGTCTGATAGAGACTTAATGCAGGATTATGCAGTGTTTCCTCATTCTATTCCCAAATAAATCCAGCTTTGAGAATTCCATCAGCTTCACTGTGTTGCAGTGA
Source organism: Equus asinus (assembly GCF_041296235.1). Taxonomy (NCBI): domain Eukaryota; kingdom Metazoa; phylum Chordata; class Mammalia; order Perissodactyla; family Equidae; genus Equus; species Equus asinus. Next base: position 63,167,855 of record NC_091797.1, on the reverse strand, counting down.
AATTAATGGACCTCAAATTATTTCACTATTTCCATGTGCTGTTTTCCCATCTCACCCAAAAAAAAGCACGTAAGTATTATTCTTTTGCTGGAAAAGGGATGTTTATTCCAGAAGAAGCTAATAAAAAGAGGTGGAAGAAGTAGGGAAGATGGCCAACCATAGAACCTTTTATATGTGCTCTGTAATCCTTGTTGATTGCCAAATGAAGAGAGATGCAATGAGCAAGAGAATGGAGAGCTTTGTTTTGGGAATCTTTACAGTGGTTTGTATGTAAAGGATTCATAGCAGAGTCTATCACATGGTGAGTGTTTCATCCATGTTAAGTGTTGTTCGTATTTTCACCACCCCACCACCAGAACTACTACAGACATACACTGTTCTGAGTGCAGTCGCCACAGTCCTCATGATTCCTGGTGCTTCATGCCTACGGTTTCTTTCTTCAACTTGCTTTGCCAGCACTGGTGTTACATAACCCCAGCCTTATGATGCGAGGCTGTTTCATGACCCACAGTCTATTGAGTCTTGTGGATGGTGTCCCCTGTTTGTATTGGAGGCTTCGGAGGCCTGTGTAGTTATGACTTCTCTTTATTTTTCTGAAAGCAGAGGGTCTTGTGATATATTTACATATTTAGACAACTGCTACCACAAATTTCTTTCTTATATAAGGCACGTTTTAAAAAATAAGAAGGAGGTCCCTAGCATCTTCTTCCACAGCTTTCTTGTAGCGTAGATTGGAAGGATGCGTGTTATGCAACCTTTATATATATATACACATTCAATACGTATATTACGGGGCCGGCTCTGTGGCCGAGTGGTTAAGTTCGCGTGTTCCGCTGCGGCGGCCCAGGATTCGGATCCTGGGTGCGGACATGGCACCGCACGTCAGGCCACGTTGAGGCGGCGTCCCACATCCCACAACTAGAAGGACCTCCAACTAAGATATACAACTGTGTACTGGTGGGGGGGGGGGGAGGTGTTGGGAAATAAAGCAGAAAAAAAAAAAAAGATTGGCAACAGTTGTTAGCCCAGGTGCCAATCCTTAAAAAAAAAAAAAGACAGATTGGCAACAGTTGTTAGCCTAGGTGCCAATGTTTAAAAAAAAAAATACCTATATTACGTTTTCTTGGCTATTAACCTGATGGAAATGTACAAGAACTTCCTATGTATAGACAACATGTTAAACCTTAAATCTTGCCAACATCTATGAAATTTGACAAATTACGTACAATATATTTTAGGAATAATCTATCTGACTAGTAAAAATCTTGGTATTTCTATCTCGAACCAGATGGATAAATTTATATAGTACAGAATCATTTAAACCAGATACTAATAGTTGATGGATCACAAAGTTAAAAGTTATAGTTTTAGTAATCGTTTCATAATGTATGTGTATATCAAACTGTCACATTGTACACCTTAAAATATATACAATTTTGATTTATCAATTATACCTCCATAAAGCTGGGGGAAAAAGTTATAGTTTTAAAAGGAGATCATGAGAATAGAAAGCAAAAAGAAACACAAGTTTGAAGGGATTGCCATAGGAAGAAAGAACATGTCAGTTAAGCAATAATGGGTAGGTCAATGGGTTTTTTCCCAAGGTGTGAATATGGGAAATCATTGTTACAGGACAGCAGTGGGGATGCTTTTGGCTTCAACCAAGGAAGACTCAACTCAAAGTGGCTTAAATAAGCAGCACAATATCTGGAAGCCCTCAGTGACGCCAGGGCTCTAGAACCCTGAGCATTTTTGTCCTCAGGCTTAAAAGATGGCAACAGGAACATTAAGCATCACCTCATATAATGATGTTCAGAGGTAGGAAACAAACAGAGCATCCTTGTTTCCTTGTTTAAGTTGAGGAAAAATGTTCCAGAAGTCCTCAGCAGACTTTGTCACATCTCATTTTCAGGATAGTTGCAGTGGTCTGTGAGGTTAACTTGCTGTTTTCTGATATTTATACTGAGCTCTTGTCAGTAAGGCTGATGCTTTTGCGTTGTTTCATCACCAGCAATTCCAGATGTGTACAATTAAGCCCTACAGGCATTATATCTCTTCTTACTGCAGCCACTTTTATGACTGGACAGTCACTTATAAAATGGGATGATGGGGCTACTGGAAAAGCTATTCCACCCTAAAATCTTTTACCTTCTGCTGGCTCATGGTTGAAATCATCCCTCAGAGTTTGCTTGCTTTAGTTTAATGCTTTGATCCCTAGTCAAATGTGAAATATTCCTTTTGCCTAGAGCTGGCTGTGCCTGCTGTCATAGGACAATTGGATCAATTCATGGACAGTAGGTGGTTTTGGTCATTTTTTTCTCTGTTTAAAATCAAGTATGGAAACCAGGGTCATCATGGCACATCCAGCTAAGTTAACTATACTGGCCAAAGGGAAAAAAGCTGAAATACTAACCTCACGGTCACAGAACCTAGGAATGAGATCCTCAGAGTTAGCAAAAAAACAAGTGTTGATCAGAGCCAATTCAAATGGAAAATTCAAGGTTTTTATTAATGTTCTGGAGACCAAATAAAATCAAAATAATTTACCTTACTGAATTATTAGTCAAGAAAAGTAAGTGTAGTTGTGCTGTATCTTTAATTTACCTCATCCTGTGCAAAAGGAAAAACAAATGTCTCCACTGTTTCAATTAGAGGCGTGCTCTGCTCCTTCCCTCCAAGGATAAGAGGAGCATTCGGGCTCATCTGAAATGTTAGGACTTTTAAGTCAGCCTGTGTTTAGACAGAGAAATGAGAACATTTTGTGATTACATTATCGCACAGCTCTTCAAACTGTGCATTTATGTTGGCATTCTGTATGTATAATCTTGTGATCTTGAAAATGAAGAATGGTTAAAGCAAGAAGTAATTTATATGGTGGATGGCTTTATTATTCTTTCTATCACTTGACTAAGTAATGAATCAAATGTTTTCTTTCAATATGAGGGAAGAATTTATTTTCTAGAGGACCTCCCTGTGAGATTTATAAATTACAATTATAGGCTATAATTTACTACCAAGGATAGTGAATGATAAATAGATGACCCTTGTAGAGTCCATTTAGCAGAGTTTGAACTCTAGGTTAACTGCTGTTGGAGAACCAAGTAACTTTTTACATGTAACATTTATTTTTAAAATGATGAAATATTCTAAACATGCAAACATATATTTCTTGATTTACTTTGCTAATAAGATAAAACTGTGTGCCCTCCACCCAGCTATCTACCTCTATCAAATATGCGAGTATTTTACCACAGGTCCTCTTAAAGAATGGAGATGTTAGAGATGCAGCTGACACACCTATGCCTCCCTAACCACCTTCTCCTTCTTGCCTTCCTCCTCAGAGGTGACCGCTGACTTCAATTTGGTGTTTACCGTTCTCATATTATTACTACGTTTATGTATAACCAAAAACAATTTATAGGTTGCTTCAAAATGTACATTAAGTGGCTAACGTAGTTAAAAAATAGAAATTCAGATATTTTATGAGAGATTTAATGAGCATATTCTAAAATTTATACCAAAATGCAGAGGGCTAGAAATAGCCAAATAACCAAGTTGAAGGATTTGCTTAATCTAATGCCAAGTCTTTTTAAAAAGCTACAATAGTTGTGAGAGTGTGGAACTGATGCCAGATAGACATACAGACCCGTAAGGCAATAAGTGGCCCAGAGACACCTCTGTATCATGCTAGACTTGTGACGACACCTGCACATGGAACAGAGAGGCAGAAGGAGAAGCCTTTTGTGCAAATGAAGCAGGGATAACTGAGTATCCATATGGAAAAAATGAAACTTGACCCCATATTCCTAATTATTCAAAAATGAATTCCAGGGTGTTTGTAGATCTAAATGGGAAAGGCAATTTATTAGTTACCGACTTCGAAAAACTCATTTTACCATGAGTGATTCTTTGATTCTTTCTGGAGTAAATTGAATTGGGGAGATTAAACTAAATGAACTCTGGTAATGTAAAATGAAAACGTAATTAAATGTCTGATCTCGAAAGTTTTAAAATGAGTAGTTATTTAAAGTGGTTGCTATATGTTTTCTGTGAAGCCTTTTATCAAATTAGGGATATTTCCTTCTATTTCTAGTTTAAGAGTTTTTATCATAAATGACTATTAGAATTTATCAAACCCTCCCCTGTATTTTAAGGTGATCTTGTGAGTTTTTGGCTTTGTTCTGTTAAGTCATCTGGGCCTGGAGTTTTTTTTGTGGAAAGTTTTTAATCACAAATTAAATTTTAAGTAGTTATTAGGCTATTGAGCTTTTGTGTCAGTTTTGATAAATTGTATTTTTTCTGGGAATTAGTCCATTTCATCTAACTTTCAAACATATCAGCAGAAAGTGGTTTGCATTATTCTCTTATTATCCTGACATTTTAAAAAAATATTTATTTTTAATTAGTCAATAGTTAAGCACATTTACGAATGTTTTATCAGATTTTGTGCTCACCTTTTTTTTTTCCATACTGAGCCTTCTCCTAGAGTTTGATTTTCTTCTTAATGAAGTATATCTTTTGAATATTTTTTCATTATAAATGGTAAACTCTTTTGGTCTTTGTATATCTGAAAATGTCTTCATGTTACCCTCATTCTTGAAAGACAATGAGGTATAAAATTCTACAAGGGCAATTATTCTCCCATAGCACTTAGAAGATACTGCTTCTGGCCTTTGTTCTTGAGAAGTCTCATGTTAATCAAATTATTTCTCTGTAAGAAAGAATTGGGTAATGTTTAAGGCTTTCTCTTTACATTTGATGTCCTCCAGTTTTACTATAATACTTGCTGGTGTGGATTTATCTTTGTTTATCCCACTTAGTACTGAGGCAGCCCTGATGGTCTAGTGGTTAAAGTTTGGCACTCCAACTGCTTCAGTGGTCCGGGTTTCTTTCCTGGTCTTGGAACCACACCACCCATCTGTCAGTAGCCATGCTGTGGCAGTGGCTCACAAAGAAGAGCTAGAAGGACTACATCTAGGACATACAACTGTGCACTGGGGCTGTGGGGAGGGAAAAAAAGTCTGTGTTATTAGCTCTCTTTAATAGTGGTTTTCCTCCATTACCTCCATTACGTTTTTCTGGGTCTCCTGTTATTGTATATTAGAGCTTCTTAGTTATCAATCATGTATCTTAACTACTCTTTGATATTTTTTATTTCTTTGTCTTCCAGACATTCACCTGTGCTAGTGAATTTCTCAGCACTTTCTACCAGAAAGTATTTTGAGGTTTTTTTTAATGGAATAGCTATTGCTTCTTATTTCCAAGATATTTAGTTAGTTCCTTTTCTCTTCCACCTTCTTGTTTCATTTCTGCCTAGTTTTCTTTCCTACCTCCTTGCTTTTTAAAATGTTTATTACTTTCTTTAGCAATTTCAATCTCTTCATTATCCTTATTTTAAAGTTTTAACTATTCTGTAATATTAATTTTATCTAAAGTGAGTTTATGTTCTGGTTGTTGATTTAGTTGGTTGTTTCTGCATATTTTAATTTTTCAGTGTTTCAGAAACCTGGCTTTGTAAGCTCATTTTGAGCATATGTTCACTTTTTTCTTCATTTTTAAAATCACGAACACGTTGCTCATCTCTCCTTGTCTACCATCCTTGCATGGCCTCCACTTGGCCCTGTTGACAACTGTTTTTTTTTTTTTTTAAAGATTTTATTTTTTCCTTTTTCTCCCCAAGGCCCCCCAGTACATAGTTGTATATTCTTCGTTGTGGGTCCTTCTAGTTGTAGCATGTGGGCCGCTGCCTCAGCGTGGTTTGATGAGCAGTGCCATGTCCGTGCCCAGGATTCGAACCAACGAAACACTGGGCCGCCTGCAGCGGAGCGCACAGACTTAACCACTTGGCCACGGGGCCAGCCCCTTGACAACCAGTTTTTTAATGCCATTTTAGAGTGTCCACCTCTTGGCTGTATAGTCACCAAGTTGGTGGGAGTTTTGGTTCAAGAGACTAAAGCTGTTTTTTTCTTTTTCCCTTTTTTCTTTTCCCTAGGCCCACATTTTCCTTTAAAGGAAGAGGTGATTCAAAACATGAATTTGTAGCAGCATCATGACAGGAAGCTGAAATGAGACAAGGAGGCAATAATTTCCTTAACATTTAGGTTTTTGGATGAGTCTCCCTGTTTACGAGAAACCAAGCTATATGGCATGTGTCTGTGTTTGTTACAGTCAGCCTTTTCCCTGCCCTGATGTTCATTGGCACTGCTGTTTCCACAGATGTACCCACCCTTTCTTCTCCCAAACAACTAAAGTATACTTTTATGCAAGTGAGTCCCTGACTCTACTCTAATTTTTTTCTTTTTGAGGAAGAGTAGCCCTGAGCTAACTGCTACCAATCCTCCTCTTTTTGCTGAAGAAGACTGGCCCTGAGCTCACATCCATGCCCATCTTTCTCTACTTTATATGTGGGACGCCTACCACAGCATGGCTTGTCATGTGGTGCCATGTCGGCACTCGGGATCTGAACCAGCGAACCCCGGGCCACTGAAGCAGAACATGCGCACTTAACCGCTGCACCACTGGGCCAGCTCCTACTCTAATTTTTATACAGTCATGCACCATATAATGACGTTTTAGTCAAGAATGCATATACAACAGTGGTCTCATAAGATTAGTACCATATAGCCTAGGTATATAGTAGAATATACCATTTAGGTTTGTGTAAGTACTGTAGGGGGGGAAGAAATTTTCCTCTGCCCTTCTAGGTTCTTCTGGTTTGTTTAAGAATTATATTGACATGAGACAGATTAACAGGAGAAAAACAAACAAAAGTTTAATAACATGTAACAAAACTTTAATAACACATATACATGGGAGAAACCCAGGACAACAGAGTAACTCACCAAAATGGCCTAAGCCTTCACCTTAAATACCCATCCTCAGCTGAAAGACAAAAGAACATATTGAGGGTGGGGAGAGTCAGGGACTTCAAAGAGAAGGAACATCTCTTCAAGACCCTGCTTCCAGTTCCTTTGAGTATCTACCCAGAAGTGCAATTGCTGGATCATATAGTAACTCTGTTTTTAACTTTTTTGATGAAGCTCTCCCTCTTCTTCTGTCTTTCATCTGCCTCTGTCCTTCCATCTCTCTGTCTCTCTTGCTGTCTCTTTCTATGTGACATTTTCTTTTACTCTGTCTCTGTCACTCTTTTAATATGTGGTTCTGATCCAAGTTAGGTTGTCAACATAGCAAGGAGGATATGGTCCCAGGCTGCTTGAAATTCATAGAGAATGTTATTTCCCTGCTTTTTATTGAGACCATAGTTGATGTGTACGAAATGTGACAGGATTTATCCCAAACACAAAAGCATTATCAATTATTCATTCAGAAAATTTTTTGAGCATCTGCTCTTGTGCCAGGCACTGTGCCTGACACTGGAGATGCAGAGAGAGCATAGTTGCCTGCCGTTGGAGAGCTTACGCACTAGTGGAAGGTACATTAATATGAATAAGTGCTTTGATACAGGTAGGCCACGAGAGTGGGAGTGGGAGAGTGGGAGGCAGTCAGGCCAATAATGGGGCAAAGGGAAGTGAGGACAAAGGCCTGGAGGCACAATCCAGTCATAGCCTGTGGTTCTGGTTAGGGTGTTTATAGGGGAGTGCTCTGAGATAGAGGGGGAAATGTCTACAAGGACAAATTTGGGGACATGAAGCTTAGGGTTTGAATTTTATCTGGAAGGCAATTAGCATGACATCAAAAATCGTGATCAGATTTCCATTTTAGACAGATCCCAGTTCTGACAGTGTGAAGGATGGGTTAGGTCCACAAGGCGAGGAGTCCACTCCGCACCTCACAGTGTGGCTAGGGAAGAAATGATGCGAAACCAAAGAGGACAGTGCTAGGGAGACTAGAAGCTAGGGTTTGGGCTCAAGACATTTTAGGAGACAAGATTGAAAGGTCTCAGAGCCGGGTGTGAGCAGAGAGAGGTACAGTGACCAATCATTTATCATTTAAGTTGAGATTGGGCTCCCTTTGAGAGTTAATGGGGTCTCTGTTAATAACTGCGCTGCAGCTACAGGTACAAACTGACACTGACCTGGGCAAACTGAGTGTTTAATCACTGTAGGTAAAGATAAGTGGGAAAGAGAATGATTCCCAGGTTTCTGGCTTTGGGGGCTAGGTGGAAAGGAAAAAAGAGAAAAAAAAAGATCTGGAGAATTTACATGAGTATAAAAATTTAAACTTAGGATTCATTGATATCACTCTCGCATACTCTGCTTTTTGTTGTTTTCGTCATTGTTGTTTTAACTGGCATATGATTCAACAATCTTTCCCATTAAATTATCTATTATTATTATTTTTTTACTTTTTATTTTTTGGTAAGGAAGATTGGCCCTGAGCTGACAGCTGTGCCAATCTTCCTCCATTTTGTATGTGGGACGCTGCCACAGCATTGCTCAATGAGTGGCGTGTAGTCAAGGCAAGGCATAGGCAAGTCCTCAGCTGGGCATATGGTTGCAGGTGTGGCTGTGCCCAAGTGACAACTCAGGCCAGAGAAGTTAGAACAGGGATGTTTATTGTGGAGGACAAGTCAGAGCTGAGTTCTTCTGAGAGGGTGGTCCAGGCAAGTTGAGCCTGGAGAGTGTGTATTACTACCAAGCGAGATACAAGTGGTGAGCAAGTACCAGGGTTGGTGCTGGGGTGTTGCTGTAAAGAGGACAGAGTGCCAAGACCAACAAGTGAGATATGGTGAAGCTTCCTCCAGACGGGAACAGAGGAGGGTGGGGATGGAAGGTGGTCTCGGTCAGATGTACAGTTCTGTGGTCTGCTCAGCTTGATGCACTGGCCGGTGGCATTCTTTGAAGATGCTTCAGGCTCTTGACCCTTGCTTAAGGACAGTTATATAAATGCTAATCATCATTGAAGACGAACGTCAAATTATTACCAAAAAAAAGGGAAAAAGAGAAAAAAATCACTGTTGTTTTTAAGCTTTTGGAAATCCCTTCTTCCAGAATGTTTCTGTAAGTTAAGTATAAAATGTTATTTTCTTGACCAAAGACTGAAAAGTGAAAGGAAAAAAAATTAGAATCAAATATTCTAATAAATGCTATCCACATTTGAATATTTAGATGATCTTCCTAATATGTTTATTTTGTTGGAAATGTGAGGAAATGAGAAAAGAGGATGATATTTTGGGAGTTGGCTTGCATTATTTGTTTAAAGCTTCAACAGTCTTGAGTATTATGGTATGTCCTCTGCATTCCAGTGGAATGATAAAAACCATAACATCTTTTTTCACTCTTATGCACTTCAATTTGTATCTTTAGCATTGTATTACCATAACTTTTGCATCTTCTAAAGGTAATTTGGTTGCCCTCTTCCCAGATACTGCAGATTTCTAGTTTTATAGGATATTCTTTTCCTTCTCACCCAGTTTCCAGTCATCACCTTATTAATCACACACCTACTGCACAGAAAATTGTATTGTGCCATTTAACCTTTGAAAAGAAAAAAGAGAGAATTGAAAACACACTTTGTTAATCAGCTAATTCAACCTCAAAGAAAGTGATATCTCTGAGTGTGGAGGCTCACCATGATTGCTAAAAGCGAGAACCTGATTATTTAATAGATTCCAGAACTAGAACAAGAAAGGTTATTGACAGGTCCCTGGAATCAGGAGAATGTCTGCAATGCCACTGCAGCTGTGCATTTCCAGTTCCAAACCACAGAGATCAAGCCTGATGAGGAAATTGTTCTTTCCGTCTGTTTCTGCACATTTCTTTATGGAAGAGGCATCTCCATTACTGTACTACTCTGAAATAATTCTCATTTATCATCTCATCCTGTGATCAGCTTTATTTCCTAGTATAGAAGAAATGAATGGATTCACTGGCTGTTTCATTTTCAGATTTCTCATGAAGACATGGTAACTTTACACTTAAATGGTTATTCATTTATTATACTTACTTTCACATACTGCATCTATTAAAAGTAAATATGCAGCCATTAGTACGTAAATTGAACTTGGGCAATGAACAAATGAGGTAGAGCCTCAAACATTATTTATTGACTAATTAGTTTTATTGTAATCAGAGGAGAGCCTATAGGAATGTGTAAAACCATGCATGGTGAGCCTGCATTAATATAAACACATGTCAGTTTTGTTTTGGTCTGACTTAATTCATGCCATTTTTGTGACATATGGGTGTAATACCTTCATTTCATTTCAAAATGATTTAGATGCTTACGTAGCTGTTAAATAATGATAGATAGGGGCCGGCCAGGTGGCATAGTGGTTGGGTTCACACACTTTGCTTCGGTGGCCCAGGGTTCATGGGTTCAGGTCTCAGGCACAGACCTACACGCCACTCATTGAGCAATGCTGTGGCAGCGTCCCACATACAAAATGGAGGAAGATTGGCACAGCTGTTAGCTCAGGGCCAATCTTCCTTACCAAAAAATAAAAAGTAAAAAAATAATAATAATAGATAATTTAATGGGAAAGATTGTTGAATCATATAAAAAAGAAAGTCTCACAGCAGCACATAAAGAATCTTGCCCAACAAAGCAACAGAAGCTGAAAAGAAGGCATTGTGAGACTTGATGAGGATTCTTCAAATTTGGCATTTTCAGAGATGCCGTTAAATCATGAGCCCTTGGGTTATAACACCCTCTTCCCACTCTCCTCGCCATCATCTGATCACCTCCAACCTCACCTAGTGGCTCTGGCACCTGGATGGGTTTTTCTCTCCTCTGTCCTAGGAGCAATGCACAGGTGCCACAGTTAGTTGGCGTTCTCTAAATCAGACAAAAAGCATTTCCATCTGATGTCCTTACCTCACAGCCACATCTGGATCATCCAACCACAGTTCTTTTACTGTGAATCCCCTCTCATACCACAATACTCTGTCCTTCTGCCTCTCTGACTCCCACATTTCCTCTGAGCCCTCTCTTTGGCCTCCTCTTTACCCTCTGACTCTTGGCCATGCTGCCTGCATCCCCCAGGCCTCACTTCTTGCTCCATCCAGCCCAGACTGAGCCCATGGTCAATTGCTTCCACTGTGCTCTCACCAGCACCCCCAGTTCTCTCACCCTTTTATTTCTGCCAACCTATATATTCAGGCCCCTATCCTATGTTAACCCTCAAATTCGCCTTTTTCCTGTTTGAACATCTTGTTTCCATGTTGAACGTCCCTAATGAAAATAGCAGGGCAAAGCTGATTGACCACTCCACAAAAGTGTGATCTCTTATTGGGAGTTCTAGATTTGTGCCACAGCCTTCCCCACCCCCAACCTTTAACAAATAACCTCATTTTATCACTGGAAAAAGTGAGTCCATCTAGTGTGAAATCCCTCATCTTCCCTCTTCTCCACTTCTAATTTTTTTCAATATTCCTCTGTCCATCCTAGATGTACCCAGTCAGAATCTTTGGCGAGGGGATCCAGAAATCTGCTTCTTAACACATTCGCAGTGATTCTTATGTGCCTTAATATGTGAGAACCTCTAGTCAACACTGCTGTAGTAACCACCTAACTGGCTCCCCTGACTCTGGGTTCTTCCCGTTTCCAGCCATCATCCTCATATCATGGTGTTACTGTCTTGTTCTAATGTTGTCAGTAGTTCCCCATTGCTTACAGACTGGATCTGGAACTCCTTTGCATGACATCCAAGCTTTTTGTTCACTAATTGTCCATTCCTGTCCTGTCTCCTGCCCTTGCTTCCCTCATACCCTCTTTTTGGCAGTCATATAGGACTTCTATTGTCTGAAGTCAATTATTTATTGCTTCGCTGATTCCATAGCTCTTTGTTGAGTCTGTCGTGACTCGGACTCTACACTCAGCCGTTGAGTTGTGACCCGCACACAGTCCCTGCCCTCACTGCAGTTACAGTGAGATGAGCCTGGAATATGTCACTGAACTTTATGTGATTTTTATCATATCTTTTTTCTTTTCACAATCATTTCTGAAGGATTGAATTACATTCACTTTTTTTTTAAACTGCTTACTAAATCTATAGCGAAGTAAGACCATGGGGTCTTGGTTAAGCATAGATCCAGAAAGCAAGATATGTTAATATCTAGCAGTAGCTTTGGAAGAAAAGATAATTTGCAGTTGTGTCTTTTGTAGTGTCTTCTTGCAGCTATTAATCTTGGTTGCCATTTCCTGAAATCTGGCAACACTTCCATTCATGTACATAAGAATAAATAGTGATTAGGTCATCTGGTGGCTGCGCTTCTTCCTCAGTATACTTGGTGCTCATGTCCAAGAGGGAGATTTCGGCCAGGGCCCACCCCACCAGGACCCCTACTTCCTAACCCAGCCATGGCAGCTCAGGGAATGGCCTGTTCTCACTGGGCCCACCACCTGGGAAGGGAACTCTGGATTGCGGTGGGCTTGTGCTCAAACAAACCCCTTCACAGAGCCCGGCCTGTCTTTAACTCCGTGTACAAATGGCCGTGAAGAAGGCCGTGTGCACATGGTGGGAGAGGAGGGGCAAGGGGACTTCATTAACTTTTCAATTTAAAAAAAGTTATTTAAAAGAGAGATACAAAGATGAACACAATAGTGGTAAGACAGGACCTCTGGAGGCAGACTGCCTGAGTAAGTGCCGGCTCTACTGCTTTCTGAGTATGAGATTTCTCTAGGCTTTCTTATCTGTAAATTGGGGAGAGTATTATGTCCTACTTATAGGATAATGTTGTCATGAGGAACAATCACTTTAAATACACATAAAATCCTCAGCACGGTGCTTGACATATAGTTACTGTTAAGTAAATCTTAACTATAATTGCTGTAAATGTCCATGTTAGTGTTTTAAATAAATGCTCTACATGTATTTAAATGAGTATATTAAATGCCTGTGTATAAAACCTTGTCCTCCTGCCCTGTTAGGAGTTACTATATCTACTTTAAGATGAAAGTAAATGCATCAAAAATTTTTTGATGGCTCTTACTTTTTACCAGAATGAGAGTGTCCACAAAAAGGAAAAATAATGAGATTTTAATGCCTTTTCTGTAGGTTCAGCAGAAGGATCAAGTTGTTTTTCTCCCAAGCCAATGTTTTTCTTTTGCCCATTTGAACATTCTTTACATCCTGTGGGGACGGGATATGTGTGCCTGATAGCCTGTGAACAGCACTGTGTGTCTTGTTAAATCACTGATGATTTCTCTATGGTTATTTCTTTTCTGTAAACAGATAAGTAATCACCATGGCAACACTTACTCATTGATGCAAATATATACCTGCAAATCTACTTAAAAGTAAAATAGCATTTTTAAAAATATTGTCCTCTCATTTGACTTCAAGTATTCATTCTATCTTTCTTTTTTTTTTTTGCCCTAGGTTTCATCTACTTTTTCTTTGTCAGGACATAGGCTCCATAGGAAGAAAGGGTGGAGTTTAAGTTTAAGACAGTTTGGTTTTCTGGATCGTGTTACCCCCATCTTTCATTTGAAGAAACTGAGGCTCCCAGGTGTTTCTGCTATACTGTGGTTCAGTCAACCAACAAGACAACCACACAGAAACAAAGTAACCTGTCCTAACAGCTTCACCCTTCTACAGCCCAGATACCCAAATGGCCAGCAGCACTCTCCACCATGTGGTTCTGCAGCCAGATGCTTACCCTTTTTACACTTCTGTTTATTTATCTGTAAAATGGGTCTAATATCCTTCCCCCTTATCTGACAGGAAGAACTGAAACTTTGTATGTGAAATCACTTTGTATACAGGGAGAGTACTAGACAGTGCTGTCAGGATGTAAATTATCACTGTGCTTCTGGATACCATGATTCATGACGTGAAAGTTGAGAAGGCCATTCTCAGGAAGAGGGCTTCACCCTTCAGGTTCCAGGTAGCCCTCTTCACTTCCAAATAGAGTACTGGTTTCTCTCTGTTAAGATTCATAGCTATATTAAATATCTGCCAATATGTGCAAGTGGAGAAGACAGGTTGCCAGAAACCACATTTGTTTCATATAAAAGATAAACAGACCCATTGGGAAAGTTGTATATTCATTGGTTCTGGAAAGTTATCTCCTGGAGTATATAAAATTATTAAATCAAATGTTTGGAATCATGGCAGCATGGCAGAGTTTACAGCGAGCCAAAGAGAACATGGTTGTTGTTTTGAAGGTTTGCTGCCTAAAAGTGTGCAGAACGACAGAGGGGAGGAGCCATTTTCACAACTGGATTTGCAGTATCAATTATTCACCATCTATTTATGGAGAAGCTGGTGTGTGCCAGTGCTGGGGATCGCTCCTGCCTTGGAGAGTACTCCGTAGAACTGGGAGAGAGGCCCAGTGCACAAGAAATAATTTCAGAGCATGGATGTGCTCTCTTGACTAGAAATGCAAAACGAAGTTGAAACAAAAATCAAAACAGAACAAACACAGAACAAGGAGAAAGGAGGGTAGGCCATAGTGGGCAGAAAAGTGGATTTCAGAAAGCCTTTATATGGGTTATAGTTTTCTTTTCCCTTAAAAAAAAAAAAAAGTCATCTGTCTAGCCTCCTGGTACTGCTGCTGAAGCAGCAGCCAGTTTTGGTCCTGCACAGTGTCCCATGGGGTGCTGTTTCTCCCCATTGCTCACTGGCAGAGTTTCCCAGCCAGGTATATGTGAGATGTTGGGCATGCTTATTTGCTCTGAGCTCTGGAAGCCTCCTCCAGCTGACAGCTACTTTGTGAAAACTGCTGCTGCTGTCAGTGCTGGAGAGAGAGAGGGCAGGGCATGGTTGGGGGTCCTGCCTGTGCATATTGGGGTGTGGGGTGGTTTCTTCGGAAGGAGCTAGGCTCTTATTTCCTAATGCATGTTCTACTATGATCACAGTAAGGCACTTCCAGTTCAGATTTACGTCACTAAGTCAGCATCAGAACCAGATGCTAATATTATTACTACGAATAATGAACATCCTTTATTAAGCACTAATGTACCTGCAGTGACCAAGTACTTTTCCTATACAGTGTCTTTTCTATAATCTTTACAATGACATCATAAAGTAAGTACTGTGAGTATCCCAATTTTACAGATGAGGAAACTGAGATTTATAAAATTTAGGAATTTGTCATAAGTTACACAACTATCAGGTTGAACCATACCAAATTGCTTTTTGCCAGGGTCAAAACAGTCAATCAGTAGCAATTTTGTATGGTTCAACCTGATAATTTGTGACAGAGCCTTTGCTAGCAGATAGCTGTAAGCTCATGTGTGTGTACTGATGTAAAACTCTCCAAGGCTGGGCTAACTTGTAATCAGATTTCATCAGCTGAAAAATGACCTTCAGTAAAGTTAGAAAAAAAATTTTTTTTCTTGAACTTTCAGCAAAATAGAATGGTCCTTATTTAAAAATGTGTCATGGAATAATGAAGTTTATGATGTCATTGCTGACACAAGAGTGCTCAACCTTGCAGATTCTATGATGTAATATGTTGGTTTCTTTTTGATGGCTTGAGTTTTTTCAAAGCTGGGTAACCAAACATCACTTAGAGATGTTTGAGGTATATTAAAGGAGCACTGAACCAAGGCCTAATGGGCTTTACAGAATGAATGTGCTGCAATGTCTGGTGTTTCCCAGCCCTCACTCATTCATCATTAGACCAGTGACACTCTTTAAACAAATATCTTACCAATGAATGAGTGTTCCCCATGCCCAATACATAATTCCCATGCTTAAAAAAAGTCATTGTAAAAATGAAATGGTTCAGCATGCCAAATATATCACTGTTCTTCCTTAGCCATTCAAATCTGTAAAAGGAATGAAAGCAGAGTAAAGAATATTTGTATCTCAGTTACATTCTTAGTTAGGTCAAAGACCTCAGGAAATTCAGTTCCGGTCACCAGTGTTTATCAAGTACTCACTGTGAGTGCAGCCCAGATGAGAAGCACATGGCAGGACTTGCAGAAGAATTATCTATGCTTAAGTATGTCCTCTTGGTGCCTCAGTTTCCCCATTTGTGAAATGAATGAAGATGGCTCATACTGTTATTTGTATGACAACTTAAACTCTTCCAGGGAAGCATAGATGCCATTTAAATTATTAATCAGTCAAATTGTTCAGTAACAGAAACCAGCTCACTCACTCTCTCTTATATTTACAATTAGAGTTATGTATTTGTTTGTTTAAAAGATCCTTATATCATGCTTCCAGGTACTGGTCTAAATACTTTACATAAAACTTATTACATAGATACTTTTAGTATCCCTGTTTTACAGATGAGGAAGCTGCAACCCAGAAAGGTCACATAACAGACCCCTGGCCTTGTGCTGTGACAGTAAGAGGTGGCACCAGGTCTGAATGCAGGCATCTGGTCCTGACTCTTAATGAGTGCGTGTGGCAACCCTGCAGTCTCATCTGTCCCTAGCACAGGCAGGTGGCTGTTTTCACTGGGGAAGCCTATGTTGGATGGGTTCCTTTTTGTGTCCCTAAACGTGAGCCATTTTGCCCTTATTTCCCAAGGAAATTGTTGCTGCTGCCTAAGGATTAAATGGCTTTTTCATCCAATTTGTGGTGGAATCCAAAAGCGAAAAGATCGATTTTTCCAGGAGACATCTTTGTTTCTGTTTTGGAACAGCCATTGGCTGTAGTCGCCACTCCTCCTTGGCCTCCCCTTCCCTGCCTCACCTTCAGTGTGCAGATGAGGGCAGTGGCAGGCCCTGAGTTTCTACCTGTCGGGGTAAGAAATAAGAGACAGGTCAGCTCCCTCCCTCTGCCTGTTGTGCCACCTCCTTATCAGAATTCTACGTTCTCCTCTTCCTTTCACTTTCATAAGCCCATTCATCCAAGCTGTAAGACAAATAACAGAATTCACCAGACTCTCTGAAAGAATTGAGCAATTTTTGCAACGTCATCATTTCCCCCCTCTCCCACCATCAAAACAAGCAAACAAGCAGCCATCCACTTCCCAGCGTATCTTGGAGCCCTTATTACTCCCTGCATAGGAATTTTATATAGTTTAAGCATTTGCGCGTATCTGTTTATGTATTTTAAATGTGTCCTTTGGAGAAAGACCATCATAGGTTCCATCAGTGACACATTTCCTTGATGGTTATTTTATCAGCATGTTTTTTTTTAACCTTCCATAGATATGTATCTGCCCCCAAATAGCATTTAAGGAAGAATGTCTTGAAATAAATCTGAAACAAAAGCTGCTTTATTCATCATCCGCACGCAGAGCGCCCAGAGAAGCTCCTCTGTAAGATGCATAATTAGAAACCAGAGGACTGTGTTTGTGCATGTGCCTGCGCGTGGGTAGATATCGATGGTGGTAATAAAATCCTGCTTTTCAGTTCCTTCTGCTCTGATCAGAATAAGAATTAGGTTACATGGAAACTAAATGACAAGAGGCAGCAGAAGGAAGAAAAATGCACTATTTTTATTATTGTAATATCATTCTTCCCATATTCTTTTTCGTGCCAAAACATGGTGCTAGAAATCTTTAGGAAAACTATATATGAAAAGAAATCAGAGTTTTGTGGGGAAAATAAATATTTACCTTTTTGTAGAATAAAAATAAAAACCTTCCATATTTCTTTTTTAAAGGCTATTTGTCCTTAGGATTGGGTCCTTGATGCATTAAAGTCCTAGTAATCATAATATGACTAAGCCAAGTTACTTAGAAGCTTTCTTATACTATTTTCTCTGTAAACCACCATGGCTGAGGAATGGGGTTAGTCAAAATGTGTGGTTAAGCTATGTGACTTAACTAGGTGACTAGTCTTAAAATGACTGATAAATAAGAAAACAAAATGCATTTAATATAAAAACTCTGTCAAACATAATTAGCATTTCATCAATACATTAACATCTGGCAGCACTTTAGAATGTGTTTCAGTGAAAAGAGTGGGTAAATGTTCTGGCACTTACTTGGTAGCTCTGACTTTTATTTGTTCATCTAACCTCTTTGGGCTTTATTTTCTTCATCTATAAAATGGGAATACAATGATTTCTATTTTACAAAGGTACTATTAATATGTAAAACAGTAAAATATCCTATACGTGTAAGATTATTTTTGATATTCTTCTGATTATAGATGTGTTAAGAGTGGCAGTTAATAGAAATTCAGATTAATAGAATTATAACAACAAGATTTATTTTAATTGAGGAGATTTCAGGTTAGTGAGGAAAAGGTGAGATCATAAGCTAATAGATTTTTATAAATGAAATTCTATTTTCAAAAAGTTAAGGTTTGCAAATATTTGATGTGGTTTAGGAAATCTATGTTGCTTAACCCATAATTGTGAGTTTTCATTCACGTAGCTTCAGAGCCTGTCTTTTCTACCACAACATACTCCATAGTGTTTCTTGCAAAAGAAGATTTCATAACTAAATTTGGAGACATGGCTTTCTTACTTAGAGATTCACAAAGCTTGTTAGTGTTTTAAAGGTTCTAAGAAGTCTTACAATAAGAAACCTGAAGCTGCCATTTCCCAAAATTATTTGAGCATGGAACACTGTTGAAGAGGGCGTCTGTTAGCATACTATAGGTCCAAACCCTCCTACTGCCTTAAGTTTATGAGCTCTGGAGGTGAACTCACTGCCCATGTTCAAATCTTGGTTATGTGACCTGGAGCTGATTACTTAATTCTCTGAGCCTCAGTATTCTCATTTTTTAAAAGGGGACAATAATATTTATCTCAGGGTTGTTATATGAAATAATATGTTTTTAATACATATTGTTAAATGAGGTATTGTATGTGAGTTATGAGACAACACATTTATTGTCATGTAAAACCCTGATTTTGGAGGTGGTCCGGGCAGAGGCTGGGATGGAAGCACTTATTGGCCGGTGGTCCTTTCTGACCTTTTACCCCCCAATTAAGATGACAGCCAGGTCTCTTCATGATTAAGTTTTCCCCTTACTGTGAAACATGGCCCTGAATTCTTCCCCAGAGCAATCTTATTACCTCCCGTTCTTGATATCTGAACCTTGGGTCACCAATTCAGATGTGTACATGGACTAGGTGGGGATGTGAACAAGTTAAGGGGCCCAGCGTAAAGGCCGTGGGGAAGTAGTAGGGGTTGTGAGCAGTAGGGCATTGCCAGCTTCTTCTAAAGGGGGCCGCTGTGCTCTTACAGAAATCCAAGCCCAATGTTGCCACATCTTCTACTTTTTAAGAGATAAGTTAGGAATCCAGATGATGTTAAATTTCCTAACTTTTAAATATAAACAAATTATTCAGATGAAAAACACAACACACTATTTGGCCTGTGAGCTGTCAGTTTTGCAACTTCTGCATTTTGAAAGCAAACTCGCAGGGATCTCTGCTGATGAGCGTGTGGGTGCTGCCTTCTCCCTCCCCTGCTGTCTCTCCCAACTTTTAGCTTTGCTCTGACATCTGCCCTTTCCCCTTGATAAGAAGGAAACTCTTTTTTTTTTTTTTTCAGTTAAACTAATGGGTTCCCTTGGTTCTGTCTACCTGTCCTCTCTTCTTGTTGTCGAACTCCCTTTCCTCTGAGTCTTCCGTATGCAGTAATTACCATTTATTTACTAATTGCCCACTAGATGCCAGGCTCTGTAGGTTCATTGACATTTAATTCCTTGTGCGGACCCAGCTGCCTGCCCTGTGATCCCTGCAGCAACATGGTAAGGCCCTCACACGTCTGCGTCAGGGCTGCATCCTAAGGCCACGCCTGCCTCTTTCGCTCTGCCTTTCTCCATGTTCACACCATCAGCTCAGCTGATCGGCTCCTCAGAGGACCATTTTCCAGGAATTAATGCTCTATCAGATTGATAATTTCTCTTGACAGTTTTAGGTTAGTCTTCAATTTGTTGTTCCTTTAAACTTACCTGGAAAACTGGCCCTCACTGCCCTAGCTCTGTTGTGATGGGTGTGTTTCTCCACTTCCTGAGGAGCTGTATCTTATTCATCTTTATAATTGCTGTGCCTGTCACAGTACCTGATATACAGAAAGGTGGGTGGTAATGAGTCTAGGAACTGGAGCCAGCTTCCCTGGTTCCCACTCGAGCTCCACTGCTCACTGACTATAATTATATAATTCTATATCATATAGAATTACATACTAATTATATAACTATAATCCTGGGCAAGTTTCTTAGCCTCTTTGTGCCTTATAATGAAGGCTTGGTGTGAGGATTAATGGAAAGTACTAGGGCAGCATCTGGCACATAGTCAGAGCTCCATAAATATTGACTCTCATTAGGAAGAGGATTAATATTCGTGTGGCAGGAGTGTAGCACGTGCTGATCAGAGGAGTGAGCTCAGAAGACTAGCTTGTCTTTGGCAGTAATCTTCTCAGAACAATACAAGAATCATGTTGTATTTTGAAAGCAGTGAAAACCCTGCAGCTTTGTTCAGCAGTGTCCTGTTTTTCAGAGCTGCTCAGTTTGTGGGCTGAACGCAGCCACCTCTGCAGATGAGCTGGACTGCGGCGGTCTTTCTGCAGGGACCGCTTATGTGTCAGGTGAAGCACGTGGAACAGGCCATCTTGGGGAACACTAGAGGGGTCCCGTTAAGATTCCAGACACTGAGATTGGATGCACATAATAGCAAAATGTTTTATAAAAATAGATGCTGAATATATATATCCTTTTGGTAAATCATTTCCAAGTAGATTTTTTTCTCCATTTTGTGAATAAATATGTATCAAATAGCCTTTTGTGCATACATGCAGAACACATTTTAAAAACTGAATATCCCATACATATAAATAAGCTGGTATATCTTAGTGGTTAGAAGTACACACTTTGATGTCAAGCAGGTAGGGTTCACATCCCCGGCTCCACCCTAGATAGCTGTGTGACTTAAGCAAGTCACTTAACTTCTGTAAGTTATAGTTTCTCTATCTATAAACTGGGAAACCAGTTGTACTTCCCTCCTAAGGTTGTTTTTGAAGATTAAATGTTAAAAATATGTGAAAGGTCCTCAGCTCAATACCTAGTAAATGCTGGCACAGAGTAAGTACTCAGTAAATGTTGGATAGCACGTTTAAAGTTGACAGAACTGCTGAATTGGGTCTCAGTGTGAGCAAATGCGATAGAGAAGAGTGATGCGTGTGTGGCCAGCGTCCTTTGCTCCACTTTCACACCAAGTCTAGAATGTCTTTTGAGCATTTCTAGACCTTTCTCTTTCACTAAATTTTAAGCTCCTTTGCAGAGTGTCTCTGTCTTACTCATTTTAAATTTCTTAAGAGCTGCCTTGCACATTGTAGGCATAGAGTGAAATTCCTGGGGAATTGGATTAGCCATTTATTTTGGCGTTGCTAAATGATGCAAATCAGTCACAAATAAAAAAAATAGAGAGATCTAAGAGAACAAGTACAAATGTAACCTTACACTTTCACAATAAACCCAGACTTCTGTTTATTGAAACTTTGGGAATGGATGAGGGAACACTCTGGTGTTAATGCTATTGAAACGCGGATAACGAAAACCTCACCCTTTCATCTTTTTAAACAAAACTATAAATTAATTTCCAGGAATTTGGGGAAATTACCATATTTAAATGAAATTTAGATATCTAAAAGTTACACTAAGACCTAAGGCCAAACAGCAGTAGAAAGGAGGTAAACCCAGGAACTGAGTGATACTAGTGTAGGGGAGGGAGACATTTCCTCTTCCCAAATGTGGGTTTGTCTGGCCGGAGAACGGATTAAATTCACATGAGACAGAATAACAAGAGAAAATTAAACAAAGCTTTATGAGGAACCATGGCCCGGGGCCTTTCTTCCCGAAGGAAGAAAGGGCACCGAAGAAGTGAGGTGCACATAGTGGTTATATACCCCCAAACAGGGTGTTTCACATGTGTTTGAAATGTCCCTCCCACAATAGTCACAAGATTGCCCTGTTGGCACAGCGCTTGATGGACACAGCAGGCAGTGGTCTGCTGTCTCAGAGGGCGTAGCAGGAGCCAAGTCTATTGTCTGGAGCTGGGCGGTCACAGGTGAGCACAGCAATCAGTTCCCAGCCTAAGAAAAGATGCTTAATCCTTAAGGAAATGCCAACGTTGGGAGGGGGAGGGAAGTCAGCTACAGGAGGTTACCAGACTAGCACAATAAAATGCAGATCTAAGTCCTTGCCTTTGGTATTGATTAAGAGTTTCTAGAGAGAAGGTCATCTCCTTTCTTCTTCCTGGTACAGAGGGGGAGGCAGCTTTTACAGATAGAGATTTACCTTACAAATGTAAATGTGTCCTAACAAAGGGTAAGTTCCATTCCTCAGAGCCTCCTACCCTGTCCCAGTTCATCAAAAGCAATCAGCCTCAAATAATCCTGGTGCCAAAGAGACATATCTTGGGGTGGCCAATTTCAGGTCCCTACACTAGACTAGGTGACCAATTTCTTATATTAGAGAGTTGATTGAGTATGACAAGAAATCGTAGGTTATCTCTACAAGTTACGTTAACTTCTCTGAGCAGTGTTTCTGTTAGATTCTGTGGAGAAGACCACAAAACAGAGGACATGACTTCCGCTCTCCTGAGGCCTCCACTCTTCCTCGTATTGGTCAATCCAGTTGCCTGCTAGCTGTGTCCACTCAGGTGTCCTGATTGTGTTTCAAATTCAACATATGTGATTCATCTATTTCTTAGCATTTGGCACTTAAAGAAACCTCAGATATTGTCGCCTGGATTTTGCTGATAGATTGTCTTTGCCAAAGACATTTTTCTTACCCTGAGACCCCCTCCTCTCTCCCACTCAGGCCTTTGATGGTCATCAGGTTCAGATGGTCCCTCCCTTCATTCCTTAAACCAACCTAAGCAACATTTAAATATTTAGATTAACATATACTTACCTCCCCTATCAGCTTGTAAATTTGGGGGGATATTTTATGAATCTTGGTGTCTCTTGTGTGTCTTTGATGTTTCTTTGCACATAGTGTCTAATAAATATTTGTTCAAGGAAGGAAAGCAGACTGACAAAGATGGGTCGATTGATGCCAAAGTGTTTGCAGACAATACATTTTGTAGACGGTCATGTTTTTATATCCCTTCTCTAGCCTTTCTAAAATGTGCCATTTTTGCTTTGATTGGCTCCAGTCTTGAGGAGATCCAACCTTTACTATCATTTATAATGTTTTTAAATAGTTGTAAACAGTGGTGAGATCTAACAGTAGAAAATTCACCAACCTG
Organism: Equus asinus; assembly: GCF_041296235.1. NCBI lineage: Eukaryota > Metazoa > Chordata > Mammalia > Perissodactyla > Equidae > Equus > Equus asinus. The sequence goes on along the minus strand of NC_091797.1, from coordinate 63,144,835 downwards.
CCAGCCTTAAAATCGGCTCAGCCTCCACACACTTTTTCTTTGTTTATGTGATGTATCTAGTGCCTTAGCTTTAGAGCTGAGTGGGCATTTCCCCGTCACCTGAAGGGATCCCATATTTCAGCCACTCACAATCAATAACCAATAAGAATGCCTCTGATGTTGATATAGCCCGCTTTGTGTCTTTCTTCACTTCCCTCTTCACTACCCGCCAGCACTCCCTGCCTGCCACACCAGGACCCACAGTAGGAGGAGCCCAGAAAGGAGGACATGGCAGGTACATGGGCCGCTTAAAGGCAATGACTGACAGCTCGGGGACCATCCGTGACGCTGCCCGGCGCAGTGCTCTTGCTCACAGCGCTGCTCACTGCCCAGCCTCTTGAGGTGATTGTGGGCTCTTCTGTATTAGGCCTCAGCTCTCAAATCCTCCATCTAGCCATTCCCGTCCTCCCCTCTCTTCTTTCTGCCTTATCTCCTTGTCATAATCTGAGAAAGGGTGAGCCAGCCAAAGCCTTCCTGAGCACTGACATGGTTCCGGTTCATTAGCAGCACACAGAACAAGCGAGGAGGGGCAGACAGCACAGACAGAATCCCGCCTGACAGTGAGCGAGTAACAAGTGTATCCTCTCAAGGGAAGTTCAAGGTTTACAGCTCACTCTTCTGCCTTCTCTTGGAAGGTTCACCACCACCATAGCACCTCCATGCAGGAACTGCACCTCTGTCCCTCCCCAGCCTCTGCCAGCACCTTTCCAAACATAGGGAGTTCATTGTGCCCAGCAACAGAGTTAGCACCGTAATTCAGGAACTGGTGGTCCAGGAAAGAGAACAGATGCAGCAAAGAATACAAGCCTCCAGCTGAATTGAGGGGCCAGTGTTCTTCCTTCCCTGTATCCTATCCCCACCCTCCTCGGCCTCCCTCTCCAAAAACTAAACAAATAAATAAAAGGAGTTTAGATTCAGAACCTTGGAAAACTCTGCCAAGAGGAAATTACCTCCTATCTGGTTGTCAAATTCAGGTTCTTCACACTTTCCACAGGAACAAAGACTGTCTCCTTATCACCTGTCAAGTGAGGGTAACAGTAGGCATGGCAAACCATTTGAATTCTCAGATTATTCAGGGAAGAAGTTATTGAAAAATAGCCTGTGGGAAAATGTTTGATTCCATTTTATTCAGGCTCAGTCTAAATTTCTGATGACACTGCAGGGCAGAGGAGAAGCCCTGGGGACAGGAGAACAGTGGGAGAGTCCTGTGCTGATGAGAGTGCAGGCTGTGTTTTCTGACTTAGTGCTGTCTATTAAAGGCAAGCCTCGGCATAGCAGGTGGCTAAGGCCCTGGCTAAGGACCGAGGAAGGGAGTCATGGCCATGTGGCAGGCCTCAGTGGCATGTCTCTCTGGCCTTGTTCCATCAGCCTGGAAGCGTTCACCCCTCCCTGATGCTCGTTCCCGTGTCCCTCGCCTTACTTGAGTCTCTTCTTCTGACATCACTGAGATTTATTTGGTAAAGGACTGGAAAGAAACTTGAAGGATCATGGGTCTGGTGTATTCTTTGCAGGGATGGTGGTCCTTTAGTCTAGGGTGTAGTCTTTGCAGTGTTTCTTTGTTGAGTATTAGAAGAGAAGGAGAGATAGTCAGTACCTTTGAAGTTTCCCTAAATGAGCAGAGGGTCTGTGCTTGAAGCTACTTTGTTCTTCCCTGAGCAGCCTATCAACAACCCTTTGTCTTCATTTCTTTGTTTAGATTTATGTCGTGAATTGGTTATTCTGTAGTTTATTAGAATCCAGTGTGACACAGGGATGGGGACCATAGATTCTTGGTAAATCTCTTTCTCCCTTCTTTCCTACGTGAATCAGTCAGGGTCCAAGCAGGAAGCAGAAACCACAGCAGTTTTGTTTTGTTTTTTTTAAATACAGAGAATTTAAAGAAATGTTAGCCTTTGAGGAGCTAGCTAAAATGCCAAAAAGAGAACACAAATCTTCCGTGGATGGAACAACTATAGGAAGCAGCCACCCTGTCCAGGGCTGAGGAACAAAGAAGTTGGAGTTAATAAAACTGGAAAGCTTGGTTGCAGGGTCCCTCAATGCTAAGGTCAGGACCTCTGAAAAGGAGGAAGGGCAAGTGTCTCTGAAGTCAGAGGAGGGACGGGTGGGCCTTGGACCCACCTCTGAGGAGGCGCACCATCAGTTGTGCTGGGGTCTCTGGGGAAAGTCTGGAGACGCTGGTTCTGCAACTGTTAGAAAAACTGCAACATGGATTCAGCTGCTGCTGCTGGTCAAACTGATGTTGCTAGGGTTCAGCAACAGTATTGCTGGGAGCCCTGACAGGGACAGAAAGCCAGCAGGGAGGAGCCAGTCCCTTCTATGTCCCCCAGCCTGCAGCCTCTTTCCAGGGAGCCACTGGCAGAGCAAAAAAGTGGTTTGTAGAGCCCAGCCCAGCCTCACACAGCAGAGTGCAGGAAGGGGGTTTGGAACTGGGAGGCAGGAGCTTAGTCACTGGCGCCAGAGGTGAACTGCTTCTCTGGCCTAATAGGAGATCCAAAGGTCTTTCTCCCTTGTTGCTCTGAACTTTGAGCATCCTGTTCTTGTTTCCTCCTCTCCAGCTCGACGCTTGACCCTTCAGCTCTCCAGAACAAAAGTCTAAAGAGATCCCTCAGTATTTCCATGTTTCTAGTTTATAATCTCTTCATCCTTTCTGCCAAAAGGGATCTGTCCCTTAATTCTTTGATGGATGCACCTAAGGGGGAAATGATGTCTCAGCTCTACCTCCCAATCATTTGTTCTTTACAGTAGCTTTTCTCTTTTATGAGCATTTCTCAGATGGCCCTTCCCCCCATTTCCTGCTTCCCCGCCCCAAGAACCAGTTTGTCTGATACTACAGCCAGATCAAGGTTAGTAAAACCAGGAATCATCAAAAAGAGCTACAAGGCTTTCTAATTCAACTCCACTGTGTTTTTTCCAGTGTGCCAGGCACCTGCCCTTGATACACTTTTAATCAGGTAATGCAAAGAGATATGTAAACTCTTCCCAGATTACAGACCACAAGTATGAGTGCCACAGCAAGAGGAGGAAGCTGAATCAGCTGGATCGGAGTTCAGTCGTGGTTCAGCCATGTGTGAGCAAGAAGTAAAGCAGTAAGGCTTAGGTACTCACTGTGTGCTTTACACACACTGCCGCCTGTCCTCCTCCCAGCAATGTCCTTTTGCATATGGGGAACTGAGAGGTAAAGGAACTGCCCAAGGTCACAAAAACTAGTAAGTGGCAGAACTGAGTTGTATCAGCTGAGTGACCTCCCTCGTAGGCTTCGTTTGAAGATGAAGTGAGGTAACAGTGCCTGGCAGACGGTGAGCACTGTCTAAATGATAACCATTATGATGTTGTTAATCTGATTAACTGTTTTTTTTAAAGCTTACAAAACAAACAGAAAGGATACTTAATCATACTTTACCTTGCATGGTGTTTTGTAACTTATAAGGGTTTTTAATACATATTGTCCTATTTAATCTTGATAATAATTTGGTGAAGGAAGGATATCCTTCCTGTGTTACAGAGGAGGGACAGCCTGCTGAGGCTGAGGGACATGCTGCAGCTCAAACAGGAACAGACGGTCCTAAGAGACATAGGAAAGGCCACACAACTGTTGGGGGTTCTCCATATCCAGGGAGGCCTTTAGGAGGAGGAGCCCTTTGCTGGGTGTGGTGTCATTTACTGGATGAATCAGAGAGTTGGGAGCCACACGCACCTGTGTTCAGACTACACCTCTCCACTCACTCATCACCTGTGCACCCTTGAGCGCACTTTCTGCTCTTCTGTTTCCCCATCTATACAATCTGGACAACACTGTCTGCCTTATCCCACTGTGAGGATGGTTAAATGAAAGTGGAAAACCTTATGTCAGGCACAGGTAATCAGCATATATGATAGTTTTTGGAGGAAAGATGAAATCCCCAAAGTTAGCTTCATGGCTGATCCTGTGTAAGAAACATTCTGATTCATTTTGCATAAGGAAAGTGAATCATTAATGAGCTTAGAATATTACCTCTTGAGTGACAATTTTGCTTGCTCATAGCCTCAGGGACATTACATAAGGTTTATTTGATGGAACTCAGAAAAACTTGTTTTTCCAACTCCAAATAGTTAAAATTTTAAACTGGCAAGAAACCCAGGGTCATTTTGAGTAGCAGGAATTGTGATTTGAATGGAGGTGACACCCGAGACATCCTGGAAGTCAGGACTTGGACGTATTCACCAAGTGCCCCCGCCAGTTCTCTTCTGGCACATGAGAGGTGGGTGTGGTGTGGCTCTGGTAACCAGTGGAATCCAAAATTCGGTTGCACTTCGTCCTTTTAGTTTAAAATTCAGGAAGGACAGACTCCACTAATCTTTATCAAGTTCCCCCGCCTAACATAGTTAAACTCAGCATTTTTCAGATGTACTTGATAATGGCCCATGTTTTTCAAAGTACGCCTAGTGACATCCAGTGAGACAGTTCTGATCGGACAATAGTGTCTAGTGTGCTAAGCACCTTCTTTTGCAGATGAGGAAACCTGGGCTCAGAGAGCTGACCGTTTGTCCGCCATCAGAGAGAAGCAGAACTCTGGGACTGCTGCCTCTGTGCAGTGGCTGTCCTATGATGGCAGCATCTTCTCCAGAAAGTAATCAGTCACCACTTTTCTCTCCCTGTCAAGTTTGGCTTTTGACCAGACAGATGGCCAAAAACTTCTTAATTAGCACTCCATGTTTTATTATTTTAATGAAGTTACCTTACTGAGACTTTGACCCAATGGGTGGAAAGTGTGTTTTTCTCTGGGAAGGAGAAGGTAATCTAATGACCCCATTCAGGCTTTTAGCTGTATTTACAAAGATGGCTGCATCTGCTCCCACGCCACAAGGGAGTCTTCCCTCTGCTCCAGTGCTCGGAGCACATTTTGCACGCACCTCTTCTGGAGGTCTCCTTCCCCTCTAGTCTGTGAGCTCTTTGGTGGCAGGGATGGTGTCTGAGTAGCCATAACAGCCAGCACAGGCAAGACATATAGTAGGTACCTGGTCAATGCTAGTTCTCTTATTCTTGGCTCTGATTACAAATAAATCCTTCTGCTAGCTGTCACTCCAGCCAGGAGAGCAGGCTTTCTCTCTCGAACCCTGTATTCATAGTCCTCTTACTCTTAACGAATGCATCACATCTTGCCCTCTGTGAACTTTGTTGGACTCGTGTGGATTTGGTGCAAAAGAAAATAATGCCTCGCATTTCTCCTTAACATGGGGAAGTTGAACTTATTTTGTTTGTTGAAATAGTATCTAATATTAACAGCTAGAATTTTATTTTAAGTCTAGAAAAAACAATTTCTTTTTAAAATGTGAATGCATAAACTATGGCAAATATTTTCCTCCATTACATAATTTCTCTAGGCATTAATATCCTTTTTCTTTCAATTATATTTTGATCTAACATTTGATATTTGGAAAATAATATGTCTTAAGTTATGAAGTATAATAATACAGTAGATACCCATGAAGCCGCTACCTAACTCTGATGAATATCACCTGCGCCTTGCATGTCATGTATTTTCCTCCCCATTCCATCCCCCTTCCTCCTCTCTCCTTGCCCAGAGCAGCTATGATGTGCTCTCTTAAAAATTTAGGTAGTCACAACTTTTTGTTCCCTACCTGTCTCTACCCTATGGCTGAGAGTTGATATTGGACTGTTTTCCAGGAAAACCAAATCACTAAATGTTTTCAGAACTAATTAGCCTAACTCACCTCCCCTGGGCATTTCTGTCACCAACAGGATGGAGAGCAAATCTTTAGACACAGACAGAGGGTGGGTGTCTTGTCCACTGGGTCTGTTACTGAGAAGCAACTGAAACAGTTTTAATTCTTTGGTATCATGGGTCTCAGGAAGAAATATTAAAGCAAGTAGTATCAAGGGATCTGGCCTAAAAGGATCAGCAGAAAGGGGTATGAGGGAAGAGGGTGGGGTGAGGAAGAAGGGAAGAGGGTCAAATCCAGGAAGTCTGCTCTGTAAAGGGCCTTCTGTCTGTGAGAGTCTAAAGTTCAATCATAACTCCAATTTTGAACAAGACATTAGAAATCTGATATCTTAAGTTCTTCAGGTTAATTTTTGTTTTGCTTATTTTCCTCTGTACGTTGGAATAATCAGAAGGCCAGCTCTGTATAAACTCAGGAAAGTTCAAGCTACTTTCCTTAGCGGGCCCTCAGTTTTCCCTAACAGAATGAGGGACTTGTAGAGACTGAGAGGACATAAAATGAAAGAGAAACTGAGAGCCAGCTCATGGAGTTGCTGCTTTAAGCAGGTACCATTGTGAGGTTAAATTTGGGGTTGGGGGTTAACAGACCTAGTTTTCCCTCATGTATGTTCTCACTAGGGCCTCCATTCACTTTCCTGAGGGGTATGGAAGAGAAATATCTGTCTCCCAGTAAACGTGATTAGCTGGGAAAAATTAAAATCATACAGCTATATCTAACCTCACTTAAAATATGGTGATTGCATACAGACAAGACATTTAATGGAACATTTAAACAATTGGGCAAAACTTCTACAAATATTTTACCTCTGAGAGGAAAAATTAGAGCAGAGAAGTAATGTTGGCTCTAGAAAGGCTAAATTATTTAACCTGAGATAGTGAATTTAAGAGATGAAGTCTTTGCTAAGTTCTGGAGATAAAGAGACTAAATAGAAACAGAAGTTCTCCATTTCTAGAACCCTTATTTCTTTGATCAATAAGTTTATTCATTTATTGTTTTTATAACAACTTTATTGAGATATAGTTCACATACTATACAACTCACTCATTTGAATTATGTGATTCAGTGGTCTTTAGCATATTCATAGAGAGGTACAAACATCTCCACAATCATTTTAGAACATTTTAATCACCCCAAAAATATTCTTTTATTTTTAGTACTTGTATTCTGTATAAAATACTCCGCTAATGCTCTAAGGTAGTGGTCTGGGCTGCAGCCCCCACCTCCTCTGCAATTCCTTCTTTAACCAGAGGCACATGCAATATTTTATTTGAACAAAGGTTTCTGAGGCTTACTCTTTTCTTTTGTTTCTTAAGTTAATAACCCTTATATTTGTGCAGGGCCCTGAAACCCTCCTTGGGATCCTAAGGTCCCACAGAGCTGTCTGTGGAGCCGCGTGCCGAGGTGGAGCGCCCCCTCCCCCCTGCTTACCTGAGCTAGCAGGTGCATCTGTGTTTTTCAAATGCATGTGATATGTTTTTGAATAAAGAGTTCTAGAGCTTTACAGCACATTTGAGAGGATTCAAAAAGATCTGAAATTCTGTTCCTGCTCTTAAGGAGTTCAGTAGGTAATTCAGGGGACCGTGGTGTAGAAACATGGAAATTTAATTCAATACGAGCGTGCCAAAATGATTGTTCCACATGATTTCATTATGAAAGTTCTTTATTTTCTGTGAATCTTCAAGTAGAACTGAAATTCTATCAAATTTTAAGAAGAAATATGAGAAACTTCCTTGAAGTTTAGAAGAATGCTGAGAACTTGGTGGGTCTCGTGGTTTCTTGGTGAAGAAACAGAACAAAAGTTGCCTGAGTAGGAACTGTGCCTACCTCTGACCAACACAGTCTGCTCTTGGCACTCAGTGAAATTAAGTAGGAATAAAAACAAAATACTGGAACAAAGTGAGAAAATCTGTAAACATCAAGGCAGCATGGAATCATGAGTTAGAACAACCTGAATTTGTAAAGTACCAAAACTGCTAGCCAAATTTGATAAGCAGTTTTTTATTACAAAATGAATAGATTGAATTAAAGTGAGGGCTAGCAAACATCTAAATGTAAAGCAAAGTAATTGATAGTGCATGCTATTTTTATAGGTAAAACTGATTTAAAGTTAATTTAGGTAAGAACACAATCACATGGACTGTAAACAGACTGGAAGTGCTTATAAATCAAGATAATTAATCTGAAAGCTAAATGAGTCATTTGAAAAGGAAATGTCATGGAAGGCACCATAGGGATAAACGTTAGATTTGATCTTATTTGCATAGTTATTAATTAGGCTGAGTAGACTACTTCTGGAAACTGTACCAGAAACTGAGCCATTTCCTATACAGCCCTTAGTTTTAATGGGAGGCCTTAGAGCATAGAGCACAACCTGGCCCTGCATTGCTCTTGGCTCTGTCACTTACTGGCTTTGACCTTGGGCAAATTAGCTAAGGGCTGTAAGCCACAGCTTCCTCGTGGACACACTGGGGATAGCAGTAGTGGCCATCTCACAGGATCTCGCCGTCATTAACGAGATGATGCATATAAATTGCCTAGCACAGTCCCTGGCATGCAGTCAGCACCCCATGAATGGTAACTGTTAATAATATAATCACGGTAAAAACCAAGAGGACGTGTGTTCCTATCTAGAAAGAGAAGCAGTGCCCTGAAGAGCTGCAGAGTAATCCTTTGCCTAAACTTGGCCATGGTTAAAAGCTGACTGAAAGTCACCTTAACAAGTTCAGAACTCTGGGGAGAACTTACTGAGGAAGCAGACCTTTCCCTGTTAGAGTGACTGTCAGATTAATTTCTAAACCAAAAAAAAAAAGGAAAGAAATCTTAGTAGCCTTGCCTCAAGAGAAGAAGACAGAGATTGACTTAATAATGATTGACCAGTACAGAAAACCTGCATTATGGGGACACTAGTATGTTATCCTGCCTCAGTATTGCTAAAAACAGAAGAGAGTTTAAGGTAAGAGGAGTATTTTGATGTAGAAACAAACTTCAATGGAATAAAAGTACTATTATACTGTATTGTGTTACCAACTGACAGTATAAGACTGTCTTCCTTGAGATTATTTACGAACAGATACAGGTGGCTGAAGAATTTTGATTTTATCGTGGAATGGTCTGAAAGGAGCCTTTGAGAATTTTAACCTTTGTATTTTAAATACGAGGTTGGGGGCTGATGGTGAACCTAGAGCAAGGGGCCAGTTAGGATGGAAGAGTATTAAACCAGAATCTCACTTTTTAGCCTCCCTCCATCACTTTGGTAAGCTTATGATTTATAACTGGGTCATGGACAACTATCAAAATTGTGTATCTTTTGAACTGTCAAGTCAATGTTTTGGCTAGAAAACTAGTAAGCATGTGCTTTATGAATGTTATTTCATGTCATCTTCACTGCAGTTTGCTGAACTAGGCACTTCTCCATTTTGTAGATGAAGAAACTGTGAAGTAAGTTTTCCTCAGGCAGGTGAATTCACCAGGCAAGGCCAAGGCCTCACTGATTTGGCTGGTGAAGGTGCAGTGAGCCACCTTTAGATTTCAGCTGTTGCTTACATAGCCTGTAGAAGGAAAGTAGCCAAAGGCGCCAGCTTCCCATGGTCCTTCTACCGCTCACCAAAAAAGAACGACACTGAAACAAAAAGGGCTATACTGGTTTCCCAGAGCTGCCAGAACAAGGTACTGAGTGGCTTAAACAACAGAAGTCTATTGTCTCACAGCCATGGAGCCTGGAAGTCCAAGATCTAGGTACCAGCAGTGTTGGTTCCTTCTGAGGGGTATGAGGAAGAATCTGTTCCAGGCCTCTGCCCCAGCTTCTGGTGGTTTGCTGGCAATCTTTGGCATTCCTTATCTTATAAAAGCATCACCCCAATCTCTGGCTTCATCCTCACATGACGTTCTCCCTGTGTGTATGTCTCTGTGCCCAAGTTTCCCCTTTTTTTAAGGATACCAGTCATATTGGATTAGGGCCCACCCTAATGACCTCATTTTAATTTGATTACCTCTCTAAAGACACTTTCTCCAAGAAAGGTTACATTCTGAGTTAATGGGACTTAGGACTCCAACATATCTTTTTGAGGGGACACAATTTAATCTGTAATGGAGTGGATGATTACAACGCAAGCTGTGAAAAACCCCATTGCTGAGGAGTCAGTTCTAGACTGCAGCTAAGAGGCTTTATATCCCACAACTCTGTTCTGAGGAGGGCAAGTCAGGAAGCCTCACACCTCTTCAGAATCTGAGAGGTGGTGAGAAACTGCCTCGTGACAGCCTCCCAGAGGAGATTAGGAGGTAAGTGGGAGGTGGCCTTGTAGCAGCTCCTCACAGCCCTCCCATCCTCTCCAGGAGAATCACAAGGCATCCTGCCAAGATGCAGGTGAGCTCTGGTTCAAATCTTTGCCTGCGTGGGCTCTGTAGATACATGAAAGTTTGCCAGGGCACCATGGTGGAGCCATTCCTCTATGTCATATAGCCATAAAATAGGGACTCAAATTCCAGTGCAGATCTGCCTCACACTAAGTGTATGTTCCTTGATGCTTGCTATCCCCCTAGACACACCAAATCTTTTGTCAACTGGTTGCTGACATTTTGTTGATGTCTAGGAGTCACAAGTCAGTTTCCCCCAGAAAGCAGACTCTAAAACAGAGATTAGCGTACCGGAAGCTTATTATCAGATGCTGTCAGAATCAGCACCTGCAGATGGCCAGTGGAGGAAGCAGGATTGGGAGGGAGAAGCTGGACTTGTATGCATTTACAACAAAGGCCTCAGCTGACCCGCAGGCAGCTCTAAATGAGGGTAGCCTTTCAGCATTGTCCCAAGGTGCAGTAAGGGGTTTCTTAGTCCAGCCCATAAAAAGCAGACTTTTTTATTTATATAAATATGACTGCATTTCCAGTAGCTACCACAAGACAAACAATGATGCCTACATGTATGGTTTTATTATCATAAAATATACATTTTTTGTCTATATGCAAATATACATACATACATGTATATATCATATGTTAGTAAAGAATGACTTGGGAATCTTTTACTCAGTGCAATAATCTCATTTATCTGTATTTGAACTCATCACACAATTTTGAATATGGTTCAAAGATGGGGTCCTTATTCTGACTCCTTGGATGACTTTTATTGGGTTTGTGAATCCCAGAAGTTCTGTGCAAAAATGTGTGTTTTTGAAAATATGTACTTTTCTGGAATAAGGATTTGAATCTTTCATCATGTTCTTAGAGAGGTCCATGTCCCCTCCCCCACAAAATTAAGAAGGATTGTGTAAGGAAGTATAGAAAGTCAAGTTGATGTTGCTTTGTAAGCTGCTCTTTCCCCACTCCACATACACAGCAGCAATAGATAAAAATCTAAAAAGAGCATATAAAAAGTGAGAACCATGCCTTCCTCTCCTCCTCCTAAAAAAGATATATCTATAGACAAAGTAAACACAAGGCAGAGAGTGAGACTGAAGACACTGTGGGCTCAGATTCATAAACAGGGAGGGGAAACCAATGGTTTAGCTCTGGTGGAGTGTCAGGACTCAAAGAGCTCTGCATAATATGTTGGACTAGAGCATACACTCTGCTAGAAAATATGGGCAGGTGGTGGTTGTCCTCCCTCACTCTAGAGGGGAGGCAGTAATCACTGCTGCAAATTGCTGCCTGCTGTGACCTCTAACTTATATGAAGCTTTGATCCAAGGAAAAGAGCAGGACAGAGACATGGCCTCTTTATCAGGAAATGAGATGACACCTCTATTGCATCATCAGCAATATAACCATTGGGCAGGAACCCAGACACCATGCCAACTTGATTCTGAGCTAGGAGTACAAGTAGAAGAACTGCAAAAACCTCTAACCAAGGAGGCGGGTGATTAGGCAGAGAGCATTAGCAGTTCTCTCCCATACAAGATGGGCCTGCACGCACACATTCCAAAGCACCTGAAGAACTCTGACCTTACAGCATCAGCCAATCAAATCAACAGTCAGAACCTGAATTCAGGGACCGGCACTATGGCCAAGTGGTTAAGTTCATGTGCTTTGCTTCCTGCGGCCCAGGGTTTCACTGGTTCAGATCCTGGGCACGGACATGGCACCACTCGTCAGGCCACGTTGAGGCAGCATCCCAAGTGCCACAACTAGAAGGACCTACAACTAAAAATACACAACTATGTGCTGGGGGGATTTGGGGAGAAAAAAGCAGGAAAAAAAGAAAAGAAAAGATTGGCAACAGTTGTTAGCTCAGGTGCCAATCTTTAAAAAAAAAAAAAGAAGAATCTGAATTCACTGGAGATTACAGTAAAATCAAAAAGCGTTCTTTGAACAAAAGAAGCCTAACATCCTCAAAGAGATCAATGGAGGAATAGTAGCCATAAAAACAAAAACAAGAAGAACAGGAGAGTCTGAATAAGGGGCAAAAACAGGCAGAAATGAAGTGTAAGTAGATATGGAAAAAAACAATTAGAAATATCAGAAATGAGTAATGGATTCATCAAAATGAAAGAGAAAAATCAGACAATACTAGACACAGTTGAAGGGAGAATTAGTAAGTAGGAAGCTATTACTGGAGAATTCATCCAGAATACAGCATAAATACATAAAGATAAAAAAAACCTGAAATTGATCAGTTAAGAGAAATGGAATATAGATTAAAAGTGCCACAGTAGATATTATTACAGTTCCAGAGGAGAATGAAAGGAATGGCAGAGAAGTAGTGGCTGGAATTTTTCCAGATAAGAACAAGACATGAACCCTCTGGATGAAAGCACACTCTGAGTACTGAGCAGAATAAATAAAGATAATGCAGGCCTGGCCTAATCAGAATCAAACTGCAGAGCCTTGGGTCTAAAGATAAAACTTCAAAACTGCCAGGAAGAAAAGACAGACTTCCTATGAAGAAATAGCACTACTGACAGTAGACTTCTCATCATTACTAATAGATACAGAAAAACGTTTTCAAAGTGCTGAGGGGAGACTCTATAAACCTACAGCTTTGCACCCTGCCAAATTATGTAAGTGTGAGGAGTTTCAGACATGTAAATACTGAGAGCCTTTGCCTCCCAAATACTTTCAATGAAAAAAACTATTAAAGGATATTCATCTGCAAGAACAAAAGTGAGAAAGAAGACTGTCAGGAACTGTGAAAGACCTAGGATTTTACCCTACCTGCAAGTTAACAAGGAAGCCTGCCACAGATTCTCGGCTGCTGGCAGAATGACACGAGATTCCTGGGTCAGAGACAAAAGACTTTATTACCCATGGCACAGAGGCAGCATAAGTTTCCTGTTCACATTGCTTCTCCTAACCTCCCAAATCCCATAGGGGTAATGTGGAGCAGCTCAGGTGGATGCTGCTCACACGCTGGGCCTAGAGCACAGTGAAAAGCTGAAGTTTAGGAACCCTCCAGTCTTTTGTTGGTTGGTTTGTGTTTGTTTGCTTGCTTGTTTTCCTGCCAATCTTTTAAAGAGGTTGTTAGCAAACCTGCCCCATCTTTGCCCCTGAGGAAGATGTTATCTTTATTATCCTGGTGAAGAAACAAATCTCCTCTCCTCACCCAAGGGAAAGACTACCTCTGTCTTCCAAGGTTGTTTGTTATACAAGTGGTTACAAGTGTCTGGAAGTTCCATGGAGAATTGTCTCCCAACAAAGAGGTGGAATGCAAAAAATAAATATAGAATTAAAAAACAATTTTTTTACTTCAGTTGTGTTGCTTTAAATAACTTGTTATTTTGTGTGTGCTTTTTAAAAAATAAAAACTCTAATAGTTGGGAAGAGGAGCTGTTAAAAAAGTTTTTTTAAGTTCCTATCTCATTTGGGAGCTGAATAGAGACCCTAAATAAATTTAGGCTTTAGAACAATTTATTAAAGGATATTTACATGTATGTGTGTGTGTGTGCGCATGTGTGTGTTAAAGAATAGAAATGCAATTTACAGTTTTTTTAACTGAAGAGATAAAAATATTAGAATATTTTAAAAAATTGATCAAGCCAGTAGAAGGCAGGAAGGAGAAAATTTATGGAAAGATAAAGCTTATGGCATATATCTAAAGAGGTATTTAGAGGAACATTTATAACCTTAAATGCTTTTGTTTAAAAGTAAGAAAGCCTCAAAATACATGAGTTATTCTTTCACCTAAATAAGCTGGAGAAAGAGCAGAATAAAGCCAACTAAACAAGAAGAAAGATGATAAAGAGAAGAGCAGGAATTAACTGGAGTTAGGGAGAAATGCACCCACTTTTCTCTGTCTCCTGTTAAGTGACTGGACTCTGGTACTTCAACTTTCTCACCTGCAAATTGGTGACTCAGGTCTGAAGGGACAGTGAGCCTTTAAAGGAGAAAGAGAGGGGTGGGAGTAGAGTAAAACTTAGTAAACAAAGCTATTTCAAAGAAAAGAAAAAGAGAAGGATAACAACATCTTTGAAAACCAAATTCATGTAGCCCAGATGATGGGCAGGATTGTCCTTTTGGGAACCATAATTATTATTTTTAAAAATCCAAACTCTCCTGGAAAACTTGGGAAGTTTCACACAGACTCCATCATATGGTCAGTTCAACAAGAGTTCAACAAGCGTTTATTATCCAGGCGCTGTGCTGCTGCTGCTGCTGCTGGGCTAACTGATGCTGGATGAATCAGACATGAGTGCGGCCTGGAGGACAAAAAGGCAGAGAAGTGAACCTCAGGGGGCCACTTAATACCATGAGGGGACTTGCATTGAGGTCAGGGAAGCGCATAACTCCGTGATTGCCCTGCTCCCAAACCCAACGGGGAAGAAAACAGTTCTTGGTTTGGAAGTGTCAATAATTGGCAGAAATAGGAGGTTTTAAAAAGGGCAAACTATATGGGGCTGGCCCCGTGGCCTAGTGGTTAAGTTTGCGCACTCCGCTGCAGGCGGCCCAGTGTTTCGTTAGTTCGAATCCTGGGCGCGGACATGGCACTGCTCATCAGACCACGCTGAGGCGGCGTCCCACATGCCACAACTAGAAGAACCCACAACGAAGAATACACAACTATGTACCGGGGGGCTTTGAGGAGAAAAAGGAAAAAATTAAATCTTTAAAAAAAAAAAAAAAGGGCAAACTATGAAAAACGTTGATAAATCCCTAGGATTAACCTAACCTGATAAATAAGGGTATTATTCCAAGATCATTAGAGGTAGCCACAGTGCAATAAATGTAAGAATAATGTAGGGAACAAAAAAAAAATTTTTTCCTTTTACCCTTATAAGTATCTGCTGGTGCTCTGTAACCAAAGACAAATAAGAGAAAAACAAGTTTATTAATATGTGCTTCACACATGTAACACATAGGAGTACCCAGAGATGGGTAATTCAGAGGTTTGGTTAGATCTTGGGCTTATGTATCAGTTTGGCAAAAAACCAAAACTTTTTAGAGAAGTGATAAGACAAAGGAAAATGACGAGTTTCTAGGAGTAGCGAATTGTGGAAAAGCGAATATATAGGAAACTAATGGAAGATATGAACTAGTTAGTAAAGATTTTTATGTAGATTCCTCTGATGCCATCTCTGAGCTGATAAGGGTCTTGAGTTGTCTCCATTGATTAACTTCTGTCCTTCCTAGTAGAGAGGGGAGGTGGGACACCTTTGCAAATTTGTGTCCTGTTCTTAGGCAAATCAGAGGAGAGGCAAGAGCTTTTCTTATATTAGCTTCTTCTCAATTGCCTTCAGCTCAAAATAACCCTTATACCAAAGTAGCATATTTTGGAAGGTAGCATATTTTACTATCCTCTAATAAGAAGAGAGTGTTAAAAGATGTTTAGCATCAATCTGCATGAAGGGACTAAAGTATAAGTTGGGGCTGATCTTCCTGTGGTGTGCCACCTGCCTTTACCCCAACCCAACCAACACCTCTAGTATGCAAAGGTCACTCAGTGCATTTGCTGCACAAATCAAGGTTGAACCGTAACTCCTTTGCATCGTAAAGATAAAGTTGAAATCCCTTTTTTACCCTTCTTAAATACTTTTCCCTCCTTTCCCAGAGGCAGTGATTGTTCCAAAGTCCTGTATAGCCTTCCCACATTTGTTTTAATACAACTTATGCATATATATTAATGCTATACCTGATTTTAAACTTCCTATAAATATCGTACTGAGCACATCTTATTACAACTTACTTTTTAAAAAAACTCAACATCATGTTTTTTAATTTTAGCCATAGTGATATATGTATCTCCAGTTTGTTCACTTAACTCTTGTATATTGTGTGTATAATATAACAATATATATGAAATAGTAACTGTATGAGGGTGGTACTAATAATATTTCCATTTTTCACATGAGAAAATTGAAAGCAGATGAAGCAGTTTGTCCAAGCCATATAGCTAATAAGAGAGATTCAAATTTAGGATCACAAATGTTTGCCTATTCCATTCCAATTCATTTAGTTCACAGCTTTTTCTTGTTTATTGCCTTAGTTAGGATTTATAATGTAATGGGGCAAGGAAGGGTGAGAGTGGGTGTCCTTATCTTACTCTAGACTTTATTTGGAATGCTCCTAAAAATTTTCTTTAACATCAAATATGATGTTTGCTACAGGTTTTCATTAATTACCTTGTTAAGGAGGTTGCCTTCTATATTTTTTTTAATAATGAATAAATATTACATTTATCAGGTGCTTTTGTTCTTTGTATCAATAAAGTTTTCAGGAACCGTGGTGTTTTGTTGAGAGCCCCTGGATAGCGGCTTTGTTAGTTCATTTGAAATGTGTGTCCTAAACCGAGGCATTTGTTTGACGACTTTATTGATATTTCAATTTGAACAATCATTTATGTTTGAATATTTGGTTCTTCAGAGGTTTTGCCATTTGAAAAATGTTACGCTTTTTCTGATCAATGATTCAAAAAAGGGTTGATAGTGATATCAGACTTGGTGTAAATCAATTTATAAATTTTCCCTTCTAACGAAATTATGGCTTTAGCAAATATTCCCTTCAGATTTCATAGTTATAAAATGAAACATTTTTTATTGTGGCAGTAACTTATAGACCAAAGCATGTATATATATATAATATATATATAATTGTGATGTACATATGTATACACCATGTAAACAAATGTAGTAACTTCTGAAAGTATCTAATTTTAAATGTCTGTCCAATATAATGATGAACTAATGAGCTCTAATAAACTGGAAAAAGTGGAATAAACTGGGGAAATGGCTACATTTGTGTGTATCACATCTTTAGAGGCGCACTTTGAAAAATAACTTCCTAAATGACTACTTATCAGCCCAGTCCTTTATTTAATTATTAGAAATACTAACATAATAACATTACTAATTGAAATATCAATTTTGACAAGGCTTTACTTATTTCTGTATTAAAATGGCTTCCTGAAAGTGTCACAAGAAGTTAATGAATCACTTGTTAATTAAATTTGAACTTTTCTCCTCTACTACTCAAATGGAAAAAACTGAAATATGATATATTCAAATTGCTTTATACTAAATTGAACATTAATGATGATGTAAATATAATATATGGTAATGTTATGCATGAATGTGAGAAGAATCTGTAACATTTATAATAGAATTTGCTAATTTTGAATATTGACTTATCTTTTAAGTTCATTTTGTTCTTAAAAATTCAAGTGCTGAAATAATATTTTACCAGCATTTTCTAATTAACCAAGTGTAACTTTCATGAATTTAAGCATTCTCATCCAACTAACAAATCCATCTATCTTTTCTTCTCTTGTTTTGTTAGCATCTTAGCAAATATCCTGCTGTGATAAATGACATCTCATTCTGGTTGCCCTCTGAGAATTACTCAGAAAACGATTTCTATGACTTAGTCCGAACAATTGGAGGAGACCTGGTGGAAAAAGTTGATCTCATAGACAAGTTTGAACATCCAAAGTAAGTAAAAATCTTTCTGATTTTATCCTTTTTTGTCTCTATGTGGTAAATAGCATATGGAGACATATAATAATATTTTGCTGAAATCCAATGCATATGAGACAAAATGTCTTCTGAATTTATAGTGAATGTATAGCTTATCAGAAACACCTTTTATATCAGTCCTTTCTGAAAATCTTTCTAAAATGCATTTTTAATCTCTCCTGCCTTAGTAAAGAAAATATATGAAACAGAATGTTTTAAAGATCTTGTTGTTTTCTGGTATTGTTTTTGAAAGTGATTTCTTACCATATCCCATCCCAGGAACAGAGGAGATGAGGCAGAAAGAGGAGTTTGTGGAGAAAAAGCTGTTTTGTTAGTCTCTTTGTGAATGTTTCTTGAGTACTTACCACAGGCCAAAACCTGTATTAGGTTCTGGGATAAAGTTTGGTGACTTTATCAGGATTCATCTTAGTGTTGACCTGTTCTCCTGGTGTGTCTGTGTGTCTATAGTTGTCTCTATAATCAGATTTGAGTCTGCTTTGGTTTTAGGAAAGTTTTGTGGAATTATATCTTTAAGGCTTTGTTCTGATCTGTTGTGTTCTGTTGCATTCTTCAGAGATTTCACTTATACATGAATAGACTCTCTTTTGTCTGACTTCTCTACCTATTAATTTCTCTCTAATGTTTTCAAACCCTTTATTTCCACTTCGTTTTGAATACTTTCCTCATTGTTATCTCTTCTGTCCCTTACTCTGTTTTCTGTGGTCTCTCCTTCCTTGCACACATTCCATTTCCATTTTCAGTAACTTTGTTTTTCACCCCTTTCTGAGTTCTGCAAGCTCACCTTTCAGGTCCTCCTGTTTTTTTTGCCATCTCTCTCTATTTCAGCTGTGTGATTTTTCTTCATAGAGAAATTTATTCACTTTGTTTTTAGAATTTATTGTAAAATATTTCTCCAGAAATTTCACATGATCCAATGGCAGCGTTTTTCTATGACTTCTCTGTAAGTAAGTTTTCTTGCCATTTTCCATATTTTTTTCCTATTTTTTGATTGATGTAGGTGTGGTCTGCATATGGTTACTTTTTTGTCACTCATATTTGAATGCATTGGGTCTTCTAAACCAGCTATTTGCACAAGATTGAGGTGTAAGGCTGAGGGTTGACATGGCAAGGAGGTGCTAGGGTGCTCATTCAGGCTAGTTGTTTTCAAATCACAAGGCTTTCTTTTTCTCCAATGCCAAGAAACCAACTCTTTCTTTAAATATGGCTCACTTATTTCTTTGATTGTTTCTGTAGGTCTGCCTCCCACCCAAAATCTCACCTTGTTACAGATAGAAGGTTTACCTTTGTTTACCCAGTTTCATCACTTTCTGGTGAAATAGACCTTGCACATGAGATTGTAACCCTCAGCTCCGAGAAATGTATTTTCGCTGGTGTTTTCTGAGATATGCCACTCTGTGTGTTTCTTCTCTTCACTTCTCCCCTTTGTCTTCTACTTTATTTTGGTTGCTTTTTGGCAGCCTTTAA
Organism: Equus asinus; assembly: GCF_041296235.1. Taxonomy (NCBI): domain Eukaryota; kingdom Metazoa; phylum Chordata; class Mammalia; order Perissodactyla; family Equidae; genus Equus; species Equus asinus. The sequence continues at coordinate 63,125,715 of NC_091797.1, read as the reverse complement.
GTATATTTTGGAGCTTGCAGATGATATCTGTTTCCTAGCTTTACAGAAAATAGAATGTATGGGGTTGCTTGAGTCTCTGACACAATGGAGTACCCTTCAGCCCTGGACTTTGATGTGAGAGAGAAATTTCCAGGAGTTTACATGTTGATACGGAAGGTCTGGTTATTTACTTTTGAAGAGGAGGAAAAATATGAGGAAAAGATTGTTGGCTAAGTATTAACTGATATGCCAAGGGCATGACTTGTCATTTTTTTCCCATTCTTATTTAATATGCAGAAAACCATCTGGAATCAAGGATTCAGAATCCATTCTTAATTTTTTATTTCTCAAGCTCTTTCTTCTTGATGTTGCCTTAGCTCCACCTCTACTTCCCATATCACCAATGTTAAAAGGAAGATGAGGAGCCCTTTTTGGTTGGAGATTGTCAGAACCTAAAGGTTACAGAGCACTGTTATTGCCCTGGATGTGGGGTAGCTGTGGTTTTGGGGAGGGGTTAATATTGAGTCTTGGTGACTTGTAATGAACAGGGTAAATGCAGAATGAGCATGTAGTTGGAGAGTTGCAGTGGGAGTGGGATAGCGTCAGGGTCCTGTGGACCCAGAGACAGAAAAGGCAAGCAGACAGTTCACTAAAAAGGAAAATCACTGCACTGTATGGAAGTACTCTGTTAACACAGGTCTACGCACACAACCCCATACCTACTGGTAAAAGGAGAATTTGTCCACTCCTTCTGAAGGAGGCAGCACTTTTGCCTGGAAATTTGAAAACAAACAACCAACGAAAAACTAGTTCTCACTGGCACTGATATTACCGTCTCTTAAATAAATGTTAAACAAATATCTGTCATTTTGGAGCTATGCCAAATGATTAGACTGCGCAGAGTGTGCACCTATCTTAGTAAGAGACTTGGTGATTGGAGTGAGGTTCCTGTGGCAGAGATTGCTACTTATCTTTCAATATCCAACCCCCATTTGAAAAATAACACAAGGTTGACTTTTTAATCCAAGCAACTTGCCAGCCAACTAAAAGTCTACACTTCTGAGCCTCCACTACAGCTAGGTGTATCTATGTGGCCAAGTTTAGCCAATGATTTGTAATTAGAAGTGGTTAGTGATATTTCCAGAAGTTTCCTTAAAAGATGGGTTGAGGCTATTCTTTTTCTTTCTGCTATTTGGATGTGAATGTAATGGCTGGTACTTTGGCAACCATTTTGGACCATGGTATGATCTTGGCAATGGAAGCTGTGTAGAGTACAGCCTGGGTGCTGACACTAGAGTGTCAATTCAGCCCTGGACTTTTCTTTGAGAGAGAAGTATCTTGTTTAAGCCACTATTTTTCAGTTCTTAATTACTAACAACCAAAGTAAACCTTGATCTTAAAGTCCTAAGGAAAAGGACATACTTGAGGAAAAGGATACATTATTTAGTAATGGCAGCTCACTTTGTAATGAGTCTCAGGAAATATCTCGGGCAGGGGGTAACAAACTTTTTCTGTTAAGGGCCAGGTAGTAAATATTTTTTACTTTGTGGGCCATACAATCTATGTCATCTACTCAACTTTGCCATTGCAAAAGCAGCATAGACAAGATAAAATCAAGTGAGCATGGCTGTGTTCCAGTAAAGCTTTAAGCATAAAAACAGATGGTGGGCTAGATTCAGCCCATAGTTTACTGACCCCTGACATAAAGGAGGTAGACACATGTAATTTTTAAATGACCTCTCCCACACACAGATTCTAAAGTGCTCCCCTAGGAGGTCATTCTTCCTTGAGCACCCTGCACCCTCCCGTGTTCCTCCCACTAAGAGTCCCTGACTTGGGTGGTGGCAAATGAAGGCTCACCTGACCTTTCACTCATCAATGCATACCTTGACCTCAAGATTTATTTTATTCTATCAACACATAAATTAAATATTGCCAGATAGTCCAAAAGAGCTCTTTGCCTTTCTTTGCCTAACATCAAAAACTGAGAATTGCTAGTACTGAGTGAAAGACAAAGGCCCTCTCTGCAATAAGCAGGTAGTTGAACAAATTAGGTGTTATTATTTTTTTAACAAGAATAGATCCCACAATGTTTCAGGGAGACATAAACTGCTTAATGTGAGCCTAATTTCATAATGTTAGACAAATGGGCAAATTTTTTCTTGATTACAAATAAGAGTCTGTGCCCTGAAGGAGGAATGATGTTCAGATTAGAAGAAGATGACATTTTGTTTCAGTTTGTCATTCAGAACCTTCTCCCAGAGCATCTTTGCCACTTAATTTATAAGCCACTAAATGTGCATAAGAGTTCTTGTAGTTCCAAATTTCATGTAACAAAAAATATAGCAATGCTTCCCTCTGGAGAGGAGAGCTGGGGTCACCGTATGTGCTTTGATACCTTTGGAATATTGTACTATATCCATGTCCTGAAAAATGAGAAAACTTAAGAAAACAAATTATATTTGTCAACATACTAACCTGGATATCTCTTGTTCGACACATTTATGAATATGTTGATTATTTTAGTCTCTGAGTCTATGCAACTTAAGGAGTTATGGTGTATAGTGTTTATTTTCTGCTATAACACAATTGCTCAAAATATTTCTTAGCCTGGGGTTAGGAGAAAGAGCAAAGAAGAGCAAAAGGAAACTTAACTGTTGTGTTCAACTGCTATCACTTCATTCGGGAATGCTGGCCAATTATATTTGAATTGTGGAGATGGCCTATAAAGGAAAGCAAATAGGACAGATTTAGTTTGTGCATAAGGCAGAACTTTTTGAAAGTTAGAATTAGGGAATTTAAAAGAAGTGTTTGATTTGAGTACAAGAAAGGGGTGGTAGTGAAAAATGTCCCAGGTGCCTGCAGCAGCGGCTGCCTGGAGATGTTCCCGAACCGCTTCTGCTCATAGACTTACACCTTGCTCCTGGGGCTGCTGCTTGCTTTGCCACGTCCTATTCATACCGTCATGGACACAATTTCCCAAATCCATCAACTGTGAGTCAGGGTGTGGTTGGGGCTAAGATGCTAGAGGTGAGCAGGCTGAACTAATGGACGCCAAAGGTGAGTCTCAGCTCTCCTCAGTCCTACTTGATGTCCCTAATGCTTATGTTCTTTGTGACCGACCACTTGCAGTTTTTAAAAAATTGGCATAAGTAGTATACTGGAACATTTGTCATCATTTTTAACAGAATTCTGAAAAGGGACGTCACCACAAGAGGCACCTTCTCAGTATAGCTGGCCTCACTTCTGAGAGGGTGTGAGTCATGGACATTACCTGTTTATAACTCTTTATGGTATAGTGGGCACAACTGTAGATGAAGCAGTTCAAGTGACTTCTCCTTCCTTCTTCCCCTCCTCCAGTCTTTCCGCCTCTTCTTTCTTTTTTTGGTGTGTTTATTTGTTTTTGCTTTGTCAAATTACACCCAATAAAAATGCCAACACATAAAACTTTGAAAATAAAAAAGGTGGAGATGCACCCATCATCTCAACCTTCTAACACAAATTTAACATTTTTACATTTTCCCAGTCTTGACTTTTCCATACATGTACATCACATGACATAAACCCTTGAATACGGAAAGGTAGTATATGCTTTGTATTATCACCCCCATGGTCTAGGGCAGGGTTTTCAACCTCTGCACTAGTGATATTTTGGGCCAGATAATTCTTTGTTGTGGGGGCTGTCCTGTGCATTGTAAGATGTTTAGCAGTACCTCTGGCCTCTATTCACTAGATATCAGTAGCACACACCCAATCCTACCCCTCTTATAATGATCAGAAGTGCCACTTGACAGGCAAAATTGCCCCCATTTGAGAATGACTGGAATATCATTTAGTGGAGAATGTCTTATTTCTTATGAAAAATATTTCTTAAAATTGTGCTTATGTGTCTTATGACCAGTGGGGAGAAGGGCTAGAAGGACCTCACAAGAGGGAGGTGTTCTAGTGAGGGTTCTTGTGGTTCCAAGGAAGACACTTGATGCAACATGGGAAAAGCTGGACAAACCAACTAGGCTTCAGAAAGAGCAGAAACTAAGGCGGGTCTGACCTTTCTCTGCCTCCATTGCTCTTCTTGGATCTGTCTACCAATTTCTAGTTCTCTATTCCATTTTATTTTCTCACACACACTCTGTCTCACCTCCATGGTCTAGGGCAGGGTTTTCAACCTGGAGGACCAGCTGGTGGACAGGCTCCACTTGAGTTAGATGCCTGCCCTTGGTCTAATTAGCTACATGGGTCAAGTGGACAGGCCTCTAACCTTGTTTTACAAGTCAGTAGGTTTACTCTTTATACAGATCTTTCTTTGTTTCCTCTTTAACCTGAACTCGGTAGCTTATGACTCAGGCACTACCATTTTTAGACTTCCTTGAACTTCATGCAAAACGCGTGTCATAGATACATTTGCCAACTGATTCTTGAGTTCCTGTGTTATGGGAAACATTGGGCTAATTGGGCCCACAAAGATGTTGAGGCAAGATCCTAGTTTTTATGGAGCCAAATAACACAGGAAGTAAATTGGAAATAAAAAGCATAAGGTGACAATAAGGTTGGTTAAGCCTAATAAATGGCCTGCACAGTTTCTTGTACACATTGATGCTCAGTAAACTTTTGTTGAATTCAAATGAGAGGCACATATCTAGGGCAATAGATTCAGAGGAAAGTGGCCATTGTTCTGGGAAGATTTACCAAGGAGACAGGATAGCAAGCTCTGTATGTTTGTCTCCCTTCTATAAACCTTGTTAATGAGATGTACACAATCCTGATTCTAATTAATGTGAGTAAGTACTCTAAAGAGAAACCTTCAGCTTCTGTAGGAAGAACTCTGGATTGTTAGGTTCTTTTGTTGCCAGGACAGATTCACTCATGGTGGCCCCTTTAAGACAAAGGGGATTTATTTAAGGATACACCTGAATCAGAATTGGAGCGCTGTTCAGAACCAAGGCAGATCTGAGGGCCAGATAACTTTGCATGTGGTTGCTTCTGGTTCTGTCCCTCTCCTTGCTCCTCCCGACCAGTGTCTATATCCTCCACCCTCCTGCTCCCTCCTGCTCAGTACTTACACACACATTAACATCTCCACCTTTTTCTGCATTGCCAAACTCTTTTCTGACCAGTTCTCTCCATTGTCCCAGTACAGATTCTGGAAGGAGCTAACCTAATTGACTGAGTAAACTGCCATCACCCCTTTAGGGCAGAACCCTGTGTACCAGGCTGCCACGTAGGGTTCTGGTTAGTCTGTGGATGTACCACTGTTGGGTAAAGAGCCCATTGTTGATCTAGTTAGAGACCACTAGTAAAATGGCCCAGCCAGCTTTCCAGAACAAGAAGCCACAGGCTGAGCATTTTCAACTGAAAGGGATCACTGAACATTTTTTCAGAACAGACACCCAACTACTTCCTTCCTTTTCCCTCATCCCCCACCAGTCTATTCTATCTATAGAACTCTATGTAACTGCTCCAAATTGTTGACTCATTCATATCTTTCAGTTTCTATTTGCATTTAAACTTTTCTAGGCTATTCTACTTGGTGGAAACTCCTTAGGGCACTATGGCCAAGTGGCTCTTTTCCATCTTCCAGCAACATTTATATTAGTGGAAGGGGGCCCACTATGTGATGCTTGGTAGATAGTTAATTGATCCTTCTTCATTCCTTAGAGGATCTTTTATTGAATGACTGGAAGTAGTTTATGACATAAAAAGTAGAGGCAATGTTGTCCAATGAAAAGAGCTCAGAATTCAGAGTCAGAAGCTATGAGTTGAGTCTTGACTTTCCACATCTTAGATGTCTGATACTGGAACTCTCTGAGCCTCAGTTTCCTTATCTACCAACTGATAATACTAATCTCATCCTTAATTGGTAGCTGCAAAAGTTAGATGAGCCAGTATATGTGAAATGTTTCAAAAACTGCACAGAGTTTTTTTTTTTTTTTAATGTTAGCTATTAGAGTAAAAACCAGTAACTTTTACAATCAACTTATCTTGTTTATTAAAATAAAGAATAATTTCAGTATAGCTAGGAGTCTTGGATTTGGCAGCCAAATGCAGACTAGGAAGTTCTGGTAATAAAGGGAAGCAGAATGAGACTATATAAAACTGTCATTCTGAAATGATGCATGTTCTTATTGCAACTTAAGGAGTAAATTTTTAATCAGAAAAAATAAAAATGCTTTGTAAAGTGGCATAGATGCTGGTTGGCAGAGCTATGTAGTCAATATGTCTGTTCCCTGGGTTGTATGTGGGAAAATACTATGGACAATGGCAGGTGGGATGACATCTCTGGTTTGCATATCACTCCCTGGTCTTGTTTCTTTTGTCAGAGCCAAATAAGTGCAGTTATCTGAACTTAAAGATTGGCCAGCAATGAAAAGCCAGCTACAGCTAATCTTGGGAGAGCTTATCAGAAGTTGTGTCCCCTTGAAATTGACAGCATATAGTACCAAGGAGATGGCTAAAGGCAGCTAGGCCTGCTCTAGATCTTGCCTGGTTTCTTTCCCTTTCTTCATTTATTTCAGTGCTGGTGGCGTGAATATAAGCACTTTTATTGTTGTGGTTCAGACACCCCAGAAAGCAATTCTAAGAAAACTATTTTTAGTCTAGATATTTGTTTTTCCCTACCTTCCTTCCCTTCCCTCCTTTCCAAAGCCTTTTTAAAGCAGTCCATAAGGGTTGCATTTCGTCACTGTCACATAGCAGCCCCGTTTGCCACCAGCGTTAGACAAATTAAAACACAATTAGTTCAGTCCCCGAACACCTTGTTCTGCCTCGTCCCCCAGCACGTCACCATTTGCTGAAGGATTCTTTGGGATTACCTTCAGAGCTGACCTGGCAGGGCCCCAGGAGTAGTGTGTCTGCACAGAGCAGGAGGAAGGAAGAAAAGTACTTGACAAGAGCCAGACAAGGAGAGAGGCCAGGCGCCTAATGAGCTGGATCTTTAGGGACCTGCTGCATTACAGGACAGCTTTGCGAAAATTAACCATGCAGCCACTCTTTCCTCTTTAACTTTCAATTAGCAGTTTTTGGGCGGTTCTTTGGATATTATCTGCACTTGGCATCCCGTGTACCTTTTTGTAGTGTGGAGATTGAATGCTCTTTCCAAGATGCAAGGTAAGAGTAACTCACATTCCTTGATGTTTCCCTGTCCCACCTCCAGCTGTACTGATCAGGGTAAAGAAAGTTAAAATGCACACCAAGTGCAACCTGTGAGGGGAAATGTCACAGAACTGCTAGAAGAATGGGATGGGGAGGGGCAGGCCCACCCCATGATTTTGGGCAATTATGAGTAAGGCTCTAAATCATTTTGGGTCTTTAGATTTGTTATCCCAATTCACAAGGTCACTTCTTTCCACTGGCTACCACCCAGATTTGATGCCCAGAGCCAGCAATGGGAGTCTGCTCTCCCCCTGCCCACTCCCCACTGTCTGTCCCTGTGTCAGTTACCTTGTTCTTCACACCCCACAGAAGCTTGGCCTTGAATGTACCACAGCCTTCACAGTTAATGATATTGTCTTAGTAACCAAGAGAGGTATGAATCCAAATACATCCTGATGCTATACAACCTCACAGTTGTATATAGGATAACCAAGTAGTTATCCTAATTATAGATTTTGGAGTTGAGTTTCTAAAGATGGACCAATGATTTGTAACAAATTCTCAAGGATATATAGGTGAGACCTATTTGAGTCACTCTTCAAAAATTCAAATTGCTGAACAGCAGAGATGGCCCTGGCAGACTTGGGCCTTGCTGGTCTCCTCCTGCGCAAGAAACAAGCCGTTTTCTGCTGCCAGTCCCTTTGGGCTCCAGCATCACACAAGGTCAGGGTCGTGACTCTCACAGTGGTGCAGGCTGGGGCAGTGCCATGAAGCAGCCCCATGTATCTCTTGGGCTAGTTATTTTCCTTAACTTGGTCAGAACTGAGGCTCAAGTAGCAATGAGGAGAGTGTACCAAAGAAGGCAGGGGGCAGGCACATGTGGGGATGAGAGGTCAACTCCATGGGGAGGGACCGATGGTATGCACAGATGGTTCAAATGGCACCCAAGATCTAGGGCATCTGTCTTATTAGGGACATTTGGGAGAAGCTCAAACAGTCATTGAGCACAGTGTAGGTGTGACAGAGCAGCCACCTGTCTAGCCAGGCCTAGGGGCAGCAATCCAGTTACTAGCAGAATGGAGTAATAGGTAAGGCTTGGTTACAGAGGAGTTTGGAGGCCACTTTCCTGGGATGTGAGGCTCTGATATTGCAGCAGAATCATCAGCAGGACCCCTTGGGTGCTCCACTGGTGAACTGCTGGCCCAGGGCTCCTGATTGTCTCCTCCTTAGACTTGTGATTGGGCTTAGAGTCCAGAACAAGGCTGAATCTAAGACGTGGGGTTCGGGGGCGGGGGGACAGTTAAGTTAGAAAACCTAGGAGACCAGCAGGTCTTTACAGGAGCTTCAGTTTGTTTTGGTTTGTCTTTTTTGTTTTGTTGTAATAGTCTATCGCTTCACTGTGATCTACTTATTCAAGTATAGTTTGGAGCCAGGGAAGGTATTATCATGATAAGAATTTAATTGGGTGTCTAGTGAGGAAAGAGCAAAGTAGAACGTTCCATGAGATTTACATGAAAAAGAGAAGGACACTTCAAGGCAACATAGTGCAAGTAAGGGAATTCCCATATCAGTGGGGGCCACTTATGACAGTAAGAGCAGTAGTCAGACACTTAGGAAATGAATTGAGGAACTTATGTTCAGATATCCTCAGCGTGTCGCCACCCACCTGCTCATACAGATCTCAGTCTCCTGCAAAGTCTCCCTCAAATATTTCTGGAAGTCCTAAAGGCTATCTCATATGTGTTCACGGACAAGCTTATTTCCAGTGAACGTGACAGTGACTTCCACTGGGCCCCCCAGGTTTCTTGCTGGGCGTTGCTGGCTCTGCTGCTGCCCCAGCCGGCACACCTTTGAGACTTTGGAGTCTTCATGATGTCCTGTGGTATTTCAGGTTTGTTCAGAGCTGTGCCTTCCTCCACCATACCACAGGTATGGTGTCATACTTGTCACCTGGGACTCAGGAAACTCTGCTTTGAGCCCCATCTTCCTACCTACCTTGCAAAGCGCCTCCCCTAAATCCTTTCCTTAGGCTTTCCCCTTCATGTGAACACTTGCGAATAAAGCCTTGGGGATTCCAGTTCAGGCGTGACTAAATCTCAGATAAGACCAGAATCTTTTCCATGGGAGTACAATTCAGAAATGAGGATAAAATCAACAAAATGCCAGTTGCCTTATAATTATTTGGGAACATAACTATTTTGTAATATGTTCTATGTGTGTAATGTTTCTCCGAGGAGAAAGAATGCTCCACAAGAGTTCTTAGATTCTGTGTTTGCTAGATATGGCTGCTTTCCTTAGCCTCCTCTCCCTCCTGAGGGAAAGCGACAATAGCGAGATGAGGAGAAAGGAAACTAGTAGTGAAAATTAAGCAGGGGAAATATTTGTACAGGAGATGACAGCTGTGGGCTACACATTTACACGGAATTTCACTGGAAGAATCGCTTCTCAGAGCATCATTATATGTAGTAATTTCTCCTGGCAGATTGTCCTGCAATGCACACGGTATGCAATTCTTGAAATTCTGTAGTGATGGTGGAACAAGCATTTCTGACACGTTCTTCCATTTTAGCAATGCCACACTGCACTGTATTTACACATTTTTCCACCACTGCACTGTGAGTTACTGTCAAGCACTGGGTCTCTAACTTTCTACTATATTGCGGATATAGAACATAATAAGTACTCAATAAACATTTCTGATGAATGAGTGATAAAGAAAAAGAAAGAAAACCCAGCAACAACATATGTTATATCATGTTTTCTTAAGATATAACTGACATCCCTTTCTCTATAGGCCAAAAAGATACCCCAGTTGGTAACATTTTCCATTTGGGTGACCAGAACTCTTTACTATCAATTATGATGGTTTCTTACAGGGCAGAAACAGAGTGGGGTGAGAATTACTCCTTAGAAACAGATACTGGGTTACAGTAAGTTGGGTTCTATGTAAACTGCTGGTTTAAAAATAATGTGTTTTAGACCAATGTTCAGATGGAGAAAAGGAAAACAGAAAAGTGCTTTTAAGAAGGTTGGTCATATCCTATATAAAATATACTTTAAAGCTCTGAGCTGCCCGAATCAGAAAACTGTGGGATATTGGAAGTATGCAAATTATTCATGGTTACCTAGGAAACCTCTTTATGATTGGAAGAGGCGAAATCGCAGGGTTGGATGGAAATTCAAGAAGTCAGATTATAATGTGTGTATGTGTATGTTTGTTGGCTACAAGATGAGGAACAAGGACAATTTTTGGAGGACGGTAACATGAAAGGAAGAAAAAAGTTATCTGTCTGGGGAAGGCAGAGAAACTTTAGATCTCTTGAATGTGGAATTTCCAAACCTCTATGTACTTAAGCCATCCTGTTTAGAGTAATAGAAGTAGTGGACCCTTGACATAGGCTGTCAGCATCCCTTTCTAGAAGCAGCTTTTTCCCCCATGTGCTTGATTGATAGGGGAGCTTCTACATTGGTATGGTGGGACTCTGCCCGTTGGCCTAGTCGATTGGTCCAGGAGTGGGCCCCTAACACCTTAAAGCTGGTCATATTTCTCTGTCATATTTAGATGGAAAATCAAAGAGACTTAAGCTGTGAGTGATAGCCCTATGAACCATTTCCAGTGATGTTTCCCATAGTGGGGAGAATGTGGTGAGCAGAGAGAAAACGAGAAGGAAGCAGCAGAACAGAGATACGAGATGGAGAGAAAACGGCAGTGTGGCTGAGCCCATGGTTCCGTTGTGTTCAAGGGCCCAGCTGCACCTCACCTTTCCCACAGCTCAGTTGCCCACTTCTTCCTCAGATTCAATAAGGGAGTGTAATTCCCTGTTGTTTAAGCTGGTTTGACTTGGGTTTCCATTACTTCAGACCAACTGAGTTCTAAGTTACATGTAATTGCAGACTTCTGGCACTAGAAGAGGCAAGAAGGAAGCGGTAGGCTGAGGTAATCAAACTTCCTTTTCAGGGAACTCTGGAGCACCACAGAGGTGAGGCTGCAGTTGGACCTTGGCCTCCGAATGTTTCTGTTCAGTGAATTTTAAATGGGTCTTTTCCTCTTAGCTAGAGTAGCTAAAAATTAATGCTATCCTCATGTTGTGACTCATTCATTCTAGTGAACATGTATTGAACGCTTACCATAGGTGAGGCATTATGTTGTCTGGATATCTATGGTCAGTAGATATAAAAATGATTTAAGCTCTTGTCCTCAAGGAGCTTACAGTCTGAAAGGAGATCATTGCACATAGATATTTGCAATCCAACATGAAAAGCATCTTAGGTAAGAGATGCACCACCCTGATTTCAAGAAAGGGTAGCACCTTACCTTTGCCTTAAATGTTTAAGAAATGTTTACAGATCATGGTTAAGCTGAATCTTGAAAGACAAACAGGAGTTAGATATGGAAGGGGGCAAGAAATTTCAGGCAGAGTGAGCAGGATGTGCAAAGACAGGAAGATAGAGAGACGAAAGTAATTGTGTGCCCAGCATACAGGAAACATGGAAATGAATCCAGAGAGTTTGGAAGGGGCCAGATCTCAAAGGCCCTGTATTCCCTTGTAAAAATGTGGATTTATCTGGCAGAACATGTGGGGAGTCATTGTGTTAATTCAACTGTTGGCAGTTTATACGTTATTGTCTGCCATGAGACTGTGTTGGCCAGGGGTAAGATTGGTGGTAGGGAAAGATGTAGAAGTACATCTGAGTAGTCTGAGTGGGAGGAGATGAGAGTCTGAGCTGAGACAGTGGCAAGGGCCGTAGGGGAAGAAGCTGACTGATGGAAAAGATATTGAGGAGTTAAAATCCATAGGAGCGGTGAGCCCATTCGAGGGAGAGTATGGAGATGCAGGAATGAAATACAACTCCCAGAGTCCTGACTAGTGTGACTAAGAGGATGATGGTTGACATTGAGATAGGGATTAACTAGGGAGAGCAATGCTTTGGTGGAGGTCATTTGACTACTTTTTTGGACTTCTTGAGTTTTAGATGGGATGCACAGGAATGTTGACCTAGGCTCATGAAGAGTGAGGGCAGGATAAGAATATATACCTGGCAGTTGGAGCTCTAGACATAACTGAGATGCCCAGTAAGAATCTAGAACAGAAGAATAAGATGAGAAAAGAACCTCAGGGAAGGTTTAATGGATGGAAGAGAGAAAGAGTGAGTGAAGGAACTCAGAAGAGTGATCCAAGAGGTCAGGGTAGAGGGGCAGAACCTGGAAGATGAAAACCATAGAAGGTGCAGTCTTGCAGAAGCAAGATTATAGAGTACAGTCAGGTGACATGCCAAGACCACATGGATTTGACTACCAGGAAGTCTTCAATAGTAAGATCAATGATAGAAAATACTTCGGATAATCATATTTCTTCGCATTTCCTACCTGTTGTACTTCCACTTGTCTTTATTCCACAAGTGTTAATAATTGGAGAATACTTGATTTAATGGATCTATGCAGAAGCTTGATGTGTTAGGGAGTAAACAAAATGCCCTAACTCTGGTAGCTAGATCTGCCTCTTCATAGCTACGTGTCTGGTAATTTTCATTTGGAATAATGCTGTAGGGAAGTTTCACTTTTCTGTCACTTACCTGTTTTTATTTTTCCTCCCTGTATAGTTCATTTAAAAGATGAAATCAGACAGCTGAAAGATCTCCTCTAGGCCCTCTCTGAGGAGCAGGAATTATATAGATGTGATGATGAGGGATGAGTTCCCCAGCACTGGGGTGGCCCACTTAAGACAAACCTTATTAAATTCATTTTATAGGGTATAGCCAATGTATTTAACTTAAGAAAGGATATGACATGCAAATTAATACCTGAAAATATGAATGGAATTTGAATAGTACTTTGATCAGCATTTCTTAAAATGGCACATGGGGAAAAAAAACTCCTTAAGCTTGCATATACTTCCGTTTAGTTTTGTATGTCAGGGGAATCTATTTACTGGCTATGTGGAATTGCATCCTCCCAGGGTTGAATCTACCCATTGGGACCAGAAGTGCAATACAATACAAAGTACACACAGTTCTTGAAATTCGATCTGACCTGCACTCACCTCTCCGGCCGAAAACAGCCTCCCCAAAATGAGAGAAAGAAAACTAGAAAAGGAAGGTGTGAGGAACACACTGCAAGGAAAACAGAGAAGAGTTGATTATCTTTAGTTTTTTTTTAACCTAGATTGAATCAATAAATACCTGTATATTGAACTTCTTAGTTTCAGGATTCCTACTGCAAGAGAATCTGTTTAAATATGAACCCCAAATCATGTTATCATATCTGATACAGGAATATATCTGGCAATATTAAACAGATCAAATTCTTGAGAAGACTAGTCTGAATAGAAGCTATTCTTAGCATAGTTTAAGTAAAGGAGATCACTATGGATATTCAAGATGGGAAAGTCCTAATAATTAATAGAAAACCAAAATTCAAGGTCCCTGCAACCTTCAAAGCAGAGCTGTTTCAAGTGTGTCTCAGAGATTTTAGCCGCAGCCCCCGAGGCAGTGAACAGCCTGCTCCTCTGCATCTTGAGTCTCTTTCGTGGAGTCCTTCCTCCCTGCCTTTAGATCATCTAAGGTCTCGGGTACTGCCCTGCCCCACCGGCAGCTTTGCTCGACCAATGGCTGGACCAAGTGGAGATCTGAAATTGGACCTATAACATATGACCAAATTTATATAGTTATATGTTGTAATTGCACTGTTTAACTGTTTTCAATAATACTTTTACTGACATTTCCTGTTTATGGCAATACAAGGAGGAATTTTTTTCTTCTAGCTTATGCTGTAATATAAAAATGGCAAGGCAGTTATTGTACTGATAATTGCAAATTTGTTTAATTAAAATTACATTCAATCGTTCTGACACACTTTTAAGCAACTGGGAAAAATGGCTATTATGATCTGTCGGTATGCTGCCTTGAGTGGCTATAATTTTAGTTAGATGGTGGTTTTAGTTCTTTATATCAGTAAATATAAAAATTAATGTTAAACTATCAATAATTTCAAAACTTTATATTTGTCTATCTGTTGGGCCTTTGCATTATGTTTTTAAAACCAGTTTCCTACCCTACCCCCCCACTAAAAATAAAGAAATTTATCTGTTAAAAACATGACAGGGGTGTATTCTGTGGAAAATAGACCCAAACAATCCATAGCGGATATGAGGGGGAGAATCCTCACAGGGTTACTCGCTCTCCTGCATTTTACCTCTGAGTCCAGAGTCTCTCGGGTTCAGGGGTGTATGACAAATCTATTTTAAACTGGTCTTCATTTAGATGGTGTCCCCATAGAGGACTACTTTTTTTTCTGTTCTTTTTTTTTTTAATGAGGTGAAATTCACATGACAAAATTAACCATTTTCAAGTGAGCAATTCAGTAGCATTTAGTACATTTACAATCTTGTGTAACTACTACCTCTATCTGGTTATCTAGTTCCAAGACATTTTCATCACCCTAAAAAAACCCCGTACCCATTACACAGTTGCTTCCCATTCCCTGCATCCCCCAACCCCTGGCAACCACCAATCTGCATTCTGTCTCTGTGGATTTCCCTATTCTGGATGCTTCATATAAAATGGAACCATGCAATATGTGGCCTTTGTGTCTGGCTTCTTTCATTTAGCATGATGTGTTTGAGGTTCACCTACATTTTAGCATGTATCAATACTTCATTCCTTCTTATGGCTGAATAATGTTCCATAGTAGGTATATACTACAATTTGTCTATCCATTCACCTCTCAGTGGACATTTGGGTTGTTTCTTTCTTTCGGCTAGGGTGAATAATGCTGCCATGAACCTTGTGTAAAAGTCTTTATTTGAGTCCCTCTTCTTAGTTCTTTTGGGTATATACCTAGGAGTAGAATTGCTGAGTAATTTAGTAATTCTATGTTTAACTTTTTGAGGGACCAAAACAGCCAAACTGTTTTCCATGGTGGCTAAATCATTTTACATTCCCACCAGCAATGTGCAAGGGTTTCAGTTTCTCCACATCCTCGCCAACACTTCCTTCCTTCCTTCATTCCTTCCCTCCTTCCTTCCTTTCCCCCTTCCTTCCTTCCCCCCTTCCTTCCTTCCTTCTTCCTCCCCACCCCCCCTTCCCTCCTTCCCTCTTTTCCTTTTTCCTTCCATCTGGTTTCGATTTGCATTTCCTTAGTGACTAAATGATCTTTTCATGTGCTTGTTGGTCATCTGTACATCTTCTCTGGAGAAATGTCTGTTCAAGTCCTTTGCCAACTTTTTAATTGGGTTGTTTGTCCCTTTTTGTGTTGAGCTGTGAGTTCTTTACGTATTCTGGATACTAGACCCTTATTACTCTAAACTTTTTATTGCCTTCTAATGTCTTGAAGGTTAAGAATTATTTTTTCTCACTCCTTCTTTCCTTTCTTCTTTTCTCTTTCCTTCCTCCATTCTTCCTTCTTTTCTTTCTTACATACTGAAAATGTTTGATTTTGATATTAGAAATAATGGATCTTTATTTTAGAAAAGAAAGGTATAAGGAAGAGGATTTAAATTCCCATAATTCTACCATCCAGAGATCAGCACTGTTTTCCCTTTTATATCCTTTTTCTAGTCTTTTTTTTTAATATGTAGGAGAAGCCTGCATACATATATATTCAGACAATTCTGCTTTCATCATGTACTATTTTAATTTTTAACAGTTTTTCTGACAGGGAAAAGTTTATTTATATATATTTATCAGAACATTTTCTTGTTTTAATGACTAGTGAAATAGAATCTTTTCATATATAATGTTAATCATTTGCGTTACTCTCTTAATTGTTCAAGTGCTTTGCCCACTTTATCTTTTGGGGTTCTATAAACAATAAAACATCTCATATCAACTTTCACAAGCTATTTATATACCCAAAATACTAATCTATTTTCTCTCATTATTGTTACAATTTTTTTTAAAATTGTTATCTGTCTTTTATTATTCTGTGGTGTTTGGGACATAGAGATATTTTATCTTTTTTTGTATTATCAGATCTAACATTTTTTTCATTGATTCCGTCTGTTGCTTTTTATTTTTTTTTAAGAAGATGATTGGCCCTGAGCTAACATCTGTGCCAATCTTCCTCTATTTTGTATGTGGGACACTGCCACAACATGGCTTGATAAGCAGTGTGTAGGTCCATGCCTAGGATCAGAACCTGCAAACCCCAGGCCACTGAATTAAAGCATGTGAACTTAACTACTAGGCTACTGGGCCAGCCCCCCTCCCGTTGCTTTTACATGTAAAAGGTCCTTATCCATCAAAGGAGGATATAAATATTTACTTACATTTTCTCCTAAGTTGTTTGTTATTAAAATTTTTATTCCTAGTTCCATCTGGAATTTATCATGGTATTGTGAGAAGAGCGGATCAAACTCTTATTTTCTTAAACAGTTAACCATCTTTCCTGATACTATTTATAAGATCAATAATTTTCAATAAATGAATCTGTTACCAAAGACATGAAACCAATTCTTTTGGTCAATTTTTTAAAAAGACACTTTAAACACTGGCTTGTATGTATATGAACTGGGTCATCTGTGGCTTGGTTTGCATGTATTCCTATTCATACCCAATAGTAGCCCCACTCTCGTTTCAGACGAGAGTCATCCACGTGGCAGTCCCCTCGTCCCTTTTCCGGGGCTGCAGTGTAGCCAGAGTAGACTGGGAAGCAGAGCCTCCCCATGCCCTTTCTCCCAGGCAAATCCTGGTGTGGTCAGATGCTCAGGTTCCTGAGATCGGGCCATGGTTTCTGGAGTTCAGTTGACCCTATGGCTACACTATGTCATTTTTGTCATGTTCTGTCTTATTTCTTGATGGGCCCTGGAAGGACAGGATGTGCCGTTGCTCAGGGAAGCCTTCGTAGAGTGGTGGCTACAGCCTGGGCCTTGGAGGTCACCCTAGTCCAGGTCCTGGCTGTGTCACTTGTTGGCTGTGGGACTTTGAGTAAGTTGCTTTATCTCTCTAAGCCTCAGTATCTGTATCTTTAAAATGGGTTTAGCATTAGAACTTACCTTAAAAGGTTATTTTGCAGTGCCTGGCACATAAGTATACAGTAAGTGTTAACTACTGTGGTAGTGATAACATCCTAGTGGTGAGTTTCTTCTGGGAGGAACTAATTGTAATTAAATGCAAGCATTAAATACACACCAAGAACAGCAGAGCTTCTAGTTAGAAAGCTCTCTGTGTTGTGTTTACTGTACTTAAGCTCATGCCTAAAATAGGCATCCAGTTGCTTAATGATAATTTACTCCAAAGAGTAAAGCTGCTTTCTCAAGGTCTAATTGCTTTGGATAAGAAGAGGAAAAAAGAAAAGTGTGGTGGGGTTTAAGACCTGAGAGAGGAATTTTTTTAACACGTTAAGAAAAGGTTGCAATGTCCTTTTTTTTCTTTAGCACAGTAGGTGCTGTAGAATGTTGGTAGCACGTATGTTGCTGGTAGAAAAGTACAGTAGAGGAAATGAGAAGGATGCCTTGAGGTAGGAAATGACAGAATCAGAATTTGCAGCCAGTACATCTGTTTGCAGGGTGATATTTGATGAGACTTCCATTCTGGGCAGGCCCTGTGTCTTTGTTTCTCAAGAGTTTGATTCAGGCCTGAAGTCTACTCTATAGGGTCTAAATATGAGAGGGATCCGGCACGAGGCAGCCAGCGCTTTGTGTCCTGATTTGGAATTCACTGAGCAGTTGATCTGATGATGTAAGTGAATGCCAGATAGTTGCTGTGGGTGCTCATGAAACAAGGGATGTCCACCATTTTGAGGAGATGACACTATTTTGCCATCATCTATTGGTTTTTAAAATCTATTTCATGGTAAAATAATTTCCAAAGCACATCAACTACCAGAAGTCTATTTTAAAATAGCCTTGTTATACTAATTTACAAAAAGCAGTAGCGTTTCTTTTTGAATTTAAAGAAATGTGATAGGTTTTTTGTTTGTTTTGTTTTAATCAGCATTTCTGTTTGGAGATATCTATTGAGCAATCCAAAATTCAAATTCATATATGAAATTCTAGTACTGGATGTAGCCAAGAAAATGGCAACACTTATGAGGAAGATTAAAAGTAAAAATCTCTGTTAGGAAGTGTAGTCCATATGATGGTGGTTTGAGTTTGACTGTAGAACCCTGAGCTTTTGCAGCCGAGGCTTCACAGCATAGTGGTTACCTTTAGGGGTGTCTGCCCGGCTCCCAGTGATTTCCCCTTCTCTGTGAACCACTCCTCTCTCCCAATCCAGAGCAGTGGGCCCTGGCAGCCATTTTGTGCAGTGAGGCTTCCTCTCCACGCACCGCTCCCCTCTCCCCACAGCTCCCAGTCTCAGCTGATTGGACCCAGACATACGCTTGGCCCCCACAAAGAGAATTTACAACTAAGGATGACAGAGATTCAGTCTTTCTTTTGACAGAGGTACCTTCCACATCATCTGTTGCCTTGAGAAGCAGAGAGGCAAAGAATGGCATCTGCAGAGAAGAGAACCAAGCAGATATAGAGAGAAGTAGAGGTGGGAAACCACGATGGAGTCCAGAGGGCAGTCAAGTCCCTATTCCTGTGCTTTCCTGGGCTGGAAGGCATGCCTCTCCCTGGCCCCCTGGCACCTAGAACAAGGTCCGTTTCCCCGTCAAGCCAGCAGGAGTAGATTTCCGTTACTTGCCCCCAGGAGTCCAGCAGAGGCAGCCTGGAAGTACAATGGGGTCCTGTTTCTGTCCCCTGAGAGCTTCTTTGTTAGCCCAAGTAATTTTTTTGACACTTAAGAACTTTCTTTATTAGCCTGACTGCCTCAGTCAGCGAGTTAGTCTTCCTGACCCACTGCACTGACAGGACCAGCTCACATGTCAGACGGAGCTCGCTGGTGAGCAGGGGTTGACTCACAAACCAAAAGCTGCTCCAGGCATCAGACGGGAACAGGGTTCCCTAGAACGTACTGATGAGAAGCAAAGCCTCTTTATCAAAACTTCCCATAAACACCCTCAGTTAAAGGGAGCTTCAGACAAGTGCACAGACAGACTAATAGATGACACAGCCATTTGTCC
Organism: Equus asinus; assembly: GCF_041296235.1. NCBI lineage: Eukaryota > Metazoa > Chordata > Mammalia > Perissodactyla > Equidae > Equus > Equus asinus. Next base: position 63,106,640 of record NC_091797.1, on the reverse strand, counting down.
CAGCACACCATGGCACCAGACACTTCCAAGGATGTGGCAAACTCACAGGAAGGAGGAAGAAGAGGATCCAGAGCAGAATGAGTACCTGATTGCCAGGTCAGGCTAAGGCTGTCCAGCCATTCTTGGTGAGGAGGACTTAGCTATCAATACCCCGTCCTTGCTGTGTCACATCTGGTTAGTGGTACCCGGCACTGTCTGATTAACTGTGAAAGAATAAAAGTAGACCTTTCTTGAGGGCAGTGTTCACTGGCTCGAGCACAGCGCTGAGTCTGTACTCATCTGACCTTGTTACGCCTTCACCACCCTCCCCGAGATGCGCAGTGTCACAGGCTCCCTTCTGGACACCAGGCAGCGGAGGTACAGCATCTTGCCCAAGGGGACGTGGCCTCTCCGCCGCAGAGCGGTCTGCACCCAGGATAGGTCCCTCCCAAATCACTATGCTGCTCCCAGCTCATGGCTTTAGTCATTTGAGGGCCTCTTTGGTGTCTTCATAGAGAACCGACTTGAAGACTTCTGTGTTAGTTTGCCAAGACTGACATAAAAAAATACCACAGACTGGGTGGCCCAAACATTGGGGTTTTATCATCTCACAGGTCTGAAGGCTGGAATTCGGAGATCAAGGTATCGGCAGGCTTGGTTTCTTCTGAGGCCTTTCTCCTTAGCTTGCAAATGGCCGTCTTCTCCCAGTGTCTTCACGTGGTCTTTCCTCTGTACGTGTTGTATCCCAAGCTCCTTCTTTTATAAGGACACCAGACGTATTGCGTTAGGGGCCACCCATATGACTTCGCAATTTAATTACCTCTGTAAAGATCCTGTCTCCAAATGCAGCCACATTCTGAGGTACTAGGGGTTAGGACTTCAGCTTAAGAATTTGAGAGGAAAATTTCAGACCACAGCAGCTCCCCCTAGCAATTTTTATGGCTAGCTCTCAATCTCAGGCCCAGTCTGATATCTGAGGTTGGCAGGGAAAGCAAGGAGCACCCTTTCAGAATGGTGACTTCTGCCTGTGGACGCTGTACCAAATAGAGGGAGATGGTGCCGTTTAGTCATTCTCAGATTCTATATTCTGATACAGGACTTTAAAGTAATCATACGCTTTGCTCTTTTGGGTTACAATGAAAAGAGCTACTTCAGGGACTGGAGGCTTAGATGTACGAGCTTGGAGGGGAGACGTAAAACCCCCCAGTCTTCTCAGAGCAAGCCTCGCTGAGAACTGGCCTCTCAGGATCTGTGACTTGCTAGCACCCAGGAAGCTTGTCCTGTGCCTCCGTTATGTGCCCTCTGCAGGCTCGACCATGATAGTGCCTGGGCACCTGATGGTGTCTGTTTTATTTGTTCCAATGACTCTTTTTCTGTTTGTGGCATGTCCAGCCCCCTCAGGAGGGAGGATCTTATTGGTCCATGGAGTCACCAGCAGGATGGGGCTCCCTGCTGGGCAGAGCTCAGGCCACTCCCTGCTGCATGGCCAGCACCCATCCTTGGTCCCGTCATCGGAGGCCTGCTGATAGGATCGTATAACCCAAGCACCGAGACTTATACAGGGGCAGTGAGGGTGACAGGCACTCCAAGGCCTCCTGTAGCAGCACTCAGAACTGTCAGGCAGCTTCGCTAGGCTGTCCACCCCAAGATAAAAGCTACTTCTTAAGAGATTTCTCTCAGATGCATGTGCAATTAAATTGATTGATGTTGTAGAAAGAGACCTGCGTTCTAACCCGGGCACTCCCTCATTTGGACAAGTCACTTAGCCTCTCTGGGCCACTGGTTCATCGTCTAAAAAATTGGTATAATATCCCTACCTTGAAAGCAGCATTGTAAGTCTAAAATGAGAGGAAGCTCTTAAAAGTGCATCCAAATATTTTAAAACAAGATGATTGAATTTTTTATTTTAACATGTGTTCTTCAGCCTTCTGTCTGGCTGCCTTTGTGTTCCCAGTGCCTGTTACTGTACCTGGGTGTTTCATGTCCTGTCATAGAAGTTGTCATTTAACCAGAAGCCATGTTGGTCTCAATGATTATTTGAAATTTGCATATGAAATGTTATGTTTATACCCTGCACTTCAAGAATTCTTGAAGATTTGTGCTGGGAATTGTGTCTGACGTGTTCAGAATATCTTTGGGGATTTTCAAAAATGAGAAGTAAATTCTTCTTTCTGATGCACTTGGTTCCCAGTGCATCAGGCCATTTGCGTAAATGCCCTGTGAAAAACTCTGTGGTGCCTGGGAAGGGCCACATTTTCTTGTAAATTGGGGAATCCCACCTCTCTTCCTCTCTTCTCTAGTCAACATTTGGTTCTTTATTTGCAGGTGAGTCAGTGAGAACAAGTGCCAGTGAGGGCTCTTGGGGTATAGGGCCTTGAAAAGGTATATATTGTTCTTGGAGCGTTTCACTGACTGACTGGCAAGGTCCTCCCTCAGACCAGTCTGTGTCCATTAGAGATGTGGTCAGTGGCCCTACGTTGAGGTGTCTCCGCTGCCTGTCTGCTGCTTCAGGTCCTGAGCATCTGGCTAGAACACGGAGATCTTTGAAGGATCATCTGCTTTCTTCCCCTTGCTTCAGAGCTTTAGTGACCAAGGGTCACATACTTCCCCTAAGGTAAGTTGTCTCTTGAATCTACTCTTAACTCGTCTGGTGGGTTTCTGAATAATTCTTTTTTTTTTTTAGTCATGCTCCACTTTGCTAATATTTGCTTCACTGTTGGACTAAGTTTTTAAAGGTTGTATTCCCTAGATAATGTTTAACTTTTTTGTGAGTGTGTCTTTCAAGTCTCTTTCTCCTGTAATCCTGTGTGGGCACTTTTCTTAAGGGAGTTGTGTGTGTGTGTGTGCAGATGCACATGCTATTGAGTACCTGTTTTTTATGAGGTACTCTGTTATGTACTGGTACAGTAGGAGGACTGAGGCTCAGAGAGTCTAATTTGCTGGCCTGTGGTCAAACAGCTATTAAGTAGTCATGGCTGGACTTGAAGGAGACACAGTAACTCTGACTTTGCTTTATATCATGCAGAACAAACAAATTAATGCTGGGAGTGAGCCATCTCCCCTAGTTCAAGCTCCTGTATTTTGTTTTTCCAGGCAGTGTAATAGACTTGGCCTTGCTTGCTCACGTAGCTAACTGACAGCAGAGGTTTCATACAGAGGTTTCCAACAGCAGAGGTTTTGTGACAAAGCCCCCACTGCCCTGTTCCCAGTGCAGGCCAGAGACAGGCCAACTTCTCTTCCTTTGGGAGTAAACAGCTGTTTCAGAAGATTGTCTTTATTTTCAAAACGCCATTCATTTCCCTTGGTGCTCTTCTTACTCACTGTGGTGTGATATGACAGCATCACAGAGAGGGAAGGCACACCACTGATTCTGTTCAGCAGGCATCACGGTACACTGAACTGTCCATTGTATTTTGCATGTCAACAGTTTTAAGGACAGCACACTCCCACACTGCATTCCCTTATTGCCAAGTGCAGGTAATGAAACTCAGGATTAGTGTTAACCCAGGGAGCTAATACAGAAGATGCTGCTCATCCACAATGGTCATCTGTGAGTTACCACGCATACCAAGCATGGGTTACCAGGTATCCAAGAGTTCAGACACGGAGGCCGCCAGGGAAGCACTGTCATGCTGCAGCTCGAGGACTGCTTTCCTGGGAACCGTTCATGCTACCTGTGTCCTCCTAGGAGAGTTGTTCATCTGGTGTTCGCAGTACCTAAGTGTATGTCCATCAAAAAGCCACTAACATTTTATTGCACTTACTGTTTTAATGTCCCTCCCACTAGACTATAAACTCAAGGGTAGGAATTTTGTCTTATTGATCTATTCTCCTTGGTGCTTACCATAATGATTGGACAATTAGTAAATATTCACTGGATGAATGAAGTCCTCTTAGCCATAGGCTTATGCTAATCCCACATACGTATATACATATGTGTTTAAATGTGGATGTCTGCAAGGATTCTAACACATAATATCTATGTATACACATATATAATACACATTTTAGACTCTTGCAGCTTATCATTTTGGGGGGACAAGTTTATTACTATAGAAAACTATAAATGTAAAACAGTAAAGGCTTAAGCTTGAGCTCACTGACCAGGACAATCCATGGAGAATGCTCTTCTGAACATTGTAAATCCCTCATAGGCCTTTGTTTTCAGTCACTTGTCCACTGTTTAAGCTTTCTGATTGTTTGGAGTAAGGACTGATGATGGTTTACTCCAAGATAAAACTGTTACTCTGAAAAAATATATTGTTAGCTTTAAAACCTTTTAGACTATCTTAAATTATTTTTTTCTCCATCTAAAGCAGTAATTGAGAGCTGATGGTATAGCATATCCTGTCTTTGGCCCTGCATGTGAAATCTAACCCAGCACCTCAGGAAAAAGCATGGAAGAGGATTTCTTAAATGGCAAAAAAAAAAAAAAAAAAGAACTTCCTCCTGTGCATCTCACTCCAGCTTTTATTGCAGACGTTGGATACTTGCTCTCCAGGATTAGATAAGAGAGTAATCTGCACAGCTGTAAACAACTTAAAAGAAGGACAAATTTGAGATACATTGTGCTGTGTGGGTGTGCATCATTTAAAGGTCCAGGGTGCTGGCAGGGCAGGCACAGAAAGATGGGACCTGTGAATAAATTCACTGGGTGCATCAAAGCCTCCACAGCCCAGCTGATGTCTTCAGAGACCCCTCCCTGTCCTCATGCTGCTCCAGCGCCTGCAGCTGTGATGAGCGAGCGTATTCACTCTGGCTCTTTTGGGTCTGGCCCTGCAGCACACAGCATCTTGACCTGAACATGGCCTCATCCCAGAAAGATGGAATTGAAGGAAATGACGTTAAGGGCTGAAAAAATGAGCTTCAGGAAAAATCTTAATTAGTAGTTTTTTATAGAAATATTTATTTTAGATTAATTAAGGAAATAAATGCCTCCACTCTAAGAAAAACTCAACTCCCTTATGATCTATGTTCACACACACACAAATTTTCTTCCAGGAGGAGGGAGCAAATGTACATGGGTGAGACAAAGAACTGAAATAATAATCCAGCTTTGATCAAAACTCCTTGTTACAGTGTTCCCTCTGAAAATGATTTCTAATCAATGATCGCTACCACGGAGCACCGAGGAGTAATTACCTTACATGTGTTTCACTCTGAGCTGTGATTAGAAACAAGATGTGAGATCAGAGGGGCATAAAACAAATATAAGAAGGAAAAAATCTCAAATAGCTGAGATCACGGGCTGTGGGATATTTAATAGGTATGGAGGTTTGCTCCAGGTAGTGATGTCAACATTTGTTTATTCACTTGGTGAACATTTCCCTGCTATTTTGGGCAGCACTGATGATAGCGGCAGAATGTTAAGGTAACTTATCACATGTTGCCCTTATAGTCAAAAATAAGGCGACCAGCTGGCTTTTATTAGAGCGGGAGCTTGAGTTCACAGGTGTTCTGGTGGCAGAGAGGGATTTGGACTAGCAAAGCTACACCTTCCCACCAGGTGTCCCGTGGTTGGGAGCCAATCTTCACCCTGAACTGCTTGGTGCCGTCTCCAGCCTGAGCAGTAGTTGGACCTGGGCTTTATTAGTCCAAGGTGAGACACAGGGGCCTGCAAGGGAATAAAAAGACTTGAAATATTTCTACTAGTGAAGGAGGCTAGGGTCAAGAGCATGGCAAGATTATTGGGAAGGTGAAGACCACTTGGTCTCTGTTGAGGAAAGAAGTCCTTGGCCCAAAGTGCTTCCTGGGGCATTTACTGTACCCATGAGAGTTTCCAATCTCTTAAGAATATACCATGGGCGCTGGCCCCATGGCCTAGTGGTTAAGTTCAGTACACTCTGCTTTGGTGCAGACCTACACCACTTGTGGGTGGCCATGATGAGGCGGTGACCCACATACAAAATAGAGGAAGACTGAGGCAGGTGTTAGCTCAGGGCGAATCTTCCTCGGGAAAAAAAAAAATAATATACAATGAACGTATGATGAAAACACCTGCACACTGAGAAGCAGATGTGTTCATCATGGTGACTGTCCTACTGTGGGGAACACTCAGATAGAGAAGGTTACCCTCATTTGTCACTAAGACACAGGATCTCTCCACAACACCATCACCAGTTAGCCACAGCACAGCCACCCCGAGCTGCTCCTTCCTTTCCTTGAGAGGTGCCAATCATGTGTATTGGTTTCTTTCAACCCTTATCTTCAAATAGCTGAAAGAATGTCAGCATATCTATGCGTGTGATGTTAAAAAGCCACTCAGCATGCCTAGCCACGTGATTCCCTTGAAAGCATTGTTATTAGGTGATGCTCTCCCCAGAGAAAAGCTTGGAAACTGCAAGGTCTGATCCACCAGTTTTAAACTCAGTATCAGTGGCTTGCTTATCTTATGATGTTCCTAAGACTTCAATCTGTATTTCTACTCCCAGTGGGCAATAACATCATTTTAAAAATTCTTACGCTCTGCAAAAGGATTGAGAGAAGCTAGAATGAGAGGGTTTATTATGGTAGTCATTCTCTGAATGTGTTTACAAATGAGAATAGCTACAAACTCAGGGTCACTGAGGACTCACCTTAATGTCACTTAGAAAATAGACTAAACAAACTCCCATAGTGGACTCAGATCTTATGATTTTGAAGAAGTGATATTTAGGCACAGAATAGTACCTTACTGAACATCTTTGCATTAAAAACTGACTAACTGGGGCTGGCCTAGTGGCGCAGTGGTTAAGTTCGCACGTTCCGCTTCTCGGGGGCCCGGGGTTCACCGGTTCGGACATGGCACCGCTTGGCAAAAGCCATGCTGTGGTAGGCGTCCCACGTATAAAGTAGAGGAAGATGGGCATAGATGTTAGCTCAGGGCCAGTCTTCCTCAGCAAAAAGAGGAGGATTGGCAGTAGTTAACTCAGGGCTAATCTTCCTCAACATAAAAAAAACCTGACTAACTGACTTGGATAAGATAGCCTCCTAACCTTCAAGGATGTTTGAATTCTTCCTAGATTATCCTGTAAACCGTTCACCCATCAGTAAACCTTAGCAATCTCTGAAACAGCAAATGACAGTCATTCTGCCTCTAATGTAAAATTAGGGACTGGACCAGAGTGCCTTTACCTGCTTGTAGGCAGAATTAAAACAGCCAGAATGCGCTTTCAGTATCTAGGGAGGAATTTGGGCAAGGCTCTGGGCCAGGGCGTCTGTTGTTATTTTAGATTTATTCAATTAGAGTCACAAGCAAAGTAAATTGAGTTGTGTGGCTGATTTGAATATTACCTTGGAAGAGAGTGTAAGGAGATTAACAAAGCCTAAGGGACTAGGGAAGAGGAGTGCCAGGCTCCTCCCTCTGTCCCCACACTCAGGCCCTGGCTTTACAGATTCATTTACAAAGGATGAAAATCAAAGCAGAAGAGGAGACAGTCCTTTTGTTCAGTGCCATGTAGTCATTTTCTTCCTTGACTATCCTCTGAAATGTCCTCCATGTCTGTGAACTGCACCAAAAACCAAGCTGCTGTGTGTGGAGGCTTTCAGGTGGAAGAAGGGGGCCTAACCTGAGAACTGGGGGGGGTTTGGTCCAGTTGAATTTGCCTTTGTCTTGGCAACTGTGTTGTCTGGCACAGTCAGCTGCATTAAATTGGCCTGATGCTTCAAAAAATTGGCACGTGTGAGATATTAAAATTAATTGCACAAGCCTTGCATGTTTCCTTAGGCTGTAGGATAAATAAACCATGCATTTCAACAAAGAACCTTTTCAGCTCTACCATTTTTAGTGCCTTGTGGCGATTAGTTGTCTCACACTTCATTCAAAGAGTGAGGCATTTTTACCTGTTTTTTACTCATGGTTTAATGGATGTATGGTAATAGGGTGATACAAGGAAGCCATCCTGTTTTCAGGATCCAATTGGTATTTTTTAAATGTAAGTCTTTCACAATTGGGCAGATTGAGATGATGATGAGTTTATGAGTAGAAGAAAAAGCCAGAACTGAGGACAGAGAGGGAGCAGCAAGGAGACTCAAGATGAGAATGGGAAGATTTTCTTAGGGGTTACTTTTTGCCCTTGATTATGACTTTTTAATATCATTCTTATTCCCATGGCCTCTCACTGTTTTCAGAGTATGTCTAATGCTGCCCTTAATATCAAGGCTTTAGTATTGAGTTGAAAATTAGATTAGGGAAGAACATTTCTAGGCTGTAATGGCTCTGCCACTGACTAGCTGTGTGACCTTGGACAAATCACTTAACTCTGAGAAATGAGTTAAGAATCAAATGCTACCTACGAAATGAGGGAGCGGGATCATCTGGTCTCCCCGTCCATCCAGCATGGCCCATTGGTGGTCCGCGGCTCACAGCCTTGGATTCCCATCTGTGGCTCCTCTGCTCTAGAAAAGAGAAAGGGTTTAAAAAGCATGCCTAATAGGGTTTGGATTATCAATCTGTTTACTAAAACTATTGCCATTTTCCTAGCTCATGATAAACATTTTCATCAGAGAATACCTAGGGAGGGGAGATGAAACCTCCATTGCTCCTTTGCTTGTTGTTAGCATGAGTGTGAGATTTATGAACAGGAGAATGAAAACAATGACCCAGATGTATTTGGGGTTTAGTTTTGTTTACTGTGTTCCTCACCCATAGTTAGTAAGAGTACAGTTGTTCTCTATTACTAGCTACTCTTTTGCCAGGGAAGTTCTGCACTTTCATCCCATTCCAAGCAAGGGAGGGTGACTTTGGGTCTACCTGCCTTTTCCTGCCTCCTCTTTCCCTTCCTTTCTGGTAGGGATCAATGTCTTATTCATCTTTGTACCCTTAGCATAGTATTTGGCACTTAGCAGATATCAAAATATATTTGTTAACTGCCTTGATTCAAAAAGTAGGCCCAGAAGATGAGAAGGAATACTTGGAATTAAAACTGGAATTTTACAAATCAGCCATGTCCTCAAAATAAAACGGAATGAACATTATAAGCTAGTAAAGATGGAGCATGCACACATTTACCAGCCTGGACCTGAATAAATGTTGACTAGAGTTATCTAAAAAGTTTTGGTGATGAATTAATCATCTCTGATTTCTATATCATCTTGGAAAATTTATAACTTATTCTGTCAAACTCACCCAAATCACTGCTTTCTTCATTCAGAAAGTTAGAGGAGCTTATTGTCCCTTAAACATCAAGCACCATACCTTGAATTCAGTAGAACAAAAACAGGTTCAAAATAAAGCACGATGTCTCCTGTGGAAGGGTCAGATGATAAAGACTAGAATTAAATGCAGGTAAAATACAAACATGTGCTTTAACTTCTGCAGGATAATCAGTCACAAGTCCAGTGACCCAAACAACCTTCTAGATTCTCCTCCTTTTTATAACTCCTGCACTTGGCTTGTAACCTAATGGTTAAGACCATGAAATCTGGAGCAAGACTGCGTGGGTTTGAATTACAGCTCTGTGCTCGTTTCGTGTTATTTTAATCTCTCTTTACCTCAGTTTCCTGATCTGTGAAATGGAGGTAATAATAGTTCCTACTACATCCTAATTGTTGTGAGAATTAAATGAATTAATATATATAAAGTGCCAGGCACACTGCCTTCTGGTCTCAACCACAGTTATATTTCTCATTGTAAACAAATATACTACTGTTTGGTTTATAAGTAGTCTGAGAGACATAGGTTAATTTCAGAGAAATTCCCTTCAGTAAAGTCACGTATCTTGAACCTGGGTAAATTCACCAAGTTAAATACCAACCTGACATCTCTTAGCAGCCAGCCTCTTTTGCCAACTCACTAATGTCAGTGCTTCATTCAAACTTCAGAAATAGGACTGGCTTCCTAAGTGATGCCCTCGGTCCCTGCTCTCACTTTCTGGCAAGCATATGAGGTACCTCCACTCAGATCTCCATGCTCCCTGTGCGCCAGTCTCAGCTTCTAGCCCCCAGCCCCATGAAGCCCTCCTAGAGCAGCTCATTCCTCTCCCAGAGTGGGTGCTTCATGTCAGGGCCCTTTGCGCCTGGAGTGGGAGCAGAGGTTGCCCCCCCTCCCTGTGGATAGGGACCCATTCAGAGTGGGGTGAAGGGAAGAAGGCAGAATTGAGGGTCTTTGGACCCAGGATCTCTAGGTGAGTGTCCTTCCTTGGTTCCTATTTCATGAGCACCAGGACTCCTTAACCTCCTTTCGGATGCTTGCCTTTTTAATCTTTGCCTTCTTTTTTTTCTGTCTCTCTCTCTTTACCCTTCAAAGAATTCAAATCTTAAAGGCTAGATTTTTCTTTTACCCAGCTCTCCTTATTTGAAGTATATCATTCACTTCCCTTTTTTATTTTCTTTACAGCATTTTTTAGTTCTATAAAAATATTATTTATTAGCATGTTTAGTGTCTACCAGCAAACACAGCCCATGGAGATAAGAACTTTGTCTGTATGGTTCGTGCCGTATCTCCAGGGCCCAGACAATTCCTGCACCTAGTAGGTACTCAGTTAATCGTTGAATGAATAAATGCTATAAAACAACATTGTCCTGTATATTTATAATGTCTATGAGTTAATCGTCAAGGCTGGGATTTAAGAGTGCCTCATTATTCTATTCAACAATCTTATTAGAAAATGTCTTAAAAAAATCACAGAAGTACACCATGCCCCGATTTGTCAGAGGGTTAATTTCTGTAATTACAATGGTGGTTAGTAAATCTCCTTGAATTAATGAGTCTTGCAGAGTTAAGGCTGGTGTGAATAGGTATATAGTTAGCATCTGTTTGTTCTGTGCATATATCTCTCATCCATGCTGTATGTATATTTTAAGGAACATTTCTTTGGGTGCTGTGTTCTTTTCAGTTATGTCTTCACCATAAAAATATAAATAGATCATTTATCTCCCGTATCCTTCAAGTAGCTGGCATCATTTCAGTTTTGAAACTTTTACGTAACCAAAGTTTCTGCTGCCAGTATACATTGTTTGGAAGATTTGAGTGGTTGGGAGCAACCCTAGGAACACTGAGCCCAGCTTTTAGTGACCCCCCCAGGCTGATTGCAGGGCCAGGGGCTGTGGGGCTGATCGCTGGGGCCCCATGCCCAGTAACACCAAACAGAATGCCTGTGATGTTCACCTTGCACAAGACCACAAACCGTTGAAAGACAGAGCTGATTTTTGTTCATTTTTGTATCCTCCACAAAGTATAACACAACTCTCTGATCATAGTAGATATTTTAATAAATCTCAGTGAATTTGTAACATAAACATTATTTTGTTGGGGTAATTGACATATAACATTATATTCATTTCAAGTGTACAACACAATGATTTGGTATTTATATATATTGCAAAATGATCACCACAGTAAGTCTAGTTAACATCTGTCACCATACACAGTTACAAATTTTTTTCTTGTGCATAAACATTTCTTGAATGTGGTAATAAGAAGAAAATTAAAGTATCAGCTAGCATTTATGAACTGTGCACTGGTAGGTATTATGCTTAATGCTTAACATACAATATCTCATTTAAACTGATAGCAATTCTGTAAAGTGAATACTATGACTATTACCATTTTATAGATGAGAAAATCAAGGCTTAGAGAACTTATATAACTTGTGAAGTCCACACAAGTAGTAAGTGACAAAGCTGGGATTTGAACCCCAGATTCTAGGGTCTGTGCTCTTATCCACTAGCTAAACAGAATGGATTGATCCTGACAGGGATCCACAGGATGAGTTTGTCATATGGGGTCTAGAGTTGATCATGAGATGAAAGCAATGATTATTGGTGAGTGAGACCTAAAAGTATCCTTTTCATTGCCTTTTTGGTAAAAAGATCCCAGACATCTTTTCTCAGGAGGGGTTTCTTTGATTTCCCAGAAGTATTTTTATCACTGGAAAAGGTAAGAGTTGGCATTCATATTGTTGGGCAAGGGGCCCAACATTTCCTTCTCTGTTAGGAACCCTTTCAAACTAAGGTCAGAGGGCTGAGCCTAGGCTTTTGGTAAGATTCATGGAGCAAAAGTAGGGGGCATGCAGGACAAGGTGTGGATTGGACTGTGATAGCAGCAGGCTGAGAGGCATCATCTGAGTCTTCAGGGTCTAATGATATTTATCCTGGTACTGATCTCAAAGTGGGACATGTCTCTCTAATGGATGGCTCCTGTTGGAAGAGGCCCTCTACTCCCCTGGAGAGAAGTAATGTGTTCTCATGGGCTTTAGAATCAAGCAGACCTGAGTTCAGGTTCTGATTTCGTTTCTTACTGGTTTTATGAGCTTCAACAAATTACTTACCCTCTTCTGGTACCTCAGTTACCTTACCTAAGAAGTGAAGTTAATAGACTTTTGATTAAAGGTGGCAGACTGAACACAAGCATTAACCCCAGTCGCCTCTCAAGATGCTATTACCATAACAGTAACGTTTTCTCTTTTTTTGAGGCATACATTAATCACAGACTAAGTGAATAAGAGAGGAGACATCAGCTACATAATTTCAGAAGCTGAGAAGCAGTTGGAGAAGTAGTAGCTACTTTAAACAGACCCAAAAGAGCTGAAATCCAAGTTGGCAGTGGAGAAAGTCAAGAAGCAACCCAACTTAAACTACAATATCTCCCAGAGATTCAGGAATTAGTAGTACCAGTTTCCGCTAGAGTGGGGCTAAAGACAGAGCTGAAATAGAACTGTCAGTTGAAAGTGTGCTTGAGAAGCAGAACCCCAGATTTTTTCTCCCAACGCTATGTGGCATATACTGCTACAGCCCAATAACTGGCAAGCCTTCATCTTGGTAGAAGTCTGAAGATTTATCTCTGGAGAGAACAAAGCAGAGGATCTCTGGTTTGGGGGATGAAGTGAAAGTTTACTAGCTGGATCTTGAGGCCCCATGTCTTCCCCGACTTACCTCCCTGGACACTGGCCACTAGGTTTATCACCCCCACCCTTGCCCAGCAGGAGACTGGAATAACCACTCTGGGGATCTTACCAGCCTCTGAGAAAACAGCTTAACATTACTGACATCAGGGGTTCCCCAAGAAATGGAGCATACAGATTACTCTCCAGTGAACCCCGCTTTCAGTAAGCCCTAGCCTTCCAATGTATGCGTGTTGTGCACGTACAAACACTTAGGACTCCAACAGCTCACTCTGAAGTATGAACCCACATCCAACAAATACCAGGCATTTGCAAAGTAGGACCAAAGCAAAAAGACAATCAATAAATGCAGCCTGAAGGAACCATACACTGTGGAGGGGGAAGAAAACATGAAAAATGAACTTACCCACGGGGCCGGTCTGGTGGCGCAGCCGTTAAGTTTGCACATTCTGCTTTGGCGGCCTGGGGTTCACCAGTTCAGATCCCGGGTGCAGACCTAGACACTGCTTGTCAAGCCATGCTATGGCAGGTGTCCCACATAAAATAGAGGAAGATGGGCATGGATGTTAGCTCAGGGTCAGTCTTCCTCAGCAAAAAGAGGAGGATTGGCAGCAGATGTTAGCTCAGGGCTAATCTTCCTCAAAAATAAAAATGAACTTACATTAACATCCTCAGGGAAGTAAGAGATGATAATGCATTTAGTAACAAAAACAAAGAAACAATTCATTAAAAAATGGAATATTCGGTGAACAAAAAGGAGCTCTTGAAATTAGAAATATGATATAAAAGTCAGTGGAAGAGTTGAAAAATAAAGTTGAGTTCTCCTAAAAAGGAAAAAGGAAATTTTAGGAAAACATAAGAAAAAGGAAAACATAAGAAAAAGGAAAACATAAGAAAGTTATAGAGCACAGTGCAGCAAGTCCAACATCCAAATAAGAAAAGTTCCAGAAAGAGAGGACAGAGGAAAGGTAGGGAAGGAACTTCAAGAAATAGTGAAGGAAACTTTCTCAGAACTGAAGAACGTGTGTTTCCACATTGAAAGGACTCACTAGGTACCCAGTGCAATGAACAAAACTAGAGTCACACCAAGTTCTCAGGACCTGACAGGGTGATGGGGACAAAAGAGAAGATACTAAAAGCTGAGAGAGAGACAGAAGGTGAATTAGGAGTCAGAATGATACCATATATCTTGGCAGTAGCTCTAGAAGCCAGAAGAGCAATGCCTTCAAAAGCTTGAACAAAACTAATTTTCAACCTGGAATCTGATGCTCAGCCATACTATCTATCAGATCTGAGGGTAGAAGAATGGTACTTTCAGACTACTAGAGGACATGGCCACCGTAATGAGAGGTAAGCCAAGACAAGATCCATGAAGCAGGAGATGCACTGTAAGAGAAAGGCAAAGGGCATCCCCAGTATGATAGAGAACTTCCATCCCAAAGCCCAGCTGTGACACAGTCTTCAAGAGGGTGATCGTCCATATTGGAGTAGATCAGAAGGGTACATGGAGACTTCAGTAAGATATAATAATTGAATACCTATTAACAGTCATCACCACTTATATTTATTGAGAAGTTGCAGTGTGTCAGACACAATTCTAAGCATACATGTATTAACAGTTAAATCCTAACAGTGGCCCTATTAGACAGATAATCGTTATCTCCCTTGTACAAATGAGGGAATTGAGAAACTCAGTACTTAAATAATTTGTCCAAAGTTACATAGCTAGTAAGTGGCAAAATGAGCTTTGAATCCAGGAAGTGCACTCGTAACCAGTACACCGTGCCTTCTGCAGCCCCCTCACAACAGGAGAAGAGTGCAGCATACGCAGGTTCCTCAAAACTACACAGGTGAAAAGCCAACACCATTTTTAAAGCCAGGGAAACAAAAAGTTGCACAGAAAAGGAAAAGTAACCATAGTCACTGTTCATAATCACAATGAACACTGAATGGTGAGCTTACAAAAACCTCAGCATTCCTTTATGGGGAAGATGTGGGACATGTGTATGCACAGAATGGTGTGAAAGAGCACCGAGTACTTGTCTTCTACGGTGGAGACTTAATATATACTGCCGAAAACGGAAAAACGAGTGAAATCCCAAGAAGTAGTCATAAAAGTATCGTATTAGAGATACAGATAAATACCAAAAGAAGCAACTAGAAAAGCTGAAACCAGCTTGCCTGTTGGGAGCCGACTGTGGCAGGATTGGCCCTGGGGGTTGCTGTCTTTCAGAATAAGCTCTTAGAATTATTTGGCTCTTCAAATATGTACAAATATAACTTTGATAAAAATAAAAACTAAATTTTAGGAAGGAATACCTTGTAGTACTGTTATAAAATAAATGTGTTTTATCTTCCTAGGAACTCAGCAATAAATAAATAAATTCCTCCTTCCTTTTTCTTTCAAGGCACCGAGTTCCTATCACATGCAGAAATCAAAGATTGGCATATGGCTATGTTGACTGACCACTTTCCTCTCTCAAAAATGCCCATCTACCCTTCAGCCCTTTCATTTTTCAGTCACTAAGGTCCAGCAAAGAAGAGAAAAGCAGGGAATTCTGTTGACAGAGACTTTTGATCAGTGCTTGTTAGCATGCGCAGTCCTTGTTGGGCACCTGGATTTAGGCAGCACAGCAAATGGCCAGATGTAAGGTGGAACTACTGTGGTTAGAGAAACCTCCAGCTTTGCAGGCAGGGGCAATGAAGCATGTCACCGTGTTCCGGGAAACCGGCATCTGGTGCGTTTCCTGGCTGGTGGTAATGGACAAGCTTCCCCTCTAGACAGTCAACAAGGAAATGGTGGCATCAGAGCTCCTAGTCTTTTAGGCACCTCAAATTAGGGCCAGGGGCCAGCGTCTTGGAAGGCAGAGTTTGGGGTTTGTTTGTATGAGGGAGAGACAAAATGTGTATATTTATAAAGCATGCGATAGGCCATTTGTTCAATGCAATATGCATTTTATTTTTATCTTCTTTTACTTCAAAGACAGAGAAAGCCTACTAATTAGTAAATCTAGTCATATATATGTATATGCATATATATCTATATTATTATCAAGGTTTCCGTATTGATCAATAAACTTAAAAGTACTTTTCACTTCTGGCAAAACCTTGGATATTGATAAATGTGGATCCTCTTATTGGAGGATCATTTCTTATTGCTACAGTAGTTCTTATTGTAGGATAATTATGAGTTTGAAAAAAAATATATTGATGTACTATGATCTTTGACTTAATAATCCAAGTGACCTTTAGATGCAAACCCTATCTCTTCAAAAAAAAATGGAGAAAAGATGCTTTACTGATTCAAATCTGCTGACATTTATTGAGCACCTACTACGTGGAAGGCATTGGCTGCCTGCAGCGGATACAATAACGGATAAGGCAGGCTCAACACACAGCCTTCTACAGTTTATTTTGGAGAGGAAACATACAAACTAAGTGACAGCAGCACAAGTCTGAGAAGAATAGCATGTGAGAGGAATAAACAAGCCCCCTCCTGGGGGCCCAGAGAGGAAAAAAATCTCATTTCAGAGATCAGGAAGAGTTAGAATATGAATTAGGTCTTAGGGATTTGCCATATTGTAATTATAAAATAAACGCATCTCCAGACTCCTTTCATTCATTCATTTACTCATTCCACAAATGTAAGTGTGCCCCTCTGGGCACTGGGGATGCATCAGTGAACAAAACAAAGGGGGGCAAAAGTGCCCTCTTCATGGAGTGCACAGCTAAGCTAGAACACCTTCTTCCCTCACAGTGGCTACCTGGACAAGAGTCGACAAAGGATAGGTTGTGTCTCCTCTGCTGTGACTCTAACTTGCGTTCCATGACCATTCAGAAGTTTCCTGTGTGATGCACATGGACATTAATCTTCAGCAAGGCTGGGCAGTTCTTGGTGGTCAGGGTTTGGCTGACATGGGTGCTGTATGTAAGTACAGTATAAATGGTACCCTGGGTTCTCTGAGAGTATCCAAAACGTCACTATTGGAATGAGCAATGCCCATCAAATGGCAGAAACTCCTGCCCTGGCACTTAGTGCCATGGAATCAGCGTCTGGTGAGGGCTCTCAGGCCTTCCGGGAGCAGCAGGAGCAGGCTGATGGTGAAAGCCAGGGCTGCGCCAGCACAGCTGGATCGTAGAAGGGGGAGAATCTGCTTTGATGGGTCATGACATCCTTTTCTGGACCTCCCTACTCCCAAGTCTATGTATTTCCTCCTGGCAGATCATGGGTCAGCCAACTCTCCCAATCTCTCTCTTCGGTCTCAGCTGACAACAATTTCAGAGAGATTAAGTCAGAATTTAAAAATGTTTTCCTGGAGTTCCTAGTTAAAATATTTATCCTTCAAAGGAAGATGTTGTCAGAGTGATCCATGCTTTGTGATTAATAGCTTGGACTGCATTAATTGCCCCTAGGATTAACTGAGGATTTGGTTAGGAGAATCATAAGACCAAAAAGCTTTTAAGACCTAGAGACATGAAACTCTATGAGGGTGGAATTCCAGGCCTTGTAAAGGCTATGCAGAAGATATTTACATATTCCCTACACTACCCAGTATCTTGGAAGCCCCCTGCTCCACTGCACTTGAGACCAGTGGGTGGGCACATTTTGGCGTCTGTCCTTCTAATTATATGCTTTTCTCTCACTATGTCTTTCTTTTGTCTTTCTTAAACCCAATAGAGCTTGAGTTCCCAGTATGTGATCTGAGAAAGCCCTCTTTCCTTACCACTTGAGTAAAACTCCTTTTCCACTTGATTTTTTTTTCATTCATTTCTGTGCCCAGGATCCCAGTTTCACTTTATAGTAGCTGTAGTGGTTTCCTATTACTGCTGTAACAAGTTACCACAAACTTAGTGGCTTAAAACAACACAAATTTATTACCTTACAGCTGTAGCAGTCAGAAGTCTGAAATCAGTTTCACTGGGCTCAAGTCAAGGTGTCAGCAGGACTGGTTCCTTCTAGAGGTTCTAGAGGAGGATCCATTCACATACCTGTTCCAGTTTCTAGAGGCCACTTGCATTCCTTGGCCTTTAGCCCCTTCCTCGCAACACTCCAATTTCTGCTCCTTCTGTCACATCTCCTTTGGCTCCGACCCTCCTACCTCCCTCTTATGAAGACTCCTGTGATTACACTGGTTCCACCCAAATAATCCACATCTCCCCGTCTCAAGATCCTTAACTTAATCACAATTGCAAAGTCCCTTTTGCCATGTAAGGTAACACATTCACAAATTCCAGGGATTAAGACGTAGACATCTTTGGGGTACCATCCTTTTGCTACCACAGAAGCTAACTTTGAAAACTTTTAAATTAGCTGGTTGTTTCTTTTCCACTTCTCTGTCCCTAAATATTTACGGCCCAGGTTTTCAAAATGCATAACTTACTTCTTCAATATAAATTAAGAAATTGTTGTTAGTTCTTTAAAATAGTTAAGAAACAGTTATCTTTGCAGTGACTGTGAGTTATCACTCTGAAAACTTGACTTGAACTCCAGGTGTATTGGATGTAATCCTAAGTGAGTCATTAACACTCTAGAAAAACCCATAACTCCATTTTTCTTGGAAACTCTCTTTTCATCTCCAAATAAAAATGGAAGGCAAGGAAGAGGACAGTCCCTTTGTTGTTGCTGTTGTCATGTTGTTCTGGATTCTTGCCGTCTGCATAGCCTAGTCTGGAGCTCCCATTCATGCCAGTGACCGCTGCTCTTCCCTGTAGAAACCTTGACCCTCTTTCACATACTCTCTACCCTGTCTCCAGGCTTCCCATCTGCCACACATTTATAATCAGGCAGCCCGGCTTGTTGGAGGTGTTTGTGAGTAACAGGAAATAGTTGAGTGAATAATATGCTTTAGTGTGTGTGTGCAGTCCACTTTTTCTTTCATTCTAATTCTTCCCCACCTTCCAGAGCAGCGACACGTAAACAAACCCTGGACCAGCAGCATGTTTCTCCCTAACCTTGTTCTCTAATACAGGTGTTTTAAGCATCCATGTGGTGTGTCCCAATGAGAATGAATGAAAAACCTGTGAATGGCCGACCATATTGAATTCATCTTGGTGACCCAGCAGGTGTCACCCAATTGGCTTTTGATAGATTCTTTACTATGACATAGATACATTACAGATACTAAAATATTACATATTTTATGTATTATTATGTAATATATATACAATGTATGTATACATATGTATATGTATTTTACATGCATTATATATGTATATGTATAATGTAGCATGTGTATACATATAATAATATATAAAAATTTATAGTAATATGTAAAATCCTTGAAAATTCTTTTCACTTTTCTTCCCCTAATCCTCTTTTTCTGGGGTATATATTAAAAAATAATAATAATAGGAAGTGTCCTTTGTTATTGTTCAGCTACCAGCGCTCCTTCAGCTTAAAAGACTGATCCTTGTATCTTTTTAGGCGGAAGCCTTTGTTTAAATGAGGGCCTAAGAGCTGAAATCCCTCTGGCTAAACACACATTAAGGATCACTTGGTGCAATGAAGGCATCTTTTCCACTTTGCTGCACTGATCAGATTGCCCAATCAAGCTTAGAATAGGAAATGGCATGGAAGATCAGATGTGGGAAGTCATTTAAATATTTGCCCTCCTGTTAGAAGGTCACTAAAGTGCACTTAATGTGGGACCCAGAGGTCTTCACCACTAAGATGCAGGAAGGTGGCAGCAGTAAAACTGGTCCTGAAGATGTGTTGTTCTAGAGTCCTCTGTTCTTGTAAATGATGTTCTGGCTTCAAAGGAGCTTTGCTTTATTAGTGTGTTCCATGGGGATTTATACTGAAGCGTGAATTGCATTAACAGTTTTTAAAAGCAGAGAATACTGAAAGGGAACTGAATACTGAGAGAGTCATTTTCAAATATTCATGTTCAGAATTGTAACTCTCAGTTTTCGATAAAGTTTACGTTATGGTCACTAGTTTAGAAAGGCACAGTATTGAGTTGTGGTTAAGAGTGTGGAAGCAGGCTGGCTGGCTTCAAATCTTGCCTTCACAGCTTAGTAGCCATGTTGCCTCAGGCGAGTTGTTTAACTTCTCTGTGCCTGATTTCCACATCTGTGAGATGGGGAATAATAATTAATAGTGCCTTCCTCAGAGTTGTGAAGATTACATAAATTAACACATAAAGGCACTTAGCACAGGGCCTGGCACAAAGTAAGTGCTCTAAAAACATTGGTGGTTATTACAGTTATAAGTTATTATTCTTATTACTCTACAGAGATTGGAAATATTAAGACATTTCTCAAAGATTTTCATCCCCAATAGTTAAAACCAAAAAAACCCCATAGCTGCTTCAAGGAAGTGAACACTGAGCTGTACAGAGGTATCCTGCTGGGGCCTGAGACAGTCGTTTCACATTTCACTACAGAAGTTATCTACCTGTCCACTTGCTTCTTTAAGAAACATATATTGCCCAGTATTTTATTGCCCCAGCCATGCTGGCATTTACATTGTGTAAACTGTAGGGAGGTTGCCAAGAATTTTCCGTTAAAGAGCTAAATTTTTCCAGAACAAGCAAAATATATGACTGGAATTTCTGTCAGAAATTTTCAGGGAGATGAATTTTAAGAGAAATTAAGCTTTTCCTCCCCCAAAATAAAGCCAAGTTATTAGATAATTTTAAATTCATGTCAAATTGCTTAATCATCCTTTCCGTAGATGCTAACTGTAAAAATATTTTATATGTGCCCATATCCATTTCAGCTTTGGGTTAATTTTTCTTTGAATTGATGTCTGCTGAGCTGCCAGGTTGCTTGGCACTGATGTTCACCCCTGTTTTATAATTGTTCCCTATAATGTTTTACAGTACATATATTGGGAGACTTCTATGCAAATTGCCCATATTGGACTACAGTTGTTCCTTTAACATGATCCTTGTTAGCAATACCTGATGTGATTAGTAATATGGAAGATTTTTTTAAGTCACATGTGACTTCTTGTGATTAGCACAGTTGCTTAGGCCCTGGCTGTCCCCAGCTTTTCTCTGCTTGGTCGGATGGTTAATTATGGATTCATCAATTGTTAGAGCGAGAAAAAGATCTTGGAGGTCTTGGGATACTGTCAAGATTATTAAATCCAGAGAGTCAAGACTTTTTCAGCCGAGACTAACCCTGCTAGTTAGTTCAGGAGTTAGGACTAGACTTTGATTCATTTGGTAACTAAATTAAGGGAGTTGAGAAGAGAACTCACATTTACTTTGCACAAAGACAAAAAGGCCTGCCATTCCTTGAGGAACGCACAGTTTACTGAGGTGACAATCAGGTGAACGGGTAATTCCAGAATTGTCTTCTGATTCCCAGCCCATTGCTCGTTCCCTTACACTGTAGTGCCCTGTGTCAAGGTGATAGAATTATTTGGTAGATACTCTTTCAGCCCATCTACACAGTTGTAAAGTAGGCAACTTTGTTTTTGATGCTTATCTTTCCATTTATCCAGTCATTTATTTTTCTACCTATGAGTTATTCATCAAAAACACTCATGAGTGCCTGAGCTATGCCGGACACCAGAGTCACTTCAATGCGGCAGACCAGGGAAAGAAAATCATGGTCCTTGCCTTCAAGTATTTTATGGTCTAGCTGAAGCAGACAGGCGTATAAAGAACAAAGTACAAAGAAGTATTAAAGGAACCGTGATAGAAATATGACAAGGTGCATCGAAGACACAGTTTCAGTCCTTCTAAATCTTCCTCAGGTTTTCACAGATATGTCATGTGTTAGTTAATGCAGTGAACTTTAAAATGTACCTTCTTAGGGGTATTTACATTTTAAAGTAGGTTGGGAATCCTGCTTTTCTATCTTCTCTCCTCTTTCCTTCCTCTTGGGGAATGTGTCCAGGTTCTGTCACTTCTGAAAGAAGTGCTACTGGTAGAGTTAGCTCTTTGCTCCAGAATGGAGCAGTCACCTTCCGTCTTTACCCCACTCTAGAGAGAGAATGCCCTTCCCCAGTCCTGCACTCTGTTCCATTCATTTGTTTATTCAGCGGAAGGTCTACCATGTGCCAGGCACATAGGAGATGTGGTAGATGTGGTGGAAAGCAAAGACGGAGGTAGCTGATGTTCTCCAAGAGCTTATAGTCTAGACTAGCTGGAGAAACTAACTTTTAATCAAATAATCACACTTGCAAATGTGGGATACATCTGAGATGAGTGTTATCAACATGGTGCTTTAACAACAGCCGAATGCTGGAATAGAGGTTGAGTATAAGATGCAGGAGAGAAGAACATTCAAAGCTGAGGAGCAACACAAGCAAGGCTCTGGCAGGAAGAAACTTGGTGCATCATGGACCCAGTAGGAAGGCCAGTGTGGCTGGACAAAAGGGGGAATGTTGTAATGAGGCTCAAGAGGTGGGTAAGGCCAGACCATGCTGGGCCTTATAGGCCGTGTAAGGATCTCTCACTTTATCTAGAGCAACCAGGAAGTCCCCAAAAGGTTTTAAGCAAAGCATGTTGTATGATTAGATTTGGTTTTCAAAAAGATGTACTCTGACTGCCCTGTGATGAATGGGTTGGAGAGGAAAAAGTGGGGGCCACAGGACCAGGAGGAGGCTGATGTAGTAGCTATACCAGAGATGGTGGTAGCTGGGACTGAGCTTGTGGCCTCAGAGAATGAAGCAAGTGAACAGATCCCAAAACTAATAAAAACTAAAATTTCCAGACCTTACTCCTTAATTGAATATGAGGTTATAAGGGATGACACCAATTGTCTGCCTTGTAGGTGGATAGTGTTGCCGTTTGTTGATAAAAAGGACATGACTGGTTGAGATTTAGGTTTGAACACATTGACCTTGAGGTTTACCTGAGATGCTGAGGTAACTACATTGCACAGGCAGTTTGAAATAGTTTGGAGCTTACAGGAGCCTTGGGGCTGAGATATAAATTTGTGGATAATCTTCATTTAGGATGTATTTGAAACTGAAGTATAGAGAAGATTGACTAGAAGTATGGAGTGAGAAGAACAAGGGACTTTGCGTGATTCTTGAGAAACTCAGGCATTTAGTGGCCACGTAAAAGATGATAAACTCAAATGAAATGGAGAGCTGAATGGAACAGGGGAGAGCTAGGAAAGTGAGAGAGAGCTGAGGTAAGGCATATGAGTTATGGGAACCAAGGGATATGTAGATTTCAAGATAATGAGAGTAGCCAACATGTCACAACATATCCCCAGACTAATGACTTTGTTAATGACTAACAAAAGAGCCATTGTATTTAGCTACATGGGGGTCATTGGTGACCTTAGTGAGAAATGATCACTTTTAGGGGGCAGAAGTAAGGTTAGAGTGGGTTGAGAAAAAAGTGGGAGGGAAGGAAATGGAGAGAGTAAATAGAGACAACTAAGGGGAGGAGAGAGACAATAGTGTGGTAGTTGGAGGGGATATGAGATCAAGGGAAGTTTTGTAAAAATGTGGTAAACTTCGGTATGTTTAAAAGTCAATAGAAAAGCACAAAAATGCACCCTAGTGTAAAGTATGGACTTCAGGTGATAATGATGTGTCAGTATAGGTTCATCACTTGTAACAAATGTACCATTCTGGTGGGGGATGTTGATAATGGAGGAGGCTGTGCACGTGTGGGGCAAGAGGTACGGGGAAATTTCTGTACTTTCCTCTCAGTTTTCTTGTGAACCCAAAACTGCTTGAAGAAGTAAAATTTATTAAAAATAAAAAACAGTCAACCGAAGAATCCAGTAGAGGAGAGGTTGATTATATGAGAGAGAGGAGGGATACCCCCTAGTGCAATGTTCCTAAGAGAAGGCAGGATGTCACGAGACCAAAAGCTGAAGGAGGTGAACACAGTTGATCTCAGAAAGGAGGAGAGACAGAGAACAGGGTGGGTGTAGATACCACAGGCTTCTCAATTCAGTAACTGGACGTTGATGGAGTCCCCACCTGAGTGACTTCACTTCACTCTCTGAAGTATGTTGGAGAACTTTCCCAAAGATGAGTGAAGGGGAGGTCTGGTCAGGGTGGCTTCAGGATAATGGAGAACATTTGAAAGAGTGTGGTAGAATGGAGAAGGCTAAGCAGAGAAGCCCAGCAGTGTCAAGGCCTGTGTGAGGGTGTGCTGGTGAAGAGGGTGGGACCGTCTACGTGTGGTTTGACTTCAGGCACAAGTCCTTCCTGAGTGTCTCACACTGCTGGTGTATTCCAGCCTCCTTCCTTCACTGGGGAACCTTTTATTGAACTAATCTCTTGAGAAGTTAGCATGTTCAACTGGATAAAAACATATTTTGCAGTGAATCAAAAAGAAATGGTGAAATTTTTTTGTTTATTTTGCTTAGATTTTCTACTTGGGCTTATCTTTGACATGGATCTATGCCACTGTAATTTTTATTGACTTCTTACCATGAGTTTTTCTGCCTCAACTTGTTTTTAAATTCACTTTTTTCAATCTTTTTTCTTCTCTGTCAGCTCTTTTATTACAGACTGTATTTTTCATTTTTTCTATTTTCCCCATCCTTACAGTGCATTGCTTACAATATTATTACTGCTGTTCTGTATGCATATTATTAGTTGAGTTTTGTAGGGACTTCCCTGTGAATACCAGAATGTAATTTATGAAATATGACAGTCATTCTCGTAACACCTCTGTGCTTTATGTCACACTCACTCAAACAGCAGTGTGGAAATAGTTACCCATACTGCCAGCTTCCAAAGCTTCGTATTGCCTCTTGTGTTTAGAAGGGGCTTCACCCCAATTCTTCTCAGGATGGAGCTGTAGAGGGAAGTGTTGCCTACCACTCCCATTTCTGGCATTTACCATTTGAACTAACTCAAGGACAGATGTTTCTAGATTAATTCAAATATGTCTAAAGACACATAATTCTACTTTCAGTTATTAATGAAAATTATAATTATCTAAGAAAGTGATGCAAAGTAGTAGTTTTTTAGGTCCTTTCATGAGAAGCTGTCAACATATAATTGGCATGTACAGTGGTCAAGAGGGAAGATTCTCAGGTCAGACTGCTTGAGTTTGCATGCAGCACCTGCCATTTGCTGGGCATGTGTGACCTTGGGCAGGTTATAACTTCTTGGTGCCCCAGTTTACTGCTCTATAAAATAGACCTAATATTACCCATATCATGATTATGGTAAGGATTAAAAGAGTTAGTACACATAAAGCCTTAGGACAATACCTGGCACAGAATATGTACTTACTAAATTCTAGCTATTGTATTATTTAGGTACTATAATGGTGCTTCAGAAGTCTGTTGTCTTCTGCTGCCTCCACTTCTTGGCAGTTTTATTTAGGAATCAGTTTTTATCACATACAACTCTAAAAGCAGCTTAGTATAGTCTAAGTTTTCACAATATTCTGGAGTAATATGATCTACAGTGATAATATTTTCTATTATATGAGTGTTGATTTATTATCTCCCACGTACATAATAAGCAATGTTGCATTAAAAACAACCCCCGTCTCCCGGGGCACTGCATGGCTCTCGGATAGAGCGAATATCTTCAGCCAGCTTGGTACAGATAGAAACATTCTTTCTCAGCTCTTTTAAACCATTTAGCAGAGGAATCAGATGATGGAACTTTGAAGAACTGAGTCTGTTTGGATGGAATCTTTGCTGTAAAGATTCAGTATTATTCTGAGCCGCTCTGTGCTCCCTTAATTGAAAAGCCCTGACATTGACATTGAAGAGGGATTGCCTTTGGGGCCAGGAGCAGGCAGCTTTCTTTAGCGTCTTGTGTTGTTAATGACTCGGAGATTGTTTTCCGATGAGATCAGAAGCAATTCACTAAAGAAGAAGTGGAGAGAACTTGAGAGCTTCAAAGAGTGGAGAGGAGGTATGTGAGAAAACCTAAAAAAGACAAAACTTGCTGTGGAAGAAGGAGTAGGGCTGGCTCCATGGCAAATTTGCCGTTCATCCCCGTGCAGCTTTTCCATGCAACTAGAGATGACAAGAAACCCTGTCCTGAGGAACAATGATGTCTTTGAAATGATGTAAGGGAAACCAGAGATAGACAGGGAGTGAAGTTGAACCAGGTCCTCCCTATAGATCTTGAGGGAAGATTTATTCAGCACTATTGTTCACTCCTGGCCATGTCAGCATGTCTCTGGACGCGCAGAGGATGGACTGCAGACACTTAGATGTCCCCACGGGTAGGTGGCTCTGTTCACAGTCCATAGCTACTGCCTTCCTCCACCTTCCTCCTCCTTCCTCAGACTGCTCCACTGTTGACAGCTCAGCAGTGGAAGTTCAGTCTGAACACAAATTAAGTGGCAGTCTTGAGGTTTCAAAGAAAAAGGAAAACTTTTTCATTTTAAAAATGAAAAATTTAATGTCTCCTATGTCACTTCACTGTATGTCCCTTGAAATGGTTTCATCTCTATGCTAATTTTATGCTGAAAATAGGAACACTCCTGTGGAAGAAGAGAGAAAGGGCTGGAAATCAAAGACTATCTGAGTGGCTGAGAGCCAAGTGGACCTGCTCAACTCAGTCCCATTTAGAAAATGTCCTCTGGGCTCGCCTGGCCCTCAAGACAACCAGCATTGTACTGAGGGCCACGTTAGGGGAGCCAAGGGCTTCATCTCCCACCCAGGAAGCCAACTCCCAAGGCTTGGACATGGATTCATGACCCGCAGAGTCTGCATGTTTCCCCTTGGTCTTGCACCAGTAATTTCTCTGGCCTACCCAGATCCCAAAATTGACTTCCCTTGATTTCCTCCACTTCTATTTTAAGTGAATAATTAATTCATAAAAAGCATCATCTCAAAAGGACAAAATAGCCCATAATTCCATGACTGTGAGTTGTCTGAGTAAGTGAACATTGTATTATGTTTTGTTCTAGACTAGCCTTCTCTTGGAGGAACATGAACTGTTAAGGATGGGAACCTGGTCTCTATACCTCTAGCATGAACATGGAACCTTCCTCAGAGTAGGCACTTCTCGTACACTTGTTGAATTTTATAGTAGTTCAGGGGCAGTTGGACAAAGAAGAGATTGGAAGGGTCTCGTTTTCACTGTTCTATAACTGGTTTCACAAAGACACTTCTCTATCAATTTTATCCTGCCAGTTCTCTTCACCTAGTTTTCTGTATCTTTCCGTACACAACAATGCTGGCTTTTTCTTTTATTTATGTTGTTTTAAAGAGATAATTCATGATGAAAAGGGAGTATACTTGTTTCAGGGGCAGGACTAAGACCAGTGGGAGAAAATTATACAAGATTGATTTCAGCTCCATACAAAGAGCTTTCTGAAGATGAGAGCTGTTTGTGAAGGAACAAGTTCCCTGTCACTGACTATCTTTAAGCAGAAGCTGGGTGGTCACATGAGACTGTTGTCCTGAGGATGCCTGCCCCGAGACTCAGCTAGCCAAGGTGCTGACTGATGACTTACCTTGGGGACACTCACAGCTCCAAAGTCTGGATCCTCAGCTGACAAATGGCAGCAGAGGAGGTGTAGCAGGTGAATACAGGGCCACTGTTCCTTAGGCTCTCTCTAGGGGCGGGCTGGGGCTGGCACCATGTTGCTTGAACCCGTGGGCACAGCTTCAAGAATGCACAGAGAATGCTGACTGGGCAGTCATGCTGGGACTGTAACGCAGCTTGTCTTCAAAACGGAAAGAATTCCTAGAGATTTAGTACTCACACACTCCTGAGGGATTTGAGATGAGAATGTCAAGGAGACACTGAGGTGTGGGTGTGTGTGGATGAGGCAGTTTCTATCTGCTTGGTAATAAGGCTGTAAGCTTTATGTTTCTATTGTATTCATTTTTCCCTCACGTTAGGCTGTCTGAGCCAGAAACATGTATCCCAGGGCAGACATTTTAGTGACCTAGAATAGAGAAAAGTACATTATAAACAGATTCTGGAAACATAAGGGGCTGAAATGCGTGTAGCTATTTGGAAAGATAATGGAAATTGTGCTTGTTTCTTTGACCTAGTTCCTTTGAGGTTTAATTATATAGTCTTGCCTTTTTAATTCTTTCAAAAAACAGACCCAGAAAGAACTAAAATAGGTAAATGGAAAGCTAGTTACCAGCCAGCTACTGGGTGACATCTCTGCAGATGACAGCTTCCTACTTTCTTTCCATGGCAATTCCACTCCTCCGAGTGGAAGGAGTTGGTGATGTGGCAAAGTGTCACGAAGCTTTTGGAGAAGTGGCTGTAATTATAGAGGCATTATCATTGAAAGGACCCAGAAAGGGAAGGGGCATCTAGCTCCGTGGTAGGATTGAGAAGGAGGAAAGCAGGGTTCATAGCCACAGAAGGTCTAGGATGCTATGCTTGAAAAGGTTATGGCATTTATTGATTCATTGAACTCAGTTAACCCCAAAATACTGGGTACCCCCCATGTGCAGTGCCCTGTAATAGGAGTGGTGAGCTATACAAAGAAGAATCAAATAACTTCCTCAACTAACTTAGAACATTTATTACTTACTTAAAAGGAACAGAACTAAGAGCCAACAATTTTTTTTTTTTTCCTTTTCATAAAGAGCAATGCACATTAATGTGCTCAGTAAACACTTGCTGGTTAATGGCCACTGCAGGTCCCAGGATGTGCTTTGACTTAGAAGAGGTACCGCCTAGATGCCCCAGGAGTAGCTTCACAACAGGAGAGCAGCCAGCCCGATGGTTCAAGAGCAGTATCGAATCTTCTCCTATATGCTGCCGGGAGCTCCAGAAGACTTGCCAGTTGAAAGGAGAGAAATTGAATCAATATTTAGCGCATGATGTCGATTTGCCACATACCAGACATATGCAGTGCTAAACATTGGAGATACAAAAATAGACAGACAAAAAATTAAAATGCAATTAAATCATGACCAACAAAACCAAAATCTGGGGAGAAAAAAGAGGTATCATTTGACATTAAAGATAGCCCCTTAAAAAAAATCAATACCAGTTGCAGAGCCAGCAGCTGAATCCATAGAGTTATAGAATGTCAGAGCTGGATGAGCCCTTAGGACGATCTGTCCAAATCTGTTATTTTACAGATGGGGAAACGGAGACCCAGCGAGGAGAGGTAAAGATATTGGCTCCATTTAGTTTACATTTCTCTTTGGCTGCGTGTATCATGGGTAAATATACCTTAACTGTAGTGAGTTGATGAAGACAGATGCTCTCTCTCCTTAAAATGTTTTGGCTGCTAGTGACCAACTCCTAGAGCAAGAGAAGCACTTTCTGGCATTGATGAGGAACTATGTCTGCTGTGTGAGTTTGCTGAGCTACCGAGCTTTTTCGCAATCCCCTGCTTTATTGTTTCACAGGCCACATTCCTTTAATGCCCATCATCAGAGAGTTTCTCTCTACCGTTTCTCGGCTCGAGTCCTTCAGAAGTCTCTGTACACTGACAATAGAGAGTAGGTCTGAAAACAGATGAGTGGCTTTTAAATTTGGCTTTTCCCCCCAGGGGATGATGTAGGGTTTAGTGACTTCAGTTTTGTTGAATTTTACTTATAAGTGGTGATGACTTGTATGTAGTGTGAGTTTTATTTTCTGTTTCATATGTATTTTTTATGCAGCCACATAAGCAAATATTTAATTTATCCTCACTCCTGTACTGTTGGGTAGTGACAGCTAATGTAAATGATATTGTACTGATTCAAACATGGGATTAAGTGCCTTTGAGAAGGCTTGGTAGACACCCAGCACGCTGTTAGGATTATCCAAATGTCTATATGATACTGAAATAGCTGGTCAATTGGTCATTTTACTCAGATAATCAGAGAAAACAGTGGGAAAAGGATCCCTAAAACCTAACTAAATGAATAGTTTTTAGATGATTTTTACTACTTGGTTCAGGCAAAACATTTAATCTATTATTCTTTGTGTAGAAACAGCTGAAGCAAAAATTATGGCTTTGAAGACATATCCAAGTTTGAATTCTGGTTTTACCTCTTAGTTGCTGTGTACCTTGAGCAAGTTACTTAACTTCTCTGGGCCTCAGTGTTCTCACTTGTAGAAATGGAGATAGTAGTACTCACTGCGTAGTGTTTTCAAGAGGGTTATATTTTAATACTAAATATACTATTCCTAGTGTAGTACTTGCAACAACAAGCTAATGTTAATTCTTGTCCTCCTAAGAAAGAGTAATCCTGGAGGGATAAATGGAAGTCACCCATCGAACAGACCATGTTATTCTGGCCTCCCATATCATTGCCTTCACTAGGAGGTACTTGAGTGGTGTGGACTCAACTCCATCCTTGGATCCCGTAAGAAACAGCTGTATGAAATGTGTTACTGCACGTACACTGGGAAGATTATTGAGGATTTTGTCCATTATTTCACTCAACGCCCCCTACGAAACATGTAAAGCCAGGAGAAACTTAGCTTACCTTAAAGTACAGGTAAATTTCATCTTAAGAATTTTGTAACTCACCATTTCCTCCTTCACCCTGGCTGGGGAAAGGCTCAGAGCCAGATTTGAAGCTCAGCTCCTCTGTGCAGAAGCTCACTGCTCGCTCTTTGTGTGTCCTTCTCCCTGATCTCAGCAGTCCTCCTCTTATTAATAGTCCCCTTCCCGTATTGTTCCATGTTAGGAGAGGTTTTTGACGCTGTTATATGGTATTTCAGCCAGAACTCAAGAGTTACCAAATCCTGCCCTGCAAGTCACTCCTGCCTGTCAGGGTCCTGAGAGCCAAGCAGAGGGTGAAAGCTAGCTGAGGGTTGCCAGGGTAGCACCCTGTGGGCTTCAGGAGCACCCAGCATCCCGTCCAGAGCTGGTAGAGGAGAAGAGGGCCTGCGCTGGCTGAAGCACACTGCTCCCTTGTTCTGAACCCACACCTCAGATCTCCTGAGACCCTCGTGCGTGCTCGTGGCCCTTGAGGCGGCACGGGGAAGCAGCGGGTAGGAGTCTGGCTTGAGAAAGATGTCAGTAACATCCCACCTCTTATGCCACCCCTTATGTTCATTCTCTATTTTTATTCATATTCGAACATTATTTTATTGTGTATTTTCTTCGGTAAGCCTCATTAAATCCTTTGTAGAATGAGGCAAGATGTAAAAACATGAAGCTTCACAGATTATATACACAAATTAAATGTAGCATGTTAACGATACAGCATCCCGTCTTGTCCACGGGACATACATTCCCTCGTGCCAGTGGAGGCCTGAAACTGCATGCAGATAGTGCTGAACCCTATGTATACTATGTTTTTCCCTACACATACATACCTAGGATAAAGTTTAGTTTATAAATTGGGTACAGTAAGAGATTAACAACAACTAATAATAAATAGAACAATTATAAAATATATTATAATAAAAGTTACGTGAATTTGGTCTCTGTCAGAATACTTTATCATACTGCACTCACCATTCTCCTTGTGATGATGTGAGATGACAGAATGCCCACATGATGAGATGGAGTGGGGAATGACATAGGCATTGTGACTTAGCATCAGGCTACTTGGTGACCTTCTGACATACTCAGAAGGAGGATCATCTGCTTCCTGATCGCAGTTGACAGTGGGTAACTGAAACCATGGAAAGCGAAACTTCAGATAAGGGGGATTGCTGTATTTGCACCTAAACGTGAGTGATTATGCCACAAATGCACATTTATACAAAGAGCATTCAATGGCCAGGACCCACCATAGGCAGTTTAATTATTGATCAGTCATAGTTAGGTTTCTCTACTCAGATCACGTAAGTCAATACTGACCAATTAATTTGTTTTGAACAGGCGGTACACCTCACTAATCGTTGCAGATACGCTGCAGGAACTCATGTCTCACAGACCCGTGTCTCCTACTCAACTTTCAGCTTCTAGAGCGTGGAGACCGTGTCCTACTGTCCTTTATTTATAGAACTTGGCCAACAACTGATGCATAATAATTGCGTAAGAAGTGAGTGCATAAATGAGAATTTTTTTAAATGGGGAGATTATTCAGAATAAATGAAATGTAGAATATCAGAATATTTTATAAGAAATGGCATTTTGGACAAGTTGTTATTACTTATCAGTACTTTCAGAAACACAAACTGTTCCCCTAACCAAATGCTACTAGGTAAGATCCTGCTTTCGTGGATAGATAAATGTGATTTCTCAGTAGCATGTACAGCACTGAAGCCCAATTACATTTTTTTAAAATAAACACACTTTTTAAGTGTTTCCATGCAGCTTATTCTCTCAGAAAGCTTATCCAATTCACATTGTTCGTTTTATTGGCAGGCCCTGGCCTACTGACAGTGTCAAGTTTCAACTGGGACTCTGCACAATTACTGCTAATTCTTAATGACGACTGAAATCAGGTGGCTTTACTGAATTTGTATTTGCCTGAAACATTTTTATTTTTAGTGTTCTTATTGTTCCCACCCAAGACCATATATTCTGCAATCTGCAGTCTATGCCTGATCTATAAAAGACTTGACTGTTCACACGCTGTAATAAATACTGAGTGTCAGTGAGCTCATTGTGGTAAATCCTTAGGTAATTACTTTCTGCCTTAGTTAGGGGACTTATGGTAGCATAAGCTAAAATTATTCTGTCTTGAGAAAACCCTGAGGTGGCTGTTATAGTTAAATATAATTCATTTTCAGCATGTTTATTATAGTTAAATTTAACTAATTTATGGCCTGTTGCTGGCCAGCAGCTGAGGAGGAGGAAGTTTCAGCGTCCATAAAAATGAGGCTCCACGACCCATCTTTGAGAACATGACGTAATAGCTGCACCCACTCTGTCTCTGTTCTTCCTGTCCCCAGAGTTGGATGGGTTGTTGCTGAAAGTAGTTGGCTGATGAGCTATCCAGGCGTTGGATTACTGTGATGTGGCAAGAGGAAATCTCAGCAGTAGACTGGCGTTCCATTCAGTTCTCTGTTTCAATTTGGAACTTCCTAATGTTACAGAAAGAACCCTTATTTCCAGGGTCATTGTGAGAGATAGATTTCTGCAGGTTGCTGGGCTCCCTCCTCTCCTGCCCCGCTTCCTCACAAAATCATAGGGCCAATTTGGGTGTTACTTTTTCCTGGCCTTCCAACCTAAAAGAGTGTTTGCTCTGGAAAAAATGTGAAAGGACTTATTCAGAGAACCAAACACACATTTACGGAGGATGTTTTAACCTTTTAAAGATGTTCCCACTGAATGAACCCTTTTTAGAGTAGCATTTACCTCATGAGAGCTCCCCTGAGTTAGATGGCTGCTCCACTGAAGATGTGGAGGGGACGCCAGCATTGAGAGGTGACTACTTGTGAGCCATCAGCTTTGGTCCAAGGATAAAAGTTAAGAGTTACTATAGGTGGACTGTTCCCATAAGACAGAGACCCTGCCAGGAGGAAACGAAATTCAGATCATTGTGAGAACAAGGAATTGGGGAAAACATTGTTCTACTTTCCCACAAAAATATTACGTATCTACTTGGAAAGTATGTGTGCTGTTCTGGTAGCTCAAGAGAAGGTAGGAGTTGGAAAAAGTCCAGAAGATGAGTGAATAGACCCGGGAGTCAGTAGGTGGCTGTGTGAAGGTTAGAAAACAGCAGAGCCGCTGCAGCGGGCAGACAAGAGGAAGAAGACACACCGAAGCATGTAGAATCTATACAGGTCTGTTGGGGTCAGTACAGTTTCCTTCACCAATTCCAAAGTGCAAAACCAGCAGGGTAGGCACACCCACCCATGCCCAGAGGCCCACCCTGGAACTCCATCTAGAACAGCTGACCCAGCCTCACTAACCCTGGTCACATCCCGGCCATTCAGTCCCAAGGTGACTCAGCTAACAAAGGGCGAGCTTTCTGACTCTAAAGCTAGCGTTCTTTCCACTGCACCACACTTGCTTCCCTTGGGCCCAGATTCTTCTGAAAACTCCCCTTTTCCATTTTGATCAAACAAATTTTTGCCATGAGAATGGTTTGTGACTTTTATAGGCAAGCTGTGATATAAAAAGTAAACTCTAAGGGTTACATAATTTTGGGGGCAGGTTAATTTTTCTAGAAATCTAGTGTCAAAGTGAAGATTTAGTTTCGGCTATTAAAATTCAGGAAAAATTTATAAATCATCTCTGTACTTCCCTCCCCTCCCCCACCCCCTTAAAAATAACATCTAAAGTTTCATCGTAGCTGAGTCACTGTGCCTTGTGTTTAGGGCTAGGCTGCAACTGGACCTGTCAGAATGAGGCCACAGTGATTCATGAAGGAAGCTAAGTTTGGTTGCCACTGACAACGTGTTCCTTTCTGTTCTTTCCCTGGAGTTTAGTGACACTGTATTTTCCTTTGGAGTAGAAACACCTTTGCATAGTGATAGTAATGGGATGAGATAGGCTACTGCAATGAATGCACCTTCTGGGCCCTCCCACTGTGACGCACAGAATTTCTAGCCATTTATTAGGGGAAAGTATGTGTAATTAGCATAACCAAAGACCTATGGAGACCATAGCTGTGCAGGAAATTTATCTCATCTACCACTGAAGCTTACTGTCAGGTTGATCTACCAGCAAGGTGCCCCGGCACCTTTTGTGTGCCCCATACTGCACTTCTAGTGGAGGAGAGGTAAAAGGTTGAATAGATGTGGTCCCTACCTTAAAGGAACTTGGGGAAACTTAAACCAATGAAAGCAGCAGCCTGTACTTCCCATGTTGATTCTATTCATATATGGGTCTGTTTCAAATCAGCTTGTGCTGCCTTGAGGGCAAAAGCCATGTCTTGGGCTCATGCACGATGCCTGGCACATATTTGGAGGGGTCAGTCATGTTTGTGGAACTGAAATGAGCTGGTACTGCCTGCAGCACCTGCTTGCCTCCTTCTGCAATCAGAAAGCCTCGGTTACACCATTCCTTAGTGCCCTTCTTAGGACCCACATTTGGGCCTGTCCACCCTGGTGCAAGTGTCCAGGGAAGGGAGAGGAGATCTATGTCAGCAAGGATGCAATTACAATGGTTTTATTTAAAACTGGGACTTGGTCAGTAAAGAATTCTATGCTTCCCAGCATTTCTGCAGAATTCGGTTAAACTTATGCTAGTTAGACTTGTGCCAGCTCTTTGAAAGTGAGGAGCAGATATACGAAGCATGAGGACTTTCCAAGAAACGAGGTTGCTTCGTGTGATGCCAATGATGCTTGTTTCAAATGAATGAAAACTTATGGGAAAGGCAGAGCAGAGCTTTTCAAATAGGGCACCTTAGTATACAGATGTACACAGGTAGGTATGTCAACATAATGATCTCCTGAGCTCTTTGCACACCTAGATATGTCTGGAGTATGGGATGGATTTTATATATGGACGTAGATATAGGTATATTGTATATGTACATTCCAGAAGACTAGAAGGATATACAACAAGATGTTAACTATGCTTGTCTCTGGATGGTAGGATTATGATAACCTTTAATTTTTTCTACTTATTTATTTATTTTCATTGTTAAATTCTTTATATGAATTAGTCATGTAATTTAAGTCAACCAAATACTAACCAAGATGTTAAAGTAAGATTTACCAGTGTTGGGTGGTCTAGCCAAAGGTTTATGTATGTGTTATATTCCAACACTGACTTAGAAACCATTTGTCCTGACTATATGTCCTCTTTTTTATTTTTTATTTTTGTCAGTTTAAAAATGACTATTTTCAGTCAGTGCATACTCTTCTAAAAAAAAAAAAGAAAGAAAGAAAAAATAGGAAAGCAGATGTCACAAGTCAGAGAAATTGTTGCATGTTGATAGATTCACACCATTTATTTTCTTTGCATCTAAACCTAATATTGGTAACAGCCCAAACTTCTCCATTTGTAGATATTCTCATAAAGTTAACTTCCTGTGAAGGATATGTTTGATAGAAATATTAAGAGAAAAACTTATTGGTCAGCTGTTAGTTTGAAATGGCCAAACTACAGAGGACACTGACGGTTGGCCCTGGAGGACATGGAAACATGCTGAATGAAGCAATGGACTAGAATTTGGGAAGTCTTGTTTCCATTCTCGTCCTCCGCTTTCCCAGTGACCGTGGACAAGGAGTGATGATTTGACAGTTGTATTTTATGGCGTGTTGCATTTGTAAAATGTTTAAGGTCATTCAAGTTTGTTTTCTTCACGACACTTCTATGAACACCTGATTTCTTCTTGCCTACTCTCAGATTTGTAAGTGGGGGTTAGAGGGCACCATATGTCCCTTCTTCTCACATTGCAATGCCTATAACCTGAATGAGATCGATATCATTAAGTTCTTCTGGGAGAAGTACTATTTTTGCCAATTTCCAACATTATAAAATACTTCCGTATTTGGAACTGTGGCATTTTGTACTCAGAGAGATTTTTAAAAGAGATTGTCTGATCCTCTTCCTTCATTATACAAATGAAGAAGTTACGATGAACGCAGTCAAAGGGGAATGCCCAAAGTCCCAAGAAGTAATTAATGACAGGAGCCCACTTCTCTTTTGACTACTTCTAATATTCCATATTTTTTACCTAAGATTTCTAAATTGTTATGAAGAATTAAAACAATGTTTTCTAGTCTGCATTTTTTAGGGGGAAGAGACGTGAAAAACACAGTGACTGGCACACATAGGTAATCATAAATATTTGGTGAAGAAAGTATTTGATAAGCTTGCATATATTTACCTATTGAGTCAATAAAAAATAGAGCACATTTACATATACAAACAGATTGGTAGGTGGATGGACGGACAGATAGATAGATGATAGGTATAGGGTAACACGTAGCTGATAATAGCAGTGTGCTCTCAGTAAGCAAAAGGATTTAGTTAGCACGTGTGCCCCGTCCACATGGCTTTCTTCAAAGGAAGAAACTATGGAGAGGAATGACGGAATTTCAGGAGACGGAGAAAATATACTCCTCTTCAGTGAAATCCTAGCAGAATTGCTGAGGTGAGAAAGACATGCGCACCTGTGTGTATGTGTTTGGATATCAGTCTAGTACTGTCTATAGTAGCTATTTGTTTAGTCATGAGATATGTTTCCTGCCATTTCACGTGGATCAAATATAGTGTTGAAGAGACCTGTTAAGTTAGGATAACTCATATAGCAAGTGTGATAAGAGCATTACCCAGTAATTATGCAGTGTATCTTTGTTTTGGATCTGTGTTTCCAAGTTTCTCATATTTCATTTGAGAAGAACAACTTAGAAAACATTAAAAGAAAAGCTAATATTCACCAAAATAGAATGAAAGTTTCAGAGAGAAATAAAATGAACCTGGACTAATTCATAAATACCTTATAGAAGGTACATTGTTTTCATTATGTTTTTCATTGGTTAACATATCCAGCAGGAAGTTAAATTTCATTTTCTTTTCCATATCACGGAATGTGTTTTCTTAATCACCTTTTCCACACATTGAACATCATCTTGGTCATAATCGTGGCATATGCTACATTGAAACTATGGTGAAAATCATTCTTTTTCTCCCACCTAAGGGAAATTTCACTTTTTTATTGAATGAAAGTGGCATTTAAAGACTAAATTAAAATAAAGATGACTATTATTAAATTTGGTTAGGATCATATAAAAAATAATAAAATAGTAGTCAAAACAACCTGACTCAAGATTGCTGCAGAAAAGTTTAATTTAACACACTCCATTTAACTATGCAAGAAGATTTTCTTAACAATGCTTAAAGATGTCAGCTTCAGTTATCAAGGAAACTGTCTTGAATGGAGCATCAGATGAATGGGGTGTTTCTGTACTTGTCTGTTATTGATGATTTCATTTATTTGGTTCTCCCACGTCTGTCCTCCATTCTCATATTAGGCTCTTAATGATTTGATTGGATTTTGTATTTGTTAAATACAAACAATATCATACATATTAGACTGGACACATTCAGAAATGTGCATTTATATAATCTTCCATTTTTAAATCATGAGACTAACAATATATTTTATTGCACATGAATCTGGTGTCCTAGTTTGGGATCTGCTTAAATTCTCAATAACATCCTAATAAAGCTATTGTAGAGAGCAGAGCTGGTTATAAGGACATTTACAATGTCACATTAAGGTAAAGTGTATGCCACATGCCTTGTAATAACATATTAAATGATTACAAATAGAATTTTATATGGGAAAGGCTCAAAGCAGTTTAAAAAATTCTATATAGAGCCATATTTCTGAATGTGAAAGTTTCATTTTATTTAATTATGTATTAAATCCTCTCAAACTTATAGGGCTTAGCCTGTACTTTTATTCTATATTAGTAAGGGACTGTCCTTATTGTCAGCCTTAAATATATTGCCTTGCTGATGACTGCAAGCTTCACTTCCTCACTCTTGTATTGTCCCATGATATTTGCTGCTTCCTGAAGTCAATATAGACAGACCTGAGCCAACTTAAGTGTTGTCTCAATATTTACCTAGTACAAAGAAAATTCCAACTGAGAAAACCACAGAGTATAGTCATTCCTGGAACAACCAAGGGATGCTTATTAGTGTTGGAAAGAATTATTTTGCCCCACTTTACTTTAAGAGTGACCAAAATAGTTCTTTAAAGATGTATCTCAAGTTCAGAGGCATATGTATATTAAAGTGCCCACGTATCTAAAATTATTCTACATTGCTTTCGTGAAATGTTATTCTTTTAATTAAAAATATTTGAAATGTATAAACCAATGATGACTACTTTTTGTATCTTTGTAAGACTTTTATATAAATTTGTGAATCAAAGCAAATTTTTTATTAAACCATGTGTCTTGCTTTCTTGGGCATGGTATAAAATGCTGAGAATCAAAGCAGCCGTAATTAAAAAGGACTGGTCCATAAGAGAACTGTAAAGTAGGTAACACTTGTGTTCAGCTTTCTTCCATTTCCTTCCTCTGGATCCCTTTGGACAAGTTCTTTCTTCCCACCATACTCTGCCTTGCCCCTTCACATCATAATGTCTATTAAGAACCTAGCAATGAGCCAACATAGTAAGCTTTTCTCATAAATGAGCATTGAGATGCTCTTTTCCAAGCACTTTCTAATAGTTAAAGCCGTAGCACAAAGACACAGGCAAGCTACCTTGAATAATCAGCCCACCTGTGTGGGAGGAAGTCCTGCAGGTGCTGAGTGAATCTCTCTTAGTAGCAGTGGCCTTGCAACACTGCTCTGGGAAATTAACCTGGCCTCAGTGAGTAGGACAGAGAGGAGTGGTTACCTACCTCAGACAGACAAGCGAAGGACTGCTGTCCAAGCCCAGGGCCATTGTTCCTTCCCTGTATGCTTGTATAATAGAGTATGTGTACATTTCCAACACTTTTAGTTTTACCTTGCACTCATTTGAAATGTTTGTTTACATGCCTCTTTCACTCACTTGATTGTTAAATTCCTGAGGGCAGGAGTGGTATCTTACACCTGGCACAAAGGAGGCACACAGTAAATGGGCTTAGCATGAATGAGTGGATGAATCAGTCTGTCAAGCAATCAGCTAATCCAGGTGCAACGAGAGTATGGATGCAAGTGATGATGCTGAAAACTGTAAAAAATGGATGGCTGTAAAATACAGGGAGGTAGAGCTAAGAGAAAAGAAAAGTGAGAGAGATACCAAGGAGTCGAGGCCTCTAAGGTTTTGAGCCGAGCAGAAGGGAGAACTCGAGTGGTAATGGAAGAAATGGAGACTCGACAGAGAGAAATTTCCTGAGGGAAGTTGACTAATAAACTTTTAGGCAAGTTGAATAAAAGTTGAGGGACTATGTGTCAAAAATCTTTTTCTCAAAGAAACTGTCTCTAAAATGTGCCTCTGTTTCTAGCCTCTGACATCTCCTCCCCTTACCGCGCTCCACCCAATTTCCTAGAGATCTGATCTCAGATAAATTACTTTCCGACAGAAAAAAAACTGTTTCCTAGATCTAGCAAATGTACATAATTTAAAGAACATTTTCATCAGTTCTTGAAGGTCACCGTCCTTTGTAGACTTGAGAGGTAAGGTAGAGGTGAGGGATATGGAAAACCCAAGACTGGTATCTTGAGAAGAGGCTTTCCCAGCCCAATGGAGGCCCATCCTGTAAGAGGGTAACTCCTGGCAAGGGTCAGCCTGTCAGGGCTTGGCATCTCTCTCAGAAACTAAACTAAGTTCACATCAGAGAAGATACACTTTTACTTACAATCTGTGTTACACTTTTACTTACAATCTGTACCCTAAGCCGCTAGTGTAGATAGCCTCTTAATTTCTAAATAAATAATGTCTGAGGGAAAAGATTCACCTCATTTCACACCCAGCTACCCTTTGTAATACAGGGGCTGCTTGGGCCTGTTCATGCTGTCTCTTTGGCTTCTGGAGCTTCAAACACTTCTCATTCCTGCATCATTTAGCGATGCTGAGGAAGGACCTACCTAGCTGAGTGATATCTAAGGTAGGAGGAAAAGAACCTTATATGTGCTCGTTAAAGTCTGTGACTTATGAAGAGAATATCGTAAATAATTCATTTTCAATTTTCAGCCCCTCCTTCTTCAAAGTTTTGGAACGAGCTCTCTAAATTTCCCAAGGACTTCTCTGAAAGTTCTATCAGATAACAGAATGCAGAGATAACTGCCATTTATTTTCTTGAGTTTTTGTCCATTGTCTATCTGATATCCCAAAGATTTAGGCTGTAATCTTGTCTTGACCCAGAAGTGGTGCCCCTTGGGTCAGAAGGAATGTCTGAAACATGTTGATTTGTGTTTGGAATAGTAAGCTGAGCTCTAGGAACATCAGAGGCCTGTCCTCAGGAATTAGTCTCACAGATTTTTTCACTGGTGAAGAGATGACATGCTGCAACTGACCCTCTATTGAAAGCCAGAAAACAGAGGTGACAAAGCAAGTCTTTACTTTCTACTATTTCCTTCAGGCAATGCGTTTTTAGGGGTGATGCCCTCTATATTCGTAGAGACCATATCTGCAAGAAATCGGTCCTCGAGATAAGTGATCACCAGCCTCCGGATATAATTGTAACCAAACGTGCTCTTGGCTCATGAGCATTCTCTCACCCGTTTCTTTAAAATCCAAATAAAAATAATAAGACCTACTTAATTGGCATGCCCTGTTGAGTGTTTTTGAAGATTTTTGGGGGGTATTTATGTCCTACTATCTCCTCTAGCTCTAAATTTTTGTTTCTGTACCCATTCTGCATCATCCCTGCCATCTAGTCAGTACTCTGCAGGTTGTTGATTCTCGACAACATTGATCACCTCACCCCCTTTTATTCCCCAGGAGACCCTAAACAATGCAATGACTTGCAAAAGATTGGAAAAAATGGAGAGGAAACTAACACCGAATCTCTGCATCGCAGTTGTGACGGTTTATCAGTGGTTGGTCACCACAATGAATTGCTTACTCGCCATCTTATCTTGCTC
This sequence comes from Equus asinus, assembly GCF_041296235.1. NCBI lineage: Eukaryota > Metazoa > Chordata > Mammalia > Perissodactyla > Equidae > Equus > Equus asinus. Next base: position 63,065,635 of record NC_091797.1, on the reverse strand, counting down.
CTACAGGAAGCAGGTGTCTCTTTAGAGGAAACCTTCTCTTTTCCTGGCTTCCCCTGAGTGCCTCTTCTTCCCCAAACTCCCATTTCTTTGGCCTGACCCAAGGAAACCTCCACAAATCCATTTCCTTCATAACGAACCCCTATGGTGATAACCTTTTACTTAACTATGTAGAGTGGTTTAGTTTAGCTTCCTCTGTTTCAACTTCCCTATTCCTGAGGGCCTTACTTTCCATCAAAAAGAAAAAATCATTAAAGTATATAGAGTTGTTCTCCCTCTAAAGCTGAATGTTATCCTCTAATCCAATGTGGAAATAGCTGCATCTGGGTATAGGTTAATAGCAAATTGTTTCTTTCTGCTCCATAATGAAAATTTGGTTTCAGCAAACTCCAGTGGCTACCATTACAGTGTAGCCCTGATGCTGAGACCCGGTGAGCTCATTAGAAACAACTGTGGTCAGAGCACTTGAGCGTGCTTGGACATTGTGTAAATGTAGACAATGTTATATTTCAGTCCACAGCCTTAAGTAAAGGTGCCCTTCCAACAGGAGACACATAATCAGGAAAACAAGACTGTAACTCTGCTGGTGAAAGTAGCCACAGGTTATGCAAAGTCATCCAAACCACTAGCTGGTCCAGTTACCGCCCACTTTGTATGTCCACAGTCAGACAGAAAGGATTTCTGGCAGGTATCTCTATCAGTGATAGAGGTGGGCTGAGGGAGAGTGTCAAATGAGAATTACAGTAAACTGGAATGAAGAAAGAAAAGCAGCCCCCCTGTATTTCCCAGGCGGCTACTCTGTTCACACACGTCTGCCTGTCTTTCCTGCCACCATCACCGCAGGCAGCTTATGTGGAAGACGACTTATTGGTACCTTTTTACCATGCTCCTGCAAGAAAATTCGGCAGATACTTACAGATCCATCACCTAATCCTTAACACGTGGTTAGCATTTGGTATATTTCCTTCTAATCTTGTTTCCATGCAATTTTTTCTTTTGGAAAGTTGCATTTAATAAGTATACAAATTTTTTTGGCTTTTACAAAGTAACATTATAGTGGCTCGAACAATCAGTGAAAATAATTTCTTGTTCTAATAGAAAAATGGCAATTTAATAGAAAGCAGTTCTCTAAACAGTTTATCTAAATTTATAGCCAGAAAACAAATTTTAAAAGTTCAGCCTCACCAGTAATCAAAGAAATGCAATTTAAAATAATGATTTCATTTTTCATCCACAGTTAAAAATATAAAAACAATAATATCTCCTTTGAATGAGGAAGTCGTGATGTAACTGCTCTCGTCCAAGGCTGGGTTGGGTGTAAAGTTCCAGGGGAATAGACAGTATTTCGGCTATATGAATCGACCTGAAAGTGTCCGTACCCTTGATCCAGTAATTCTGCTTTTAAAAATTTGTGCTAAGGGTTCAAAGACTTCTGCATTATTTCATATAAGAGTGAAAATTTGGAAACAACCTGAGTGTTACCCAATATCAGAATTGACTTTAGTGGAACCATTTTAAGATGGAATCGGAGCTGCATCCTTGCTTTCTTGAACCTCGGACTGGGCCAAACCTTTGGACTGGGCCAAAATGGCAATTGTTTTACAAGCAATTGTTTGAGAAGTCAGCAGGAGAAGGGACATCCTGATCGCAAAGACTGAGAATTGTGGACTTTCCAAAGATAACAGTCAATAGTCAATCAGTGTTTAGCTACGACTAGCTTCTGCTTCCAACTCCAATTAAAATTCTTTGTGATGCAACCTGCCTTCTTTGCCTTTAAAAGACCCTCACTTTTACTCTTTAGGGGGACACTATTTGGGTTTATACCTCAATCTGTGCTCCCCAAATTGCAATTCTTTGATCCCAAATAAATGCTTTGCCTCTTAAACTGGGTTCTGTTTTTGAAGCTTGACACCATCGAGAAACAAATTATGCTTTACTCGTCTGAACAGTGAACTATGTTGCACAAATTTAAAACATTTTAAAGAACCGTTACGGGCAATGAAAAAAAGTTCATAATATAACAATAGGTTTAAAGGGTCAAGAGAAGAATGTGTGTTCTAACTCTAACTTTATAAATATTTATGTGCGTATCCATAAGGGAGAGTGGGCTAAATACCACCGTAACAGTGGTTAGCCCTGGCTCGTAGGACTACAGGTGGTTTTTACATTCTTCTTTATGCTTTCCCATATTTCCCAAATTATTTTCAATGAATGAGTACTTCACTTGTATACAGAGGAAAAAAAGTTATTTACAGAGGAAAAAGAAGAAAACTACACTACTTCACAGGAGCTTATCAGGCATTTTAATAACACAAGATGGGAAAATCACCAGGATATACAAGCCCTTTCTTCCCCCTCTGACTTTGACTGATCCATCTACTAACAAAACTGCTGACTGTTTTCTCAAGAGATCCAAGAAATAAGACAGGCTCTGACCAGGCCTTTATTAAAGTCTTCTCAGCTCCCTTACTGCTGTCGCTTCTTCCCGTCCTCTTCCTCCTCTGGCTTCCTCCCGCCCTCCTTTGGTGCTTTCTCCTGAGGCCGGCTATATTTGGTCAGTGGTTGAAATCTCATTCTTTCATAAATAATTTCTGAAGTGATATGGAGTTTTCTGACAACAATCTACAGTTTGCTTTACTAAACTAATGCAATAAAGAGTTGGAATTAAGGCTGCTTGATGGCAGACCATCATGCAGTTTTACTCTGCCCTGCTTAGAATGGGGTTTTGGTTCTACTAAAAAGGGCACTTCTCATACAACCTCAATTTATGTGGCATTTTTACTTTCAGTGAACTTTCAGTGGCCAAATACCCCAAGAAGAAGAATGGATGGGCGAATTATAGTACATCACCTTGATTGAATAGTGCGTGGTCATTAAAAATTGCAAAGACTAGGTCACAACATCAAAAAGTGTTACAAAAGAAAAATAAGAAACAACACCTCTATATGCTTACAACAATGCAAAAATATACAACTGTATTGAAAGGAAACATGGAAAATGAAAATAATTTGATGGGAGATAGAAATTTTTTTTAAAATTCAGCAATAAATGTTGATTGGGCACTCATCATAAGCCAGACACTGCAAGGCCTGCTTATTTATTTTTATTTCTTTTTTGGTTTTTTTTCCTGAGGAAAATTAGCTCTGAGCTAACGTCTGCTGCCAATCCTCCTCTTTTTGCTGAGGAAGATTGGCCCTGAGCTAACATCTGTGCCCATCTTCCTCTACTTTATATGTGGGACGCCTGCCACAGCATGGCTTGATAAGTGGTATATAGGTCTGCGCCTGGGATCTGGCCCACAAACCCCAGGCTGCTGCATGGTTTGATGAGTGGTATGTAGGGCTGTGCCTGGGATCCAAACTGGTGAACCCTGTGCTGCCAAAGCGGAGCATGCAAACTTAGCTGTTGCACCACCGGGCATGCCCCTACTTATTTTGAAATGTAGTTGTATAATGTGTTAAATTCTAAAGAAACGTGAGGGTAAGGGTGGTAGAATTGATGTCAAAGATGTTACTATAGACAGACTTGACTGTATCTAAAGGGGACCTTAATATACCATTCTTTTCCACACTAGATCCACGTAAAATCTACTCTACTGGACTCTGTCTGTTAAATCCTCATTGAACCAGATGTGGCTTTTCTCCCCCTCTGTTGCACACGTTTCTCCCCCTCTATTGTTACACTTCCACACATGCATTCAGCAGATACTGCACCCGGCTGTGTGTCAGATTCTGTTCAGGTGAGGGCAATACACAGGGACCAAGATGACAAGGCTCTGTCCTCATGGGGCTTCCAGGCTGTTGGGAAGGACAGACACTAAACAAGCAAACAAGTTCATTGGAGTGTGATTTCAAGTAGTGATACCCACAGTGAAGGAAAGTAGAGCATAGAGATAGAGAGGAGAGTGGAAAGTGGTAGCTTATTTTAAGGAGTGTCAGGGAAGACCCTGCTAAGAAAGCAGGCAAGTGAAGGAGCAACTATGCAACGCTAGGAGGTAGAGGGAACAGAACGTGCAAAGGAACGGAGGCAGGAACAAGTCTGGTATGTTTGTGAGACAAAATGAATTCAGAGAAGTGGGAGAGGGCCAGGAAATAGGCCTGTGTGGGCCACAGTACAGGAACTTTTCGAAGTGATGATAAGTTTTAAGGAGTGTGAGGAGATTTACTACCTCTCGGTGGTGAATGGACTGTCATAGGAGGAGAAATAAAGAACCAGCGGGAGGTTCAGCAGTCCAAATGAAAGGTGAAGGTGGCTGGGCCTGGAAAGGTGGGCACAGGTGTGGAGTCAGCCTCAGTTCTGAAGGCAGAGCACATAGGATGTACTGACATGGGGCACGAGGAAGAGCCAGGAGACAAGGATGGCTCCTAGTTTGGGGACTGAGTCGCCACGTGAATGGTGATGACATCTTCAGGGAGGGAGAAGGACTAGGTTTTATTATTTCTTGGTGAAAAGCTACCTAGATCTCACCAAGGTCAGTCTGGAAGCTGCTTCTAACTCCCAGAATTCCAGGCTATGTCTTCGGGGCAGGAAAAGGGTTTCATGGGACAGTGGAGAGACCTCCAGCACAGGAGCCAGGAAATTTGAGTCTAGTCCACTTCTGCTACAAAATAACAGTTTGATCCAGGGCGCATTATTTTGCCTCTCAGAATTGTAATTTGCTGCGTATCTGCCCGGCCTGCCTCTCAGAACTCTGTAAACCCTTTAAAGTTGAATACAGACATGTAACAGTGTGGTCATTGCTACCTGCACGCCTGTTCAGCGAGCATTCTATTGAGAATCATGACCCAGAGCACGTGTGAAAGCACAGGTCATCAGAGGATCACCCCTAATGTGCTGGCTCTAGTAATAAAGCCCACCACTTTGTCCCCAGCGCCTCACCCCCACCTCACCCCCGCCTTGCCACACTTGCTGCACATCCATCGTGGGCCAAGCACTACACTAGAACTCAAAATGAACGGCTTGGCAAGATCTCTTTCAAGAGTGAAACAAAGGCATATTCTGATGAATGCCTGCATACCCAAAAAATTAAATTTGCGTTTCATTCTCTGAGAATTCTTGCCACCTGAGATGGTTGGCTTATTTTCATTATCACTGCCCTCCTGTGTTAGCAAATGTGGTGTTTTGTTTCCAGAGGATGTTTCCATCAGCCTCCCCCTAGATTAAGGTAGCGGTATAAATGAGAAGCCACAACAAGAAGCTAACTTCTCCCCTCCAAGCACTGCCTAATAGTCGTAGTCAGTGAACTTCTTTCCTTTCTTCCTCTTAAATACCACCTTGAAAAGTCCACTACCTATCACCTACAGGAGACATCTTATCCATTGAATGGAGAGGTAGAATGGACTTTGAAAGGACAATTTAGGGAGCTAATCTAAGCCATTAGAAGTTATTCTTGCTAACAGGAGTCTAATTCTATTATATCTGTGAAAGGACTCTATTAAGACAGGTTTCTTTGACTCCTAGCACTCTATTTAAACTTCTAAAGTCATTCAAAATGCCAGCTCACCAGTGAGGGAAAAATATGTTAGTCTTTTCCCGTAGCAATTAAAAAAAATTAAGTGGAGCCACAGAACAATTTCCTCTTATAATTTCCCTTCTTGAAATGAAGAAATTCAGAATCTTTCACCCAAAACACTGTGGAATTCATGGAGACTCACGATGATGAGAAGAACTTACCTCAAAAGACATTTGTATGGAAGCGTGGGGCATGGTCATGTGGAGATTGGAGCCGGCTAGCTCAGGAGGCACCTCACAGCCAGCCCCGGAAGGTTGCAGATCCACCCAAAAGGCAAGCTGAAAGCAAAAGGAAAGTGGTCCTGTGGTATGGGTACAAAACCAATCAATAATTTCTTCATTTCTGCCATTTCAAGGAAAGCTTTTTATCCTCATATATATAATTGCTTTTGCATAAAAGATTCATTATTCGTGAGCCAGGTACAGGAGCCGAGATATCCCCCTTGGTTTCCTGCACGTCTCTCCATCTCTTTTCCCCAGACAGAAGTATTGAACCATTTGGGGTTTATAGATCCAATGGCTGGACTCAAAACTGTCCTGTCCAACGCTTCCAACAGCCCATATCGTAACACTTGAGGTAACCAGGTGGGCCTCTTTGCAACATCCTACAAGTCGCTATTGTAATGGGGTAACTTTAATCCAGAGGTAACTGACCTTGATGTGTGAGAGCTGTGTAAAGAATGACATTTCCAGTAGCCTATCTGACTCTGCTACACAGAGAATAGAGAGAACTTAGTCTGGGGAGCAATTTAAACTGGAGAGACTCTCTGGGCTGGAGAAGGCGTTTTAGATTCTACCTGCAGTGAATAAAAAACATTCATGGTTTCGGCTCTAGGGGCTGGATGCGAGGTAAGAGGAGTGTGACCAGAGCAAGGTCACATTCAAAGGCTTCCTGGAAAAGGCTCATAGTGGGTCTTTTACTTTCTCATTCAGTCTAGTTGCCTTGGCAATATTCTCCCATATTCTCAGGAGAGAAAACTTTCTTAATCAGAAAAATGGAGACTGTAATTTTTAGAAGCTGTTATTTAGATGGAAGAACTTTAGAATACACTTCCTACAGTGCCACTCGGTAGATATTCAGGTCACTTCCTACAACCTCAGGATCCCACGTAAAGTGTGAAAGGGACCTCTGGGCTGAATCCATAGCCCCCAGAAGCTTGCCTAGGGAAGACTGTGGTGGATGAGGAGACCAATCTGTTCCTCCTGTGTCACCGAGCACAGTGCCTGGCCGTGGAGGGTGTTTAGTGGATGTCTGCAGAGGTCATGTGGGTTTGATATTGTTGGTGAAAACAGTCTTTGTTTCCATGAACCTTTTATACTGTTTAAAACTGAGTTTTTAAAATAACAGCTTGCCATTGGTATAACCTTTGGCAAGCTATATACACTCTTTTGGCCTCAATTTTCCTTTTCTATACATCAAAAGTTATTAGCTGAGCATTCACTCTGCACCATGCCCTGAGGTGGGCACTGTGAGGTCATGTTCAGAATTTTCTTTGATAATCAGATTTTTGAAAACCTTCGATGGAAGTAAAATATACAGGTAGAAGTTAACAGGCTTAAAAAATGTAGCACTTGATGGGTAGAAAATTTAATCTACTTACTGCTAACCAACATTAGGCAGAGGAATGCTAAGTTATTTTTATAATGTACCCCAGAAAATGTACCATAATAGATGCTGACATGACAATGTATGTATACTAATATAGTAAATCTACACCATATGAACATGTGGGATATGGTGTGTGTGTGTGTGGCTGTTTTGCATTTATACCTTGTATGTTGGTCCAGATGTTTAGCACAGTCATAAAGACCAAGTCAGTGGTACCAGGCCCACCAGATGCTGCTGACCATTCCAGCCATCACGAGGTAATCCTCCAGCTCTTTATTCCACCTCCCTCCCCTTTTTGCCACCAGAAGTGAGGATCCCTTCCTGGGCACAGACCTAGCACCCTCATCAGGCCATGGTGAGGCAGCATCCCACATAGCAGAGCCAGAAGGACCTGCAACTAGAACATACAACTATGTACTGGGGGACTTTAAGGAGAAGAAGAAAACAGAAAAAAAAAAGAAGATTGGCAACAGATGTTAGCTCAGGTGACCTTATAAATTCAGGTTAATCACTATTGTATTTCCTGTTCCCCATCCAGAGTTTTATGTTAGACCCTATGTCAAAGGATTTGTATTTCATCTGTTTTGCAAAAATATTAACAATAATAATGTTATTATTTTACTCCGTGGACACAGTATTATCCTATTAGTTTACTTTTACATATATCAAATACAGTCTGGCATTCATCTTTATTGTTCTCAGGATAAATGTTTTTAGGCTTAAACAGCCACAGAGACAACTGTCAAATGTGTCAGTTGGAACCAATGAAAGAGAAAAATGTGGCATCTGAAAAGCAACTTGCGAGATTATCTAAATATTTTATTTTCTTTTTGAAAACCCTCACCAGATTTGCCCCTTCACCAGTAATCTTTGAGCAGCCTGATGATTTATGGGGAATCCATTGTTCAGCTTTTATGTAGGGAGTGAGAGACGAATGACTGCTTCTCGATGTGTGGATGTTTAGCAGGATATTAATGGGCAAGGTAGCTAATCTGTTCACATTGTTCCTGTGGAAGTTTTGTGGTACTTTGGGGAATCATTTATTCCTAGCAGTTGCAAGATAGGCTGTTTTCAAATAAACCTAGAATAAAAATCTAGTTATCTATTGCTATCTAACAAACTGCCCCCAAACTTTGTGACGTAAAGCACTGATTGTATTATGCTCATGCATCCTCCTCTCTGTTCTGCAATGTTGGTGCCTTGTCTGGGAAGTCTCAAAGATAGGGGTGGCTTGATGGTAGGCCCTGAGTGAGGCATCTTCCCTCACAACTCTGGCAGGGAACACTGGCTAGGACTTGCTGAGATTTGGGCTGGAGACCACACAGACTCTCCATGTGGCCCAAGCTTCCTCACCACAGTGGCCTCTGGATCTTTAGACTCCTTCTATGGTGGCTAATGGCTTCAAGAGCGAGTATTCCTGTGAACATTTGGAAGCTGTACTGTTTTTGTGACCTAGCCTCGGAAGTCATATCATCACTTACACTACCTTCTGTTAGTGGAAGCAGTCATAAAAACCCATCTATTTTCAAGGGGAGATGGCATAGCCCACACCTCTCAAAGGGAGAATTCTCAAGGTCACATTGGAAGAAGAGCATGTAGGATAGAAGATACCATCACTGCCACATTTGAGAAAGAGATTTTGCCACGCTCCATGTGGAGATTTCTGTAGGAAATGAATGAGTTGGGTTCTCATGCTAAAACACATCTGAAAATGTGTTTATAGAAATATGGATAATCTTGTAGCATTTCTTGTAGGCACCAAGATCAACATATGCTAAGCCTGGCACCTGAACAGTAGACCTAGTTAACAATGGATGACCAATACGGGCATTTTCTAGGTACCTAAAAATTAAAATTTTACCAAAAGAGCTACTGCCATTCTGAACAATTAGGTCATGACACCTTAGATCTAGGCTGGCTTTTTTCTTGAATATGATGATGTTACAGTGATTAGAACGTATTAGAAAAGTAGATTACTTCATATAAAAATTGCTTACAATTTGACTCCATACACTGTTAAAGTAAGAAGTTTTTTGAAGAATTGAGTTCTTTAAAGAAATTTTTATTTTTCATTTTCCTGTTCTACTTAGGCATAATAAATAAATCAGATAAGAGACTGAGTGAATATGTAGCATATACCTTCAATTAGATATTCGTACATTGTTTCTCTTCATATTGTAAAGGAGATTGTGTGTAGGGTTTATGAATTCTCATTTAATGGAGGAGGACTATGTGAAATGCCATGTAAGTGTTGACACTTTTAATTTCTTGTTTCAGTTCTGTTCTTTGCTCTGGAGCAATTTCTTCTTTTCATTCTCTTGAAAGTTAACCTAAAGACATTGCACTTGCCCAAAAGTTATGTGCCCATGCAGCCATCACTGGCATTTGCTCTGATCCTTTTCAGTGAGCTCAGATCCCAGAACGATCAAAACATCTCTTAGATCCCAAGGTGCTCCCAGAACTGTGCTACCTGTGCTATCCTGCTTCATGGGAAATGTCACAGTGTTGCAGGACCACAACAAACGGGGTACTGGGCCCCCGGTGGTGTGCTGTGACTCCTAATTCTAAGTCTGCCTCCCAGGAAAATGTGAATTCACCACAGGTCTATTACTCATTCACTGTGGCTGTTAAGTGATGGTGATGTCTAAAATATAGGGGAAGCAAAGCTGCCATTTATTGAATACTTCCTATGTGCTGTGCACTGGGTTGTAACTACATTATTTTATTTGTCTTCACGATAACCCTTGGAGGTAGCTTTTATTATCCTAATCTCACAGATGAGGAAATTGAAATTCAGGGAGAATGAGTGACTTGCAGAAAGTCACATCATATCTAAATAATGGAGCCAGCCTATCCCACTATTTTCAGTGGTTTATAGAGATTAAATTAGAAGCAGTTCTTCCTTTCTTAGAAAAATAAACCTAATAGGAAACTCAGAAGCCATAAAGGAAAAGAGTGATGAATTTATCCACATAAAAATTTAAAGCTTCTACTTAACAAAATGTACCAAAAAATTGGATCAAGGACATATAACAAACTAGGGGAATGGGGAGGAAGAATTGCCATGCCATAATAAGAGACCAATGTTCTTAATATAACAAAGAGCTCTTATCAGTCAGTGAGAGTGAGAAATATAGACTGCTGGTAAACATAAGAAAGGATGCTCAGCCTCACTTGTGATTGGAGAAATAGAATTCAGAATTGAGACTTATACTCTTTCAGCTGTTGGATGGCAAAGATTTTAAAATCTGACAGTACGCAGTGCTGTCAAATGTATGGGATAACAGGTATATCATCCATCTACATTATTTGTGGAAGTGCAAATCAGTACAATTCTTCTAGAAGGCAATTTCACGATATATGTATATACATATATATATATATGATATATGTGATATACCAAAAATATCTTAATACAAGTATTCAAAGATGTGTGTACCAGTATGTTCATTGCAGTGTTTCATAGAATGTCAAAAACTATTCTTCAATAGAAGAACAATAAATTATAGAATGTTCATACTTTGGAATACTAGTAGTTATTATAGAGAATGACATCCACCAATAAGAAAAGGTGACCAAGATATACTGAAAAAGCCAAGTTGTACAACATTCTATAAATTATTATCCCATTTTCCTTTTTCATAAACATGAAGACTTTTTTGTGTGTAGAAAATATCTAAAGATACAAAGGAAATTGTCAATAATTTTTATCTCTGCAACAGGGCACTGGAATTGGGGATATCTTCTACTCTTCAGTTCATACCCCTCTGTATATAATTTAACATTTTTTACTATGAGAACATATTATTTTTATAATAAAACATAATTTAAAAAGAATCTGGCGTGGAAGACACTCATTTATGAGGGCTGCGTTTGCAGGAAGCAGCCTGTATAACTGGATCATCCGGCCTTAACAGAGCAAACCCACCCAACCATAGAGAACGGATACCAATGACAGTAAACAATCAAGGTGCTAAAAATTTTAGCAAAAAACTGACTAGGATCTCTTGAGAATGTATCTCTCTTGCTAGATGAGTTTTTCAGCCTAGCAGAAATAGGAAAAAATATTTTAGGGGGAAGGACAATTTCTGAGATGTTATTCAATTCCATGTATTTTAATATCTTCTTTCCCATTTACCAAAGTGACATATTCATTGTCAAAATTTGGAAAATACCAATAAGCTCAAAGAAAAAAATTAAAATCTCATGTGGGTTTTATTTTGGATAGCCTGTAAATTTAGACACAGATAACAATTGCAAGATTATGCCTAAGCAAAGAGAGCAAATTAATGGCTGAACTAATGATTGACTTGAATAAATTTTGAAATTTTTTGTGAATTGTGTTATATGAGAGGTAATGGAAACAGACTGATGGATGGAGAATTGAGAGGAGAACTAAAGTCAGTCTTTGAAAAGTGCTCAGATTTCCAGCCTGAAGAGCTTCCCACCCCCACTGAAGGGAATCCTAAACCAGCACCTCGAAACTCTTTGGAGACAAAAAGACATCTAACTCCATTTTACAAATGAGAAATTTGGGTCCAGTTTATTCGTTAATTTAGTTTAAAAATAGTTATCAAATACCCAATACTCTTTCCACTTACTGATATTGTCTGATGCAGGAAGAATATTTTCCTAGGACATTGCTCATTATTCACTGAGAAATAGGTATGACTTTTAATAAACAAAGATAAAATCATGAGATAACTAAAATTGATGATTCGCCTTTGAAGTGGTTTCAGGTCACTATTTGAATACTGTGTTCACACAGAACCTGTTTTATATTCATTTGCAGGCTTCAAATATCTAATTTCGGGGTGAAATTTAGCTGAGTGATATTAGAGCCCTCTGAACTGTCTTCAGGTTGGTGTGAAGTGAGAGGTCTGAAAAGAATATCAAGATAAATCTCAACTTAAAAGCAGCACTTATTTTTTTAATTAGAAAAATCATCCAATGTTATTTGAATCTTCTTAGCAATAGACTTGTGTCACGCTCTATAGTTCAAACTCTGGATGCAGCAAACTGGCTTTGAGGGAGTCTGGATTGCAGTAGAGAGCAGAAGTGAGAGCCAAGTCATAGTATCTGATTCTCTCCAGCCACGGTGCGGGGGGCAAGGGAAGAAAGATAAAACACCATGGCCAGGAACACTTGTTTCAGAAATGCCTTATTTATAAGGAAAGCTTCAAGGCCTTAGGAAACCCTTCTGAGATGTAGGGCCTTGTGAAGTTTCCCCAGTGGTCCTCTGGGTTATGTGAGTCATTAGCACCAGGGCCTTTAAGCAACATCCCCCATCCTAAATGGAATTGTGGCAGTTTGTCAGCAGGCTCACGAGGCCACCTAGGAGCCTCAGATCACCTCTGCTAGGTTCCTGGGACTGTCCCACAGGGAGTGAAGCCACTTAATCAGTGTGTCAGTCAGTCAGGGTTGGCAGGGCTAATGTTGCAGTAACAACCTGAAAATGTCCACCAGTGAACCCAACAAAAGTCTATTTCTCATTCCATCTACCTATCGGTAGACATTCTTAGACTGGGAGCTGGGCTCTGCCCTCTCAATTGTTACTGGGGCAGCCAAGTTGCAGGGAGGGAAGGGTGAGCACTGGTGAGTACAGGTGTGGCGCACACGATGTACTCAGACCCAGTTATGGTGCCTTCCCAACTGCAAGGGGAGCAGGCACAGACAACGCCCCCATGTGCCTGGAAGGAGAGAGGAAGTGAAGTCTTTTCCACAAGAAGTTAAAAGCAGTGACATTCACACCCATGCTGTGCTATTCCTTTACTCAGACTGCTGGGAAGGACCATATACCGAAGTAGATTGTAGTTTAATAGGGTCTTTTAGAGCCTAGTAGGGCCTTTCACAAGACCACCCCATAGCAACAGCTCCTTGTGGGATGGTATTGATTGAGACACGGTTACTTGTCCTCAATGAGCCTGATACTACAAATCGTTCAGACTTGTCTAACCCCATCTCTTGGGCTCCTTCAGTAGCTTCTTTACTGGTCTCCTACCTCATTCCCTCTCTTTTAAATCTACTTATGCTAAGGGATGTTTGGTTCACCTTTGGAAAGCTAAGCTCACATCCTCACACAGAAATGTTTGGTGGTTTCCTATTGTCTATGGTTTTGCTACTTAAACTAATCCATGGGCCAGCAGCAGCACCTGGGGTCTTTTAAAATGCAGCCTCTCAGGCCCTACCCCAGACCTACTGAATCAGAATCTGCATCTTAAGAAGATCCCAGGAGATTCATGTACAAATTAAAGTTGGAAAAGTACTTATCCATAGCACTGGTTCTCAAATTTGGCAGCACGTTTGAACTACCTGGAGAGCTTTAAAAAATTGCTAATACCCAATTTCCAGGTTTGGAGTGAGAGCTTGCGCCAAGATTTGTAAAAGCTTCCAGGTGATTCTATCATGCATCAGAGTTTGAGAACCATTGCTGTGCAGGAACCCAAGTGACCTTCACGGCCACCTTTTGTATGACCCCCAAAACCTTCCTAGTGCCATTTTCACTCCAGCTATCTCTCACAGACCTCCTATCCTCAAACGCAGTTTATACTTTTATAGAAGGTGTGGTTTTACCCCATTACCAGAATCACGGGGCCTTATATACGTCTCCTCTAATGAGTGGCGAGGGCATAGGACCACCACATCTAAATTTTGCTTTGAAAATGCCATGACTACAAGTCATGGAGATGCAAATACATTCATTTACTAAATTGTGCATTTAAAGTATTTTCTTGATTAATAAAATTTAAAACTCGATTCCCCAGATGACAGCATAAGGTAGCACACCTTACTATGTTACCATGTCTCCTTTTTTGTTTTATTCTTTATTGAACATCAGAAATATGGTAGATAGTGGGAAGAATGTGCTTGATTTCATTTAGGTAACTTTAAGGGTTATAAACAGAGGGTTCTTTTTAAAAATATATGTAGCAATAGTCATAGTAATCTGCTTTTAATTCTCACTGCTTCAACTCACTTAATTGTGATCGTTGACACCTTTTTGAGAGATAATCTGGCTTTAGAGACAGAATCAAATAAAGATCCTTGAAGGGCCAGCCCTGTGCTATAGGGGTTAAGTTAGCATGCTCCACTTCAGTGGCCCAAGTTGGTGGCTTCAAATCCCAGGTACAAACCTATACCACTCATCAGCCATGCTGTGGCAGCAACCCACATACAAAATGGAGGAAGTTTGTCACAGACGTTACCTCAGAGCGAGTCTTCCTCAAGCAAAAATAGGAAGGTTGGCAACATATGTTAGCTCAGGACGAATCTTCCTCAGAAATACATACATATGTACATACATACATACATGAAAATAAATAAATATAAATATATATAAATATAAAATCTCTGTGTCTCCATCCTTGACCTCTTTGATACCTCTCCTGATGAAATGAGGATGTCAGACAGACAGACATCTACAAGGGCTCCTTGCCAGGCCGTGGCTCACATAAGACAGTCCTGCCTTGGGGAGCACACCCCTGTCACACAGTGCCTGTCATAGAGCCCTGCTCACAGGTATATTGTTTTCCTTCCCAAATGGCCTCAGAAGAGGATAAATACTTTTCTTTATGCTTCTATTTCAGCCAGGTGTTAATTTTCAGCACGACTTTTATGGGCACGGCAAGCAGCAGTTGCTTTTCCGTGTGAACATTAAATAAGACTCAAGGTCTGAGAAGCCTCCCTGGAAGGCTCAGAGGATCTGGGGGATTCGGTGGGCGGCGGCAGACAGATGGCCTGTCCTTCCGTGACACGTGTGCGGTGGCTGCGGGCCCGGGTGTTGGGAGGCACGGGACGCTCTAATTCATCCGGATTACCTGGGCTCTGCCCTGGCAGCTCTTGGAGAGTTACAGCCCCACGTGTGCCTCTGTCTGGAAAAGCCTGGTATTAGTGGGGTCCGCCTGAGCCACCATCAGTCACTTCTCCCTCGGGGCTGCACTGCACATGCCCTCTGAACTGTGCTGTCTGTGTGCCTGGGCCCTGCACAGCCTGCAGGCATGGGGCACGTGGCAGTTGGGGAAGCATGCAGATTAAAATTCATATTATGTTAGTATGAATGTAAAACATGTTCGTGAATATGAAAGCATGTACTCGGGCCTTTGTACAGGGCTCTTACTGGGACCAGGAGCTTTGCACACAGCAGCAACTTTGGACAATGCGGAAGAGTGGATTCTAATGACCCATCAGAAACCAGAATAACAGCTTCTCTCTCACAGTTTTGGGGTTTTTTTGGTGAGGAACTTTGGCCCTGAGCTAACACTTCACAAACAGTTTTTTTTAAGTGTTGATAATCAAAAACTGACAATTCTAGTGCTGGCAATACTTTCGTTTTTCATTTCCTCTGGCTTCATCTCTAAAAGAACAATAGAAATGAAGAAGAAACAGTCATTAAATGAAATAAATTCAAAGCAAGGAGCAGTTACCTTTGTGTCAACTTTAAGATAATGTTAGTAAATAAAAAGGCTAATTGGAATTCTCAGTGTGTTCTAATAAGAACTTTTTATTAGTAAGTTGTTTTGTGCTTTAATGGGCTACTCAATGGCACGTGGTGGAGTGCAGTTCTCTTCATTACTCATTTTTATTAACACATACAACAAATTTTAAAATAGATCTTGGCAGCAATGATGTAGGTGGAAAATAGATGGGTGACTTGCCAGGTGCAGAATATAGCACTATGTGTGTATGTGTGTTCTTACCCCATTTTCACATTCATATTGGCTGTTTTTCAACCTAATCTAGCCTTTCTCTGACTTCTGTTTTATTGTACTATTGTTCTTGATATCCCCCTAAAATTAGAAATTTGGTTTAACTTATAAAATGTATCCAAAACTCTGGGACTTTTGAAAGCCGACCGTATATATCCTTTTTAAATGTTTACTTAAGAGTAAGCAAATGAATAAGAACAAGAAAAAACAGTTCAGCATATTTCTCCCTGTCGGAAGTTGTGTTTTATGCTTTTAGTTGGGATACCAGAAAGTGAAATATTTCAAAGTATTCCTTTAGCAAAGTATACACTCAACCAGATTTCTAGTAATATTTTGCTTCAATGTTGAAAAAAAAGTAAACTTTAGGGGGGCAATGCCTGCAGAGGTAATGACATCTGTTTTGATTAACCTCAATTAATTGGAATTTTCTGTATGTTCTGATTAATTTAAAATATTTTTATTAATCAGAATTAATACAGAAAACCCTTTTAGCTTCTATTCCTCTTGTTTATCTTTCTATAGTGATATGTGTACTTTCTGCCTTAGTAAGTAGATAAAATTTAGCTTTAATCTCTCTTTGATACTTGAAATGTTTTTCTTTTTTCTTTTTCTTTTTTGTTTTTTTTTTTTTTTTTTGAGGAAGATTAGCCCTGAGCTAACTACTACCAGTCCTCCTCTTTTTGCTGAGGAAGACTGGCCCTGAGCTAACATCTGTGCCCATCTTCCTCCACTTTATACGTGGGATGCCTACCACAGCATGGCTTTTGCCAAGCGGTGCCATGTCTGCACCCGGGATCCGAACTGGTGAACCACAGGCCGCAGAGAAGCAGAACATGAGAACTTAACCGCTGCACCACCAGGCCGGCCCCGAAATGTTTTTCTAATGGGCTATGATCAGCAATATTACTAGAACTTGATGGAAAAGCGATTCACTAATTTAATGAATTAGTGTAAGCTAATTCTTACTATAAAACTTTAGTAAGAGTTCTGGCCTAAAGTTGTACTATCCCTAAGCCATTTTAGGAAGTTTTTGTTTTATTTGTTTAAAAACAAATGCTCAGTCTACCATCATCTAAAAGTGAAATAAGACACCAAAATACATCTTATCTTATCTGAGGATTCTGGTTACTTGGATTTTAGTTAAGATTTTTGATGAATTTGTTTGAGTTTTCCATTTCCTTCGATGCATTGCTATAGCCCCGAGAACTGGGGCCTGAGATAATGAGGGTGGGGGGCTTAACCGCAGGGCTTCTGTGGGGAGTCCTGGCAACGGACTGACAGTTTAGGAAGGCCCAGCTAGGCTTCTCTCTCCCGTGCCCCCTGGATGTCACTGTCCTCACGGTCACCCCTTGGGAAAACCATAAAATTGCATATTGAGGGACTTTGGCAAAACTTTCACATGTACTGGTTTGGTTTTATGGATATTGGCTTTTCAATATTTATGATTTCCTTCTGCTTCAATATGAAATGAGATTTTCTCAAGCTTAAAAATTTCCACAGGCAAAATTAGAAGGAAGGGAGGAAGAAGGGAGGGAGGGAGGGAAAGAGGGGGAGAGAGAGAGAGAAAGAAAAAGAAGAAGGGAAGGAGGAAGAAAGGAAAGAAAGAAGAAAGAAACAGAACTAGCTAGATTCCACAAATTATTTTCCTTTATATTTTCATTTAATAAAATTCAGACAATCATTAAAAACAAACATAACTGTCAAATCTTCTGAATTGTTTGTTATGGTTCCAAAGAATGATGAACCTCTGGTAGCTCCTGAGATGGGAGATTTTCATACTGTGTTATGATTCTGAAGGCATAAATTTAACTGTTAACAAACAACGTCAGTTCAGTTCAACACATTTTTGTTGTTTGCCTGCTATCTGCTAGATGCTGAAAGGTCCCCTGCCTGATCAAGGACATTGTCTTATAAAATAAGAATCGTGGGCCCGTGGTGGGCAAACTAGCGGGTCTCTTGGCAGTTGACAGTTTTAGAGGAAATGTAAAATATAAGGTGAATGGAGATTTTTGCAGATATCCCATTGTATTCTTAATAATAGTTAGGTTAACAGACAGGTATACATTTTATCCCACAACTCTGGGTCTGAGAAGTGGCACCTTCCTTTGTCTAAATTTGATTTACTCTATCTCATATCCCTCCGCCACCCCCTGCCTCCACCGCACACTCACACACACACACATGCCCAAGGTTCGGTTGAAGGCCTGGAGAATTTGGGGAAGAGCACTCTCACCCTCACCACACTGGTCATGGGTATGATATATGCTCCACATCCAAGCCTGGGAATCCCTTAAAGGCAGACAGGTGGTCTGCTTCTGTGCAGAGCTGGGCACAGAGGTCTTTCAGCACGGCTCCAGGAGCTTCAGTTCTTTTTGTTCAGCCCCACCTGTATCCCTGAGCTATCCCACAGGGATCCTGCCACCCCTGGGAGATGCTTGCAGGCTACTGGCTTCCCCTTCTCTCAGGATCCTCCAGACCCTTGGTGTCTTCCCAGTTTGTGCCTCCTGATCTGCCTCAAATCCAGTGCCTTCCCTCCCCTCCCCGCCTTCCTCCTCTGGGCAATCCTGTGTCACCTCCCTTTGGTGGGCTCTAGAAACACTATCCTGGGTTCTCCTTCCTACGAGTTGGTGGGGATGGTCAGAGTTGTAAAAAAATTTTTAACACTGGTCAAGTATTTTTCTTGGTCACAGTGATAAGGGTGTTAAATATTTAACATATGCTACAAGGACTGTCTTGGTTACTTCTTAGCTAACAGTCAGTTAAAAGGGTATAATTATATGCAAATATATTTTTGTCTCAATTACATATGCTAAATTTACCTTTTTCATTAATGCTTGGATCACTGGTTCAAAATGGCTCATTGATATCCAAAAAAGGGGAAAATAATCTGTAAATCCTAGACCTCAAATCAACATGCAAATGGTAATCATTAACAGGTTTCTAAAGTGACTGGATTGTCAATCTGCAAGTGGGATGATGTCTCACAGGCAGCCAAAAAAGAAACATACAAACAGGAAGTATGTAATGCATATCTAAAATTTTGAACTTATTTGCACTGAGGAGCCATTTAGCTCTAGCTTTGGCAATTGTCTATTATGGAATCTTGTTAAATAGTTTCCTTCTCTGTAAGTGGAGATGATAATAATAGAATTTACCTCAGACTTGTTGTGAGTAATAAATGAGTTAAAGTACATAGAATGCTTATGTACACATTTATGTGCTGTCTGTTATCATTATTACAATTATTATTATTAATATCATTATTAACGTAAAGCACAGTGATCTCTATAAGCTTATTGAGCTTTTCCAGAGCAAACAAAAATAATAGTATAGAAGTGATAAATTTCGTCATTAAAGATGGAGAAACGGCCAGAACTGCAGCAATATCACTCATAGTTGCAAAGGTTTGTGCAAGTTACAATCTGGCTAAAGAAACCAAATATCTACTAAAGTAAATAGCAAATATTTCAGAAACAAGACATCTGCAGAACATGAAATTGCCATTTTCTTAAGTTCAAAATGTCAAATATTAGGAAATTCATATGTTTCCAGTTAATATTATAATAGCTCAGAGGAAAAGCAGAGTGAGCTACTGGCAAAATTCCTCTGCTAAGTGACAGTGTGGGAGGCCACACGATCCGGGTTGTGTACACTGGGAAGAGCAATTCCACTCTGAGAACGTTAGCAGATGCTTCACTTTGCTTTCTGCTGAAGCCACAGAGTGTACCTCTTCATGCAGGTGGGGTAAGTGGGTGAAGTACTGGCTAACTTTCTGTTGTATTTATCCCCTCAGACCCAAGCCAGGAAGCAATTTCCACTGTTTAGTATTGAGTATTCCTGAGCATGCTGTTGATTAGAATGAGTACACTGGGGTCATTGCTGGTAGCACCATGACCTGACCAGAAGGAAGGGCTTACATGAGGAGGAAGAGGCTTCCCAAGTGCCAGGCTGCACACTGCCAGTCCCTAGAGGAAGGTCAGCCAGACGCTTCCTCTCCCTGAGCCAGTGCTGGAGAAAGAGGGACAGTGGGAGCAGGAGTCTGTCAGCACCTGCCTTCCCAGTGCCCAGCGCTGAGAGACAGTGGACACCACATTCCCTGTTCCGTAATGAGGCTCTAGTCTGTTGAAGAAAAGGGTGTTACAAAGAATTTTTTTACTGTGTTAGTTTTTTATTGAGATACAATTTATATATCCTATAAAATGCACCAATCTTAATCATTCACTTCTTTGAGTTTCGACACATCTATATACCATGTAACCACCATCCTAAAGAAGATACTAGAACATTTCTATCACCCCAGAAAGTTCGCTCATGCCCCTTTCCAGTCTGTCCCACCCACTCCTCGCCCTACCCCCCAGAGGCAGCCACTCTGATTTCTGTCACCATAGATGAGTTTTGCCTGTTCTTGTCCATCACATAAATGAAACTTTATTCATTTGCTCTCATGAGTTTTGAAGCAAGAGATAAGGTAGAAGTATTTCCTTGTGACAGTGACCATGCCAGCAGAGAGCTTCTCTAAGATCCCAAGGACTTACTTAACAAATCGTGAGGATAAATTCAGCATTTTGAATAGCCTGAAATATTATGCTTCTTAACTTTAAGGATAGAATGACAAAATTTCATCAAAAAAAAAACCCCAAAACTGAACTGCAGTGCACATGGTCTGATTTCTGAAAGTTTGCACCGTTTTCTGTGTTTCTCTTCACTCGTGTGAGAAGGAAATCGGGAAGTATTAAAGGTCAGCGTTCCTAACCACATCCAAACGCTACTACAGAATATGAAGAAATACTTTGTGGAAACAACAATCAAAGACTGGATTAGGAGTCCACCCACTGCTTTCTTCCTCCCGAGTCAGACATGAACCTTCTAGCTCTTGAGTGGTTTCTGCTCGTAGACTCCAGATCAGACTGAGACTGGGGGTGGTTTCCAATGAGGAATTTGGCTGTGACCTGTGGATTGGTCCCCACACCTACCACTGTCTAACAGAGCCATCAAACACTTGCCCGTGGGCCAAATGATGGCAATTGCTTTGTAGGATTTTTATTCTACAAGAAACGGAGAGTGATCCTAACAGTGGAGGTAATAGTTGTAGTTAGCATTTCTGAGGCTTACTCTGTGCAGAAACCCTTCTTGGACCTTCGCTCCCTGTAACGTACCTGGGTCAGATTGCTGTCTCTGGTGTATATTGAGGGAATGGGGGCACAGAGAGCTTAGTGACCAGCCTGGGGTAGCAGAGCCATGACGTGCACTGTGCCAGGGACTGCAGGGCCTGTGGCTATGTTATGCTCCCAGTGTGAATACAGAAACCAGAAATGGGAGCCGTGGTGCCGGCTCACCGTCCCAGAACTGTGCGGGTACCTTGCTGAAAGAGTTCTGGCTGATAGCGGCCAAAAGTAACATTCACTTTTAAAATGGCTTCATTTTTGTTATCCAATGTTTCTTCAACTTTTAAAAATATATCACCAAATAATATCGATCCACGTCTGTGATAAATGCCCTTAAAGTGGCCCTTGGATGCCAGGAAACCCTGTTTTAGCCTAAGAAGTTAAGAACTGATTTCACGGGGCCTGGCCAGTAGTTAAGAGTGGGAAGTATTTCTTGCCGATTAAAATGGAAGTGCCAGGGCCTCTGTTTTGAAAAACTGGGGTCCATCCTCCTCCTTCTTCTGCTCTCCTTCTGGCTCTCCTCTGGTTTTATGTGGTCATGCTGCACAAAGGTTGAGGAATCACTTGGGATGAGGATGTGGATTTGTCTTTAGGGAACTTCTTCGTAAGCTCCTCTCCTCCCTGGCTGGGTGTGCTGGCCAGACTCCCATAGCACTCTGCTGATTCCTGGGCTGCTTCAGTTTCTGATTTCTCTTACTCCACCATCCCCTGAATGTGAGGTTTCCCTCCGTCCTGCTTCCCCATTCCTACAGTGTCTGCGGCCACCCTCTTCTGAGGGATCCTGGCCCTGCTTCTATAGCTGACTTTTCTCCAGAACCTCAGGTGCACATCTCCAGCTGCCTGCTGGATGCGCAGGACTGGATAATCTGCCTACACCATGGGTTAAACGTGGATAAAATGGGACTCATTTTGTCCGTCTGACTTCTTATCTGTCTACATGGCTTCAGCCTTCTCTAGGCCAGCTGGGCGTGGGACCTGAGCATCACCTTCCCACTTCCTCCTCCTGTCTCCCATCCTTCCTGCTCACTTTCATCCCTGCCTCTTTCTCCTGTCAAAATTGTCAGCCTGGGGCAAGTGCTTATGGCCTTCTATTTAAGCTACCACTTCCTTACTCTCAACTAGTTCCCTTTGCCTTTCTTCTTACTTTAATTGATCCTAAATGTTGCTGTCCAGCTAATCTTCCTAGAGGGCAGACCTAAAACATCCCTGCTAAGAAAGGAACAGTGGTTCTCCATTCTCTCTACTGCCCCAAGTGGCTTAGTGTAATGCTCAAGGCCCTCTTGATCCCATCTGTCTTAGTCCGTTTGGGCTGCTATACCAAGAACACCATAGACTGGATGGCTTAAACAACAAACATTTGTTTCTCACAGTTCTGGAGGCTGGAGTCCAAGATCAGGATGCCAGCATGGTTGAGTTCTGGTGAGGGCCCTCTTCCTGGCTCCTTCACATGTCAGAGAGAGGTCCAGTCCCTTATCTCTTTATAAAGGCACTAATTTCATCATGGGGGCTCCACCCTCAGGACCTAATCTAACCCTCGTTACCTCCCAAAGGCCCACCTCCAAGTACTATCACATCGAGGACTAGGGTTTCAACATGTGACACAAACATTCAGAGTATAACACCATTGTATTCTCAATGTTATTTCCTTTTGTTTTCCCACTTATGTGGTCTCTGCTCACTCCATTTAGAATGTTCCCATTTCTTGAACACCCTCCACGCACCTCATGCCGGAGCCTTTGCTCATGCTTGTCTTGCTGTATCTCACCATCTCTGCCTTTTCAGCTCTTGCCTATCTTTCATTGCCCATCTCGAATGCCACTGTTTATTTCCCAGTCTCTTGTGCTCAATCTCTCCTCTGAACCTCAAATCATACTTTGCAGTTTATTCCTTTTTGATGATCATTATCTTAGTCTTCTCTGTTTGACCGTAACATATTTGTCTTCCTCCCTCATTAGATGGCCAACTCTCTGAGGACAGAGGCTGTGTCTGGGTCACCATCATATCCCTCCTACATAATAGGCCAGCAGTCAATATTTCTTGGATAAAATTTGGCAAGTGTTGTCCCTGTTACTTCAGATCTCCTCCCCATCCCACCGTGGTGATACTGACGGGTCAGTAGGCATGGCTGTCAGCCTGTGCTGCTTACCTGCCATGAGCCCTGAAAGTTGCCAGAAGAAGTTCTTTTAAAGCCAAGCCTATGTTGACTGTTGGGTTTCCAACAAGGAAGTCTGTTTAGCTTGCCTGTGAATGCGAGCTTTCGCTGCTAAACTGAGCAAGCTGGTTGGTAATAGCTGGCCACCTTTGAACTTCCTTGATTGTTCTTCATTGTTTGTGACAGAGAAATGCACTCAGCACACTCCTCCCATTACTCCTTCTCTGTTAATTCTATCACTATTTCTTCAGCCTTGAGATTTGGCAGATGTTGCTGGGTGAAATGATCAGAGCAGCAGTAAGACGAATCTTTTGTGACATTGAGGCAGTGTGGGAAACTGCAGTCTTCCCATCCGTGTATGAAGTGCCTGTTGTTTCCGTCTCACGTCAGCAACACTGCAATAAAGACTGAGCAGACACAGCTTGGCTTTCTCCAAAGTGCCTTGATGAACCAAATTGTTTTGTTTTTGTTTTTAAAAATGCACAGTCAGCCCAGAACCTGTAGGTGCTTGCTTGTTCTTACTCAGTTTTTTTTTAATTTATTTTTTAATTTATTTTTATTTTTTTAAAGATTTTAGTTTTCCTTTTTCTCCCAAAGGCCCCCGGTACATAGTTGTGTATTTTTAGTTGTGGGTCCTTCTAGTTGTGACATGTGGGACGCCGCCTCAGCGTGGCGTAATGAGCGGTGCCATGTCCGCGCCCAGGATTCAAACTGACGAAACCCCAGGCTGCCGAAGCAGAGCGCATGAACTTAGCCACTTGGTCACGGGGCGGCCCATCACTCACTTTTATTCCTTTGTATGTCCTTTTCCTGCTTTCTTTTATTTGGGACTTGCTTGATAGCGTCACTTTGTTGCCATATTTGCTGGAAGAAAACAATGTGTCCATGTTGCCTCCTATGGACTCCTGTCTGCAGTTAGCAGCCTGGGCCTACCCAGGCAGTGCTGGCAGTGTGCATTTCACTCATAAAGGCAGCTTCTCAATAAAAATTGGGGAGCAGCCATTATTCCTATAGTACGTGGATTTGAAAAACAAATTCAGCATCTGAGAATGAAGTAAATTCAGAAGTGAGCTTTGAAATGGCACCAGGACCTCTAAAAAGCCATGCTCAGCATTCAGAAAGCCTTGATACTAGGTGGGGTTTCACCACACACAGACCTATGACCTTAGAGGAGGCATAGACATTTACAACTGAATTAGAAACAATTTAGATAATTTCTTCCAGCTCAGGCCACAGCCTTACTCAAAATCATCCAGAATACTTTGCAGGACAGCCAAGACTAGAACCTAGGTCTCTTTAGGTCTAGTCCAGGACTTTGCACGGCCTCGGACTCCTGCTCATTTATCCTTCCCAAACACTGTGTCTTCCTTAGGAGTAGACCGTCAATAATACCTTTCTCGCTTCCCAAGGTAGGGAAGAGCAAAGAAGAGCGTATGTAAATCTACTTTGAAAATCCTGAAGCACTACACTAGTCATGTAGAGCAGCTTATTTTCCTTCCTTTCACGTGTCCATCTGCCCAGTGCACATCTCACCTAGCCCCTGCCATGTCCCAGCCACCTTGTTAGGCTCGGGGGGTCCCAAAGATGAATGAAACACAGTCCCTGTCCTCAGGCACCTCACATTCCAAAACAGAAGGCAAACACTTAACAGGTAGTTGGGGTGCAGAGGGCACCTGCTTTAATTAAGGGATGCGTTAAGTGCTGTGGGAGCACTGGGAAGGAAGGCACTGATGATTAATTCCTTATTGCCAGGATATTAGGGAGTGCCTCACGGGGAAGGTGGCATTTGAATTGAAACTTGCAGGCCTGGAGGTTTTCAGTGTATTTGTAGAGCAGTAAATGGTCTAGTGTGGTGGCACCATGCCCAAGCAGAAGGGTTTTGTCCCTTGTCCTGTAAGTAACAAGCAGTCCTTGTAGAAAACCTATTTTTGTTAGAAACTTACATCCCTTAGTTTCACCAGGACATATGGGATTTCCTTACGGTTCAAGCCTAAATCTGTATTTGGAGTGAATCTTTTTTTTTTTTTTTGCCTAATTTCACTCTGTGAGGATGTGAGATCAAAGGAGCTCTGTCACTGGGCCAGCTATGGTCATTCATCAGTAGATCCCTACGTAGTCAGTGGACTTCAGTTTGTGCTGTGGTTTCCTAGAGTGGGAATTCACAGCTGTGACCCAGGCAGCTATTCTGAAGGGAGTGGGGTGAAAAAGAGGAGGGTGTTGGTCACTGGAAGTACTTCGTTTGATGTAGCAGAGATCTGCCGTGTGCCCACTGAATGCGAAACTTCTGCACAAACAGCTGCCCCCACTGAGCTCGGGACGCTCCTTGTCAGCTTTTCTACCCTAGTAGCAACTGCCCCCACTTCCAGTGGAAGGAGGACAGAGAATGTGGTAGCATTAACTGGCTTGGAGATGTCTTCATGGTTCTGTCTTGCAAACTACAGGTAGAGCTACCCTTTGGGGGAGGCTGATGTGCATTCAAGAAAATTCCCTTTGCAGTATTTCTGATTTACAGCGATTGAAGCACTTATATCTGAAAAGTGTTCTTTCCTTTAGAGTAAGTTTCCTAGATTTTAAAAATTTGTTTGCAAATCATTAAAGCCTGCATGACTTTTGGGAGTAAGGTTGCTAAGACCTGAAGACAGTGACATTGAGAGAGCCAGACGAAAATGACGGTTCCCTGTTTCTGTTCCATAAGGGTGTGCCTGTATGTCCCTTCATCTGATGCAGTTGAGGTGTAGGGAAGGCTCTGAGGAGAGCTCTAGGGGGGCATTTTCAGCCATGATTTTCCACCTTCCACCCTTGTTAGCTGAGTGGGTTTTCAAGCTATTGGTCAGTGCTCATATTAACCAGCATTTCTCAGCTTGCCCAGGATGAGGGGAAAATCCTGTAAAACCAATCATTGTCCTGGGGGAATGTGCTAACGTTCACACATTACTCATGTGGGCCATTTTCATTTAAATCCTTGGTCACTTCTGGCCAGTCCTGGCCCTTGTCTCCTGAGGAGAGTGGGTATAGCTGGTGAGGCAGTGCTCCCGCCAGCAGCTTTCTCATCATCCTATAAAGTATGCAGGAAGGCATTTTGGCTTCTAGAGCCTCCCAGTTTAATCCTATTTGTATTTTACACCTCCACCAACTCATATGTGATATAGACAGATTAACCCTGCTCCATTATTTTAGCCATACAATGCTGTGTGGTCAAAACTGTGTCCTTCACTTGTCTAAGAGCTGACTCACTGCGCATCACTGACTATGACAAGACTATTAGTATCCCTGGACACCCTTTATTCACCTTCAAATTTTCTGCTCAGACCAAGATAAAATACAGGGACTGAATTTACCTTCCCACCTTAGACAACTAAAAATCTGGCAAAATATATGAAACAGTAGTTTTCAAACACTGGACATAAGGTAGTGCAGGACCGTAATCCCTGAGAGGGGTAAACAATCAGGGCGAGCCCTTTAGTTGTCCCAGCTCGCTGCCGGGAGGGGGTTCCCAGGCCTGGGCGCAGGGAAGGGGGCCCTGTGAGAACAAAACCCGGGAGTCTCTAAGTTGAGGAGACAGAGTTAGGGATCCGGCAGGCCAAGGCAGAGCACTGAAGAGGGTAGAGCCGCCCTGGGGGTTAGCTCCCGAGATCTACAGAGGAGTTCCCTCCAGTCTTCAGCTGGGTACGATCAGCACACCCTGTGAGGAAACTTCCAGCAGCTGAGGAAAGAACCGCCAGAAAGGAACAGGCAGAACAATCTCAAGTTCATACAGGGCAGAGAATAGTTCATGTCCCACCAGCCAAAGTAGGACAACCTTGGGCACAATACTCAGAAGGTGACACCTCAGTTGTGGGAAAAAACAGCCCTAGACTAATAGCTGCCCTGGTCCTGACCAAGACAGCTTATGAGCAAGCCCACAGGGCTCCTTGGAGAAATGATTGATTCTAGGACTGGAGCAGGAAACATATAAGATGAGCCTGAAGTATCTTGTAGTGCCAGAAAAGAAAGAAGTGCTCAAAAAAAGCTATAATATTGTGGGGGTGGAGGAGTGACAAAGGGACACAGGTGCCAACTGAAAGAGCTCCCAATGGCAAAGCTGTAACAGTTTGAAAAACAAAATAGTATTGGATTATAACTGAAGTTTAAAATAAATATCCAGGAGTCTACTGTTAGAAATAAATGATTGGATAAGTAAATAAGTACATAAATAAATGGAGAATAGAGAAATCTCTTGTGCAGCAGAATTCCAAATAATATATGCAGATGCTTCATCCTCAGGAGGTGGACCATAGCCCCTCACCCTTTAAGTGTATAACGTGCATAGTAGCTTCTTTCCGAAGAGGACAGTATGAAAAGGGAGGGGTGAATAGAGTAACTTTACGATGGAGAAACCTGACAAACACGACCTCAGCCAGGTGATCAAGGTCAACATCAACAGCAATAAGTCATGCTGACTCCATGTACATACCTACTCCTAGATGCTATAATATGATGAGAGTGACACCGTACGTTTGTGGTCCTCCTTCCAAAAACTATAATCCCAGTCTAATCATGAGGAAAAAACGACAGATCCCAACTGAGAGACACTATGCAAAACACTTGACCAGTGGCTCAAAACAGTCAGGGTCATCAAAAACAAGGAAAGTCTGAGAAACCATCATGGCCAAGAAGAGCCTAAGGAGAGATGACCGCTAAATGTAATGCGGTGTCCTGGATGGGATCCTGGAACAGAAGAATGACAAGAGGTAAAAACTAAGGAAATCTGAATAAAGTATGGACTTTAGCTAATAATGATTACCAACATTGGTTCATTAGTTGTGCCAAATGTACCAGACTCTAATGTAAGATGTTAGTAGAGGACACTGGGTGTAGGGGGTATAGGGGAACTCTGAGCTATCTTTGCAATTTTTCTGTAAATCTAAAACTCTTCTAAAATAAAAAAAAGTTTATTAAAGTATAGTTATATAAGCTTACAATTAAATAACATATTTAAGCAAAAGGCAATAAATATTCAAAAACTTTTTAAGTTATTCACTTTACAGGGTTGTTTTGAATATTAACAATTAACCAGAGGCCAGCCCCTTGGCCGAGTGATTAAGTTCGCATGCTCTGCTTCGGTGGCCCAGGGTTTCACGGTTCAGATCCTGGGTGCAGACATGGCAACACTCATCAAGCCATGCCGAGGCAGTGTCCCATGTAGCAGAACTAGAAGGGCCTACAATTGGAATATACAGCTGTGTCCTGGGGGGCTTTAGGGAGAAGGAGAAGAAGAAGAAAAAAAAATAGATTGGCAACAGTTGTTAGCTCAGGGCCAATCTTAAAAAGAAAAGAATAAAATGTCCAGCACGGTGGAAGTAGCTGTCTCTTTTCTCCTTCTTCCTTCCTTCTCCTTCCTGTGCTTTCTTTGACAGCAGTTCCTGACATCACAAGAGATGTTAGTGTCTCCACAGAGTTCAAAAGGTATAAAAAAGTTAGGTTTAAAAACATAAATTACTTAATTACAGAAATAAATCAGGTTAACCAACGTGTTAAGCTTGAGTTATCCCTTGAGATAAACAATGAGTCTCTCAGGGACCCTTCTGGTTTGCAGGCCCTTAATCCCCTGTGACTTCTTAGGGGTGGCAGTGTCCAGAGGAGGACAGCAGGGCTGGGTGCCCAGCTGCTGGGTGCCCAGGAATTGCACAGGCACCTGTGGCTGCCACACCTCCACACCAGCTTCTGCTGCTGCCCCTCTTAAGACCGCTGTTGCCCCTACTGAGCACCTGCTCTTCACTTTCCATCTCCTCAACAACTCTGAAATACAGATGATTCCTGTTTCTCACAGGAGAAACTTGAGGCTCAGAGAGGCGAATTCAGTCCCCAAATCCCACAGCCAGAAAGTGGCAGCGCCACAGTTCCCACTAGGGCATATCTGCCTGTAAAGGCCTTAGTCTTTCCAGTGCAGCACCTGCCTCTCCCTGCAGCTCCCTACCATCTGTCCGTCTTTGCTCTGAATGGGTGGGTCAGTGGGGCTGGCGAGAGCTCCACACAGCTTCTGCCACATCACTGCTCCACAGCTGCTGTGGACAGACAGATCCGCGGTCAGGCATGCATTAAAGAAGCTGTGACTAATCATGCTTAGTCTCAAAGCTCATGCCAAAGACACACTTGCCTGTGTCCCTATACCTCTCCCTAAAATGGGACATGCAAAAAGTGTACCTATAGAACTCTCGCTGTCACCATTCTGATACTTCCGCTCCAGTAAGCTTTCTGGAAGGAAGAAAAAGAGCCACATGACAGCATATAACCAGCTCCCTAGCTTATCCTCACCTCCACTGAGTAACCACAAACTTGTAATGGTCATGGCAATTTGGCATTATGGAGCAGATGCCGACTTATGATTTTTTTTCTTTTACTCTCTTTACCTTTACTTGGGAATGGACACATTTTGGCAAGGAAGAAGGCAAGTTATATACACTGTAGGTGAGGACACACTGTGTTCCCAGAGGTGCCTGTTTGGTTACAAAACATCAACGTCAGTGTATCTGAACAAAGTAACACAATACATATTTCTATTTCAATTAAAATGCCAGAGGAGGCTGAAGAGGTCATGCAAGTAAACTGGAAGAACACTATTCATTTTGGCAAACGTTAAAAATTTTAAATTCTAGATATTATAACTGTAAAATAAAGTTTATTTTTGGTTCATTCTTTTGTAGGACATACTTGCTTACTTGACAAATGGAATGGCGGTCTGGAAAAATAGACATTTAGGAAAATAAAAGTAATTACCACGTTTACTTTTCACAGTGCGTGACAGCCGCATACACTCGTAACGTATCAGATGCACAGCCCCACAGACACTCAGCACTGCCCACTGTCTCTCTGAGCCTGGGGGCGTCCATGGGGAAGGCCTTGCTGCAAATGAGCGTGTTTCCAGGTGGAGAACGCTGAGTAGCACTGCTCTAAGATGTAGCTTTCACAGGAGCCTGTGCACATTTGGACAGGCCATTGCAGAGATGGGAAGAGCAGTTTGACCCCTGGCCCCAGGGTGAATTTGGCCCAAGGGTGGCACAGCACCTGCCTAGCCGAGTGGCAGACCCCGGGAGCAGAGCGGAAGAGCATGTTGCTGTCTTGCTCTACCATGTTTTTCAAAGCCGTGAAATTTCATTCATGTGATTAAATCTCTCCTTGGCTGATTGCCTTGTGCAGTGGATACATACAGTACAGCAAAACAAAAATTAAAATATCTGTTTTGGAGGAAACTTGAATGGGAGAAAATGCTGCAGTTCTGTGTGGAGAGCATATGTGAGCATATAAATCCCATTGTGTGTGTGTGTCTGTCTGAGCTGTGCTCCCAGAGTGCCATCTATAAAATATTCATCATGGTTTTACTGGTTTAGGTTCATGTAGAGCCTTTGTTATTGAAAAGGAGCCAAAGCACTTTGCTAATTTAGGAGGCCATTCTTGGGGGTATGAGAGTAAGACCCAAGGTAGATGACTGCGTCAGGATCCAGGGGAAAAATTGGGAGGTCTGTTCATGTTAGCAACAAAATGCACACGCCTCTGGGCTGAGCCAGTCTTATTCCCAAGGCACTACCAAAGCAAAGGGGTCTGCAAGGATTATCTGTGGGCTTTATCCTTTGCTCTTCTGCATTTATGGCCACAGCGGGTGTGGAGTTAGGCCTTCTGGCACAGAGTTGATTGATGTGGCTATAGTTGGTCTCCTTCTTATATCTCTTGCTGCTGCTCCTAAATCCTCATCTGTAGTCTGAAACCAAATAGAAAGCTAACTCACTCACAGAAAACAGAACCCTTTGAAGGAAAATACTTTGTTAAGGAGAATCATAAAAATTAAGAAGGACAAAGCCAACAAAACGTTAGGAAAAGTCAGGAAGACTTATGAGCATCTCCAAGATGTCCATAATTACTGTGGTTTCTGAGAGAGATGCTGATGAAATGGATGCTCCTGAAGGAGCTGATATGAGAAAAAAAATAGTGGAGAATAATAATAATTACTGTTTATTGAGCATTTTATATGTGCCAGACACCATTCCACATACTTTAAATGTATCAACCTCATTTAATTTATACAAACTTCTATTACCCCCATTTTACATTTAAGACAACTGACGTTCAAAGAAGTTAAATATCTTGCCCAAAGTCATACAGCTAGTAATTGGCAGAGCCAGGATTTGACCCAGAGGGTCTGATGATAGAGCCTACATATTTTAAAACATTTACAACACATAGTCTATTACATTTCACCTGTCTCCTTACTCCCTTCCCCATACCTTTTTTTTTTTTCCTGAGAAAGATTGGCCCTGAGCTAACATCCATGCCCATCTTCGTCTATTTTACATGTGGGACGCCTGCCACAGCATAGCTTGATAAGCAGTACATAGGTCTGTGCCTGGGATCTGAACCAGCGAACCCTGGGCCACCAAAGCAGAGTGCGTGAACTTAACCACTGTGCCACCAAGCCGGCCCCCCCAATACTTTTTTTTTAAGCGTACAAGTCAGTGGCTTTTAGCATATTCACAGAGTTGTGCATCTATCACCACAGTCAATTTTAGAATATTTTCACTACCCCAAAAAGAAGCCCAGGAGCTCTTAGCCATCACTCCTCAATATCATCTTTCACCCTCCCCCCATCCCTAGGCAACCACTCATGGGCTTCTTATCTCTATGGATCTCCTATTCTGGACATTTCATATACATGGAGTCATATAATATGTGGTCCTTTGTGACGGGCTTTTTTTACTAGGCATAATGCTTTCAAAATTCACCCATGTTGTAGCATGTGTTAGTACTTCACTTCTTTGCATTGCTGAATAATAATAATATGGCTAATAATGTTGAGCATTTTTTCATGCACTTATTTCCCCATCTATTCTTTTGAAGCTAATCCCATTTCATCCATGAATACTCATGTATGTACCTATAATGGAAAAAAAAAACACTTTTCAAAAAACAACCACAACATTTTTGTCACTAGTTAAAAAAAATATTTAATTATCAAACATGCAGTCTTCAAATTTTTCTGTTTTCCCTGTTTGTTTCATACTTTCTTTTTTCAATGGTTGGTTGAATCCCGATGCAAACAAGGCCCATACTTGCATTTGGTTGATGTGTTTCTTAGGTCCCTTTTAATTTATGTTTCCTCTCCCCCTCATTTTTGGTAACTTATTGTTGAAGAAATTGGGTTGTTTGTCCCACATTCTAAAATTTTGCCAGTTGCATCCCCATGGTATCATTTAACATGTTTTTCTGTCTTCTGTGTTCCCTACAAACTGGTAATTGAATCTGAAGGCTCAATCAGATTTAAGTTTGATTTGGGGTGGGGGCAAGACTCTTAATGAGTGGTGTTCTGTACTTCCATCTATCTTTTCGTGCTGCAAAGAGTGATCGGTAGATTCAGGTGTTGTCAGCTTAATACGTCTGCAATAAAGTTCCCCCATCAGCTTTTTACATAATGATTGGAGCAGCCAGAATGAGCATTGCCTAGATCCATTATTCATCAAGGGGAACTTGCTTTCCTAATCGCATTAGTCACATGCCTCCCAAGAATGCAATAGTACTCTTTCTACAGGCATGAAAATGGGGAGTTACGGGGACATTTTATTTTTTATATTAATTGTATAATAATTTACTCAACTCTTCTGTGCTAGACTGAAAACTTCCTGAGGTCTGTGTTGTTTACCGCTGGGTCCTCAGTGCCCACCCACCCGAAGCCTGGCCCGTGGGCGGAGCTTACTAAGTATATGTGGAGGGAGTGAGCGGTATCATGTGCTCGTTACTGTGTGCTCTTCTGAAGGTTTCCTGTGATGGCCAGTGTTGGCCACATGTTTGCTGATGGGTATTTACTGGCTTCCCTGTTTTCAGATGATGCCACTGTTGAACAGTAAATCGGGTGAAACAGCTGTAACTTACGGATGTACCATGGGAGACATTCAGAATATCAAATTCAAGAGTGACAATTCAGAATGCAAGAGGCCTTGTTTCTTTTTAACTAAAACCTCTTTTAGCTAAAAGACCAAATGTGGTCTTTTTCTGCCCCAAATTCATGGGCCCAGTTCACCGCTCATGGCTGAACAGCTAGTGAAAGGCTGAGCCTGTTCCTGCTCAGCCTGTGAAATGTGACTCTCAGTGCAAAGCAATAGGGCGCCTCTTTTGGATTTGAAAAGACAATGTTTTTATTAAATCCTAGTTTGTTAGATTCAAGTTAGATTTGTTACAAGAACAGGGAGGTTTTCTCTAGAATCTTCCTGTTAATATTGAATCTTTGGTTCTTCTAAAGCAATGCGTGTCTCCCCAGTCTTCCTGTGGAAGATGGCAGGAGTGTTTCCAGTCCCACGTAGAGCCCTACTGCTGCAGCTTGTGCAGAGCACATCATTTGCAACCTAGTCAGGATCTGAGAGTTGTCTCCTGCCTCCCCCACCCTTTTTACCTACTGATCCAGTTACACTTGTCTGAAGAACAAGGCTCCCTGTGGCTGAAGGAAAGCACTTAGAGGCTAACATGGGATTTTGAAAGTAGAAGATGCTTTCTTTGGAAAATCCAGGCAAGGCAGTTGGAGGGTACCATCAGTGCCCTTGTGTGTGTACATTCTCTCAGGCCTCAACACAAAGAAGAGCTTCGTGTGGATGTAGTAGAAGTTATGGTGATGTGCCAGCCAAGAGCTGTGGCTATCACTAGTTCATCACCGACGTGACACTAAGAAAGAGAGTGTGCGTCTTTCCAAGACAAAATAATTCCAAGTTGAGGTTCTGCAACATCATTCAGCCCATCTGAAAAGCTGTAGTTGATTTTATATACTAGAGTCCTTCAAAACTAATCCTGTAAAGCACAGTGTGTTTACTTTTACATGAGACAGCTTCCAAATGTGGCTTCCTTTTAGTGTGATGCCAACCCTTTGTGGACTCTCTGTCATACCACAGAAATTGTCATAGCCACAATGTCATTTGTCTCCCAGAAGTTCGAGTCACTTTTAAAACATGTCATGTGCTTTCCTAGTGAAAAGTCATGTTTAAATGGTAGTTAGGCTTCAATTTAGCATGCAGTGTAGCAAGAGCACCCTGTATTTGCAACGTGCAACAGTAAAAAAACAAAAAACAAAAAATACTGCTGCAATACCAGTAGTTAAAATTAAGGCAATTACGTTAAACACATTTAGAACTAGTTGTAAAATTTTTATCTTGATGTAGGCACTTAAGAAAAAGGAAAGGATGAAAAAATACTTGGAGGCATCTGTGGTGATTCTGAGGGAGACTTCTGAGTTCTTCAAGGACTTAAATGTTCGTGTCATTGGGTCTTCATCTCACTGGCATTACTCTAAAACTTATGAGCCATTGTTAAACCTTTATGCAGCTGTTTTGAAAGAGAGAACGGCAGACAAATGTTAAAGGGAATCTATCTTTGGTATATTCATTCAACAACATTTATCAAGTACCTAGCATATGCTAACCCCTAGAGCAGCACTTCTCAAACGTTTTAATCTCAAGATCCCCTTTACATGCTTAAAAATTATTGAGGACACCAGTTATATCTATTGATGTCAATCGTATTAAAAAATTTTAATGTAATATTTAAAAATATTTTATTAATTCATTTAAACATAATAATAAAACCCTTGCATGTTAACATAATGTATTTTTATAAAAAATAACTAAAAATTTTAATGAGAAGAGTGGCATTGATTTACATTTTTAAAAATCTCTTTAATGTCTGGCTTAGTTGAAGACAACTGGCTTCTTATATCTGCTTTTTGTATTTAACTTGGTGCTCTAAATTGTTTGGGTTGAAGTAAATGAAGAAAATCTGACTTTGACACAGATATGTTGTTGAAAAAGCAAGAAATGTCTTAATACCCTTTTTTTTTTTTAAAGATTTTATTTTTCCTTTTTCTCCCAAAGACCCCCAGTACATAGTTGTCTATTTTTAGTTGTGGGTCCTTCTAGTTGTGGCCCGTGTGATGCCACCTCAGCATGGCCTAATGAGCGGTGCCATGTCCACGCCCAGGATTCGAACTGGCGAAACTCTGGGCCGCCAAAGCAGTGTGCTTGAACTTAACCACTCGGCCACGGGGCCAGCCTCTGTCTTAATACCCTTTTGAAAAAATTGTAGATATTCTTCTTCGATACTATGCCAAAACTCAACAAGTGTTAGTTTCTTAAAAGTTAGTTACACTGAGAAATCTGAGATGATATCAATGAACTTTTTGTAAGTTACATTAAAATCCATTAGTCTGCCTTGCAATTTGAATGGATCTTTTACCCATGCATGATTTTGTGACATCATGCATTAGTCAACTGGAAAATATTGGTTCACTGAGTTATACAGCTCTTTCAAATGTTGACACATTTCACTATCCAAGTTTTAAAAATCACATTCACTAATATCACCACCCATCTCATCAGAAATGTCTTAACTATTGGGAAGAGTTGGCAGATAAAAGTTTTCCAAAATTCAGATTTTGCTTGAATTTCATCCTTGGCAAAAAGTACTGTCAGTTCTTGAAGTGGCAGGCTCACTTCGTTCATTTTTGCAAAAATCTCTGCCATCATGTGTCCATTGGTAGTTCCTTCACCTAAAATTGATGTTCCATGAAGGAAATTGCTAGTTCATCTTGCAACTCAAATGTCACAGAGTGCTTTTCCCTGAGACAACCCTTATCCTCAGTGTGTAACAGAAGTGCTTTATGTGCATTTCCCCTTTAGTCACACAGAATATAGAAAAGACATGTACTCAAGGGTTGAGATTAAATAAAGGTGATGATTTTTACTGCTTTTTCAAGGACATTCTTAAGTGAAACTGAATTGTTTTTTCCCTGCAAGTGTGGGTTGGTAAGACATTCAGTGACACTAGCACAGGCTGATGCCACTACCATGATCTGGGCTAGGTCACCATGAGTTTTATCCATTCTTACTTTTGCACTGGCAGTGTAAATGTCAACACAGTGAAAAGTGCACATAAAATCTTATTGTTATAAAATAGTTTCTGACCTTATGAATCCCTGAAAGGATCTTGGGGACCCCTAGAGGTCTACACTAGATATACAGCTTGTTCTAGTCAAGACTTTCTTCTTGTAGAGGGGGAAGACAGTTAGTAAAGTAGCCAAAATAAAGCAGGGCAGCGTGGCAGAGGAGTGTTTGAGGTTGGACGGTCATGAAGGGCTCCTTGGAGAAGGTAACTTGGACGGTGAAATTTAAGAGGAGGCAGAGTAGAACGGCCAGCTCAGGCTGCACGGCAAGGATGCTTAAGGAACAGAAAGAGGACGGCGTTGCTAAGCATGGTCAGTGAGGGGGTGTGGTGAGAGAGAATGGCAGTGAGATAATCAAGGGCCACACCGGCTTGGGCCTTAGAAACCAAGGTAAGGAGCTAGGTTACTGAGTTTGATGTGGACTTGGAGGTGAAAGGTGCGGACCATCTTGTTCTGCCCCCCAGGAGGTGCGTCTTCACCCTCGTCCACCTCCTGTCCTCTCTGGATGACCATAGCTGAGCTTCAGATTCAAACTGCTGGTTGTGAAGCTGTGAATATAAGTGGAAAAGTCCCAAAAGATTACATTACAGCATGATACTCTTTTTATAAAATAAAAAATAACTTCTAAAAATGTTACAGTTGCGACGAGGCTATATAAAAAGGAAACCAGTGGGGACAATAAATAGAGATTCAGAATAGTGATTACCTCAGATAGGGGAGCCAGGAGGACCCGCTGGGGGAAGACTGCACAGAGAGAGAGACGTCCTTGTCAAAGCTCCAGGTCTGGTGTTGAGTGCTGGCTTCGTGGCTGTGTATCATCTCACCTTATTAAGAACAGATGAATGAGTGAAAGCAGGCAGGTCATGAATGGGCCAAGCGTAAGTGTCGGATCATGTCCAACCAAAGTGTGAGCACCTGATATTTAACAAGAAGAAAATAGGAGTAGGGAAGAAACAAATCTAATGTCTTTTTCATTTCTTCACAAAACAAAAGGCAGCTTCTTAGCTCCCTCTGACCATAGCTACGCAAATATCAACTGTAGCATCTGATCAAGAACTTGGGTCCTGGGGTAAAACTGCTCAGATTCAAATCTTTGCTTTATGCACTACCAGCTGTGCAACTTGGGCACATCACTACCCCCTCCAGGCCTCAGTGTCTTCATCAGTAACGTGGGGTCATAGCAGAATCCCTCCGTAGGGTTGTGGAGAGATCTTAATAGGATAATACCTGTAAAGTGCTTGTTACAAGGTTTCTCCGTCACGCTTGCAGGGCAGGTGAGAAGTCTCTCCTGTAAATACTCCCCGCTTCTTTTCATTTCTTCTTTATGTAACCAGGGGAAACCAAGACTGCAGCAGGTTTGTTTTTTGTTTTGTTTGTGAGGAAAAGGTTGTTGAATCTATTCTTAAGAATGTTTGAATTACATTCTCTTTGCCTGAGGATGATATTTTTATCTTATATGATTGTTCTTTGAACAAGCAGTAAAAAAACAAAATGAAATTGGGAGGCTCCGTGCTTTCTTCCTGAAAAGAGGCTTCAGGGCTTTGGGCCAAAATGTGGCTTGAAATGAATTTTAGAAGCAGCCACAGCAGGCGGTGCCAGTTGTGAGGGGCCTTGCTGGTGACAGGCACATTTCCCCAAGGACAGGGGAAACGCCCTGCAGAGCCCACGCTGGGCTGCCCGTGGTGCAGGGAGCTGCCAAGGAGGAGCGGGCAGGCTCAGGGGAGAGGAAGGGCTGCCCCAGCGGGTTACATGGGAGGCCACCCCACACAAGTGCTTTACACTTCAGTGCGCTTTTCCCCACACTGTGTGACTTCAGTTTTCTCTTATAGGGATTTAGAATCTGTCCAGCTAGACCCTTTTCCTAAGGAAGGGGCTGGTACAGGGGCTGTCAGCTGTCAGAGACCTGAGACGGCAGCCACCAGCGCCACTCCTCACCAGCTTCAGAGGGAGCAGAGGATTCTGGGTTCCATGATAAAGAGGAGCTGCCAAGACCCATCATGTGACCAGGAACAAGGAGCAAACAAAACATTTACATGCAGGAAATGATATGGGAACTCTTTGCTGCAGGCATCGCTTCTCTTTGTGGTCATCAGAAAAAATACATGAGCGTGTAATGCTGTCATGGCTTGAGTCTCAGGATTGCCTATGCCCATGAGGTGTCTGGAGGGCAAGCTCTGAGTCCCTGGGCTGTTCCACAAGCCAAGGAGGCTACTTGGGAGAGAGAAAGAGGCCACGGCTTAGTGAGAGGGAAGGACGGGAATCCTCCCATGACTGAGTGTGCAGGAGCACAGCTCATCCTGCACTGGATGCAGTGCTCTACCAGCTGACCAACCATGGCTCAGAATGTCCTCGATAGAAGGATCTTAGAGGCCCTCGAGTCCCCCACACGTGCTCTGCCAACTCCCCTCAACACTCCATCACAGCAGCCCGTTGTATTCTAGAACAGATCCCTGTCATTGTTAGGGAGCTCTTCGTGATGCTGAGCTGAAATCTGCCACCCCAGGACTTCCATAGATCAGTTCTAATTCAAGTCTCTAGTAACATAAAATATGTCTGTCCCTTTTCAAAATTCACACATTAGCATATAATTACTGGGAGCTGCATGTGGCAGGCCATGCAGACGGAGAAGGTGAGTGAAGCCCGGTGAGAACAGCTGGATTGAGAGCCTTGTGGCACTGGGCAAGTTGAGCTAGTCTCCTCGTTGATAAAACAATCTCCTCACTGGATTGCTGTGAGGAGCCCGCCATATAGGATATAAAGTGCCTGTGCTGCCCTTGGCACATAGTAGGTGTTTGATAATGTGTTTTCTGAAATCTTGTCATACACAGACCTTGCCAAACATAGGAGAGATGAGATGGGACCATGGGCGCTCATTAGGCAGAATCCATGTGCCCCAAAGCCTCACAGTGCAGTGGCGATTCAGAAGCGAGAGTAATCATGTCAAGTTGCGTGGTCAGGGGAAGCTTCCATGGCTGCAGCTGTGGACAGGAATGGGTGATCTAGGACAGAGTTAGGGGGCTGCAGAGGGGAAGATGATTGATAGCAAGAGTCAGGTAGGGAAATTGGCAGTATATGGAATGGACAAAACAGAAGAGGTTTGGGGAACTTCCATGGGTAGTTTCCATAAATGCTGCCAAAGGAGGGCTTAGGTGACTAAAAAAAGCATATTTTTCTAAAATTACTGGGTGGGCCAAGGCCAAGACAAAAGTATTCTTGTTTCTCAAGTTTCTAATGAACTTAAAATTTTCTTTAACTTCTTTATTATTTTTTTCTATTTTGAAGTTAAGGTATATTTACATATAGTAAAAATTATCCTTTTGTGGACAGTTCTACAAGTTTTGACAAACACAAAAACAGTCATATGTTGCTTAATGACGGGGATACCTTCTGAGAAATGTGTCATTAAGCAATTTTGTTGTTGTGTGAACATCACAGAGTGTACTTACACAAACCTAGATAGTACAGCCTACTGTGCACCTGGGCTATGTGGGACTAATCTTATGGGACCACCATCATATATGTGGTCCATCGTTGACTGAAATGGCGCTATATGGCGCATGACTGTAGTCATGAAATCACTGCCAACCATGATATAGAATAATCCCATCATCCCCCCCTAAATCCCCTTTTCCCTTGTACCCCTGATATTGAACCTGAAGTGAGTTTGCTCACCTGTCACACAGCAAGCCAATCTCTGACACCGGGTGTAGTGGAAGAAAGTAGGACTTTTATTATTGCACAGTGCTGAGCAAGGAGAAAGGGCAACTAACTCTGAAATCCCAAACTCCCCAAAAAGCTAAAAGGAAGGATTTTTATTTGGGGTTTTAGGTAGGGGACAGGGAGCATATGGCCTTGCTGGTTGGAGCTTTCCCACCAGCCTGTAGCTCCTTGGCAGGGAGGAGGAGGAGGAGGAGGAGATAACAAATCCAGGTGCTTGTCCTTGGCTGTGTCTGTCTCCATGGAGGATAGTGGATTCTGGAGCCAGGAAGCCAGGGAGTAAGCAGGGAAAGAGTGCTTTGGTTTTAACCCAACTTATGCTGGGTTTACTATAGGGGAACTGATAGCATGACTGGTTTCACCCCTTTAGTCAACCCTGCCTCCCACTCTCAGCTTGCAGCATCCACTGGTCTGTTTTTTGACCCTATACTTTTGCCCGCCCCTGCCAGAATGTCGTATAAGTGGACTCATATGGTATATAACATTTTGAACCTGATTTCTTTCATTTAGTGTGATGCCTTTGAGATTCATCCATGTTGTTGAGTATTAGTAGTTTGTTCCTTTTTACTGCTGGGTTTTTACTGCCGGATAGTATTCTTTTTTTTCTTTTTTTAAAGATTGGAACCTGAGCTAACAAGTATTGCCAATCTTCTTTTTTTTTTTTTTTTCTGCTTTATCTCCCCAAATCCACCCCCATACGTAGTTGTATATCTTAGTTGCAGGTCCTTCTAGTTGTGGCATGTGGGACACCACCTCAACATGGCCTGATGAGTGGTGCCATGTCCACGCCCAGGATCCAAACCAGGGAAATCCTGGGCCGCGGCAGCAGAGTGTGCAAACTTAACCACTCGGCCACAGAGCCGGTCCTTGCTGGGTAGTATTGTATTGTGTTGATGAACACCAGTTTGTTTATCTATTTCCCAGGTGAGGGATATTTAGATTATTTCCAGTTTTGGGTGAATATAAATAAAGCTGCTATAAACATTCACATGTAGGTGTTTATGTGAACATAAGTTTTCACTTCACTTGTGTAAATATCCCATGAGTGGGATTGCTGGGTCATATGTTAAGTGTATGTTTAACTTTGTAAGAAACTGCCACGCTGTTTTCCAAAATGGCTGTACCATTTTGCATTCCTACCAGCAATATTTGATAGTTCCAGTTGCACAGCATCCTCATCAGCACTTGCTATTGTCAGGTTTTTGTTGGTAGGTTGGTTTGTCTGTTTTTTAGCTAGTTTAATAGATGTAATGATAAATTATTGTGCTTTTAATTTGCATTTTGCTGTTATCAAATAATGTTGAATATCTTTTCATGTGCTTATTTCCATCTGTATATCTTTGGTGAATTGTCTGTTCATATCTTTTGTCCATTTTTTAAATTGAGTTTTTCGTTTTATAAGGTCCAGTTTATCAATTTTTTTCTTTTATGGATTGTATGTTTGGTATCATATCTAAGAAATCTTTAATCCAAGATCACAAAGATTTTCTTGTATATGTTTTATAGTTTGGGGTTTTACACTTAAATTCAGTTTGAATTAATTTTTGCAGAAGATGCAAGATGTGAATCAAGACTCCTTTTTTACTTTTTTTGCTTATGGATATCCAGTTGTTCCAGCACCATGTTGAATAAACTCTGCTTTCTCCATGGAATTGCATTTTCACCTGTTTCAGAAATCAATTGACCATATACGTGTGGGTCTATTTTGGATTTTGTATTCTCTTCATTTTATCTATGTGTCTGTTCTTTCTTTATTACTACACTGGCTTGATTGCTGTTGCTTATAGGAAATCTTTATGTCAAGTAGTGCGAGCCCTCCAACTTTGTTCTTTTTCAAAATTGTTTTGAGTGTCCCTTTGCTTTTCCATAAAAAAATTTAAATTCAGCTTGTTGATTTCTCCAAAAACTTCTGTTCAAGTTTGATTGGAATTGTGTTGAACCTATATTTGTCTGGGAAGAATTGACATCAAAATACTATTGACTCTTTCAATCCATGACTATATTATATCTCACCATTTATTTACATCTTCTTTGATTTATTTCATCAGTGTTATACTTTTCAGCATACGTATCTGACACATTTTCTAAGAGTTAGTCTTACCTATTCCATGTTTTTTGATGCTGTTGCAAATGGTACTATTTGTATTATTTCAGTTTCCAATTGTTTACTGCTAGTTTATAGAAATATAATTGATTTTTGGATATTGACCTTGTATCTTGCAACTGTACTAAGTTTAGAAGCTTGTTTATAGATTCTTTGGAGTTTTCTGTGTAGACAGATCATGCTGTCTGTGAATAAGAGAATTTTATTTCTTCCTTCTCAATCCATATGCCTTTTATTTATTTTTCTTGCCTTATTACACTAGCTAGGACCTTTAATATGTTTATTATTATTTTTTATTAATTTATTCTTCATGGGTTTATCATATCTGTCCTGTTTGGAAAAGACATCAAGTGTCAAGTTTTATATAAGGCACTGCAGGGAATATAAAGGCAAATAGAACATTAAGCCAATATTCAAGAAGCTTATGATCATGTAGGAAATGTGAGATATTTTCCCAAATAAGTGTAACACTAGGTAAAAAGTACAGGTGATGCCATAGTCCCTTAGGGTCAAGTCCTAAATGGGTGAAGGCTTGGGTTGGGTTGAGAAGGAGGCAGGCAGTTTCCTATGCCTGCTCAGAAGGCTTCCTAGAATTGCGCAATAGATCAGAGATGGCCCCTGAGTGTTCCCAGTGTTGCAGGTTGGCTTACATGCTAGCCAGAGAGTTGGAGTAGGTTCAGTAATCAATGAAGCCTGACCAGGCCTAAGGGAGTAGCAGTTTGCACCTGTTTGTTATGATTCTGACAGAAAGGGCAATTTCTAGCATGCTATACCTGAAAAAATGATCAGCGAATACACTTTTCTTCCCTTCAAAAACTCAGAGACCCTAGAAGGAAACTGAAGCAGGAAGAATGCCCTCCCAAAACTGCCCTTCCAGACTTTGAGGGTCAGTCAGAAATATGAGATGGGCCTCAACTCCAATGGAGGGGAAAATGTGAGATGGGGGGCAGTGGAGTGGGAACTCAGAGACTGATGAGAAGAGAGATCAATGAGAAGAAGAATGATGTTTAGCTGTGTGTTGGGTATTCAAATCCTCTCCTCCTTTCCTGCATGAACCTTCACACGTCTGGTGTTTACACCACAAGCATCTTTGCGACAAGCATTTTCATCACATAACTAACTGGCCATAAGGCAATTTTGTCATAAGATAAAATCACAAAAAATAAGAGAGGGACATTAATTTAAAAGGACATAATGAAACCTGAAAAAAAGGAGTAATAAAATTAAAAA
Source organism: Equus asinus (assembly GCF_041296235.1). Lineage (NCBI taxonomy): Eukaryota > Metazoa > Chordata > Mammalia > Perissodactyla > Equidae > Equus > Equus asinus. The sequence continues at coordinate 63,022,499 of NC_091797.1, read as the reverse complement.
GACTTTATTGCAAAATATTTGAATACATGTAAAATGTGTATATGTAGATTCATGGCCATACTGGCACATGGCACAAAGAACTGATTTTATTTCATTTTTCGTGGATTGTACCTAGCTAAGCACTTGTCTTCGTTCTATGGGAAATGTGGGTTCAACTCAGCGCCTTCAAAGAAGAGGCCCTCGGCCCTCTTTCTGCTCCAATGTAGTGTGTTTCAAAATAAGAAACCACCTCTTGGGGCAAATCATCATCATCTGTCAGCTTGATGAAGCCATCAATAAATGTCACTAACTGGAAGAAATACTGTATTAAGATCACACCACCACCACCACATCTACTCATCACTGTATAGACCATTATGGAGGCTAGCTAAGATTTATATGGTATAAAAATGGAAATAACTGCAAGAACTTCATCAATGAAGAAATGAAATGACAAAAAAAACCCCCAAACTGTCAACCAGTTATTTTATCTTTCATGGCAGGATTGCCTTACAGCCACTTAGTTAAGTGGCAAAAATGTTTGCAGCACAGATCCCTGCAACAAAACTACCAAGAACTGAAACTTTAGTGTCAAGGTTGCAAGGAGGTATCACAAAACATTGTTTCTGGTGCTCAGAAAAGGGGGAGATGAGTGATATTGGAAGGAAGCTCCTGGAGCAGAAAAATGAATAAAATTTGGATATGCAGAAACAGAGGAGAAGGCCATTCCAGGCCAAGGCACAGGAAAGAGAGGCTGAGGGGTACTAGCTGAGAACAGTGACACTCTGGGCCTCACGTCATGCTTTGGGCCTCACGCCATGCTTTGGGCCTCACACACAGAGTGGAGCAGGTTGAAGGGAATTCTTAGAGAGAAAGCTAGAAAAGGACTGTCGAGGTGAGTTTGTGGGGCTTAAGTGCCAGGCTAACGAGTTGGAACTGAATCTGATCATCAACAGGAGGTGAGAAAAGAGTTGAGCAGGAAGGGAAATGACATCTGAGTTTTAAGGAAATTATTATAAAACAGTTCTAAGCATGGCCTCTCCAGCTGGCTGCCTGCGTTCAAATCCTGGCCCTGAGCTGAGGGAAGAGCTACCTGTCCTCTCGGTGCCTCAGTTTCCACATCTGTGAGACAGGAATAATAATAGTACATGCTTGTAAAGGTTGAAGGAGTTGATACATGCGAAGCTCTTGGAAGAGTGCCTGGCATGTGAAAAAAGTGCTATCGAAGTATTATCTTGTATTGTGATTATCGTCATTGTCATCATCATTATTTTAGAAACATTAATTGGAAGGAAGGTGGGTGAATTTGAGCAGTTAAGTGACTGTCACCATAGAGTGACTTTAAAAGGCTGAGTGTACTACCCAACCATGGCACCTGCTTCAGGCTCTCTCCTCTTCCTCCACCCCTGCACTTGAAACACAAATAAAAACTTTGCTCTTTTTTTCTTTTTAAAATCTTTTTTTTGATCCTGACTTTGGTTAATCACACTCTGGAACCCCTTCATCTGAGTGTATAATGGATATGTGCACATTTACGGTTGCGCTTCCCATGTGTAGATTTGGGCAAGGAATTTCCAGCACCTCACTCCAAGCCAGCAGGCCCCTGTGCTGGGGATGCATATGTGATGGCTGGAGCCCACCACTAAGATGATAATTATGAAGACTGCAGCAAACAGGAAAATATCTAGACAATAATGTTAAATGAAACAAAACCTAAAATTGTATGTATATATATAACCATGGTTAACTGTGGGAAAATATGGATACGTGTGAACGAGGACCGTAAAGAAGTGCAGACACACAACAATATTTGTGTTAAGATGGGGAGCATATGAGCACATTGTTTCTCCTTTAATGTTTCTGCAATTGTTTTAGCAATATGTAAAAAGTAGAAGACAGGGAGGGAGCACGCCACTCCCTGTGCCTCAGAGACACCTACTGTCGAACGGTCATTGTTTTAGCGAGATTGGAGGCTATGGAAGGGTAGAGGACATTGGTAGTTAAACAGGCAGCCCATCGTCCCCAAAACCAAGGTCCCATCTGCCCCCTCTGCCCCAGAATACATTGTCTTCTCTACTGTTGGAAATTCCTAGCGAATGGCTCCTGCACCAGCTCTCAGCAACAAAGGGCCCCACCCTTCTGCACAGACAGCACTCCCCAGGGACTCAGGGCCCTTCCAGAGTGAACAACCTGGGTAACTGGACATGGGATGAACGTGTAGGGTCCTTAGGCTATCTCAGGATGGTCTCAGTTAAAGAAACCTGATACACATTCCAGGTTTGGCACCATTGTGTGCAAATGATGTGAACTTGGATAAGGTACTTAGCCTTCTTGAGCCTCACTTTCACCAACTGTAAAATGGGATTAATAATACCTTTTTCAGTGGGCTGTTACTAGTAGGAAAAGCATGAATACAGTGCTTGGCACCCAGGAAATTGCTCAGTAAACAGTAGTGGCTGCTGCTGCTGCTGCTGCTGCTGCTGCTGCTGCTGTTGCGGTGGGCTGGGGGGGAGATGTTGTTATTAATCATTAATAGTTTTATTGGAGAGAACCACCATGGCCAGCTCAAATGCTGCTGCCTCTGAGATCAGACCCCATTCCTCTGCCAAGAGCTTTCTCTCTCTCCCCTGGTCTCCTGGAACATTTTGTTTGTGCCTATTTCATGACATCTGCTACTTTCTCCATGGTAGTGGTGTCATTTATATTCGTTATCACTTTTCAGAGGTAATGGCTTGGTGCTGAGTGGCCAGAATGAAGGAAAGGCCAGAGCAGGGACTTTGTCTTTAAGTAAAGACCAGAAATGCTGCCCCAGTGGGTTTCAGGTAATTGGAAGAAAGCACGATGAGGGGACCTTCTGGAGTCAGTCTTTGTGACTCAGGATGCATCTGCGTCTATAAGGGCCAGTGAAGGGGAGTAGTTTCAAACGAGGAGAGCTTTTCCATGTCCCTCAAGTCATCCTTCCTCTGTGGTCCCCTGCTCCATATATGTGACGGTGGCCCCATACCTGTGATCAGGACTTGGCCCTGTGCATCCACAGCACTCTCGGCCCTCCACTACAGCTGCGACCACACCCACACTGCTGCTGTCTGCATATGTGCATATGCTCCTGTCTGCTGTCCACTGAGACAGCACTGGGAACATTGGAGGCAGTCAGGAAATATTGAATAAATGGCTGAATTGGTTAGTTAAGTCCAGATAAGGTCGATATGAAGGATTTACAGATTGAGGTACCACAAGGATCTCGTTTTCAGGTGTGTTTCCCTCCGATGCACTGGGACAGCCGGGAGAGTTCCTTGAGCTTCTGCCATATCATGCTCACTGCCATGTGCCATGTGCACTTGGAAATGTAATGCAAGGGACGCCCATAGAGAATGATTTCTAAATGAGTTTCCTGTCTTAAGGAAAGGTTGATTGGCCTGTGCAGTTAGAAGGACCACCAGGTAAATGAAACTGCTGGGGGAAGTAATGTGGGTGAAAGGTCGCTAGGAGCTTAGCGTGCTGTGGCGCTTAATGGATGCTAAATAATTGAAAGAATATAGTGAGAGATGGGTGGCTGCTGCATTGATGAACCTGTGATGAACTAAGGGGTCCTAGAACATTTGCAAATTGGTCATTAATGTTTCATCAAACAGAGTCTGCGTCCTTTGTTAATTTTGAATGGTGGCAGGATTCCAGTCACAGGGATACAGTTTCATGAGGCACTGAAATAGAGGAATTATGCCTGGCCTGCAATTCTACCCAATAATTTGGGTTTATTTCAAAATAGTCTAATAGCTGGGAATGGCCTAGTATTGCTTGCTAATGTGCTTAAAAGGGACTCGGGTGCTGTCACATTGCGACATTTGGAGGGAAATTATGGATTTTATAGCATTACCGCTTTATTGTTTTGTTTTGCTTTGCTTTGCTTTGCCTATTTTTGAAGCAAGGTTTGCTAAAGCTGAAATGACTGTTTATTCATGACTGGGAGAGGGCAAAAAGGTATAGGGAATAATAATTCTACTCATCTACAAAGAATGCCTTCTTCAAAATGAGTTTTGCTGTTGGAAAAACTGAGAACATACTCACATGATTCTCTCCCTGCAGTAAGAGACGGGAAAGCACATTGTGCGCTGTGGATAGCTATAACTGGCAGCGAATTGGTTTAAATCATAAGGAAAGCCTCAGTAGACACAGCTCACTGTACTTCAGGAGGTCCTGGCTGGAGGAAAGAAACAGAGGCTCGTTTTAGAGAACTAGAAATATCAGGCCTAGTCACGAGCCTCCTGTGGCTGGGTTTCCCAGGAAATAACCATTTACTTGCCCAATGTGAGCTGTGCTTTTTGGTAAAATTTCCCACTGTCTGCTGCTGCCCTGGCCACCCCATCTGGCCACCCTGCATTGTAGGGTGTTGCTGAGCTCCTGTGTTGAATGTGCCCACCTGAAACCCTGCCTGAGCTCACCAGTTCTTCCATTGCCTTTTGAGAGTGGTGCAGAAGGAGAAATGTCCCTTGTCTCCAGCCCTGGGCAGCATGCTTTTGACAGTGGCCATCCTGCAGCCTATAAGGACGCTGTGCTACCAAGGAAGTTGGCTGTAGATTGCAATGGCTTGCAACATCTGCGGTGCTCACGCATACTGCAGATGGCTATTATTTCCATTTTTCACAACTTAAGTAAAAAGGGCACTTAAGCAAAGCAGGCGTTTAGTCTCAGGCAGAGTCAATCTTCCCACTGCAGGAAAGAGCCAGGCTCTGTGCAGCTGGTATTTGGAGTTAGTTTGAGTGTATGTTGACTCAAGTTCCTCTCAGGGTAACTGAAATGAATAGCTTGTGCTAATGAATGAGGTGTACCCAGAGCCCTGCCAAACTGGCAGTGGCCAATTAGGGCCTATTGAGTGTCCCGGGCCCCCGCGACGGGCAGAGCAGAGGGCCAGGCACCCTGAGCCTGGTGGAGCTGTAGCTCCAGCCTGGCCGGAGCAGCCTCAGAGCCTGCCCTGCGGCTGGGCAGGGACTGCAGAGAGTATGGGGCTGAGGAGCCTGGAGCAGAATTCTCAGAGGACATGGGGAAAAGGAGCAGGGTAGGGCACACAATCCAGGGCAGAGGAGGTGGTTCGGAAAAGGCAACGTGCATCCGACTGTCTCTGTGTTTCGGAGATGAAGTATGTGCTCATCTTAGTTCTTCTTTGGAAATGTTGAGGATATGTCACAAATCTCTGTATTCCTCTGATTCAGAGTTCTGTTTCTGTCCTTCTCAGCTTCTCTCTGTCTCTCTTCTTGAGGGATGGGCATGTCACTCATTCACAGGTGCCTGTGCCCCCATTCTTTAAAGCACAAGGCTTCCCTGCTTTGTTTTTGTTTTCTGTTAGATTGTTGTTTGTTTTCTTTTTTAAAGATTTTATTTTTCCTTTTTCTCCCCAAAGCCCCCTAGTACATTGTTGTATATTTTTAGTTGTGGGTCCTTCTAGTTGTGGCATGTAGGATGCCACCTCAGCATGGCCTGATGAGTGGTGCCATGTCTGCACCCAGGATCTGAACCAGCAAAACCCTGGGCCGCCAAAGCGGAGCACACAAACTTAACCACTCAGCCACGGGGCCAGCCCCTAGATTGTTTTTGAAGCACAGATTTTCAAGTATGAAATTTACTGACTTTATTCCTTCACTTACCTTCAAAAAAGCTGCCTGTTTCCCAAGGGATTGACCTGAATCACTCTAAAGTATGGTTCCTCAACCTCGGCACTACTGACATTTTAGACCAGATAATTCTTTGTTGTGGGGGCCATCCTATGCAGCAGCATCCCTGGCCTCCACCCACTGGATGCCAGGAGCAGCACCCCTCCTCGCCCCGCCCCCCCCCCAACAGACCCAGTTGTGACAACCAAAAATGTCTCTAGACATTGCCAAATTTCACCTGGTTAAGAACCACTGCTCTACAGGAATCATACCAAGGCAACCCACCCACTTTAAACTTAACTATTGCCAGTCCACATGGCAGGATGGGTCGTTCTGAGTTATTAAACCCTGTTTATTATTTGTTCATTTATTCACCTATTTATCCATTGATCCATCCATCTGTCCACCCAGCTAATCAGCCAAAAATCCATCCATGGAATAATAATGCCTTTTGGAGCTAGACATAGTCAAATTTAAATTCTGGCTGTACTTCTTACTGACTGCACGGCCTTAGGTTTAACTTCCCTGAGCCTCACCCTCTTCATCTGTAGAAGAGGAGAAAGTAGTGCTCCCTCATGAGAAGCAGCAGGACTGGGATCAGACTGGGCTTCACGGAGATGATGCTGGCTTGGAGTGTAAAGACTCACGACAAAGATTCTAAACAGAAGGCCCAGGCCAAAAGTTAGTGAGGAGGCACTGAATTGGGATATGTTTAGTGAGCACTGAGAGGGGGAGGTGTACATCTGAGGTTGCAGAATTGATAAGACTTAGACGTGGAGGCCAGAGAAAGTAAAGAGTCTAAGATGATCCCAAGGCTTTGAGAGTATCCAGGTGACTTGGAGAATGATGAACTGTGACCAGAGTAATGGAGCCCAGGAAAAAGGGCCGGCTGCGGAGAAGGAGTGGGCTCAGTTTGGCTGAGGCTGAGGCTGAGGCTGAGCCCCATGGACATGCAGTTATCTGCAGGTGCTCAGAAATTTAGAAATGTGGGCTTGTAAGAGGGGCCAGCTGTGATTCTCCATATAGAGGTGATAATTTGAACCATGTGCTCGGACAGAAAAAAAGAGCATAAACAGAGAAGAGAAAAGAGTAAGGCTAGATCCTCTGGGAGTACCCACATCAGAGTAAGGCAGGCCATATATGGGAGCGGGTGAGGAGTGGGGGACAGAGCAAATCCAGAGCCCAAGAAGCAGTCAGAAGCTGAAGATTTCCAAGAGCACCGTGTCCTTGGAGGCTGAGAGAAAGGAGTTTCAAAGAGAAAGATGGGGCGACTGCGACATATTCAAAAAGGTTAGATGGGTGAGGATGGAGCTTCAGGTCTCTGATGGTTGCTGAGACCTTAATGTGTCATTAAAGGATAATTGTGTTAATGGAACCCCATTTCTTAGGGATTAAGGGTAGAGGCAAGTACAATATACCATTTCAAGAAGTTGCTCGACAAAAATGAGTACCATAGGACATTAGCCTTTAAAAAAAACTTTTGTTTTTGAGGGAAATATGAGCCTTTTTCAGAAAGAGGGAGATTGAAGAGAGAGGAGATAATTACTGAGGAAACAGGATGAGATCTAAGGCACTAAATGGTTGGAAGAAGAGACTTGGGAGAGGATAGATGCTGCTTCTTTTTGAGACCAGAGGGAAGAAGGGAGACTGGAAACGCGAGAAATGTTTTGGTCATGGGGAAGAAGAGTTCACGAGACCCCAGTCCTAGATCGGTGTATACAGAAGGAGGAGGCACTGGGTCAGAGATCTTTGTCCAGCTGGAACTGTTTGTCTTGGGTTTATTTTCCCAAGGTATGTCATTGGGCAGTAATTCATTATCATCGGTTAATATGCCTGAGCACAGGGCCAGGAGAGAGAAATTAAGCCTTCTTCTAAGAGCTCCTAAACAAGGGACAAAGCATTCTTCACAAAGGACAGATTATGCAAGAGTTGGCAATCTTTCAGAGGTCATGAGCTGTCTTCACTTATTCACTCTTATTAAGTGGGTCTCTTAGTAGTAATTTCTCCTCCCCTAATCACTGTGAATTAGTAATTTTATTATGTACCTGCTATGTTCTAAGAGCTTCACATGAATTGTCCGTTAATCACTCAGCCCTATGAAGTAGTTTAAAGATGAGGAAACCAAAACACAGCAAGGTCAAGTTACTCGCTCCATGCCACACAGCTTCTAAGTGGATTCAGACCCCAGTAGTCTGGCTCTGAAAGCACTGGCTCTAAGACTGCGTGCTCATTGTCTGGAAAAAACACTGAGACCTGGGGCATATGAGTGTCACCAGCATACCACCCAGATGGGCTGATGATTCTCGGGAAATTCAGCTATCTGAGAAGGTGACAAACCTTGGGCATTTAAGAGAATCTCGGATTGGAGGGTTTTTTTAAAGGCGTGAAGAAGCTGGGATATGAGACTGCATTTGTTGGACAGACCCCAGGGACCACCACTCAGACTCCCTTCCTGTTTTCCTTTCCTCCTCCTCCTGTTTCCTCCCTCCTTCCTCTTCACTGTAGTGCCCCTCTCCCCATACAGCCTCTCTCTACTGCGCTGTAGCCCGCCTCACATGGGGAATGTGACCCTAGATCCTCAATACTCCCGCTCCCCAAGTCCCCCCCGCTGCTCTCCCCTTTTGCACTCACACCGTGGGTGCTGGCCCCCTGGATTAGAAGCCATGGTCCCACATGTTGAGCATTTTTCACACTAAGGAGTGTGGTTTTTAATGAAGAGTTTTACTCTGTGTCCCCCTCTGATCTCTTGCACATTCTTCTGTGGGCAATGTTGTGTCATAGGGGCAGAAGCTGGGCTGTATTGTGTACTTGGACTCAGAGTCCCTTTGCAGTGAAATTCCATCCAAAGCCTATGGATCTTTCAGTTTGGGGCACACTCTTTGATCTCTGAGTTCTCAGACACCCTTTCCCATTAAAAATTGAAGATCATAAAAATAGGGCCCCTTGGTCCCTCTCAGGGCTTCAATTGTTGTTAGCCATGGCTGGGAACCCTCCCCTTCTCAATGTCCTAACATGATTCATCACGTCATATGTCATCTGGGCTGCATTGTGGCATGGCCATACCGGACCCTGCTGTAGTCCCTTCCACGAAAGCCTCCGTGTGGAATTCAGCCTCTCATACCCTCTGCCTCCCCGTCTCCTGCTCTCCTCCTCTGAGGTCCTGCCGACCCCATTGCCAAGACAGGATTGCAAAGCTTCCCCGCTACCCTTGAGGTGCCAGTGTGTCCCACTGGTTCTGGCCCCCACCAGCACTCTGCCCCTCTGGAGCTCTTTGTACAGAGTTTTGCATTGCTTTTTAATGTGCATCCTTTCTTGTTGGATCAGAAGCCACTTAACACAGCAAACATTGCTCAGGACTTATCAAGTGCCAACCACCGTGCTAGGTGTTGGGGAGGCAAAAGTGAATGAACAGCCTTTAGAAGTGACAGACCTGTCAACAGATGGCTCTAGTAACACAAGACACGAGTATAATGAGAGAGGTGTATATCGGATTCTGTGGAGATAACATGTGCAAGCCACTTGTGGAGGGTGGGGACCACCTGGGGTGCAGTGAGGGGAAGATGAGCCTTTAGGGCTGCAGTGAGGAGTTGATGTGTTAATGCCTGGAAATGTGTGCAGTTGTGCTTGGCACGTGGAGAGCACTCAACACACGTGAGCTATCATATTCTTATTTTTGTGGCTCTGCTCCCTTCCAGACCAATCCTCCAAGTTTCAATATCGGGCCATACCTATGGTGTTCAGAAATGATTCTTAATTAAAATAAAACAAATGAGCAAGTGAATCTTGGGCCCATCAGGAGAAAATTAGAGAAGGTGGAGAGAAGAGCAGATGTTATTGGTGGTGCAGTTGGGAGGGGAGAGTCTGGGAAGAAGAGACAGGATCCCACGGGTACATCTAACTTTCCTCCTACAGACTGGCCACACTCCTCAAGTCCCTTGATGGTCCCTAGTGAGTCGCCTCATTGCTTGCCTCTTTCTTGTTTTCCTCCAGAAATAGGACCTTTTCATACACTTAACTGTTTTAAAATAAGGAATATTTCAAAGCCTTTTCCTCCATTCAGTCTCCCTTCAATTCACATCACTTCTGCAAACATTTATCGACTTCTTCCTGTGCATCAGATACTTTGCTAGGCTTTAAAAATACAGCCATGAACGAGATGATCCTGCCCTTCCCTGTGGAGCTCAGTCTGCAGGACAGACAGTGTGCCCTGCCCCACTCGCCTTCCACACCCCCACTGACAATAAGACAGGTAACGTGAAGGGTGGAGCTGGGGTTTCCTTTTCCCAGGATGAGGTTTTGTGTGATTTTAACTTATTTGCAGATAATTAACCCTAGGGTCAAAAACTCATACCCTTCTGCCTCTGCGGAGATTGAAATCAGATTTTTGAAGAGAAGCAATTGCTGTATAGAATTAAAAGCTTCTTGATGAATAATGCTGTCGTTACTCAGGGAGGAAATTACAGTCACACTTTCTACCATGTAATTAAAAAACCAAAAAGCAAAGATGAATGAAATACCCACAAGTGAAAATGGGATTTGGTTTTCAACAGAGGAACTTGAAGCTATTTGTCAGTCACATGGTTTTCATTTCCCAATCTAAGTGAAGTGTGTCCTGAATCATTTCAAATCAGAGCAGGAATCTCATGGCACATTTTCTTTAACCTTTGTAATACTATGCCTAAAAAAAGGAGATTTTTACTCTAAAAAATGAAGGGTTTTTTCCATCCTAACCATTGACTTTCTTTCTAAAATAGCACAAATATTTCATAGACCCAGGTGGGGTCATAATCTATTTTATTTTCTCTCCTCCCCACGGTCACACCCTGATTCTAGTAGCCACACTGATCCTCCTGTCTTTAATCTAATCACCTTCGCCTAAGAACGTATAAAGATTAGTAGCCCAGAGCTGAACTTGTTGTCCAAACCATGAAGTCCACACTGTACCCCCTGATCTGATTTTTCCTCATTATTATGAAATCAAGCCAGAGAGCCTGTAGCTGTGACTCCCTGGTAGGCCCCTAGGAAAGTAGAGAACACTGGCTCTGGAGTCAGAGAGACCTGAGCTCTGGTCTAAGCCTAGTTACTTGCTGTGTAACCCTGTGAAATCAGTAACCTTTTTAGAGTTGTAAGAATTAAATGAATTGTTATATGAATGTCTACTGCATGGTAAGTGCACAAGAAATACCAGCTGTTACAATCATCTTTGCTGTTGTTAGAAATAATCATGGGATTCAAGAGTGCTAAAGTGGTATCATAGCTAGGGGACTTGGGCTTACCAAAACCTGCTGTGGACAGTCGCCGTCACTTCTTAGCAAGTTCCAGTGGCAGATTTAAACATTACGAGCGATGGGAAATATAGCCTGACATCATTCTTCTTGGAATTCTGGAAAGCTGAGCTGGCGCTGGAGGCCTGGCCTAGAGGCTTAAGAGACCTCTTTCACCCTTCAGACCAGATCTCAGGGTCGTACACTGGAGGACAAGAGACTCAAGGTCCTGAATACACGTTCTGCTGCGAAGATATGGCCAGCTCTCCTCCTAGGCAGGAAAAAGAGCAGGTCGTCTTTAGGATTCCACATACATGGAAGTAGGAAGAAGGCCTTGAGCCTTTGTTCTTCTTTGCACCGTGAGATAAGGCAAAGAGGGCCTCAGAGAGAGCAATATACCATTTTAACACACTGCAATCTCATCCACTCAGGCTGTGTCCTGGAATTTGACCCATCAGATGGGAATCCCTCTCCTCAGAGGGAGAGCAAGGAGTTGATGATGATGATGATGATGATGACGACGACAACCACAATGAACACTTATATAGCACTTAATATGGCCAGATAATATTTTAAATGCTGCATATATATCATCTCATTTAGTGTTCAGAGTAACCCTTTGAGTTAGGTATTTATATTATGCTCACCTTATATGTAGGGAAATTGACACAAAATGAGGATAAGTAATTAGAGCCTGGAGAGTTCCTCTATAAATAAAAAGGATGGATAGATGGATAGATAGATAGAATATTATATCTATCTATAGTACATATACTGTATCTATCTACAGATAGATAATTCTTCTTATCCTCCTTTTCACAACTGTTGCCTCTAAAATGACCATCAAATAACGTAAGCAGCCTTTCAGAAGAGTAAGTACATATTTATTCCCAGACATGTCACCTGGTTATTTTCCAAGTTATATTAAAGTGCAAAAAGCATTATTAATTATTAGTTTTAAAACAAAAGCTAGAAGCATATATTAGGTTTAGCCTCAAGGGATTTTTTTTACTGTATGTACCCTTTGCTATTTATTATGGAATTGTTATCTGTCTAGTTGTGAATGACTCAGAGAGGGTAAGTAACTTACTCAGGGTCACAGAGCTAATAAGTAGCAGAATGTAATCTGGTTCCTGATTCTGTGCTTCTGTCAACTACTGTTTCCATATCTTTCTCCCATGATCCCATACTTCATGTGGGTGGCTCACGAGATTACATCAGTGGGCTGAATCAAGGAAAATATGGGTAGTTCAGTGGTTAAAGGCATGGGGCTTTGTAGTAAGAAAGCTCCTCGCCCAACTCAGAGTTCCATCAGTTCTATCACTTCTTGCTCTCTAGTTACTTATTCTCACTGGGCCTCCATTTCTCCTGCGGTTGTTGTGAGCACTGGATGAAATAATGATGCAAAGTATCAACACATAAGTGATCATCGTGGTTATAATTAATAGTACACCACATACCCCTGGCTATTTTCTCTTAGGAATTCTTCTTTTGCCTACTAGTTTAGCAGTGCAAAGTCTAAAAGGCCATTGTAAACCTCTGAATATTGTTGCTATTAATGACTGTAGTCAATAAAGGTAATGTCCTAAATCTTCAAATTCACTACTTGACAAGTTGCCTCCACCCCCTGCCTCTTGAACACACCCTGTGGGACAGGCCCTGTCTGACACCATGCTCTGTAGGGTATCATGCTGACTTTTCAAAAATTGTAAGGAAGGTCAGGTGTCACAGCAGCCGTGGCTGTTCTTTAAGGAAGCTGTTCTCAAGAGGATTGGAAATTTGGCTTGAACCATTTTAGAAGGGGAAGGATAATAGATTTGTTATCTATTGCTGCATAATGAATTACCCCCAAAGTAGAGTGGCTTAACACGGCAGACATACTATTCTCTCACAGTTTCTGTGGTCAGAAATCGGAGAGTGAGTGGCTTAGCTGGGTGATTCTGCCTCTGGGTCTTTCATGAGTCAAGATGTCAGCTGAGGATGCATCATCTGAAGGCTTGATTGGGGCTGGAGGATCCTCTTCCAAGCTCACTCTCTTGGCTGTGCCAGGAGACCTCAGTTCCTCCCTGGCCATTGGTCAGGAGTCATAGTTGCCCAATCTGTGGTCTTCTCCATAGGGCAGTGTGGCAGCTGACTCTCATGAGTGAGTGGCCCAAGAAAGAGCAAGGCAGAAGCCACAATGTCTTTTATAGCCTAGCTTTGGAAATAACACAATCACTTCTGTCTTATTCTGTTGGCCACACAGACCATCCCTGATCTGTGGTCTTGGTCCAGTGTGGGAGAGACCACACAGGGCATGAATGCCAGGAGGTGGGGATCATTGGGTGCCGCCTCAGAGGCTGGCTACCACAAGTAGTACATTCTCATCTCTGTAGAACTGAGATAATCCTGCTCGTCACACGTGTTGCCTCTAAAAAGACAACCCAATGGGGTAAGCAGCCTTTTAGAAGGAGATTCAGTCCACATTTATTCCAAGACATGTCAGCTAATTATTTTGTGAATGCAAAAAGCCGCACTGATAACATTAGTTTTGAAACAAAAGCGAGAAACATACTTCCTCAAGAGATTTCTGTCTTTTTTTGACTGTATGTCCCCCTGGCTATTTATTATAGAGATAGCTACAGAACCTTGAATATAGACCAGCATGAATTCAAATCTTATAAATTTAAAACCATCATAGGTGCTAGAACACTCCTTTTTCAATCCAAAGGGGAGAGTTATCTAAGAGTGATGGTTAAATACACGGCAAACCAATTTACTGCTTCAGCATCTGCAGTGTAAAATAATTTGTATTCCATCTCACTCATCTCTTTTCTGTCGCTGCACTTCCCATTAGTACATGAGGCTGTATCCTCCCTCCCTTCACACTAAGCCAGATAATTTTTGGTGAAAACATTGATTTAAACTTACTTTACTTTCTCTTTGCCCTATAAATTAATGTAAGGAAATGAAATCAAACTTCATAGGTACCATACATTAGCAACACAATCAAGCTCACATGATAGAAGATTACACCATTAGTTCTTATAAAGATAAAACTGAGCAACCAAAACCTCATACACACACACACACTCACTCAAAACCACCCACAAGGATCCTCAAAGGCAATGAGGGAAACAAGAAATAGAGTACACTTCAGAGATAAGATCCTATGGGAAGGCAAGTGTGCCCCTCCCCACTCTCTGCAGTAGTGTGAGTGGCAGATGGTATTGTTTGGCTGACCTAACCCTCATCTATAACTCTCTGATCCCTGGCTTAGAGGTGGCCGTGCAATCCAGTTCTGGCCAAAGAATAAACAGAAGTTTCTGGATGATGCTTCCTGAGGGCTTTTTGCCTGGCACGCCCCTTTGGCCTTTTACCATGCAGCCATCCATCTATCTGTCTGCAATGCTGATGTGAGGTCTGGGGATGGAGCAGCTATCTTGCAACCATTAGGGAACACACATGAAGACAGTGGCCTGCTTGCTACGGATGGTGCAACAGAAAGAAGAAAGAGTCCAGATCCCTCATGCCATCATTGACGGCTGCTTTCGTCTGTACACCTCCAGAAGTTTTTTAATGTGTTCAAGCCAAGTGAGCTTTTTTTGTTGTGTGCAGCTGAATTCATCAGAACTGACACACAATGTGGATCAGAGCTCTGAAAAGATACAATATGTTGTTCTGTTGCAAGTAGTCAAAGGAAATGGCATCCTAAAGGATGCATGAATAGAACAGGATCCCTGAATGTACAGTCCTTCAGTCTAAAGAGAGGTCAATGAATAAGACATTCAGAAAATGTCTAAGGATGAATGACACAGTGGAGTGCATCATTGTTACTTAGAAGTGGCAAGGAGAGCAGAGTTTTTCCTGTTTACCAGATACAGAGTTATCTACATAATTATAAGGAGTGTTTTATTGCCAGAAACATCTAACTTTTATAAAAGCTTAAAGTAATTTTTTATCATTATTTCTGCAAAATGTTTTTATTAAAGGAAACACCATATGGTAACAGCAAGAAGAGTTAGTTACAAGTCACGAAGCTAGTCACAGATTTCTTTCCAACAGTTAAATTCAAAATACTTATCACAAGACCCTACATTTAGGGGGAAAAAAATTCAAGTTTCAAGATTCCTGAAAGTATAAAACTTTCATCAAAGAGTTGTGCATTTATGTTGGTTTATTTTTTGTTTTCATTTTCTAGGATACAAAATAAAGTCTTATAAGACATTGTATTCAAAAATAAAGTCTTGTAAGAAGTTATATTCAAAATATTTAACAACCAGTCCAGCCTGGGAACTGACAGAACAGACATCAGCTGTGGCCACAGGTGTGGTTGTGCTTAGAACACAGTCTCAGGATGTCACCTTGGGAAACTTTGGGGCGGGGGGACATCGTGTGTGTGATGCTGAAATGTATTGCATCATACATATCCTATTCGGTGGTCATTTACAATCTAGTTGAACTGGCAGAATGCTAACACACCAGGTAGTGGGTTGGATTGTGTGGTTTCTATCTCTGTACTGGTTTGGTTTGGTTTTTAAAACACTCTAGTGCCTTGATTTTACATACAATGAAAGATGGCCTCACCCCACCCCACCCAAAAAAGGCAACAACAATAACAAAACAAGAATCCTAACCTCCAGCTCAATAATTTCCAACTCTGAAAAAGTTAAGACACTGACCTGTGGTTTGAATGATAATTGTGTGAAAACTCCCTGAGAGGCAAAGCTGTGGGTTGGCTGTGTGTGTGTGCAGCTCTATGTCATCATGTATGTAGATCTGCATGACCACTGCCACCGTTTGATATAGGACAGTTTGATATAGGACAGTTCCATCATGAAAGAGATCACCCCTGTGCTCCCCTTTATAGTCTCACCCACTCTCCTTCCTCCCGACTATCCCTATCTTCTAGCAACCGCTAATCTGTTTCCCATCTCTAATTCTAATCATACAGAATATTACATAAATGGAGTCATACAGTATACAGTCTTTTGAGATTGGCTTTTTTCTCTCAGCATTTTGCCCTTGAGATCCATGCAAGTTGTTGACTGTAGGAAAAAAACAAGAATCCTAACTTTTAGCGCAGCCATTTCCAACTTTGGCAAAGTTGGGACCCTGGTTGGTTGTTTGACCAATCCCTCACTGGAAAGCAAGAGTTCAAACCAAAGCAGTGTATTGTTTTTCACATTTAGAGTAAATTGAAAATTGCTTAGGAGGAGGAACCATGCCCTGGGGCCCTCAGGGTCCCTGATAGCCTGTGCGTAGGAGGTAGGACTAGCATGTAGGAGGTGAAACATCTACAAGACATGTTTCTCAGGGCTTCATTCACCACTTCATTTCTCATAGCAAAATTCTGGAATATTAGTCAAAAAGAATCTCCCTTCTAGGTCTTCTTTTGTAATTCTTGCTTTGGGTCCAGCAGGACAGTGGGTGAGCTCCCTACTCGGGCTGTGGGTCAAGGCAGGAGGGCTCCCCACGTGGCCACATGTTCACACGGCATTTCAGAGCACAGGCAAGGGAGCTGAACTGGATCTGGATCCAGATCTCACAGTTCCTAAGAGGGGCCTCTGATGTCGCAGCCGCTCTGCTAAATGCAGTACTTGCATTGTTTGATTTAATCCTCTCATCAACTCCACAGGACAGGTACTGTCACTGACTGCATTGTACAGGTGAAACAATAAAGACTTAGAAAAATTAACTCCTCCAAGGTGATATAGTAAACCAAGGACTTAAACCAAGGTTCAAAGAGTCCGTGCTCTTAACCACTGAATTATTTTGGCCCAGAATGACAAGCAGGCCAAAGCCCCTACCTACACCAGCATCTGTCACCTGTGTACCGGTAGAGAACATGTACCTGGTGCCACTACAAGTCTTGAGATCCACCTGAGTCGTGGGCTAGGACTCTTAAACCTTTTCATCTAAGGTGTCATAAAATACACGTGAAAGCATAAGCTGTTCCTTAAAAGTAAGGAAGGTGTGAGGACTCAGATTTGGGGGAGCTCATGGTGTGGAAGCCTGCCTTGGTGGTTTTGAAACACCTGGGACCTTTGTGGCTATTTCAGTTTTTTCCAATGAAGCAAGTAAGTGACGGAGATTTCTTAAGTCTGTGGAAGCAGAAGCCTGTGCCAGGGTTGTCTCTTATCAAAATTAAGTACCGAGTGAGTTGGTCTCTGCCTTTAAAAGTTAGTGGCCACAGTATAAGGTGAAACATTAAAAAAATTTTTTCTAAATCTTTCTTCTCTCTTCTCTAGCACTTGGTTTTTTGAAATAGCAAAATCCTTCAGCTTGGTTTAAGCAACCACATTGTGGATATTTACAAACGCCCCACCCAGTATTGTCACGGAGCCACAAAGGAGCTACATTTGCAGATGCTGTTTTCCCGCGTCTCACAGCTTACCCGCAGTGAGGAAGAGCAGCATCAGCACGCTCCGCCTGGGCAAGGAGAAAGCCTCTCAGAGACTTGCCTGTTATCCCCACCAAGCAAGCAGACAAATGGCCAGGAAATTAAGGGAGGGGAAAGGGCTCGTTAGTCTCTAACCTGTAGGGAGCAGTGCTACTGAAGGCGCACTGCAGGACTTCTGTTGCATTGTATTCATTGCTCCGTGTCCTTACCGGGAGCTTCACTGAGACAGAATACGCGCAACAACCTGCTGGATTAAAGATAAGATGGACTAGCTTCTGACCATCACACTTTTCCATCAAATCAGTCCCACCTGAGGCCACAGCAGGGCCCTCTGTGCTACTCAGGACGGCAGCCTCCTCCCCACCCCAGCCTCTGCACGCGTCCTTAAAGCATCCCAAGAGCAGCAGGGCGCTGACTCCTCACTCTCTTATGACAAAGTTCACTTTAAGTTTGAGGAGGAGTTTAACCAAATTCTAATAAGACCATGTTACCATTTCAACTTTAGTGCTTCCAGCTATCTCTGGACACTGGGCCCACCGCTGGGCAAGGCAGCTGCCGTGTGCTGACCTCATGTGTGGACACGATAATACTGGAGAGGTTTGTGGCACCGCAGCTTTGACTATGACATTGAGTCTTCCCCCGCCCTTTTACAGGCTTTGTTTCTATTCCCGGGTGTCCTGTTGATTCTTCCGTACTGTGCATAGGATTCGAATGCCAAGCAGCAGGGGGCATGGGGGGCATTTTCCAGGATCCCTGGGGTGTGCCAGCACTCCTGAACCATGGTTTAGCCGACGCCATCCAGCCGATGTCATCAGTGACCCCACTCACTCCTGCACCTACACTACACCTTCAGCTTCAGGTTTACAATCACCATGGCTATCCACTGACAGCCAGGCCCATAGAACAGCTTTCCTGCCTGGGCCGCTGAGCAGCTTCTCTTTAGCTGAAGGTGACTCCACGTTCAACAGTCTCCTAGGGTATTTCCTAGTGTCTATTTCTGAACTCCTCAGCCACCATCTTTTTATTCTACTTGAGACAGAAAGTTTCTGTGTAGATTTGCCTGGGGAAAGACGGACCTGACTCTTGCAATTCTAAGATTAATGAGTATCTTGGAGCCAGCTTTTTTTCCAAAGTTTACTTGAAACTCCAGGTTGGCTTGCTCCCAAATCTTCTCCTACCATTTATTACCAAGATGCTCACAGTGCAGTGGGGCTCGTGGAGAGAGTGCTGGTGCCTCGTTTGCCACAGATCCAGTCTGGCATACGGCTTTCACCCTCCCACAACTTTGCTTTTAATCATCATCCCGTCTCTGATTTTGTCCTTCTTGCTGCACTGCTACTCTTCCCGGGTTTCTTATCCCTTTGATTCTAAGCATGGTTTCTACAAAAGAACGAAGTCAGTCTAAGGGATGAGGATAGGGAGAAGGATAAAAATTCTAGTAGGTTGTTTTTTATTGAGGACATTTAATTTTTTTCCATTATATGTAGTACCTTTTAAGCATTAACTTCATTAAGAACTTGCCTGGTGGAAAGCGTTTAAAAGAGTTGGAGATTTTTTTTGCCTATACGAAGTTTCCTCTTATTTTCTATCCAGCAGAATTTTTCTTTGGTTGTTTTGTTTGGTTGGTTGTTTTTTCTTACCTTCCCATGACCCGCCCCCCCCCCCCCACCACCTTCCCTACTTTCCTCATGCTTTTTGAGCGTCTGCAAAGAAAAGGATATGTTTGAGGGTATTGAAAATAAGGAAAAGAAATCTGGTAATGTTATTCTAAACAGGTGAACTTCCTCTCTCATAAGGATTTCTTTAAATAGAAAAAAATAAAAGCCAAGGTCTTGGAAGGAATTCCTGGATATAGAAGGAAAGAGGCAGGTATAAACAGCCCTGCTGAGGTCGCAGTACTCATTTCACAGAGAACCGCTATGCTATTGCCTGATGGCCAGTGAGTTGCCTACAGGTGTGTATGTTTGTGTGGGGGTGAGGCTGGGGGTATACATGAGGATTATGGAGCAGGGGCTGGATATATGATCCAATAGATCAATAACATTATTAACTTACTGGCTTATAGACTGTATCTCGTTACTTGAGCTTTGCGAAGTCTCCTGGCTGTAACCCAGCCCTCTTGAGAACCTTGAGAAAAGTCCTTTAGGGATTCCAATATCTTATTAACTGGCAACTAACACTCCCTTTTGAACCTTTCATTTATCTCTAAAATTTCCTTGATGGGACAGCCTTAAATTGGTGACTTTCATCTTTCAAACTGATCGGTCACATTGGAAACCACGGAGAGCTTCTTTTGTCCACCCCATCTCTAAGACTGAAATACGAAGCAACAATCCCTGTTGTGGGGATGTTGACCACACATCTGTTGCCTCTGGAAGGCAACAGATGAGGCCAAGATCATGCATTACCTTTCTTACAGCGGCTGAAAGGTTACAGTGTTTGCACTGATTTACAGAAGCACTGAATCAGTGCTCCTAGTTTTGTTGTCTCTTTGCAACTATACAAAACAGCTTGACTACTAGGAGGTGAAAGCCATGCTCTGTGATAACCTTATGAAAGTTTCATGGTAGCATTTGATCAGTAACAAGTCTGGCTTAGAACAAAACCATGTTTGTAATGCTATTATTGAAGGCTCACACTTGCATTGAAACTGTTTTCATGTTAGGGTGGCTTTATAAGAGAGATTGTTGTTGGTAGATACAATGGTCTGGAAGAGTTGGGAGAAAGGATGAATGGAGGCTGGAAAACATATTCACTGAAAACATGCTGACCTTAAAGTTAGCTGTTTCACTCTTCTTTGAGGAAGTGAAAAACACATGTATTTTTTCATCAGGTGTTTAATAAATGTCTCTTATTTACACAACTACCACCATAATAGTTTCTATTCATTGAGGGCTAATTACATGCTAGGAACATTTTATGTACGTGTAATGCTCACTGTGCATTTCTCCTCAACATTTCAACATCAAACCCTACAGTTTGGGGCTTTGACAAACTTTGGAGCTCCCCAGCTCCAGGAGAGGCCCTTAACTAATCTCAGTTAGTGACATTCATTCCATTTCTTCCACTCAGGTCTAAGCCAGTCAGTGCTTGGTGTTTCCTGCATGACAGGAGTGGCTTAGGAATGGGCGGTAACCCAGCTGGGACCAGTGATTTCTGAGGGGAAGGCGTGAGATATTCTGAGAGAGTTTCCTCACCGTGAGAGAGAACCTTAGGGAAGATTCAACACAAGTCTGGGGATGAAGCTGGCATATGTAGGAGAGTAGAGCTAAGATAGAGGCAGAGAAACCAAGCCAGAGCCACTGCCATGGACAGCCTTCTCACCTGCCCTACTCTTAACAAAACAAATTTGATTCAATACCATTCTGCGTTCTTTGAGTCTATTCGAATTGGGAATTCTATTACCACAGCCAACGCCATCCTAACTGAACCAGTATGTTAACAAATTCCCGCTGACAACAACTCTCTGAGATAGGTACTGGTATAGTCTCTCTTTATAGATGATGAAGCAGAGCCTTTGGGGGCTAAGTGCCTTCCCCAGGTCTCATGACTAGAAAGTAGCAGAGCTGGGATGCAAACGTAGTTCTGTCTACTTCCTAAGCCTGTGCTCTTCTGCTCAACAGTTTCCATCCATTCCTGTATCCTGACCAGCTTTTCATCAGGAAGGCACTCTGTTTTCTGGGGGGCAGGAGGAAGCCCACCATTTCTCTGCCTTTGAACCAAAGTGAATAGAGGCCAGAGCATAGGGCAGGTACTCAGTGACTTATGCAGTACACTCTAGAGCTCCAGGGCAGTCCTGTGATTTTAGCATAGGAAGAAGTACCATTGGCATAGCCACAGAAACCTCTTGATGGGCAGCATGTTAAATCGCTTTACCTTTTTATTGCCAAATACAATGCACAGGCAGAAAAGTGCGTAAGATGTAAATATACAGTATAATGAACAATCATAGAGAAAATACCCCAGTCAAAATCTATTTGGATTTGGCAACTAAATGTTAGTGGCAGAAGAAACAGCTCTGACCATCTTGGTCATTCTCCCCAGTCTCGTCACATCATTAACTTTATTGGTAGCATTTGGCACTCTTGGGGAAAAGTAATGGTGTTTATGCCATAATCTCTAACATTTATGCCATAATTAACATCTGCAAATAGACCCACAAACTGGTATCCTAGAAAAGAGCCATTAAAAAAAATAAAACTTGAGTTGCTGAATTAGGACGAAAGCAGCAATGAAGTTATTTTTAGCCCTGTTCTACTTTCTGGCTCTTGTGGTGCCAAATTCTCAGGAAAAATGGCCTCTAAAGAGATTTCCTAGAAATCCAAAGTTATGGAGTGGTTCCCAGGGCTCTTGGGGAGAGGAGATAACTGCCCCCACCCACGGCCTCACCCTTTGCCCCTTTTCCTCCTGTCAGTGAGAGCCGGGCATGCTCATTCATGGTGGGCAATCTTAAGTGGACACACTTCATTGTGTGCCTGTGGTTTAATGATCTTTTCATTTTTTAGCAGACATCCCGCATAGATAAATACCAATTTCTGTTTGTGTGTGTCTCTTGTAATTGATTCTTTATTAGCTTTTTTCAAAGATAGTAGAATAAAAAGGTCTGTTTGAAGAAAGCACAGAATGTCCATTGCTGCAAAGAGACTAAATAAATCAGTGGACCTTCACTGCCACCTTTTAACCAGAGTGAGCCCTCTGTGACCCTGTGTGGCACAGAGTCAGAAGAGAACACTGGAACTCAGCATTGAAAGGAACCCCAAAAGCCTGTGATGTGGGACAAGCCTCAACCTGCATGCCCTGTAATTATTAGATGGATTAATCAGGATGTTCCTCTCCAATTCATATTTTAACCCTTATTTAGAATCTTCAATTAAAAAGACAAAAAAAGTCTTCCAGCTCTGATGACTCCTTTCATTATTTTAATTACTAAAGTAATCTATTTGATACCATACTTTCCCAGGCAGCCAGCAGATAATTATCTTTTTACACTGCTGAGACCGGCCCAAAGCTGGGCAGGCTTTCTTCTAGGAAAAGTCAGAGCCTACCCTTGTGAACAAAGACACGGTCCTTAGACGGTGCATGAAAGAGGAAATATATATACTCACATATATACACACATTCCTCTTCCATGCCAATGGTATCCAATTTATGTCTCACTGTGGCAGGTTCTTATCTGCTTGCCATATATTCATTTGCACTTTGAGTATAATTCAACAGTGGCTTTCTGTGCCCTTGTCATTGGACTTCTGCCACTCAGAGTCCCCCAGCCAAGTATGGTAGCAGAGTGCTCTTAGTTTGTTCCAACCAAAGTTCTTTGAAAACAGCACCTACTCAGACCTGGGGCTTCGGTGAGTAGTGGCCCAGCCTCTAGGCAGCAGCCAGATTTGGCTGGTGAGCCTGGGGGCTTGGTGAGGAAGAAGCTGGGCAGAGGGCTGGTATGTGGGGCAGGAGGGGTGAGCTTCCCTGACTCTTCCTAGGATTAGAGTCAGGTCTTATTCAGCTTTGTCCCCACAATGCATATTGCTTAATATAGTAATCAGTATCAGTGTCTGTGAATATGTATGAAGCCCCTGCTCTTTGCTGGGCTCAGAGACTACCACAATGAACAAAATTAAAGAGAAAGCACTGCCCACATACAGCTTGTATTCTTGTGGGGAGAGACAGATGATAAGGTAAATAAGTGACATATGTAGTATTTTTAGATTGTGTTAAGCGCTCTGGAGTAAAAGCAGGGAAGTGAGATAGGTTTTAAGGCAGGAGCATCCCCAAGTTTGAGGAATAGGTGGCGCAGAAGGCATCAACCAAGAGATGCCATAGGAATTAGAGCAGAGCGAGTGATGGGCATTGTAGAAGATAAAATCAGAAATAACAGGTGGAGGCCGGGTCACACAGGATCTTGTAGGCCATTGAAAGGACATTGGCTTTTACTCCAAATGAAGTGGGAAGTTTCTGGGAGGTTTTGAGCAGAGGTGACGTGATGTGACTTATGTTTTAACAGCATTATTTTGGCTACTCCGAGGAGGCAAGGGTGGAAGCAGGGAGACCAGTTAGACTGTTGCAGTAATTCAGACAGGAGAAGGTGGTGGTGTGCATGGCAGTGATGGAGGAGGTGAGAGGTGGTCAGTTCTGGATATGTTTTAGAGCTGGAGCCTGTAGGATTTGCTTATGGGTTAGATGTGGAGTATGAAAATAAGTGACATAGTGTCATATCTGGCATATTCTGCTGGTCACACAGGCCAAGTCTGGTATGATATGGGAGGAAATTGTCCAGGGGCATGAATACAGGTGGCAGGGATCATTGGGGAACATCTTAGAGGCTGGATACCGCAATGTGGGAAGGTGGAATGGATGCTGGAGAGGCACCCACCAGTGCCCCCCACAATGAGACTCAGAGGAGTTACATTACTTGCCAAAACTGTGCACATGATCTTGAGCAACAAAAGGAGAGAGCTGGCCTACAGTTATCTATCAGCCTTTACTTAGTTGCTAAATAATTTTTTGTTTACTGAAATATATTGAGTTATCAACCCATTTTAGATTCCTTAGATGCCTTGCTTTTTTCAGTGAATTTAGAGATTGATTGTTCTTAAAATCTATATTTAAAGCCTCCATTCTCTCCAATTCTAAACACATTCTTTTCTTAAATATTCTGTGCTTTATCCTGGAGTGTTTCTAAGATCAAGAGTATATATGAAGTGGCCTTAACAAACAGTTTCATTCAAAATCTGCCCCCAAGCCAGTTGCACCCCACCCCAAGAAAACTCCCATTGTGACCCCCCTCTCCCTCCCTCACCCCTTTACCCCACTCCCACCTTCTCATTGTCATTCCTGACGTGGGTGCAGGAATCTATACCTTCCAGAGCTTTGGGCTTCTCCCCATGAAATCTTTCCTCTTGACATTCTGGAGCCTTTTTTTTCCCCCCCTGCTTTATCTCCCCAAACCCCCCCTGTACATAGTTGTATATCTTAGTTGCAGGTCCTTCCAGTTGTGGGATGTGGGATGCCGCCTCAATGTGGCCTGATGAGTGGTGCCATGTCCACGCCCAGCATCCGAACCCTGGGCCGCCGCAGCAGAGCGCGCGAACTTAACCACTCAGCCAAGGAGCCAGCCCCTGGAGCCTCTTTTTCATAGCTGACCGAGGGAGAAAACGACACCTCCCATTATGAATGACAGACAGAAATAAGTATGTCTCAGGGACTCATTTCTAGTAAAAAGGATGGTATGTTTGGTACACAGGGCACAGCCAGCTTAAATGCAGAAAATGTAAAGAGAAATTAATCTTGAGAGCTTTGGGAATCACAGCCCTCATGGCTAATGTGCTGTTAAGAACTTGAGCCTTTCCTCTCCAAGAATGTGAGTGCCAGGCAGGAGTCCAGCGCCTGGCATCATGGCCACAGGTGAGAATCAGGGCTAAAAGCAAAACTGAAAATAAAAAGAACTAGCCTTAGTTATTCATGTGTGCCAGACAAGTTGCTAAGTTTATTGCATGCAAAATATATCGTTTTGTCCTAAAAACATGACTGAAGCGCTGGCCCCGTGGCATAGTGGTTAGGTTTGGTGCACTCTGCTTCAGTGGCCCAGGTTTGCAGTTCAGATTGCAGCCACAGACCTACACCACTTGTCAGCCATGTTGTGGTGACAACCCACATATAAAGTGGAGGAAGATTGGCACAGATGTTAGCTCAGGGCTAATCTTTCTCAAACAAAAAATGAGTAAGATTGGCAATGGATATTAGCTCAGGGCGAATCTTCCTCAGAAAAAAACAAAACACGACTAAGACTCAGAGAGGTGACTAACTTGTTCCAAGACACACTGCTAGTCATTGACAGATCTGGAACAGTAATCAAAAATAAGTTAGTTCAGCTACTGCCTGCCAATCTGAATACTTTTCATTCACCCATCTAGCAAATACAAATTAGTGCAGCCTATGGGCAAACACTGTGGGTCCAGTCTACTTTACTTTTTGACTTGTACCTGGTTAGCCTGAACAGTAGCAGATTGGGTTTGTTGATGTTTTGGGGAGGACCACTAAATGTCATCCTTCTTCTTCACTTAGTTCAGATGTAATTAAGTAAAAACAGGGATCAGACAGGTGAAGATCAAAATAGTTTTAGTCTTGATATGGTGAAATGCGAGGATATGGCTCAAGTTATAGCCACAGTCGAGCTCCCAAACTTACCCTGTCTGAAGGCAACCCTGTTCCCTACCTCTAGGGATGGGCTTACATCCGGGGGATGGGCTGGTGCAAAAGGGGGAGCCCCGAGAGGGCTGAGCCCCATAGGCCCAGCCTCCTCCTTACCTCCCCTTCAGACTAATCCCTCCCCCGAGGGAAGCATCCCAGGCCCGGGGTGTGGTATGCTTGAAGAACAAACAGGAAAGTTGTGTGACGTCACCTACAAGAGCAACAGGACAGGTGATAAGAGTGATGAAGTGGGCCAGGCCAGGCCTGCAGGGACTCCTCCATCTTTATCCCAAGAGTGGTGGCAGGCTAAGGAAGCATTGTTAGCAGGGGTGTGACATGGTCAGGTTTGTATTTTAAAGATCACACGGCTGCAGTGGGGAGAATGGGGTGGAGAAGGCAGGACCAGAAACAGGGAGACAGGACGGAGAGGGACTGGTGAGGGTGCCAGTGCCTCCTGCTGTCTGTTTCCCGCTCAGGATTGCTGCTGACCCCAGTTGGGGCAGATACAGCTGAGAGTGAGAACTAGGAGGTTGGGCTCTGGCCGAGCCTCGAGAAGACCTGCCGTGCTGTGCCTGGCCCTCAGACCAGGGGCTAAGCACTCTGAGCTGCAGGCCCCTGTGAAAGGCGTTTTCTCTTCAAGCTTCATTCCCAGCAGGAAAACTTCTTCCTTCTGGCATTTTTACAGTTTGTGGAGCAAAAAGGCCATGAAGAGATTTATCCTTCCCAGCCAAAGCTATAGCCCAGGTGCAGCTGTTGTAGGCTGCCAGGCTGACTCCTCGCCTGCACTGGGGAAGGTGTGATTGTTGCTAATGAGAGACCAGGAAACACGCACGGCGCACATGTGTATGCGGACTCCTCCAATGCCACCGTAAACATGGTCCATCTGGCTGAACAGAACAGCCCTTGGGAGGCTGAGGGTTTTGGGTGGGTGTGGTGAGTCTTTGCTCTGGGCCCAGCACTGCTCTCTTATCCTCTGCAGGCACACCACTGGTAAAGAAGTTTGTTGTTTTGCCATTTGACAAACATCTGTGGAGTTCCTTCTATGGGCCAAGCATCATGCTGGGTGCTGAGGATCCAGGAGGGAAAAAGAGAGACATAGTCCCTCCCTCTCAGAGTTAGTGGGCATGGGGGGAGGGGCACAGACCAGCCATGGACCATCACAACCCAGCAGCACAGCGATGCAAGGGCAGCACGTGGACAAGGGGAGCCAGGGTAAATTTCTTGAGGGAACAACTTCCCAGCAGAAGCCTGAGGGATGAGTAGAAATTAGTGACGTGGAAGGTTAGGTGGAAGAGGGTACACAGAGGGAAGGAGAAAGTGTTCTCAGCGGCCCTTAAAGTGCCCTCAGAGGAGGTGGCGGCCGGGTGCTCCCTCTCCTGGGATGCAGACCCAGCCCCAAACGTAGTGAGCACAGCAGGAGCTAGACTTCAGCCCCTACTCACCCCCATGATCAGACAAGATTCACTGGGCTGGAAAGTGAGTGGGGCAAGAGGAAGTGGAGGCAGCGAGATAGTCCTTTTTCAAGAAATTTGGCTGTGAAGGAGAGGCTAGAGATAAAATGAAAACCAGAGACAAGGCCCAGCTGAGAGCGAGCTTAAGATGGCCTAGACTTAGGCTAGTCTACATACTGGTGGGAGGTGGGGAGCCAGAAGAGAGGAGAGCTGCAGACACAGGAGAGAGAAAGCATCCTTGGCAGGCAAGGTCTCCCAGAATTTGAAGGCAGCGGAATGCACATTTCCATGCCAGGGTTAGCTTTAGGGGCGAGGAGAGACAGAAGAGAAAGAAAAGGCTTTGTGAAAGCTGGTAGAGTTGTGGGTTTAGGGTCAGGAAACTGAAGGATTTTCCTTCAGTTTCTTGGTGACTTCTTATTTCTGCCTGGGAGGGAAGGCAAGGCCATTTAAAAGATGACTATTAACAGGCTCTCTCTCAACTTTCCAGCTCATCTCTAAGCATCTCTCTTGGTCAACCCATTCTTATAGGGTTTCTAAGTCTTTCTTCACCACCATTTTGGATATTGCTTTGCTAGGCACCCTATTAACTCCACCCAGAACTTTTTGCTTCAGTTTTCCATGGTAAGGTAAACTTCATAAACATAATAAGTTAGGCAGATTTTGAGAGGCTGGGCTGGCATCCTAACACCATATACAACGTAGCTTCTAGGTTGGAGCATGCATTTTAGGTACAAACTCACTATCTTATAAGTGGTATTTTGGAACATAACTCCCCATAAAGGACCCTCCCTCGGTGATTTTAACTATTCCAGGCAATTGCAGAAGAATTTGAACCTCCTTGGTGTGTCAGTCTTGGGAAGACAGCCAAGAGTAGCCAATGAAGTGACTTAGGCCAGTAAACTTGGACTTTCAGTCTCTCCTTTAGATTATTAGGCAAAAGCATCTTCCAGCCTGGGGATCAGGTGCTGCTGTTATGGGCACTTGATGGTTGATGAATAATAAAAATACAGCAGTTCCTAGCGTGCAACAGGCAACTTTTTCTTGTTGAGCAAAGCAAGCTTAAGAATGACCCATTATGTGAACTGCCTTCAACTCTGTCCTCATTAGCATTCATTCTGGTGAGAAATCCTTTAAAAAAGTCAGTAAATCTAATTCCAATCATGGATCCTTCCAAAGCTTCTAAAGTAGAATATCGCCCCCCATACCCAATTCCAAATAACAAGATGAATAAATGCTTCTCCTTTGCCTATTTCTTGCTCCAGGGTTGAGCCTGGTAGAAGCCTGAGCTGGCCTGAAGCACCACTGGGCTGTGCCCAGGAAGACAGTTTGCACCCTTGTTCCATTGCCTTGATTCCACACAGGGACCTTGGACATGCCAAGCATTAAGATATTGCTTATTTATGATAAGGCATTGATATCACAAAAAATGACTTTTTCTGAATTTTTTCCACCCCAATTTATGCCAGAGTGCCCTATCAAATGTTTCAGTTTTACAGCATAATGGAATATTTATCCCACTTAGCACTCTATCAATGCTGGAAGATTAAAAAAAAGTCCTCCTGCCAGCTCTGCCCTGGCTCCTCTTTGCAGGCTTTGCTTGAACCCATTGTGTGCCCAGGGGTGGTTTTGTGAAGGGCCAGGCTCGCTTCGTCTCCCAGTTGTGATGTGCAGAGATTCCTGAGAAGGGGAGATCAGTGATTTTTAGGAAACACTTGAGCTGCGGCTTCTCTATTCTCCTCCTCCAAGATGTCATAACCGATACATCAGGGCTCCAAGCTCTGTTTCTCCCCATTTCCATCAGGAATCTGTGTAGAGTTAAAGCTAAATCATGAGTTGTGTTTAATTAAAAGACAAATGCCAAAATAAGGTTGTGGTGAATGCTTTCTAATTGTGGTCTGTTAGATTTTAATTACTCATCATAAATTGTGGGCGTTAATCCACAGCACATCTTTGCACACTCCTGTTCTTTTTAATCACAAAGAAAATGTTCTCAGCTGCTGACAGGATGGGCCTCCTCATCTGTGCGGAGCAACTTGATCTCACCCGACAGTGACTCAGCAACTTGCGAATTCAATTAGCAGCTTTGGAGCTACTTACTCAGAACAGCTATAGTGAAGCCTGGCTTCAGACGCCTCAAATGCTGGGTCACCCAGCCCGTGACTTGCTTGTTTGTTATAAACGATTATCATGGCCAGGGTGGAACAGAGCAGACGTTGGATGCCGTGGTGAGTTAGACACGTGCTTCCCCTGGCTCCCAGCTTTCTGTCCTTCCCTGTGATTGATACGGAAGCGCTTGGAAACTGATAGAACAGGAGTCAGAGGTCTTAGCGACCATCTAGTCCACATGAAGGAACTGAGGCCCAGAGATGTTAGGTGCTTGCCCAGGATTTACCTAGGCGGTTAGGGGAAGGGCTGACATCACGGGAACCCAAGCCTCCTGACACCCCACGTGTTGTCCCTTTCCCATGCTCCCCACATCTCTCACCCAGAGCTGCATCATAGGAAGGGGGAAATGGGGTGTCCTGCAGACTCTGCCCCAACTAGCAGGGCAGGTGAGGTGGGTGTGTCACACAACCCCTCTGGCAGCAAGTGTCCTTATTGTTACAATGGGAGTAGAAATATATGAGAGTTTTGAGAAGTATGTAAAATACTAAATACAGAATACTAAAAAAAGTTTAGTGAAAGTGCCCAAAGCAAAGTAGAAACTCAGCACCTAAAAGTCCCTTCAGTCTTGATTTGGGGGCATGGAGGCAGAGGGAGGGAAAGAGAGGAAAGAGAGAGAGAACATATGTATTGTGTGAAAACATTATGAATCAAAGCCACTTCTGCAACACTGAAAGAAGCAGGCGGCCAGAGGGGACTCTGCAATGGACATCAATTTACTTGGCTGATAACAAAGAGAAAAGGTGCTCTCTCTGGCATTTTTGCTTGAGGGCCCAGAATTTATACTTATACCTCCCTTCCAGCTATAGAGCTCTGCTCAGTATCTGCCAACAAGATATTAGATCCCTCTGCAGCTTTTCTCCTTGGACACTTGCCTGTGTTTTGTGAGTTGCTGTTTTTGTCATTGGAATAGACCTATATCTATACCTAGAGGCTAAGGTAAATTAATGTCTTTTAATGAATTGTAAAAATGATTGACTATGGCACAGAGCCGTCAGTAACCCAGGCCTTTCTGTTGCTACCCATTACCTCCCCACGTTAGCATGCATATAAATTTCATGGCTTTGTCCTATTTGTTGAAAAGGGAACAGCAGATCCGTCCTTTCTCTCTGCTCTATTTTGATTTTTCCTGTGGCGAGAGGTAACTATAGAGAATGATTTTTAAAAAAAAACCAACGAGATGTATCTTCCAAATCAAGTACAGTCAACACACTGTTTCAGAGGGAGACTCACTAGCCACTTCCCTGTAGGTTTTGTGAAAACCAGCAGTCCAGATGGCGCCAGCACCGTGGTGGTGCTGACAGAGGGCCTGCGGAGATGTCCTGCAGCTGGAGGTACTCGCAGGCCAGGGACAGTGTGAGGATGCCTGTACAGGATGAGGAGGTACAGTGTGAGGATAAGTGCCCAAGAAATTTCAGTTAATATTAATGCTCTGATTTATTTTTTTCTTTTTAAGTAAATCTGGGGACACATAACTTTTTATTAATCTAAATAAAACAAATTAATTAGCAAGGCTTACAATCCTAATACTAATTCTAGTAGCTGTTCTTCCATTGAATATTTATTTTGTGCCAGGCACTGTGTTACGATCTTATACACATGCATCTATAAAGTATGTTTTATAAGCCCCACTTAAAGGTGTCAAAAATTAGGCTGAGAGGGAGTTAGTAATTTGCCGGAAAGAGATCAGGCCTAGTGTGTGCTGGGAGCAGGTCTGTGTGCCTCTGGAGCCTGGGGTCTCAGCCCTCCTGCTGTCCTGCTTCACCGTGAGTGTCAGCAAGTAGTCAGTTTCCATGGGAAGCCGGGGATTGAAAGTAATGATGGGGACAGGAGATCGGCTTTCCTGAGCTACTTACTCCAGTGTAGGGTAATTCTGGGGATACCGTCGAAGATGGAGACTATCTCTGGAAAACTGGGACATCTGAAACTGCAGCTTTAAAGCAGTTCTGATGGAGAGTAAACCTACCTTTCACTGGGTTGTGATCTAAGCCATCATAGTATTGTTGCTGGCTTCTTACATCTACTCCTTCTTTTTGAGTTGTTTCCTTCCTCAAATATACCTCTCATAGGTCTTTCATTGAAAGTGTTGAGCTGTAAACCTTCTCATTTTGTCTCACTTTGTCCAAAAATGATTATTTTGCCATTATTGTAGAGCAGCAGTTTACCTGAGTATAATTAATGTAGGTTAACATTTTGTTGGTATTATTCCATTACCTTTTGACCTCTCTGTAGCTATTGAGAAGTCACCTATTTCTTTAATTGTTCCTTTGTAAGTTCCATATTTTCCTCTCTAGTTGTTTTCAAGGTCATCTGATTGTCTTAGCTGTTCTGCAGTTTTATTACAATGTGTCTAGTACAGACTTTTTTTCTTCCATGCAGAATTTACTGTGCTTCCCAGTCTGAGGATTTCATTAATTCTGGAAATTTCTCAGCCATTACGTTTTCAGATATCACCTCTCTTTGTTCTCTCTCTATTCTTCTGGTACTCATATTCTATCCTGTATGTTTCTTACCCTCTCTCATATTTCTGTGCTTCTCTCTACTGCATTGTAATCAGGTCCTCAGGTCTGTTTTCCAGTTTATTAATCCTCCACTTAGAGCTAATCTGTTGTTTATCCCTTTCACTCATTTTAAAATAACTATATTTTTATTTCTATACATTTTTTATGTAAGTCTTTTTCAGACCTGCTGTTCTTGTTTCATATATGTTCTTTCATATGATTCTTGTATGTCTTTAAGTATTTGAAGCATTTTTAAATGTTTAAATTAATTTTAATTATTTTAAACACCTTTCATATTGTTTTCTATCTGAGATTCTGAGGGTACTAATCTTTCTGTCTTTCCTTTCTAATGACTCTGGCCTATAATGGGTTATTTCCTCGTGTACTCTGTAATTTTTGACTGTGAGGTCATGTTCAGTAGAGCCTTTCCTGAGGTGATCCCATGTGGCCAACCTTCTCTCCACGGCTGTTGTGCATTTTCTTCTGCCGGGTATCCTCGCTGTCCTAGGATTAGCACCATTCCAGGACCAATTTTATGTTGATTTCTCAGTTTGAGAATCTGAGCCACTGTACATTTTGGAACCCAAATCCACTTGGAAAACAGACCTGGGATTTTGATTCTTGGGGTGGACTCCTTTTCAGTCTTCTCAGAATCCAGGCAAAGACAAGATTCCTTTCTTCTCTCTGTGCCAAGGATATATTTTTTCTTGGTCTACTGTTACATCAGGGATGCGGCCCTTTAGGCTACCAGCTTTGTGCAGGAATCTCAGTTCCAACTTCTTGCTTCCTGTGGAGCAAAGTCATCATCTCCTTCTTTCAGGCGGACATGAAAATCTAGAGTACAATAACTGATACTGCTCCCTACTTTAAGCAGCTAAAGCATTAGGCACTTACTATTGCAGGGTTTTTTCTTTATTTTTTGCGCCTGGAGATTTTCCCTTGCTTTCATATTGTCTACTCCACTATCTACTTTATTTTAAGCCAATGTTCTTATATGTTATTCAGCATATCTAGAGTATGTAGCAGTAGGATCTTTAGTTTATCTTATTCAGCAATCTTTCTGGAACCTTCCTAGCTCACTACTATCCTATTCTGAGCTAACTGTCATACGTGGAACAGATTGTGGTAGAGAAAGAGACAGACATACTCTTTGATCACCTGTTCTAGCAATCTGTCCAAAACACACACTGTGCCCGACTCTGCACTCATTCCTTTAGGAGCCTAAAGATGTTGGACCACACCAGTCGTTTCTCAAGGCATGACATTGTGTCACATTGCCCCTCAAGCCCACGATTGAGGTGCCTTGACCCTCTGCCTTTGACTTTAACCCTTGGGCCGTCTTATTGAATCTTGCCTAAGCATTTACAGACAGAATTCAACATCAGAAAATTGATTATATTTTTCTCTAGTATACCAGAAATGTAAGCTTGATATCTTTTTCTCTTTTTTTGAAGTAAGAAAATACCAAAAAGAGAACACTTTTCACTGTTTAAAAACAGACAACTGAAACTCAATAATATTTTGAAATGGTTTATTGACTCTGACTTTTACTTTTTTAGTACTTTCTTCCAAGTTGCTGACAATGCTTTGCTCACATGGCTTCAGTTTTTCCTGACGGAGGGACTAGTTAGGAACAAATAGCATTGCTTCTGTTTTATTGAGACCTGGAAAGGTCAATAGATTTATCCAAGTAGCAGAGACAGCCAGACCACCAAAAGAGCTGTTATTGAACCTACCCACCACTGGCCCCAAGCAAAATTGCTTTTTCATAGAAAGTACATTTTAGGGCTATTCCCTCAAGTTTCATCAAGGGAACAGCCTTATGAAACCCACTACTGCCTTGAAATAGCGATATGGTTGAGACATTGGCCACTCGTATCAGACCGCATCCCCAGCCCAGGATTAAAAGCACAGCTTTGGAGGCAGTTGGACACCTAGGTGGAGATCCCACCTCTGTTACTCACTGCTTGAGTGGCCTGTGTAAGTCACTTTTAACCTCTCTGAGCTATAGTTTTCTCACCTGCAAAATAGGGGAAATAATTCCCATTATGATAGGACTGTGATAAGAATTAACATAGATTTAACTCACTGACATAGTAAGTGACCAGTAAATCATGGCCATTATTAATTTAAAGTCCCCTTTATGAAGCCCTACCTGAGAAATTTCTTTTAGAATATTATGTTGGGTGAGTTTTGCTTCTCTAAATAACTGGGGTCTTTTCTCCTCTCAGGCAATGCAAACACAGAATTGGTCAGGCTTTCTTTTCACTTTGGTTGAGTTCTAAACCAAGTTGCTATCTCCGTGAGTTCAACTCACAACCTGCAGATCTGAGTTCTGTGTTCTCCAGGTCTGACTTTGTCTTCACCAACCTGATATTTTCCCTCATTCTGGCTCTTTTTTTTTCATATTTTCTATTAATGATGAGGATAAGATGAGAAACATTAAACTGCCTAGCACTTAATACATAATAGATGATTCTTCTCTGTAAAGTATGTTTTTCTTTCTTCTTTCACCTTTTCTTTCTTTAGACTTTCTCTGCTAAGTAATATTTACTGAGTTTATTTTTTCCTTTTTTGTGATAGTCATATTCATATTTCAAAAAGCATTCTGTGACTTAATTGGTAAATGATAATTGTTACTGTCGTATCTTGTTTAAAAGCAGTGCAGTTAACGGTGACTGCAGGGGACATTAATAAGCTGACAAAAGCGTGCCTAGGACAAAAAGATGGGCAGTTTCATGAAAAGGGAGTGAGTGAAGTCCCAGCCAGGCTATGTTCTAGCTGTGGGCTTCTCTAAGTCACTTCATCTCTCTGGGCCTGCTCCCTGCTCTGAAAAGGAGGTGACATGTGTCCGCCTCAGGATTGCCACGTGGATCACAACCAGTGACCTCATCTGAATACAACATTCTGGAAGCTGCATAACTATAATTGTTAACTGTTGTTATTGTAGCTACCATTATTATTAACAAAGTATCTTCAGTTTTACAAAGACTGTGTTACGGCAAGGCCCAGAGCTTTTTTTGATTTTGTCATTATTTGGAATTTAAAAGTTGTTTTCATATATAAGTTGTACAAGGTTCTAGGACAAGTTTTGTCAGTGTGTTTTCCTCATGTTAACTCTTCAGGGGACTAGGTGGTCTGGGGTGCTCATGGCCTTCTCTAGACAGTACCAACAAATCCATTAGGAAGGTGCTGTAACTGGTATGACCATAAAGTAGTGGGCACAAACATTCCAGCAACTTCTGAGTTCAGATAACACTGCACCCTCCAAATAGTCTGTGTTGAAGGCTGTGTGATGCTGTGTCGTTCTCACAAGCTGTTTGGAACTGTTTTTTTTAAAGAATTTTTATAGGACCAACAATAAGCCACATCAGAAAATGTATCTTATTACTTTATGGCTGTGCTTTCTTTTAACACATATAGAATATTATTCAATTAGATTACTTCTTGTCACCAATTTTTGCCATAAATATTGTTTGGCCATTTATAGAAATGAAATCTCTCTTTTATCATGATAAATTCAAATAGGCATTTGTAATTACAAAGTGCTTTAAAAACTACTAACTCTCCATAACACTGCGAGGCAGTTGTAATCCCCTCTGTAAAGTAGGGAAACTGAGGCTCAGAGCCATTAAAGGACTTATGTTGTCACTTGTCTTATAAAGGGGAGTTCTGGGATAAGAATCCAGCTTTCTGACCTGTCTGTCTGTCTTTCTGCTGGATCTTGCTGCCTTTATGCTCATTGGGTGCAAGGATTTCTCTTTATTTAGAAGAATGTGTTCCCCAAAATGAGCTCCAATCATATTTTAAGCAAATTTCACTTGGATGTGTAAGTTTTGAGATGAATTCAGGCAAACCATTGCCTCTCTGGGCTTTGCTTTCTTCTATTGTAGAATCTGGGGTGATATTAAAATTGCCATCCTCTAAGCCGCAGGGATTCTGATGAGCTTCTGGGGGCAAGGGCTGTCATGGGCAGGAGGTAGAGGCCAAGTAGGTGGGATCCTCATGTCCACTTCAACTAAAGCAGCTTTGCTTTGAGCTGTGCTATATATACTGTGTAATTTAGAGGAAACGGATTTCAAGAGTGTCACATGAAAGAGAGATTAGGGTTCTGTTGCTTTAAAAAAAAAAAAAAAAAGACCTAAACCACGAGACCATCAACTGATGGTGCTCATAGTAACTAACCAGGATTGAGCTCTCCAGGGCTTCAGCTGAGTGATATTTGCAGAATTGTTTTCTCCATGTTATAAACGAGGAAACCAAGACCTAGACAAGATCTTATAGCTCAGAGGAGGAGGAATTAGGATTTGAACTCAGATCACAGGGCCTTTGTATATGCCATTCCTGCTACCAGGAATTCTGTCCCTTCCCCTCCTTCCCTTCTTTCACCTGGTTAGTTCCTCTCCTCTTTGGGATCTCAGCTCTTTGGCATTTGCACAATGAACCTTCTCTGACCTACCCATCCAAGTTAATTGCCCTTTTATGTAGGCTCATGGCTCCATGCACCTGTTCTTCAGACTAGTTGCAATTTACATTTCTTTGTAATTCTTTGATTAATGCCTGTCTTTTATGCTAGACCGTGAACTTCATGAGGTCAAGTCTTTTTGTTTTGTTTTGTTTGTTTTATTCCACCACGAGGTCCTCAGTACCTAGCAGAAGACGTGGCATGTAGTAGATGTTCACTCCATTTGTTGAATGAATGTATGAATTGAGTGGATGGATGGATGGACAAACAGAAATCTAACCTTGCAGGCAGTGGTGTTAAACATTACCTGTGCTGCCTCCAAGATCCCTTCCCACTCTGACTACCAGTGGTCCTGGGAGTCCCCACCCAGAGCCATCGTGCTATTTTGCTGCTGACAGTGAGTTGAGGGGTCTGAAGGGCTGTCATGGGGGAGAAGGACTGAGATGAATCCAGGACCAATGAACAGGAAGCACTCATCAGTTCAGTGTAAAGGGGAGCTCCCTCTCAGCCTGCACTGTGGAAGCCTGGAATGGGCTGCTGTAGATGTAATCCAATTTAAGGCTTTGTAGAAAGAACTCAAGCATAGACCAGAAAATCTTTAGGGTCCCTTATCTTGGATTCTGTGGTTCTACAAAACATGTTACTTGTATGGTGAATACTTAATCAAGATATCACTGCTGTATTCCCACCTAGAATACTACAGATAGAGGAAACTCATCCTGCCAGCCAAGTCCCTATTTTATCACTCTCTCCCTCAATCTCTCACTCACTATTTGTCAAGAGATGGCACTGTGATTAGACCCAGAGGGTCCCTCCTCAAAAGCATTTTCAAAATAACCATTTCATTGGAAATATATATAAATTTACCTTTACTAATGTGTAATTCCTTCATAATTAACTTTCTTAAAGTAATTAGCCCATTTTACCTATTACTCACTAAAGAAATAAAAGCTATGCAACATAACACAGTCATGGGTAATTCTACTCATGAATGTTGGGGTTGAGGATAGATCTATAGCATATTCCTTGTTTGAATGGCTATTAAGCTCAGGTGGATGACATGGTATACCATAATATCTCAGTAACCCACTATTTTTGGGGGGTAGTGAGATCTGAAGTTAACTGAGGGCCAGTGAAACTGTCCAGAGCATGGTCCTACCAACCTTTCATAGGATTCTGTAGGGACCCTGAGCCTGGACTCTCTTGTTTTGGTTGATTGCTTAATGATGGATTTTTAGTTGAGGCTTTTTAGACAGGAATGTAAGACTCTCCTCTGTGACCGCGCCCACCCAGCAGCTTCCTGTCCCACCATTTCTGTACTCTATCCTCTGTACACCCAGACTAGCCACTCTAAACTACAAGCCTCTCCTTCAGCCTGTCCATGTGTGTACACGATTCTTTCTGTGCCTTTGCAGAAATGGCCTTTCCCCTTTACCACTTATCCATGTACCAAACTCATGTCTCATACTTCTAGCCCCAGTTCAACTGGCACTAGTCTGTGAGACTGTTCTGGTTTCTCCTGGGCAGGGTCAGTCACTTCCTGTACATGCCATGTACAGCCAGCTTTGTGCTGTGATTGTACACAACCTTCTCCCGCAGATCATGCCTCCTCTGGTCAGCTCTTCATAGGACCATATCTAGAACATAGACTCAGCAACTCTTTGTTGAAATGGAAGAGGAAAAAATATATAATGAGTGCCCCCCACCATGTGTGTGCCATTTTGCCAACTAGAATGTGCTCCTTGCCTTTCACCTGCCAAAAGTCTGCTCATACTTTAAGATCTAGATCTAATCTCCTCTCCCCTGCCAGTCTTTTCTGACTGCTAAGTTATTTACAATTTATGTCACTCACTTAACGTTTAGCATTGTAGCTTTGTCCTGTTAGCTGTCTTTTCATGTATGAATATCTTAACCCCCAAATAGGTGGTAATATAGCCTAATCCTTCTTTGTATTATTTTGGGATACTTCTTCCCCAACACTGCCACAGAATAGCCACTCCACGAATGTTTATGTATTGATCAAGCAGTTCGTATCCCTATTTTGTATCTCCCACAATGTCTACCTCAGCACAGAATAAATAATAGCTGATCTCTTGGTTGAGTTAGAAATGTAGCACTTCCCCTACCACAAATCTTCTGTTTTCTAACCTGACTCTTCCACCAAAGCGTCAACACGTTTGGGAAGCTGCCGTGTAACAGTATAGAGTTAAAGTTAGCTCTGTTGAATTTGGCTTGGCAGACTAAGCCAGGAAGAAAAATAAAATCTCTTCCAAATTTTCCACACCACCAAAAAGCACAGAGCTTTGGAAATCTGTGCAAAATGAGACATTACTTTAAGTTTGTTAGAAATGTAAGAGGGTGGTTTGGAAGACAATGAAATAGTTGGAAAGAATTTTTCAAATATGGTCAAACCCTGTTATAGCATTATGAGCAGGGGGGTCTTGAAAAATCCTTTGTATAAACTGCAGGGCAGCTTAGTTGCTCAGTTAATGAAATTAAGGAGCTGAGCCATCTGGGGAGGATGGAAACCAATCACAGTATACCCTTGCAATAGCCCTGCCACATGCATATCAATGATCTGGGGGGGATTTTTGTCGTCATTTTTTGTTTGTTTGTTTTTAGTATAAGTGTGAGTTCCCAAATTCCATTTCTAGTACTAGTCAACTAGGTTATTTGGGCCAACCCTCCTCAAGTTTTTTTTTGTTTTTTCCTGCTTACCCCCCACCCAATTCCCCCCAGTACATAGTTGTATATTTTAGTTGTGGGTCCTTCCAGTTGTGGCATGTGGGACGCCACCTCAGCATGGCCAGACAAGCGGTGCCATGTCCACGCCCAGGATCCGAACTGGCAAAACCCTGGGCCACCGAAGAAGAGCGTGTGAACTTAACTGCTCAGCCACAGGGCTGGCCCCCTCAAGTTTTTTTATTGTAATAAAATATACACATAAAATTTACCATTTTAACCATTTTTAAGTGTACAGTTCAGTGGCATTAAGTCCATTCACATTGTTGTGCAACCATCACCACCATCCATCTCCAGAACTGTTTCATCTTCCCAAACTGAAGCTCTGTCCCCATTAGACTAACTCCCCCTCTCCCTCCCACCCTAGCACCTGGCAACCACTACTGTACTTTCTGTTCTATGAATTAGACTATTCTAGGTACCTCATATAAGTGGAATCATATAATGTTTGACCTTTTGAGTCTGGCTTATTTTGCTTAATATAATGTCTTCAAGATTCCTCCATCTTGTAGTATGTATCATATTAGTGACCCATTTTTACAGATGAGGAAGTTGAAGCTCAGATAATTTGTCTAAGGTCATTCAGGTCTGTGTGGCCCAAAATAGAGGCTCTATAATCTTTAACCATGTAAATAATACCAATTGCTAACTGTATGCTTGAACTATGCTAAACACTTTACGTTTTATTTTCATTCAGTCCCTTCAAAAACCCTCTGAGTTCATTATCTGTGTCTTGGAATGAGAACCTGGCTCAGAGATTGAGAGCTGGTCCACGGTCCCGTGGCTGGGAAGGGGTGGCGCTAGGCTAGGCTCTATCCCCGTGCTTTGCTTCTCCATAAGAGGTTCTATGAGAAGATTTCCCCAAAGCAGTTGTTTTCATGTGCACGTGGAGACCAAGAACACCAGCCCGCTCTCCAGGAGGCAAGAGCGTGGGCTCCTTCCTCCTGAGCTACCTGGCCTGAGACAGCCACTCGAAGAACCAGGAAAAGTTAAGGGCTTGATGGGAATAAAACCCAGGGGGCGCTTTGAAACTCCCCTGAGGACTTGACAAGTGTTTGATGTGAAAAAGCATTTCTTGTCTGTAAAATGTGTGTCTCTTAGGCGCTCTTAAGATGCCAACATGCTGGATGACTGGGAGCTGGGAGGGCTGGGGAGGCAGGTTTGAAAGCAAGACTCTACGAGCCTGCCCAGCCAGCTTCTCTTTGCCTGGCTTTGGCTCTCCCTCCATCAAGGCCTGGATTGGAGTTGTCTTTCCCAAGGCAGTAACTGTCAGAGGAACCATCTGGTTTGGTTTCTTGTGACTAACTCCAAGGAACAGAAATCCCTCTGGGAAGAAATCGCAGCAGCCGTGAGAGGCAACTCCGGTGTTGGCTCGCTGGAAACTGGGGAGGCGCCAGCCCGGAATGGCCCCCTTGGGAGCGTCAGGCCTAAGACAGGCCGCTCTGAGAACAAGAAGGCAAACCTCTCAGTTGCAGAGCATTTGTGTATGGGAGTGGAGGGGAGGGGGAGGGAGAGGGCTAAAAGGTGCCCAGGGTGTCTGCTACAACTGGAGGTCACCTGCCACAGGAAGGCTTTATTAGTGGGCCCCACCGAGCTGTAATCCGCCCTCATTAAGCCAACTCACTTCCTCTTCTTTTATCACCGATATCATAAATGCGTGCTGTATCTATACTTCAGCCTGTCTAGAGATTCCCCCAGATCAGGGCTGCCTTCTCTTTCATTCTGTGCAGGCTCTGCAAATGCCAGCTGGCTGGCTGGCTGATTTCCTGCAGGTGGGCATTTACTGTAGCATCTCTTCCATCTTCTGAACTGACTCTGGGGATGTTAGAGCCGGAAGGAGCCTCAGAGCCCGTTTAGCCCAGCCCTCTTATTGGTGAGGTTAAGTGACCCGTCCAGAGTCACACAGACATTGCTGGGGCTGGAATGGGACCCAG
The DNA here is from genome assembly GCF_041296235.1 of Equus asinus. Taxonomy (NCBI): domain Eukaryota; kingdom Metazoa; phylum Chordata; class Mammalia; order Perissodactyla; family Equidae; genus Equus; species Equus asinus. The sequence continues at coordinate 62,981,789 of NC_091797.1, read as the reverse complement.
GTCTCCTGCCTCCCAGGCTTGTGATCTTTCCTTACATTAAACGGAGGGCTTCCATCCCAGAAAACCCCAGAGCAGTTCATTAGGAAAAGCAGTAGAGAGCCATTGGACCCTAGGTCTTATTATCAGAATTTCATTTTCTCCTCTTCCCTTTCGGCTTTTTTTTTTTTTTAATATAGGGAAGGTAAAGGGGAAAAAACTGATTTACTTAGTTCCCAGACCACTTATTTAAATTGTGCCCAATTCTGAGCAATAATTCATCACTCTCCCTGACTTCCACTCCTCACTTAGCTTTCCTAGCCAAAGTGAACTAATATGTTCATGCTCTATAGGAGGGAAACTCATCCTACCCTCGGTCCCAGAAAGAGTGCAAGCCCTTACAGGAAGCCTAAAAGAAACATATAAGAAATATAAGTGTCCCCTCCCTGAGTGTCATTCCTCTCCCAATAAGCCCCATGGGTAAGGGGGCAGATGGGACCAACTAGTAGGTATTGAGCACCCACTTGGGGCAGTGAGCTCTATGTTAGCATTCTGCACACATCCCTAACTCAGTCAGCACAAACCCTAGGAAGCAAGTGTTGTTATCCGCACTTCACAAGGGGTTAAGGAAACTGTCCCAAAGCACACAGATAGCAGAGGGCGGAGCAGGAATTGGATCCCAGGTCTCTGTAGCTACAAAGTCTGGATTCTTCTCTGTTCCACCGTGCCCCGTTTCATTCTGTATTTCAAGAGTAGCTGTGAACACATAGTCCCCCTTCCCTTATCCCCCTATCGTACTGCCCGTCTTGCCTGAGTCAAACCCTGCCCTTGAAAGCAGTCTGCACCCTCCCGGTGGTGCACAGGTGTTGCCTTGTGGGGCTTCACACTGAGCTTCTGCATCATACAAGCAGGTGACAAATTAAGAGTGAGTCAGGGAATCGCATTTTCGTTACTCTGAAAGTGGGACCTGCCCCATAACAGCACCTTTTCTCCTGTTGAGTAATCCCTGCATGAATAGGTGGCATCTGCAATGACTAGTTATAAATGATCTATTCTGGGAGGTGTCCAATGCATCATCTGAGAACACGAAGTAGCTACTCTCGTCACAGATGGAGAAGCAGACCATTGTGGATGGTGCAGGAGCTGGGGCTTGGCTGCAGCCTGTGGAAGGGTTTTATTTAAGTGCGGAGTCTGTTTGGTTGCCAGGGTAAACTAAGTGGTTGTATAACAGAAGTCTTCCAGCCGTCGCTATCATCTGACCCATTCTTCTTTCTTCCCAGTGACGCTCGCTCGACAGCTCTGCGCTCTTTCAGAAAGTCTCTCGCTGGCACACTGTGAACTAGAGAGTAGCAGCACGCTCAGCAGTACTCTAGATACTTGTTAGTTTCATCACTTAGTTGGTCAGGAGGAAAAGAAAGACCTAGGCATCGTCCCTTTTAAACATTTACTATTTTGACAGTCCTTTACTAATCCAAACTTCACTATACACAGCAATTAAGCATCCTTTTCTGGTCTAAGGTTAGGGCTTTGGGAGAAGGAGACATCAAAAGATAAGATCCCTGCCTGCTGGTGTGTCCACCATCCAGCCAAGCTCTCCACCCTGCCCACATGGGGCTGGCTCTCCTTTACTTGGTGAGCAGGTGGGCATGCACAGGGTGGTAGAGCTGGGTAGACCTTGGCTATCACATCAGAGCAGGGAATGGGATCCAAGTGAAAGGAAGTTTCAGAGAAAGTTGGAGTCATGTTTCCAGTTCTCTGAGCCAGGCTGAATCTCTCAGAATGGAGGCTGATGGGAGGCCTGTTGGAAAAGCAGGAGAGGTGGAGTGTGGACCGAGCAGTGTACCATGGCGTCATTCATACCCAGCTGTGCACAGGCAAACGTGGGCTGTCTTATGTCCTGTTTTCTCCTCACTAGAGGTAAGCCCCTAACGGGCAGGATGATCTGAATTCCTTTTGTGTGCCCTGTAGCATCCAGCCCTGTGCTAGACAAATGGCACCTTGTAAATGCTCATGGGAAGCACCAGAGGCAAAAATCGTTTGCTAAATGAGCAGTGTTTGCTGAAGGAGTATATGAGGTTGGAATGTGGCATGGCTAGCTTCACTGCAAGAGGCCATGGCGTGGCCATGGAAGCACAAGTCCCATCATAGCCGTGAGGGGATGGCCCTCTCCTCAGCCTCCTCCCTGGTTGCTCCAGGACCTCGGCAGACCGCTGGCCCCTGGATGTGAGCTGGTTGGTTCTGGGTTCCCTTCACATGCTTATTTGTATCCAGCTCAGCGCCTGGAACATGTGTTTGTTGAATGACTAAATGAATCTATGAATGAACTAGTGATAGTTGAAGCCCTGGAAGCTCAAACATTCTAAGATTCTCACACCAAAATCTCTGTTAAAAATTCAAGTTCTAGCCAGTGACCAATTCATTTTAGCCAGTATCCCAACGCAATGAAATTCCAACACCAAAAAAAATGTTTAGGCTCTCTCTTCAAACCCATTATAATGAGATTTGACCTCTCAGCCTCAGTGATGAGTGTTCTCGTTTACTTTGCCTGTGAGTAGAAGCTACGAAGTACGCACAAGAGAACTTTATTTGCGTTTAAAACTGCAGATTGTCAATGCAGAAGGTTTCTCGTCCTGAAAGTCGTGCCCACGTGAGTCTTAGGGGAGGACCATGGCAGCTCCACACTGCCCAGGTGCTGGGGAGGACAGGGGTTGTGGCTGCAGCCCCACCCCGGCCCCCACACTCTCCCTGCAGCCCTTTATTTTCCCACCAGCTGCTTGGCTGCCCAGTGCACCTTCTAATGAGCCTGTAAGCTGGAAAGACCTTTATGACAGCATGGCTGTTCCCAGGGCTTCCCACTCCGCGTCACAGGTACTCCTCATCCGGGCTTGCATCCTCTCTGATAGTCAAAGGGCAGAGCTCGAGAGGAACACGGCTCACTCTGTCTCTGTCTTGAACAGAGGGATTAAAAGAACTTATTCTTCTCAACAATTTGCAAACCTTGTCACTGCTTAGAAGAGGTTGGGCTGTGAAAGGGAAGAGATGAGGAGTGTGGTGGAGCAGGCCAGTGTGATAGTTAACAGCTGGGCTCTGAAACCAAATTGCCTAGGGATTTTTTTGTGTTTTTTAAAATGGAGGTGAAAATTAACCATTTTTAAACTATACGATTCAGTGGCATTTAGTACATTCACAATATTGTGCAACCACCACCTCTGTCTAATTCCAAAACATTTTCATCAAAAGAAAATCCCGTACCCACTAGGTAGTTTCTCCCTATTCTCCCCTCCCCCAACCCCTGGAACCAGCAGTCTGCTTGCTATCTATGTGGATTGCCCTATTCTGGATATTTCATGCAAATGGAATCATACAGTATGTGATCTGTTGTGGCTGGCTTGTTTCACTTAGCGTGTTTTTGAGGGTCATCCACATTGTAGCATGTATCAGTACTTCATTCCTTTTAATGACAATAATATTCCATTGTATGGATATACCATATTTTGTTTATCCATTAATCCATCGATGGACATTTCTACCTTTTGGCTGTTGTGAATAGTGCTGCTATGAAAATTCTTGCACAGGTTTTTGTTTGAACACCTGCTTTCAATTTTTTGGGCTGTATACCCAGGAGTGGAATTTCTGGGTAATACAGTAATTCTGTGTTCAATGTTGTGAGGAGCCAGCACACTGTTTCCCACAGTGACTGTACTATTTTACATTCCCACTAGATTGCCTGGTTTCAAATCCAGCCCTGTCACTTATTAGCTGTGTGAACTTGGGAAAGTTACTTCTGCTCTATGTACCTCAGTTTCCTTGTCTATATAACAAGGACAATAATGATATCTGCCCAATGGAGTTGTAATGCTTAAATGAGTTAATGTATGTGAAGAGCTTAGAGTAGTGCCTGGGACATAATAAGCGCTACATCAATGTTTGCTGCTGCTGCTGTTATTGAGGGTCAGCGGGAGTCATGGCAAATGAGAGAGTGAGTAGCTTTTAGGCTAAAAGAGGCTGCAGTGAGTGAAATAAAAGAATCAGAGAGTTCTAATCCAGACACTTGGGGTTGGGCATTGAGGGCATCCCTCCCTTTGAGGAATGCATCCTCTTAGCTATTCAGTGATAAGCTGCGAGGTCCTCCAGCTCCTGACTCCGTGGTTTTCATGGTTGGACCACTCCTCAGGAATGAGGAAGTCTGGGGCTTCCACTCATGGCCGACTGCCAGCCCCGCCTTCAGTTCTCCAACAAGCGAAAGGAAGACAGGAGTATGTCCCACCATCTGAAAGCTCCCAACGGAAGTTTCCAGAAAACAAATAAAAGGCCGTTCTCTTTCTCTCTCCAGTGACGTTAGGAAAAGGCAAATCTGTTGACTCTACTGAATTATCACCAGATATTCTGCCAAATACTATTTCTCTCAATTTATAAAATTAATCCATATGTTTATGATTCATTCACACCTAACTCATCAAAATGTTTTGGAAAAGCTATTTGAATCCCAAGAATCCCTATAGGGGCCTTCTTTAAAGCACATAGAAACAAGAAGATAAATTTTTTCCATCCATCTTTGGTTGGAAACCTCAACTTCTAGAGTGGCCATATTACCAACTCTTCTGCTAAGACATCCCTGAATGAATTTAAAAAGTAGCAGTTGCCACACTGATGCTTTCACCTCGCACTCCTGTAGCACTTTATAACTTACAGAGCCCGGCCACTGTCCCAACAGGTCTCTGTAACAGTTTGGAAAGGTTAATGGGGAAAGCGGTGTTACCTCTTTCCACAGAGAAGAAACTGAGACTCAGGAAAGGTGTGTCGTAGCCCAGAAATGAGGGAGCCAGTGTGGTGACTCTGGGCTGCTGCTGGCACAAGGGGCCTCTGCGTGAGTCGGGGAGAGGCTCCCCTGGGACAGGGAATTGGCAGGAATGTTCCTGCCCCGGCCGGTGGAGGCAACCCCTGCAGTGTGCCCAGCTCAGCAGGAAGCCATCTTCACAGCCTTACACGGTCACCAGGGCTCTGACAACCTGGGCCTCCCGGATCCTGCGCTGGACTTGTTCTAGATGTTGCTGCCATCATCAAGCTGCACACAATCCCCCGCTCTTTTTCTCACTCCTTAACTAATTTCTCCTGCCCTATAATCTTCCATCTCTCAGAAACTCAGGATTTCGCAGCAGTCCTCCTTGATGAAGTGGGGATAAAAGCAAGGTCCTGTCTTCCTCACCTGGTAGAAGGGAGGCAGGCTGTTCCAGCTGCCAGGAAGAGGCTCAGCACGGCTCTACGCCTCTCTCGGGGACACTGTCTCTAAAGGACCCAGCCGGGCAGGCCTTGCCCCCTCCAGCAACACCACAAGGCCTGAAACACACACGCACATCAGGGGAGGAAGGCTCCTGAAGCGTGTACGCAGAGCATCTACACCAGGCACCATGCCTAAAAGTGTTTCTCTATAGACTGAGTTCTGCCAAAGGCCTCGCTACCTGGCGGGCCCATGTTCCCAGCGGGCTGCTGTGCTTGCGGTGCTCACTGCCCACCTGATTTACAAGTCGTAAGAAGAGGTCCCATTTATTGAGCTCTTCCAATGAGCCAGGACGCAGCACTTTGTGCATTTTATCTTTTGATTCTCCTTTGGGCAGTCCGCTGAGGTAGGCATGACTACTCTCCACATTTCACAGATGAGGGAACCAAGGCCAGTGAAATAACTAGCCGAAATTGCCCAGGGAGGAAATGGCAGAGCCGGGCATGAACCCTGGCAGCCTGGCTCCAGCCATGTCCCTCAGCGTCTACACTGACCACTCCTTCTGCCGGGAAAGTGGGGTGAGGCTGCGCTGGTTGAAAGAGCTTGGAGCGGTCCCGGGTATTTATTATCCTTTGCTACTCTCTGGTGTCTCTGTTCCTGGCGGGCATCTGCCTCCGTCAGTGATAGAAGGCAGGGGTGGAAGAGGAGCAGGAGGAGGCTGCGGCCGAACACAAGCAGGGGCCGTGGAGACCTGGCAGGGTGGAAGGAATGCTCTTCCGCCAGCGCAGGCAAGGCTGTGCCAGCCTCTGCTTAGGCCTTAAAGCAGATCCCCACCCAGGTGTTCCAGCAGCTGCGTAGCATCCATGCAGCAGTTTTTATCCAGCGCCTACTGTATGTCAGACATTGCTCCGTGCACCAGAGAAGCAAAGGGGAATAAGGCTGCTGGGCGCTGCCCTCCAGGAATGCAGTGTCGGGGAGGCTGCAGGGTGACAAGCAGGCAGCCAGGGAGACCAGGGTTCCAGGGGATGTGCTGAGGAGCTGCAGAAGCGCACTCCTGCCCAGTGCCCGGCGGGGCAGGTCTCTTCTTTTTTTAATATAGTGACTTTACTGAACTATAATTAACATATCATACACCCATGTAAAGTATCCAACTCACTGGTTTTTAAAATATTCACAAGGTTGTCAGCCATCACCACTAACTAATTCCAGACATTTTCATTACCTCCAAAAGAAACCCTGGACCCATTAATCATTCGCCATTGTCCACCACTCCCTGAACCCATGGCAATTACTAATGTGCTTTCTGTCTGTGGATTTGTCTATTCTGGAGATTTCATCTAAATGGAATGATATGATATGTGGTCTTATGTCTGACTTCGTTCACTTAGAATGATGTATTCAAGGTCCATCTGTGTTGTAGCATCAGAACTTCATTCCTTTTTAGGGCTGAATAATATTCCATTGTACACATGTACAACATTTTGTTTATCCGTTCATCAATTGGAATCAGATTATTTCCACTTTTAGGCGCTCTTGAATATTGCTGCTGTGAACATTCGTGTCCAAGTTTCTGTGTGGACATGTGCTTTCATTTCTCTTGACTGTACACCCAGGAGTGGAGTTACTGGATCATATGGTAATTCTGCTTAAATGTTTGAGGAACTGGCGAACTGTTTTCCAAAGTAGCTGCACCATTTTACATTCTCACCAGCAAGGTATAAGGGTTCTTATTTCTCCATGTCTTCTCCAACACTTGTTATTTTCCATCTTTTTCATTATGTCCATCTTAGTGGATGTGAAGTGGCATTTTATTGGTTTTGAATTGCATTTTCCCTGATGGCTAATGACACTGAGCATCTTTTTACATGCTTATTGGCCATTCATATATCTTCTTTGGAGAAATTTATTCAAATATTTTGCACATTTTTTGTTGAGTTATGTATCTTTTTATCCTTGAGTTGTAAGAGTTCCTTGTATATTCTGTATACAAGTCCCTTGTATATTATTTACAAATATTTTCTCCCATTCCGTAGGCTGTCTTTTCACTTTCTTGATGGTATCCTTTGAACCACGAAAGTTTCTAATTTTGATGAAATCCAGTTTGTCCATTTTTTCTTTTGTTGCCCACACTTTTGGCATCATACTTAAGGAGCCTCAGCCTAATCCAGGGTCATGAAGATTTACTCTTATATTTTCTTCTAAGAATGTTGTAGTTTCAGCTCTTACATTGAGATGGATGATTTATTTTAAGTTAATCTTTTTGTATTGCGTGAGGAGAGGGCCAGCTTCATTCTTTTGCATGTGGATTCTTCTCCAGTTGTCTCAGCACAACCTGTTCAAAGACATTTCCCCATTGAATGGTCTTGGCGCTCTTGTCAAAACTCCGTTAACTTTCAGTGGGGCGATTGTGCTTTGGATGGAACAAGTCAGCACTTCGCGCCAACATGGGTCTCAGATGTGTGGTTTCATCTGCTCCCACTCAGAGAGAGCTGTCAGTTTCCCTCTCTGAGCCAGGTTTCTCTTGCTCCCATTTTGGTACCTGGAGGGCTTGGGTGTGTGTGATGTCTGGGGCACTCATGTCAGGAGCATGGAATATGGAGAAAGGGCCAGCAGCTCTACGTCATCGGAGGCCCTCGGGGGCAGTTCAGGCAGCTGCCCCAGTACTCAGGGTCCATCCCCAGGCATGTCTGCTGAGTGGAGCTATTGGCCTGAGCTGGACTGAAAAAGAAAGAGGGAGGTGGGCAGGAGGTTTGTCTTCTCCCTTCTTCTAGAGCAGGAGTTGAGGTGTCCAGTGAGGGAATGGAGCCGGCGATGTGATGTCAGGGATCCTGAGGAAGCCCCTAGGAAAGGCTGTCTCCCCACAGCCCGACTTGACTGTCCTAGTACCTCAGTGGTAGCCTCTTCCTTTGCCTTGATCCAAACAGGGCTCTGTACCTGGCTGAAACGCCAATGGCCCTGTGAGGCACAGTGTCCTAAATCTTAGGAGCTTTTCCTTCCCGTAGGTGGACTCTAGGCCAGAGCGGGGAAGACAGCAGGACAAAGATGACTAAGCCCAGGTGGGGAAGGGAGGGGAGGCAACACTGGAAGAGGAGGTAAAGGGACAGCTCAGCAAGGCCAGGACCCGAGGCAAACCCTTCACTGATCAGGTGCCTTCTACTCAGCCAAGGGGAGTGGCATTAAAACAGACGGTGGGAGAGAAGGAAGAGAGAGAACCCCACTGAGAGCAAATCCATGACATATCGGAGGTCCCTGGAGGCAAAAGCTCTGGACCTAGTGGCAACAATGGGCGCAGTGGGTCTTCCACTGGGGCGCTGGAGTGGCCCAGGAGCCAACTCCACCAGAAGCCCATTTGTCCAAGGCTCTGGCATTACTGAAGGCCCAGTACTGTCTCACCTGCCAGAGAGAACGTGGCCTCTCCCTGGTCAGGCTAAGAACTGGCTGATGTCATCCTGGAGGGGATCTGCCCCAGACCCACTTGCTTTGCTTCAGCTTCTTCACCTGAGGCGAGGAAGGGCATGAGCCGACTCTCCTGCGGCTGGGGCTGGAAAAGAGGAATTCGTGTAGCTCTGAAGAAGAGAAGCAGAAGCGCCCAGAGAGGGAAGTGTCAGAGCCCTGGCCACACAGCCAATAAGAGGCAGCCTGGGGAGAGGGCCTGGTCTGCCAGCTGGTAGCCCGAGGTCTTTCTGATGAGACTTTCCTTACTGATGAGTCCTAGCAACTGTCATGTAAATAGTAATCCTTACTGCTATCATGTCCACATGTTCCAGAATCACCCAGCTGTTCCATGAAAGCCAAGTCAACACCCCCCTGGTAAAAGCAGAGGATTAAAGCGATTGTCTACATGGCACAGCGATGGTGTATAGTGTCTATATGGCACAGTTAGTCTATATGCTTCTCACAGCCTACAGAGGTGCCAAAAGAGCACCCCTCAGCCTTCCCTGGGGCCAGTCTCAGGCCTCAAGGTGACGGCAGCCTACCTTCCAAACGTGATTACCTTCTATGGGGTGAGAAAGGTGGAGGCTCACCGGCCTTCCTAACCCTGTCCGCGCGTCCACATCCCCTGAGGAGCCTAGGGAAAGCCCAGACACCCAGGGCCCCCTCCTACCTGCTGAGTCACAGTTCCCAGGGCTTGGCCCAGGGAGTCGGATTTGTGAGAAGCTTCCTTCCCAGGGGGCTTGGATGCATCTGGTCCAATGGAGGCAGCAGTCTTGATTATTCAAGCCAGTGTTCCCCTAACCACCGCCTCCCCGAAGCCTGTTAGCATCGTGATGTCTCTGTAATGCCACATTGGTAGTCTCTGGTCTCATCCTCAGCTCTCCACTGGGGTTGGGGAGATCCGGTCAGAGCCGGTGGTGCTGCTCCTGCAGGCGGTAGGCACACAGGTCCCTCACTCACCTCCCTTTCTCTCCTGTTCTCTAGGACACACAGGACCAGCCACTGCTACCGCATCACCTACCGCCACATGGAGCGGACCCTGTCCCAGAGCGAGGTCAGGCACATCCACCAGGCTGTGCAGGAGGCCGCCGTGCAGCTGCTGGGCGTGGAGGGCAGGTTCTGATCGCCACTTCCCCTGGGCCATGGCCCTCCTGGGGCTCCCGGATTTGCTGAAAGAGAAAAAGATACTGCTTGTGGACTGGGGCATCAGTCATCTTTTGACAAATGAGTCAGTTTTAGGACTTTGAGGAAATAAAGGACCGCTTTCCAGAAACTGTTGACATAGCATTTGTCTTTTATTTGTAGAAAGAAGGAAGAAAGAGCAATAAAATGAGAGTTCCCTCTTATTCCTTTTAGAAACGCTTTGCCGTTGGCTCCGTGTTGTTAATTGGTCCCTGGGTTCCGTTCAGGTGTAAACTCGGGCATGATTCTTGCCTGACAGGCTCTTCCACCCATGTAATGAGTGAGGCCACACAGAGGGACATCGGAAACTCCAGACATGGGAAGCTTTTGGAATCAGCTTCTGTTTCTGTCTCCCTTCTCTTGTGTTTCTGTTTTGCAAAGGGCAGCCTTCAAGCAGGGCACTAACGAAATGCCAGGGTTCCCCTCGGAAGTGGAGGGAGTCGCGTCTCTGAGCGGAGCAGGATTTGTCTGCTTTTCATAAACCGTGGCTTGGAGGCAGGCCTCTGGCCCCGGGGCTCAGGCTTAGCTGCCTGCTGCCCCACTGGAGAGGAAAGAAAGGAGAGGGAGCTGCCCCAGAGGCTTGGAGGCACACGAGGGGCAGGTGCCCAAAGCTCCTGAGAGTTCTGTGTCCTACCAGGAGGCTCCTCTTCCGGAGGCGACTTTTAAGGAGGAAGATGTGGCTTTGATGTCCCCCTTCCTTCCCATCCCAGGCACTTTGTAGTCTGCCTGCTTCACTCCTGACCAGTTTAATCATTGGGTTCCATCCCTGGCGTGATGCTGGAGGCTGATGGAGAGCTGCTACCGCCAACGTAGATATTTGATGAGGGGTGGCCGTTATCAGCACACGGGGGAGGGCACCGGGGGGCAGCTGCTTTCCAAAGGGCTTTGCTGTGACTTTACTGTGTTCTTCATTTGGACTTTTCCCTTGGATTTTCAAGGGAATTCAGGACTCTGTACCCCCCGATCCCACACTCAAACCTGGACCCAAACCATTGTCCAGGGTCCTGGGGTGCACTGGGCAGTTTCTCAAATGGTCAGATCTGAGTGGGAATGCCGAGTGTGATCAGTGATTTCTTCTCCAGGAGCGTTTGTAGCAGACCATTTCTGATCCAGCCTTGGGCTGCGTGTCCTGAGATCCCTTTTACCTCTAGGGCCGGGGAGACGTTCATTAATATTCTCTAACAAAACAAGCTAAGTGGGTAACACCCAGAAAACCCTGGACCACCCCAAGGCTCAGAACCAGAGGAAATATGTGTCAAACACTGTGCATGTGCGAACCCTATACTAGGCCTGGGTCAGGCTGACGTCCAGGAGGGTTCCAAGAGCTTTCTTGAACATTCTTCTCAACACGCCAAGGGGTATAATAAACTGTTACCTAAGTTTTACAAATGAGGCAGCTGAGGCCTAAAGAAGTCACGGCGCCTGCCCAGGAACGTCACCAGGAGATGGCAGTCCTCACACTTGAGCCTGTCGCCTCCAAATGAAGAACTCTATCTAAACAGACGCTGTTGGTCATGGGGTCTGCGCCTCCATCCTGCTCCGTGGGCCTGCGCTCTGCTTCTGTAGGAGCTCCAGCTGCGTGGGCTCACCCAGACCCCCTCGGCCTGCTCTGGCTGCTGGCACTGAGGCCAAAAGGGGGCCTGCCCTAGGAGGCACCCCAGCGAACACACTGCTCTTGACTTTTTCATGTGATTTCCACAGGAGAATAAATACTGAAAAAAAAATATATAAAGGGCAATTTAATCCATAAGATGAACGGCACTTGCAGTTCAAGAACATCCCTATAAAGCAGAGCACGGTGCCTAACACCAGCGCCATCTCTGTGGCCTCCTTGTAAATGGGAATGATAACAACAACGCCTGCCTCAGGCTTGCGGTGAGGAGGGAAAGAGACACGGCACGTGGTACACCTGGCACAGAAGCCGGCCCTAACGAGCAGTAAAGGATCCCTGCTCTGATTACTACTCAGGTGGGAGAAGGTAGAACCATGGATGTTAGAGCTGGGACAGGTCCCAGAGAGCGTCCCCATCTCCCCCCCCATCTATACATGAGGACACGCAAGTCCGAAGGGACAAAACGGCTTACCCAAGGACACAGCTAATTACTGTGGCGCAGGGCCTAGAGCCGGGCTCTTCAGGCCGTTTTTCACAACACCATCCTGGGCACGTCTTTAGGTGTCAGGCCCTCTGAGAGCCTGGCATTCACAAGGGTCAGGAAGGTTCAGTCTGAGGTTGCAGCCACATCCTAGAGCTGAGGACCAAGGATCCTTCCAGCACCTGTTTGGCCTCTCCCTGTGACTAGGCCTCTCAGGATGCCAGCCAGACTGAGGTCGCAGGCATTGGCCACTCTGAACGTTGTGGCAATAAATTCTGTGACCACCTGCAATCTCAGGTGGGGCGGAGGGCCTTGTGGGCTCCATGGCCATTTGCGCCTTTGTCCCCTCCCTGCCCTTCTCCCTGCTGAGTGAGACCGTGTTGGACTGATTCCCCTGTGCTGGGCCCTCTAGCTTGTCTGTCCTGGAACTGGCCAGTATAGCTCAACACTGGCCCAAGGCTCCCAGCGTTGGCTGGTGGTCAGACAGTCCAGAAATGAGAAAGGGAAGCTTCAACACTAGAGGTTCTTCCATTTTTCTTCATATGTAAGAGGAAATAAGTGACTAAACTCAAAGCATATATGAGAGTCTCCAAGTGCCCACACAGCTGGCTCTTCCTACCCAGATACCTCAGTGGGGACCCTGAGTCCTCTGTTCCCATTCTGGGAGTTCTCCAGACTCCACACTGACCATCATCACTTGAATGCACTTAGCAGCTACGAGCCAGGGCCGTCTGCCTATTTGCAGGTCGTTTCATTGTTTCCTGTGGCAGGAGGGCACCTGACAGTGGCTGTCGCTCATGGTGTTCCAGACACAGAGTTCTACATTCCTTCAGCCACTGGGAGTAGGGGCTACCATTCTATGTGCCACAGATGGAGCCAGGAAAAGGCAGGCCAAATCCAGCATCATTTCATTCAATCCTCACAACCCCCTGGTGGTGTACCATTATTATCTCCAGTAATCTAGAGCAAGATTAACAAGCTCAAGGAGAGGTTGCAAAGGCGGGCCTGGCAGTCTTTCTGACTTCCAAGCCTGTGCTCCTAATGGTGCCTCCCACTCCTCCCACGCACTTGCTCAGGCACTAGGCCCACTACAGCCAGGGCTCAGAATCCGCTCTGGACCAAAGGCGGATGGGCCACCACTGTGGGAGAGACATCACCAGCATGGGCTTCATCCTGCAGGACAGCGGCAACAGCAACAGACGAGCCACAGGACCCTCTCAGTCAGGTGTTATGGCATGTGACGTGGGACCAGCTATGGGTTCTCTGTCAAAACTGTTAGAAGCCCCTCTTTATCCTCTGGTGCTCAAAGTGGTCAGTGCATTTACACTTGCAACCATGGCTGTTTCAGGATAGCAAGTCAGATTCAAGGCCACAGTCAGAGCTGAGAGAGTCGGCTCCTGAGTGACTTTTCAGAGAAAAGTCTGAAACTGAACAATCTAAGACCTTGCAAGGGAAATCCATGTTCCCAGGAGGATGTGTCCTAGCCCCGGGAGGTGGGGCAGCTGGCGAGAGGAATGTTATCCCTGACCTCAGTGATTACTCAAGATCCTATTGGCTTTGAGTTTTCTGGGTGGCTTCTGTCCTGGGAAATGCCTCACTGCTCTACAAGCAAGCAACAAACAAACAAAGCCAGTGCCCTGTGCAAAGGCAGGGGCTACAGGCAGAGTTCCAGCCATGTTGATGAGACCACCCTGCTGTGGTCCTTTTTCCTGCCCATTCCTGAGCCCAGGCGCTGTTCTCAGGAAGAGTGTGGAGCAAGGATGCCCCACGGAGCCCTGGACCAAGCCTGGGGCCGAGTTGAGGTCCAAATCTAAACCCGGCTCTGCTACAGATGAGTCATTGAGCACCCCTAAGGCTTAATTTCTTCCACTCTAAAGTGGAGGTGATAATTCGTGCCCTTCCTACCACGGATTGAGTGTGAATGGTTCAGCAAGAGCAAGAAAATCATGTGTAAAACTCTTAGGCATCTCATGTGAGCCTCACAAAAACCCTGTGAATGGTAACCACATCGTGTCTATTTAGGAACATGAGGCTGGAGGACCAGGCCCGTATCCTCCAGGCAGTGGGTGCTGGAGCTGGAATTTAAGGCCACCTCTGGAGCTGGCCCCGTGGCTGAGTGGTTAAGTTCAAGTGCTCCGCTGCGGCAGCCCAGGGTTCAGATCCTGGCTGCGGACATGGCACTGCTCATCAGGTCACGTTGAGGCGGCGTCCGACATGCCACAACTAGAAGGACACAAAACTAAGATATACAACTATGTACTGAGGGTTTGGGAAGATAAAGCAGGAAAAAAAAAAGGCCACCTCTGTAAGGCAAAAGCCCATGACCTTCCCACCAAGCCTTATGTCTGTCAAGAATGGAAGACAGATGAGAACACATGACCGTGCATTGCTCTATGCAGCCTCGAGTATAAAATGCAGAGTGCCCTCCATAGCTTTCTCTCCCAAAAGGAGGGCCACCGTGTGCATGTCTTTGTCTGTTCCAGATAGAAGCATTAAAGAGGGATTGGCATCCTCACGCATCAAAAGGATGGAGGGGAGACCAGCCAACACTGAGCTAAACAGGAGACGCCAAGGAGGGCACTTGAGCTACAGGAATGGATCTGAAAAGGAGATCAGTGTGTTCAACTCTAAAGCAGCACCTTCCAGCCCGAGTTCCCTGCCATCTTGGGCTATTAGAATTTCACGTGCAGGACAAGGTGCACCCAGGGCCGAGCGCAGATCAGGGCTTGCTGGCTGTGTAGTGTCACCCCCTCTCTTGCAGTCAAGAAAGGATTTCAGAATGCGTGTGAGCTTGACATTATTAGAGAGGAAGCTTTCAAATCTATTTTTAACAGCTTCTAATCCATCAAGAGTGAATCATTTGAAGTCATCTATACTTTATTAGTAGTAAGAAATAACTAGGGTGCCAAAGCAACCCAATGGAGAAAGGAAAGGGTTTTCAACATGGTCATCCATATAAAATATCCAGCTGGAACAACTGGCTATCCATATAAAAAGAGGATCTCAACCCCTACTTCATACTTCACATAAAAATGATTTAATAGGGAGCATAGACCTGAACGTAAAAGCCAAAAACTTATTATAAGGCTTAAAGAAGAAAACATAAGGGACTATCTTTGCGACCTTGGGTAGGCAAAGATTTCTTAGAGAGAAGACAGAAAGAACTAGTAAAAAAAAAATTGACAAATTGGACTTTTTCAATATTGGAAACTTCTGCTATTTGAAACACATCATTAAGGACATGAACAGGCAAACCAAAGATGGGGGAAAATATTTGCGACATGTATGTTCAACAAAGGACTTATATCCAAAATATGCAAAGAATTCCTACAATTCAATAATAATTTTTTTAAAAAGCCCTTCTGAAAAAATGGGCAAAGACTTGAACAAATACTTAACCCAAAAAAAAGATTTATAAATGACCAATTGGATGAAAAGATGCTCAACATTATTAGCCATCAGGGAAATGCATTTATGAAGTGAGCGAGCAGACAGAGCTAATGAATAGTGGCAAAAAGCGGATCAGAGGTTGCCTGGGCCTGGGAAGAGATTGACTGAAGAGGCACAGGGGGAATTTTTAGGTGATGGAAATGTTCTATATCTCGATAGGAATGTGGGTTACGGGGACGAATGTTATTTGTGAAAACTCATCAAACTGTACACTTTAAGATCTGAGCCTTTCACTGTATGTAAATTATACCACAATAAAAAAGAAAAATTACACGTGTTGTGTCTCACAACCAAATGAGCACAGCAGCTCCGGAGCAGAGAAGGCCGCTCAGCACCGAGGCATCAGGGATCCTGCTCCCCCGGACATACGGGTGGACATAGCATGGGACTCTGGCAGCATGATCATCTTTGAGTTATGGAGCACTGGGGTGTGTGGATCTCTCCGGGAGAGTGGCAGCACACGAAAGGGAGATAGGGCGAAGCTGGAAGAGCAGGGTGCAAGCCCAGGCTGGCAGAGGACACAGGCAGAGAAGCAACCGGGCCCTGCTGACCCAACTTTCCATCCCTCAGT
Organism: Equus asinus; assembly: GCF_041296235.1. Lineage (NCBI taxonomy): Eukaryota > Metazoa > Chordata > Mammalia > Perissodactyla > Equidae > Equus > Equus asinus. Next base: position 62,965,864 of record NC_091797.1, on the reverse strand, counting down.
GGTGTCCTCGGAGTCACGGCACTGCCCACTTTGTCCATGAGGGCAGCAAGCTGAGGACTGGCCAGGGTGGACTCAACAGCACAGAGAGAAGAAGGAAAGGACAGGCCCCAAGGGCTGCGGATGGAGCCTCTGGCTTATCCATGTTGCTTCTTCCCATGTTGCTCCTTTTGAGCTGGAGCAGCACAGTGCACACAAGCCATGCTGGTCCCTGCTGCAGCTGGGGGTCAAGCTTATAACAAAGCACGTCCTGTGTTCATCTCCTGCCCAGTGGGACTCACCCAGTGATCAAACAGTGAAGCCAGGGCAGCTGCCCAGGGCTGCCTGGCTCCACAGAACATCTCTCCGACCTTGGGGAGGTCAAGAGTGTGGCCTGGTTGAGAAGTCAGGCTCCATCACGCTCTCCCTCCTGCTCTCTGGCCTCCAGTCCTGCCGCCAGCCTTCCTCCAGTCGGGTGGAGTGAGGAGACCAGCACCTGCTCTTGGACTAGAGCCTCACTAACCGCCACCCACCCCCCCCCCCCAGCAGCCCTGGGTCCTCCTGTATCCCACGTCTGAGCTGGACAGGTCAACGACCAGCTGCCTACAGCTGGGAGGAGCTGAAGGCCCTGCTGAGGGTTAACGAGCCCTCAGTCATCAGGTGTGAACTGCAGCCCTGCTCCCCACTAGCTGCTTACCAGCTGGGGGCCTCCAGAAGTTTCCGAGCCTCCTGACTCGCTTTCCTGGCTTGTAAAATGAGGATACCAATCCTTCTCTCAGGATTGTGATGAAGGTTAAATGACCTCAGGTGTGGGGAGCTCATATTTTTTAGCACAATATACTGTTACGGGTAAACTTGTATTTTTCTTAATAGCCCACGTTGGGAAAATGTTCTGGAATTAGATAGTGCTGATGGTTGCTCAACTATGTGAATATACCAAAATCCACTGAATTGCATCCTTTGAACGGGTGAACTTTATGGTCTGTGAATTATATCTCAGTAAAGCTATTATAAAAAAATGTTGGGGTGGGCCCGCTAGTGCAGCAGTTAAGTTTACGCACTCCCCTTCGGCAGCCCAGGGTTCACCAGTTCAGATCCCAGCTGCAGACCTACGCACCACTTATTGAGCCATGCGGTGGCAGGTGTCCCATATATAAAGTAGAGGAAGATGGGCACGGATGTTAGCTCAGGGCCAATCTTCCTCAATAAAAACAGGAGGATTGGTGGCAGATGTTAGCTCAGGGCTAATCTTACTCAAAAAAAAAAAAAGTTAAACATGTATTTACCACATGATCCAGAAATCCCATTCCTAAGGTATTCCCCAAGAGAAATAAAGCATAGAATTTTATTGAACAAGGAAACCCAAGCAGAAGAAACGTGCCTCTGAGACTGGCCATTGAGTCTGTCCTCTACTCTTGCTGGGGATTTGGCCACTGAGGACTCAGCGGGCAGCTCTCACACGAGCCGGGAGCAGATCCAACCAGACATTTGTAAAGGAGGTGTGTTCTGTCTGGCTATTAAACTGTAGCATTCTGGTGTCTCTCTTCTAGCTCATTGACCTGGCTGCTTCCGCCTCTCCCCAGGGAGCAGGGGCTGGTGGTTCCTCCCCTCCCCAGGAGGGCTCTATGGACCAGCTCCTTGCTATGTAATGTGCAGCTCCTCGACCAGAAGCACGAGCATCACCAGGAGCTTATTAGAAATGCAGAGTCCCAGGCCCGCCCCAGACCTGCATTTAACAGGATCCCCGACGACTGGTGTGTGCATTAGATCTAGAAAGGCTCTAGGCCAGAGAAATGCCTTCCTTTCAGAGCACGGAATGTTGAACCGCTCGTAATTAAGGCTTACCCAGACTGCAAAAGTGATGAGGAAGAAAATTCCACCTCTCAGATCCTTGAGGGCTCCTGTTATGAGTTGAGTTGTGTCCTTCCAAAAAAAGAGATGTTGAAGTCCTAACCCCCAGGACCTCCGAGTGTGACCTTGTCTGGAGAGGTAATTAGTTAAAACGAGGTCGTACTAGGGCAGGGTGGCACTAATCCAATACGCCTGGTGTCCTTGTAAGAAGACTGCCACGTGAAGACAGGCACACGCAGAGAGAACGTCCCGTGACAGCCGAGGCAAAGATTGAAGTCAGGCAGCTGCAGGCCCCGGAACCCCAAAGATTGCCAACAAACCACCAGAAAGTAGGAAAAGGCAAGAAAGGACTCCACCCCAGTTTTCAGAGGGAGCATGGCCCTGCTGACAGCTTGAATTTGGACTTGTAACCTCCAGAACTGTCAGAGAATAAATTTCTGTTTTCAGCCGCCCAGTTTGTGGGGCCCCAGGAAACTAATACAGGCCCCAAGAGGGACCACCCCCCCTTCTCATCAGGACTCTGAAAAGATGGCCCCTGCATCTACGTAGGGGGTGACCACGGCCAGTAACCAGGGCAGAGAGAGGCCCTCAAGTCTGGCTTTCCCGGGAGACGCTCAGTTTCTCTTGGTGCACCAGGGGACCTGGCAGCCCCTTGAGGGGAACGTGGGGCACTGAGGGCAGCTGAGAGCCAGGAGATGAGCCTTGGGGCCCACAGCTGAGACTCGGGGGGTCTCCCAGCCAGCCAGCTTCCAACTGAGGCAAAGCCAGCCAAGAAGGGCCTGTCCACACAGAGAGAGCCAGGACCACGGATTCCACCAGTGGTGACCGCCACCCGAGGCCAGGAGGCCACGAGAGACATCAGGTGTGGACTGCCCATGACATGCATGAGGAGACGGAGAGGTTCTCGAATGCTCTCGGCTCTCTAGATGAGTCTCCTGGATCTCCGAGAATCCGTCCCCTGGTGGGGAGTAGAAGACTCTGAGCCTCTGCCTGCAGCCCCAGCGCAGCCCCAGCACAGGCCCACAGCGCAGCCAGTTGTATGAGGCTGTGAGAGAGCTTCCGCTCTGCCCCCAGCCAGTCATGGCTTCCCCGGCCTGCACGGGCAACGGAAGTCCTTATTGTCACAGGGGAATTCGTGGTGACCCAAGTGACATCTCCAGTCCCCTCCTCACTTTCTGCCCCTGCAAAGCCTTGGCCTCAGGCAGCTGGACAGAACCCCTCCCTGCTTCCTTCCTTCCCCTAGCCACCTGCCCCTGCCCAGCCCACCTAGAGAAGGCTGCTCGGGCCAGGATTAACTCAGACCTGGGTGATGAGAATGAAGCCAAGCCCCTGCCAGAGGGAAATCCATCAGGCCTGCCCACCTGCTCACCCCCTTTGATGAGGGAAACAGCGCCGAGCAAATTACTGCTCCCCAGCGAGGGCAGCAGCCGATTCTCCAGTCATTGTGCGTTAATCACCTCCATGCCCAGCCTGGGCTCAGGCAGTGGGGCCTCTTAACAGCACGGGGAGAACCAGCTCGCTGAGCTCCTCCACCCCCGTACAGATGGCCCACAAACAGACCCCATCAGAGGGAACGCTTGGCAACGTGGGCCTCCCCACATCACGGCTTAGGGCTGCTGGCTCCCAGGGGTCACGCTGTGCTGTTCTAGTCTGGGCCCAGGCACCCAGCCTACTGGCCTTCTCTGTGCCAGCCCCTCCAGCCAGCTCTCAGCAGTATCTGCTGGTGACCCAGGCCAGGATAGCCCATTAACTCTTGGAGTCTATGCCGCATGTGGGCCTGAGAGCGTGAAAAATACTGTTTAATAGAGTTGCTTAAAGCACGTTTTCCAGAGAACACAGGCAGCTGAGCAAAATCGTTAAGAAGTTGGAGTCAAGCAGGTGCAAGTTCCAGTGCAGGCTCCGCGAGCACACCTGGTACCCTCCTGGAGCCACTCTGCAGGGTGGGACCCCGACACAGTGTAGGGGAAAGCTGCCAGCACTGGGGCTGGTAAGTAGACAGCAGAAGGGAGAAAGGAAAGCTAGTTGTGGGTTCAGAGATGGCCACAATCCCAACTGAAGGGATGGTGAGGTCTGGGAAGCTTCTGGAAAAATGTGGCCCTGGGAGGCATCCCAGAAAGTCTGAACTCAGAGGAACCTCAGAGATCATTTGTCCAGTGGCCCCGTTTTAGAGAGAAATTGCTGAGGCCCAGAGAAGTGTAATGACTTGCTGTATTATTTGAATGATTTCAACTCTAAGGATCAGAATAACCAATCTAGATGATCTCACAGCACAAGGAGTCCGGAGGGGCCAGGGCTGGCTCTGTGGCCTGACGCTGTCGCTGAGCCCCCAGGCTCCTCTCGTCTCTGCCAGCTGTGGCATGCCGGTGAAGTCTTCCCTTCCTGATTACAATACAGCTGCAAGAGCACCAACCAGCCTATCTCCATACAGTGTCCAAAAGCAGGACTGGAGAGGGCAAGGGGTCTTAGTTTCTCTTCACAAATCCTTTTTTATCCTAGGGGAGACATTCCTCAGCCTTCCCTTCGAGTCTCATTGGCCAGTCTTGGTTTATGCACCCACGCTCAGCTTCAGGGACAACTGGGGAAGAGATTATCTAGTATTTCCAGCCTCTACTGCAGGAAAAGGCTCTACCAGGAAAACTAAGGGGAGTGGGACTTGCCAGTTTACAGGCAACGAACAGTGTCTCTGAGGCTGGCCCAAAGTCATCCAGCTACTTGGCAACCAGAACTGCAGGGCCTAGGCCCGAACCCATTTCTCTTGGTTCCAGGCCCAACGTCATTTCTAGATCTCCCCCCACTGTATTTTGCTGCCTCCTAGCTGATCAGGGCCTTAAAAATGGTGTGCAGCGAAGGGCAGGGGGAAGAGGAAGCAGTTCCTGGCCAGGGGACCCGTCAAGCTGAAGCCTGGAGTCCAGGCTGACAGTGGGCTCAGAGGCTAGGCCAGGCCCGGTGAGGCCGTGGGAGTCAGCCTGGTGAGGAAGCCACTCAACTGAGCGCTCCAGTGGGCTTCCCACTGGGCTCGCCCCTTAGGACCTTTCTGCAGGGAAGTTTGTCAGAGAGAGTGGCTGACACTGGTTTGTGGCTTCATCAGCTGAGGACACTGGTATTCAGCACATGAAAGATTGCCCCCCAGAGCTGACTGGACAGAAGGTGTTTACTCACTGCTGGGGGCCTTTCTTTCTAGCGTTTTTAAGCTCTTCACAAATGCTAGTCTATTTATGTCTGCACCTTGTGATTAGCTACGTGGCAAATACTCTTTCCAGTGACGAGAGTATTCAGTATCGCATCTGTGGAGGGTGAGGGACTGGTTCAAAATCCCGCAGAAACCCAACTTTCTGATTGTCCGGGACTCACCGTGTTTGTTGTCAGGGACAGTCTGTGTCACCAGAAGTCAAAATGCCACGCCCTTTGTCACTTCTTCAAGCTTAATGTCAAGAAAGCGATTACGGATGCCCCAAAGGCTTGGAGGCAGGGAAGAGCCAGGCCCGTCTGGGGGACTGCACGTGGCTCCTTAGGCTCGGGCCCAGGTTTTAGGAAGAAGGATGGTGAGAGATGTCCTGGAGAGGGCAGGAGTCATGGCTGCTTGAGACTCCAGGCTGAGAGGAGAACATACCCCTGTTTCCTGCAGATGGCCAGGGAAGCAGGTTGGGAGTGGCCAGGAGCCGCCCAGCAGTCGTCACTGTGGGCGACGGCCATGGTGGTGGAGAAGGTTGACACAGAGGAGGGACAGGAAGGAGAGAGAAAGCACCTGGGGCCTGACTGGGCAAGGCAATGCTGGCAGGGTGGGTAGCGGGGTCCGTTACCGAGAGAGGGCACAGCAGGAGAAAGGGTTTGGAGAGAGCTGTGTCCTTGGTCTTTTCTCTGTTTGCAGAATCTCGTGTCTCTGATCATGCTGAGATCCTGGGCGAGGTCAGGCCTGCGGCGTCTGGCTTCCCTGGGAGGCCAGACTGTGCTGCAGCCATCTAGAAGAAACCAGTTTCCTTGCTCGTCCTTGCCTCCTTCCCTCGTTGGGGGGCCGGAATCACAGGACACCATGGCGAGCCACCCTCCGCGGGAGAGAGGGGGAGCTGAGCTGGCATGGCGCATTGCTGGCATGAGGTCTGATCTGTCAGTGGCCCAGGCCCAGGCCCAGAGCGCCAGGCCACCAGCCAAGGCAGTTCTCCCACTGGGCAGTACTTTCATGAAGTTTGTCTACCACCAAGAAACTCATTTGTAATTTTCTCCCCAAGGATCCCATGTTTTAAGAAATTTTTATCTACCAAACAACTGTACTTATCAAGTAATAATTTATTCATTTTCCCACTTTTAAAATTAATCAGAGATATATAACTGCCAGCCAGAGTCTCTGATCAGCAGGAAAGAACCCTTATTACCACCCTGGGTTGATTTAATTCCTGCCCAAAGCAAAGGAACTTGACATTTTAGAGGCCTGAGCAGCCTCGTTGTGGGAAGGTGGGTTTTCCATTACGCTTTGTGAAATAGTCAGAACAGCTCCCAGCCACCCATCACTAATGCACGGAGACCCAGGCCTCCAGGGACCCCTGTTGGGAACCACTGCACCGTATCATGCAGGGAGTAGCACACAAAGGGAATCTCACTGTCCCAGAGTCTTGCCACTGAACTGTTAGAGGATCTGTATCCTGGATCAAGCCCCTCCCAGCCAGGAGCCCTGGACAAACCGCTCAGTCTCCCCCAGCCTCGGTTTCCCTTCAGTAAGAGGGGAACGAGATATTAGTCAGGGTTCTCAGCTGCAAGCAACACAAACAGACTCTGCCCATATAGAGCAGAAAAAAATGTGTTAAAAGGATGCTGGGGAAAACAGTTTGGCTGTTTCTCAGTAAGTTAAATATAGAAATATAGAATATATACTCCTAGGTATATACGCAAAAGAATTGAAAACAGGTATTCAAACAAAAGCTTGTCCACAAATATTCGCAGCAGCTCTATTCACAATAGCCAAAAGTTGGAAACAACCCAAATGCCCATGGATATATGAATGGATAAACAAAATGTGGTCTATGCATACAATGGAATATCATTCAGCCTTAAAAAGGAATGAAATTCTGATAACATGGTACAATACGGATGAACTTTCAAAATAAGTTGAGTGAAAGAAGCCAGACACAAAAGACCACATAATGTATGATTCCCCTCGTAAGAAGCATCCAGAATGGGCAAATCCATAGACAAAATGCACATTGCTGGTTGCCAGGGGCTGGGGGGGTGGGCAGGGGAAGAGTGGAAAGTGATTGTTTAATGGGTACAGGGTTTCCGCGAGGCGATGAAAAAGTTCTAGAAGTAGACAGTGGTGATGGTTGTACAACATTAAGAAAGTGCTTAACGCTGCTGAATTGTACACTTGAAAATGGTCAAAATGATAAATTATATGTTATGTGTATTTTACCACAGGGAAAAAAAGGCACATACCGTGAGATGGAAAAAAAAAAGGTGCTGGCTAAGTCGCAGGGTGGCTGGGAGCCACATCTCACCATGAGGACACTGCCACCTGCCCTGTGGGCCCAGGGTCTCCATCTCTTGCAGTTACTCTGGCCTCAGTGTCCCAGGGACTCTGGGCAGATGCGTGTGATTGGGGAGGCGGGGTCATGTCCCTCCCAGTGCTGCAAGGAAGGCTGAGGAAGCGAGTCCCTGGCATCTTTATCTGGTGTGGGAGGGGCCGGCCTCCCACCGAGACACATAGGGGAGAAATTCTGCCAAACATGGGAAGGTGGTGGAGAGGTGGTTCAGAGTGACAAGTGCACGGAGGTAACGCCCACTTCAGAGACAGAAAGAGCCTGGCACGTGGGGGATGTGCGAGAAAGGCTGGCGCTCGCGGTCTTCCTCCTGTGGGAGCTCAAGGAAGAAGCAAGTCACAAAGTAAGTACGCTCTTTAGAAGGTTTGTGGTATCAGGCCACCTTCCCCTCCCTCTCCATCCTTTCCCAAACGCCCACCCCCCACACCCCGAGATCCCTTATTCAGAGACAAGCCTCCCTCGCCTTTCTAGGGCGTCTCCCCTGGAACAAGACGACAGGAGCAGCGGGTCAGCCATCTGACGGACACTCAGCCTCGCCTTGGCTTCAGGTGATTCACTCGGCGGGTTGACATGAGGGCCTGGCCACTTAGAAGCCCAATGACAGTGAGATGGTGCCCGGGAGCGGGGCGGGCTGGGGGGCCAGGTCTGCCCTCCACGCTGGGTGATGCCGCCCGGCCTGCTGCTTGGCGCCGTCCCGCCTTGCCATTCACGGCCCGAGGTGGGAAGACACGCCACAGGTCATGGAAAGTCGCCCTCAGATCTCGAATGCAGACCATTCAAGAAGGAAATGGAAGCAAAAGAGATGGATAGGATCAGTCAGGTTTTACCAAAAAGAATTTATTTTAATATAATTTCAAACTTTCAAAAAAGTTGCAAAAATAGTACAAAGAACTCCCATATACCCTTTACCCGGACTCACCAATTGCTTACGTTTTATCCTTGAGGCTTTACCATTCTCTCCCCTCCCCCTTCTCACCCTCTCTCTCTCCTTCCCCCTTTCTCTCGCTCTCTCAGACTGTTCCATTCTACCCGTAAACACTCCACTGTTTGTTTCCTAAGAGCAAGGACAATCTTTTACATAATCGCAGTATAGTTACCAAAAGCTGGAAATTTTTCGTTGATACAATATTATTGCCTAATCCTCAGTCCATATTCAAACTCACCATTTGTCCCAGTAATGTCCGTTACACCCAGTTGGGGATTTTCAAGATGTTGATTTCTAGTTTAGTTCCACAGCAGCCAGAGAACACGCTCCCCAAGAGTTCCACCTTCTGAGACCCGCTGTGTCTTCTTGTACGGCCCCTCCCTCGGCACCCCCACCCCTCCTCCCAGGGTCCCTGACCCTCTCCCACACAAGTGCAGTTCAGAGGTCAGCCACAGACCTGGGGGGAATTATATATAGATTTTAGGGCGCCCCCCCCCCACTCCCTCCTCTCTGGCCTTTCCCCTTGTTTCCTGCCCCTCCAGCGGTCCCCTCTCCACCCTCTGACCCCTCAGGGCAGTAAGACTGCGCTTTCCGCCTCAGCTCCAGCTCCACATCTGCCAACCAGGGAGTGACCAGACAACGCCCATTCCATGGAGTCAGTGCCCTTCCAGTTTCTGCCTGCTCACAGCCAGCTTCCGGTGCCTTCAAAGAGTTGGGTTTTTAAAAAATTATATTCCTTCCAGAGTTTATACATCAACACACATACACACGTGCAATTAGGAACGCATCTTGTTTATGCCCCTTTCCTTAACATGTCCTCTGACCAGAACAGACTTGACCCCCAACATGACGACTGTCGATTTGTTGAATTCGTCTGACTGAATTATTCATTTATCTGGTGGAATTACTGAATAATCTCTCCTCCATCACATGGAGAGCTCTTTCTGGGACTTAATATAAATAACAAAAGAATTCAGTGAGAAGAAACTGACACATATGAAATAAACCAGACACCATATGCTTCACTCTATGAATACATCAACCAGTAATTCACTTATGCATAAATGCACAAAGGAGGAAACACTGCTGAAACATTTCAGCCTGTATTTTATAAAACAGCTTTTAAATATTTGACGTAGTTTGGTAATATTCTAGAAAAACAGCCTACCTCGTTTGGATGGTATATTAGTCTGCTAGGGCTGCCATGACAGAATACCATGGACTGGGTGCCTTGAACAACAGAAATTTATTGTCTCACCGTTCTGGAGGCTGGAAGTCCAAGATCAAGGTGTCAGCAGGCTTGTCTCCTCTCAGGCCTCTCTCCTTGGTTTACAGATGGCCGTCTTCTCCCTGTGTCCTCCTTCTGAGTGTGTCTGTGTCCTAATCTCTTCTTATAAGGACACCAGTCCTACTGTACTAGGGTCCACCCTAATGGCCTCATTTTAACTTAATCCTCTCTTTAAAGGCCCTGTCTCCAAATACAGCCATGTTCTGAGGTACCGGGGGTTAGGACTCAGCGTATGAATGTGGGGACATAACTGAGCCCATCACAGGTGGACAGTCCCCTCAGCCTTCCTACCTTTGGTGTATTAACACATATTTTACCCAACAAAGAGTGGAGAGGACTTGATCTTAAGAAGAGTGGGAGGCAGGCCCTAGAAAGCCAGACACACCCTGACAGGGAAGCCCCTTCAGAGGCCTGGAGACTCCAGGGTGGGCTCCTCAGGCCTGGTGTCCTGGCGACCAGGGAGCAGCGAGGCAGGGGCAGCACTGACAGGCTGGACGGTGGACTTGTACTTGCTTCAATATGTGTCTCTCTGGACAGGCTCATTCTTAAACTGATCAACATCTACTTTAGTCTTTTTTTCTAATTAAAAATATTAGCAATTAGGGACATGGTAACTAATCAAATGGCACAAAAGAACTTATGGTGAAAGATCCCAGAATCCACCATTGTAATCCATTTCTGGCAAATATGTATGACTCGGCTGCCCTCCCCGTCTCCATCGTGCTCACCCAGCAGAAGCCCTCCCCTGCTTCTCTGCTCCTCTCCACCTCCTCCGCACGCACCCCAACAACCTGCTGTTCCTGGACCACTGTGGGGTCTTGGACCCTACGGACCACTGTCCCTCTAAACTCATGACCATGAACCTCAGAGGCCCGTCAGCGCTGCCCGAGGATCCTGTACCCCTCCGTCAGCGGGCGCGCTCCAGCCTCTCTTGGACACCCCCTTTTCTCTTGGGAAACCGCCGACACCCACGCTCAGTGCTGACCCCCATCAGCTCACCTATAACGTGGGGGCATTGGGAGGGAGAGTCCTCGAGCCCTGGCCACCTGTTTCCTGGGGCAGCCGGCCCGCCGCGGGTCTGCCTGCCGAAGCCAGCTCTCCCTCTCGCCCCTTCAGGGACTTCACGTGGCCCTGGTCCCCTCTCCCCTCTCATCTGTTTAATAAGCCTGATGTGTCCACATTTCCAACCTGTTCAACCTGAAGAGGGCAGGCCACGCTTTGAAGCCATGGGCGTTTCCTGAGGAGCCCCGGCTTCCCGTGGGCTCCGCTAGGGAAGGCCGAGCAGGCCCAAGACCAGCCCAGCAGAAAACATCTGCTTTCAGCAAAACATTGCCAACTAGAAAGACTTTTAATTACAGGCTGAAATTAAAAAACAAACAAACTCCTTTTTATATTCAATTTTAATCCTAGTGACTTTCTTTGATGGAAACAAAATACGGAAATTCTCTATTGGATTGAAGGTTTCAAATTTCCAAAATGTAGCTTTGGATTTCCACTTTTCCACTTCTCAAAACTAGGGTTGCAGTGAACTATGGAGCAAGCTCATCTGCCTGAGGCTCACACAACGTCAGGTGTCGTGTCCTGTGACCCCCCACTTGATGACAAAGAATGTAAGGACACTCAGTGCTACTTTCAGGCTAAGGTAGAACAGATGTGTCTCCTGGTACCAACCAGCCTGCACTTGGCTGTGGCTGTGGCTGTGGCTGTGGCAAGGAGCAGGAGTGGTTTGGAACAGACGGGACCCTGGGCCCATCAGGAAGAGCAGGCTCTTCCGACTACACGTGAATGTTACACGGAACGGGTGGCGGGAGAGCTTATGTGAAAGTCATGTGGATGCAAGGTAAAATTAGGTCACTTAACGAATTGTGATTGAGAATTCACCATGTGCCAGGCATGGTTGTAGGGGTGCAAAGATGAGAGCAAACAAGGATGACACAGCCCTACCCTCAGGTGCTCACATGCTGGTGGGAGAGAAACTTGACGGCAGATAAACAGAAAATAAATAAGCATGTGCAACCTGTGGTGGGAGCTAGGAAGGAAATCAGCACAGGCTTGAAACAGGTGGCAGAGTCCCACTGTAGATTTATTGGCCGGGACAGGAGAGTCTCTCTGCAGGCTTGATACTTAAAGTGAGAGCCGAAGGATGAGAAGGTGCTGTGGAGTGGAAGACATTGTCCTGGACGAGGGCAGCGCCCGGCCAAAGGCTCCAAGGTGAGGAAGAGATGAGGTGAGTGAGAAGCCAAAAGATGATCTGCATTGCACCTGGAGCAGAGGAAACGGGGAGTGACAATGAGATGAGGCTGAGGAGAAGGGCCTGGCTGATCTAACATGGCCTTTGAGCCAGGTGAGGAGTCTGGATTTCAATCTCAGGGAAATGGGAACCCTTGAAAGGCTTAAGCTGGAGAGTGGCATGCTCTGATTTATCCTGTAAGAAGTTCACTCTTGGTGTCGTGTGTAGAATGGACGGAGGAGGCCCAAAGTGGAAGTGGGAGAGCAGCTGGAGGAAGCTGCAGTCATGTAGGCTGGAGATCACGGCGACTGGGACTAGGGTAGGGAGAGAGGAGGGGGAAGAGGACAGATTCAAGATGGATCGATTGTATGCAAAGAACACAGGGAAGGGCAACAGCAAGGATGGCACCGGGGTTTTAAGGCTTGAGCAGCTGGGGGGCTGGTGGAAAAAACTGGAGGTGCACAGGTCTGGGGAGTGTCCAAGAAAAGTTGCACTGGACAGTTTAACAAGCAAGGAAGATTTTATTTGAGACTATTGCAATAGGGGAAGGGATTGAACTCACCTCCAGTTGGAGAGATTGAGTTCTCCAGGGTCAGCTGGAGGTTTATAGCCCAAGGCAGGGGCAGGGTGAGGGGACAATGGGTGCAAAAGTGCTAAGAGGCACTTCATTAGATATCAAGGGTTGGGGGATTCTTGCTAAATTGGTTTGACAGGCTTCTTGACAACCAAGCAAACCAAGGGCCTCAGGCCAAGGGTGAGGCCTAGCTGAGACAGGGTGCAGAGGAGCCCGACTAAAGTTTGGTCAAGGAGGGAGTCTTTGCAGGGGGAAGGACTCAGGGGTTCTGTTTTATCTGTGCCAAGTCTCAGATGTCCGAGAAGAGATGTCAAGTGTGTAGCTCTGTACGTCAATCTAGCGCTTGGAGAGAGGTCCGGGCTGTTTATAAAAACTTGATCATCACTGTAAGGTTAGTATCGGGCAAACTACAACCATCACTGAGCTCTCAGACCTGTGGGGCAGCGTGTGACGAACCAGCACCAGCTGCAGCCTCTGAAGTTGCGTGGGGTAGTTAAGCACACTAAACAGGTTCTACTCTCCCCACCCAGAGGGAGCAGTCATTCTCCTCCCTCGGGCTCGGGGTCCTTATCATTTGAAGAAAGGTGGAGACTTAATCAGGACTGGCCTCTTATAAAGAAACAAAATCCTCACACTCCCCCAGTACTGACTGAGAACATTCTTATTGTAGTGACACTTAAATGTACATAGTTATAAAACTAAATACAAATATCTTACGTTTATGGCTACTATACAATTATCAACACAAACTAAACTGAAAAGTATGTAAAAACCAAACACTATGCCTCCCCATCCCCACTGACCGAGCTGGAGAAGCACCGGACAGATGAGCCCTAACCTCCCCCAGGACTAAGGCGCAAGGATTGTTGGAACCGCAGGGTGAGAGGGAAGGACCAGAGCCGATGCCACGGGGATGAGGGGTCAGCTGGAAACCTGTCTCCTACAGATCCGCACATTGCGTGGGAGGCAGTTTTGAACAAAATAAATCGATAATGAAAAATTAGCAGTTTACCTAAAGAAACGAAACCAGAATGGGGATAGAAAGAAAAACAGCTTTAGTGCTCCGATGAAAAGAGGTCTTTTTCCACATATGAAAAAGCTCAGCTTTTAATCTTTCTTGACCCCATACCTAGAGGTTTAATTGAAAAAAAACTGTGAGACCTTTGTAAGGAATCACGATGTTGATTTCCATTTGGAGAAGTTAGTGTGCTATTCATTTTATTAATTACAAACGCAGAGGGGAACCATCTGACAGCCTCTCACCTCACACAACTCATATTATTTTGTGCATTCCCTTCTCATCCTCTGCCCAGGCATATGTATTTTTTTACCTACTATATGCAGAATGTTGTATCCTTTTAAAACTTAAGGTGGTGAGATGTGTTTTTCTCTGTTGCCATGCAGGGTTAGTTATAATTTCGTGGATGGCATAATCATATACTCTTGTATACACTACAAGGTACATAATCACCTTCCCACTATTTTCTGTTGCCGGCTCTTTGTCACCAGCATAAACTGTGCTGCAGTGGACATCTCGAGGGTTACAGCTCTTTCTATCTTGTGGCTTAGTCTGTGTGGCTAGATTCCCAGTTGGGAATTTCTGGGTCAAAGGGTACTATTTTACTTCAAAAAATGTCTCTAATGATCTAAAAACAGAGATGTGAGGATAAAATGGGAAAAAAGGGCAGATGTGCAACAGACACTAAGGAGCAAATTTAGAAATCCTGAGGGAGCAGCAGGGGCTGTGTCGCGGGGCACGGATGGTGCTCGGAACACGCGGTGCCGGTGCTGGTCCTTCTCAGCCTTTCTCGGCGCCTCCAGGCAAAGACCCCGAGCGCCCAGCAACAGGAGCAAATCCGACGCCGGCCGCTCAGCCCCCAGGGGCGCGCCTCGCCCGCATGGCGCTCATTACCACGGCGACCTCCACATTTCCCCTCTTCCCCAGGTGGACAGCTCCGAATCTGTGCTGGATGGCCGGATAGAATTAGTTCAAAAAGGGAGAAGAAAGAAAGTGGCTTGAAAAGACAAGTTAACGGTTAGCCTGAGGAACCAGCACCGGGCACGACACAGAGAACTTCTAGTCCATTCCTTTTTCTGTGTGACTTCATGGTTTGATCTTTTCTCTGAGATGAATTTATCTCCGTTTTTCTTTAATAAAACAGAAGCACCCGCGTGTCCCACTGCGTCTGATTGCGTGCAGCCTGTGGAGCGTGGAATGTCCCCGCCACACGGCCCCCCGGGCCAGCGCGGACGCCCTGGGGAGTAGTCGGGTGATGATCGTGGTCCTGCGGAAGCAGGAACAAGGGGTCTCAGACTCACGTGCCCCATTCCCCGCAAGGCCGCCTGGCTGCCCGACCTGTTGCGGTGGGGAGCTCAGGCCTGGGAGCACGGAGAGCCCGGCAGCTTGCCCCTCCCGGATCTCCCGCGGCCTTACGGCCAGCCCCCCCCCCCGGGCTGGGCGCTGCCAGCCACTGCCAGTGAGCTCTGAGACCAGAATTCAGGACGCGCTGCTTCCTCCCGGGGGCATTGTGTGCAGTTTGCAGCCGCAAACCAGTCACTGTGACCAGCGGCCTCAGTTGCCACGTCGGGCTACCGAGACGCAGAGCGGCAGAATTCACCCTTCGCGTGGTGGGGCGAGCGTGGCCGTAGCCCCCAGACCGCGGGGACAGAAGTACAGCCCGTTCCACACTTTCTGGAATGCATTTCTAACTCCGGACGTCCCCGCAAGGCGGGTAGGCAGCGTAGCTGGCTGGTTCCCACTGCTTCCCCTCTCGCCCAGCTCTTGGGTTTAACAAACTGCCGATGTGCCAGCAGCGGGGCGGGGGGGGGGTCCATCTGGTCCTCGGGCATCCGCATACCCAGGCTGCTGAGAAGACCCCGGGGGGCACCTGGTGCTGCTCCGAGGCCACACCAGGGGCAAAGAGGCCCCGCGCGTCTGCTGCGGGCCTGCCAGGCTGGACGCCCCATGCCTTCCTTTCGGGGGTTTATCTTCCTCTCTGAGCAGCGGGCCGGGGCTGCAGGGGCGTTTCTTTTAAGCCCGCGTGATTCTTTCTTCCTCTCTGTTTCTTTAAGGCGCTCTGAATTCCCTGTCCCCACGAGTTAGGGTTTCCTACAAGATAGAAAAGCCGGAAGTGAGTTAGTCTGGATGTGGACCCCCACACGCTTCCCCTAGCGCGTTAAGCAGCGCAGCTGCTAACTTGCTTAAGGGACGGGCGAGTAAGAGGCAGATGCTGGAGGACCGCTCCGCCTCTCTCTGTCTCTCTCTCCCATCTCAAAATAGCGTTCTACCCAACTGTCCCCCTCGCAAGGCCTGTGTCCTCATAAAGAAAATGGGCTTCTGATCCAACTATCTCATCGTCTCTCAAGAAGGTGGAGCCTATGTCTCTTTCCAATTTAAGTGTTAACCACCTCCACCGGGACAGCAGCGCAGGCTGTGTAGCTGGCATTTCCTCCAGCTGCCCTGGGGTCCGCCAGGAGAGCGTGGACATTGGGTGGATTTTGGCCTTTGCAGCAGATGGCCGAGACTCAGTCAAGGGACAGGAGGAGGGGCAGGCCCGCCACCTGGCAATGGACCCAGCTGGGCGGGGGAGGCCTCCTGCTTGGCAGCTGCCGTCTTACTCTGTTCCATGGTGTATGCCAGCATCAGCTGGGGTGGAGGATGTCTCTGAGGAGGAGGGGAGCACAATGGGAGGGCTGGGTTGGGAGCCTGAAACAGTCAGGGAGGACTGGTTATGCTGCCCACCCCTATGTTACACAAGGCCCTTTGAGGATTATCCTGACTTTGGGAATGGCCACCTGCCACCAGCAACTGCAGTCATTAGTTTTAAAGTTTCAAACTGAATCCAGTAATTTATATATTAAAAAAAGTCATGACCAAGTTTGGTTTACCCTGGGAATCCAAAGATGGTTTAATATTACAAAATCTGATAAGGTAATACACTACTTTGAAAGATGAAAGAAGACCTGTCCTAGAATGTTCAAAAAACAGCATTTTTTGAATTACAAAAAAACTGGGATAATTTAAAGTGTTCATTAGCAGAACAATGGATACATAAGTTGTGATGTATTCATATAAGAGAGTACTACGCAGCAGTGAACAATGTGTGGGCCAGTGTTATATATGTTATCATGCATGAATCTCAAGAATGTAATGTTGAGTAAGGAAAGCAGTTGCAGAAGAATACATATATTGAGATTCATTTATAATAAATAAGAACAATCCTGTGGACTATGTAGAGATGCGTGCGTGTCTAGTGAGCTGGTGAGGATAGGCCCTGACTTCACGGGGTGTTCACCAGGGTGCGAGGGTACCATATGGTATGCGGTCAGGGGCTGGTACTCGAGAGCTTCAGATATGTTGGTAATGTTTTATTTCTTTAATCACATGGCGGATGCACAGCTGTTCGTTGAATTTTTCTATACACATTGTGTACATCTTAAATATGTCACAATATTTTCGAATAAATTTTGAATTAGCTCTGAAATGAAAAAGCAAAAGAGGAAGAAGCAGTAAGGGGAAGTGCTCTCTGGATTAACCCTTGACCTATGGGGAAGAATCAGTAAGAGTCTTGGGAGGAACAAGAATGTTATTTTAGGACTCAGAGCGCTGGCTTTAGGGGAAACTCACAGATACCTTAGAATTCAGGGGAAAAGCTTTCAACAAAAAAGAAAGAATATATACAGAATTGCATTGACAGAGAACCAAATTTAAATTCTGAATACTCAAGTCCAAGGGAAGTAAAAGCCAGCCAGCCAGCCCCTCACAGTCCCTCCTAAGGCCACTGAAGATTCAGGGGGCTGTCACCTGAACACTCCTGATCGCCCTGGGGGCTCTGTGCCGAGCCCAGCTTTTATGAGGCCCTTTCCAGAGACAGAGGCAGGGAAGCGAAAGCTGTCGGGTGAGAGTCAAGGAGGCGGATCCCAGGGGAGCTGATGCTCGAGTCCCTGCGGAGCAGAAAGGCACTGTGAGGGCCTGGCGCCTGCTCACAGAAGCGGGGCCACCTTGCCTCCAGCGGGCCCTGGGGAGCAGCTCCAGCAGGAGAGGAGCCGACACCCCAGGAGGTCTGCACTGCTGGCCCGAGGGAGCCGGGCGAAGCAGCAGCTCGCTGCTTTCACGGGATTCAGACCTCGGGCCCGATGACTGAGGCAGAGGCACCCATCACAGACCACTGTCGTCTGGTAACTGGGGGCCAGGAGCTGGGAAGCCGATGGCTGGCAAGTGTTTAAAAATAAATTTAATAAAAAGGATTTCAGAAACTTGGGCTCAATTCCCTGCCGAGCACTTCCTCCCTCCCTCCCTCCCTCCTTTCTCTTTCTTCTCTTTTTAAAAAATAGACTTTATTTTTTTGGAGTATTTTTGGTTCACAGCAAAGTTGAGTGGAAGGCACAGAGATTTCCTATACAGCCCCTACCCCACACAGACACAGCCGCCCCCACCACAGTGGACATGTGGTACAGCGGATGGACCTGCACCGGCACATCATGGTGGCTCA